>NC_134215.1:73606250-74320000 GCF_965140235.1 Caretta caretta
AGCAGCCTCCCTATTGGCCACAGCAGGAGCTTCTAGTCCATTTTGTCCCAATTCCTGACTCCAAGACAGGTGGGAAGTGGTGCCAGAGGGCTCTGGACTGGTAGCCATTAGTGCTGTAGTCCAAAGGGTAGGACCCCCCTAAAGGCTCAGTCTGGAGTTCCAGGAGCTAGCAAACTCCAAGTGGTAGTTATACAATGCTACTGGTGTGAGCGGTAGGGTGATACCAAGAATTACTGAGAGTACAATCTGTTAGGGTTACTAACCCTCTAGGATTGTCCTGCAGTCTCCAGGAATTAAAGATTAATCTTTAATTAAAGATTATGTCACGTGATGAAACCCCCATGAATACGTCCAAACAAAACTGGCAACCCTACAATCCAAAGCGAAGATAAAACCAAAATCTCAAAATTATCATTTTTGCAGATGTTGAGTCTTCTAATGGGCTGTTCCCTGTTAATCCCTCACTGATATGAAACGACGAGGACTGTAAATGCTAGTCACCTTAGAATAATACAATGAATAAAATAGCAGGTCATGTGCACAGCTCTAGTTTAAACTCATCTAATTGTAGTAAAGCAGTACTGCAAAGGGGAAGTGGCTGACATATGAGAGGCCGTGAACCTCGGAGAACCTGCTTTAGTTCTGAAAAATGGCCAAATCTTTAGGTTCTTCTCAGGAGTGCCAATCTTCCTGGGTCTGAATAGCAGGGCTTCCTCATGAGACTTCTCAAGGCATTGCTGGTCTAATTGGATTCCGGAACAGGATCCCTCATGGTATTTGGCACAGTGGCCACTGCTTACTACTCTAACCACTGTCGTCTCTGTTAGGTTGTGCTCCCCTTGGTCTGTTTGTTGCATCCACCTGTTGTCTCTGCTCTTATGCTTGGCTTATAAGCTCTTTGGAGCAGGGGGACCATCTTTTTGTTATCTGTGTTCAATGCCTGATCTTTGATTTTGTTCTAGGTGCTACCACAATACTTATCACTTATAACAGCTTTCCCTCTTTTTCCCAGATGGAAATGGGAAGTTCAGAGGCCGCAATGAAATGTAATAAAAGGGGAAAGAGTTTACCTGGATCCCAAAAAGGTTCAGATTCAAAAGGTTCAGGATCAGGCTAAGTTTTTGGCTTCGTTTTTATTGTTCAAAATGGCTTTGCCCATCCCTAGTGATCCTAGTCTTTGAAGGTGCTGTGTGTTGTGGCCTTGCACAGCAGCTTTTAGACCTGTAAAATGATTGATTGCCGCAGTCTGGTTTGCAAATCTCCCAGGATGACACACTTGGAAATGAGCTGCGTTCCTGGTGAAATATTTTAAACCAATCAAATAATACCCCTTTTGTTTATAATTTAGTTACACTCTGAGCAGTAGAAATAGATAGTTGAGAGTTCATCCAATACTGTAGGTATCCTCCAGCTCTTCCTTCTGTGGAAAGGGTCCACTTTTAAGAAACAACGGACCTGATTCACTTCTGCGTCACTCCAGGTTTACACCCAAATCACTAGTTATACCAGCATAAACCTGGAGCAATGCAGTGCCCAGTCAGGCTGTCACAGGTTCACTCACCACACTGTCCCCTCCTGCTGGCTATTTTGGGAATTAGCTCTGCTCAGCAGGTGTGCCCTCTGGTGGTGGTGGCTTTCCCGTCCTTGTGTCCACCTGCAGACCCACTGCAGTTCCAGTCTCTCTAGCTCTGCTTTGTGGCACAGCCCTCCGGCAGTGTCACAATCCGGGTTCCCCCCTTCCGGGAGACTCCTTCCGCAAGTCTTGCCACTCCTCGCAGCGGCTTGGCAGTCCACAGCCTAGCGGGGGGCGGGGTAGGCCTACCCACTGCTCTGGATCCCAGCCCAGGGACCCTGTAAACAACAGCTTCCTGCTGCCCCTCCTTTCTTTCTCCACCAGTCGGTCTCAATCCCCTGGGCCATTTCCCCGGAGCCTGAGCCCCAGCCCCAGCCCCAGCACTTTCAGCTCCTGCTCCTGCTCCTGGCTTCTTCACCTTCTTCCCAGGGCCTTGGGTCTCCAAGTCCTAGCAGCCCTGTTCACTGTGCTAGTTCAGCAGCCCGCTAGGAAGCCGGTCGGCTACCTTGGGTTCCCTGCAGCAGACTGACTTGCTCTGGCCTGCAGCTTCCTTTTATATGGGCTGGCTGGGCCCTGATTGGCTGGTCCAACTGCCGCCCTAATTGGCCACAGCCACTGCCCTAACTGACTGTTTCCCTGTAGCCTTCCAGGCTGGGTTTTAACCCTATCAGGGCCAGGGCGAGGCAGACGCCCCATCGCACAGGCCTAATGTAGGTGCATCTGTATGACATATACATATTTATTACATAGTAGGACCACAATCTAATAGTTACAGCATGAACATGATGATCAGGATGCCTGGATTCTATTCCCTGCTCTAGCATGGCCATATTGTGTGATCTTAAGCCAGCCACTGAACCTTTCTGTGCCTCAGTTTCCCAAGCTGTAAAACAAGGACAATACTGCTCACCTGCATAACAGAGGAGTTTGTACAAGTTAATTAATCTTTGTAAAGCACTTTTGGATCCCCAGATGAACTGTTCTCTCTCTCTCTCTCTCTCTCTCTCTGTCAAGAAGATTGGAGGCAAATTGCACTTGTGCCTGCATCCTCAATGATCAGCATGAGGAAGCTGGTTTCTTTGCAGAAATTTCCCATGCTGCCGTGTGTGTTAATTATTATTAAACTGAACATGCATGCAGTTACCAGCGACATATCCCATTTCTTTAACCTTGCTGTCAATGTCTCCATTATTTATTTATTTTTAATTCTCTTTCCCAGTTCCCAGACTGCCAGGAGATAACATAATTTAGCATAACACAGAAGCTAGGGGAAGTGGACCCAGAGGCCTGCGTGTGGGTTTGTTCCTCAGAAAACTTCAGGAATAATGACTCTCTTGCTGGTGGAGTTAACTCTGTAGCTGTTTAATTGGGACAAAATGTTGGTAATTGGGACAAAATACAACATGGTTTTACAAAAGGTAGATCGTGTCAAACCAACCTGATCTCCTTCTTTGAGAAGGTAACAGATTTTTTAGACAAAGGAAATGCAGTGGATCTAATTTACCTCGTTTAAGTAAGGCATTTGATACGGTTCCACATGGGGAATTATTAGCTAAATTGGAAAAGATGGGGATCAATATGAAAATTGAAAGGTGGATAAGGAACTGGTTAAAGGTGAGACTACAATGGATCACACTGAAAGGTGAACTGTCAGGTTGGAAGGAGGTAACTAGTGGAGTTCCTCAGGGATTGGTTTTGGGACCAATCTTATTTAATCTTTTCATTACTGACCTTGGCAAAAAAAGCAGGAATGTGCTAATAAAGTTTGCGGATGATACAAAGCTGGGAGGTATTGCCAATACAGAGAAGGACTGGGATATCATACAGGAAGATCTGGATGACCTTGTAAACTGGAGTAATAGTAATAGGATGAAATTTAATAGTGGAAAAGTGGAAGGTCATGCATTTAGGGATTAATAACATGAATTTTTGTTATAAGGTGGGGACGCATCACTTGGAAGTAACAGAGAAGGAGAAGGATCTCGGAGTATTGGTTGATCACAGATTGACTATGAGCCGCCAATGTGATATGGCTGTGAAAAAAGCTAATGTGGTCTTGGGACGCATTAGGCGAAGTATTTCCAGTAGAGATAAGGAGGTATTAGTACCATTACACAAGGCACTGGTGAGACCTCATCTGGAATACTGTGTGCAGTTCTGGTCTCCCATGTTGAAGAAAGATGAATTCAAACTGGAACAGGTACAGAGAAGAGCTACTAGGATGATCCGAGGAATGGAAAACCTGTCTTATGAAAGGAGACTCAAAGAGCTTGGCTTGATTAGCCTAACCAAAAGAAGGCTGAGAAGAGATATGATTGCTCTCTATAAATATATCAGAGGGATAAATACCACGGAGGGACAAGAATTATTTAAGCTCAGTATCAATGTGGACACAAGAACAAATGGATATAAACTAGCCATCAAGAAGTTTAGACTTGAAATTAGATGAAGGTTTCTAACCATCAGAGGAGTGAAGTTCTGGAACAGCCTTCCAAGGGAAGCAGTGGGGGCAAAAGACCTATCTGGCTTCAAGACTAAGCTTGATAAGTTTATGGAGGAGATGATATGATGGGATAGCCTAATTCTGGCTATTAATTGATCTTCAGCTATTAGCGGTAGATATGCCCAATGGCCAGTGATGGGATGTCAGATGGGGTGGGATCTGAGTTATTACAGAGAATTCTTTCCTGGGTGTCTGGCTGGTGAGTCTTGGCCACATGCTCAGGGTTTAGCTGATCACCATATTTGGGGTCGGGAAGGAATTTTCCTTCAGAGCAGATTGGCAGAGGCCCTGGGGTTTTTTTGCCTTCCTCTGCAGTGTGGGGCACCAGTCACTTGCTAAAGGATTCTCTGCATCTTGAAGTCTTTAAACCACGATTTGAGGACTTCAATAGCTCAGACATAGGTTAGAGGTTTGTTACAGGAGTGGGTGGGCGAGATTCTGTGGCCTGAATTCTGCAGGAGGTCAGAATAGACAATCATAATGGTCCCTTCTGACCTTAAAGTCTATGATTGTTTAGAGAGAGCGACATGGTTTGGGAGATGGAAGAAGGTAATGGTGGCAGTAGATGGCAGACAGAAAGAGCCTGTTAAATTAGAAAGCTGACACTTCTGAAAGAAGATTATTAGCAAACCAGGGAAACTTGTGCTCATTTAATGCTCTCTGATGTGGGCAATTTAATTATGGCTCAACAGACAGGGGAAAATAAAGCAGCCGAACACTGTTGATGATAAATTAAAAATAAACTAAAAATAACAAGCTGGGAAAAGGCAGGAACTGGAACTTTCATCAGGTCCGTGCCTGTTCTAACAAGCTCCGATTTCCTCCGAATACTTAAACACAACCATAGTACTTACCAGTGTTTGTGCTCCTTCCTGTTGCTTATTTTCCTACAGGTAAAAGACAAAAGGTCATCAAGCCAGGTAGTTTGCCAAGGTAGTTAAACTGCAAAAATCTTTATCCAGGAAAAGAAAACCTAAGAACAATGTATCCCTAGGAATGGATTAAATATTTTCTATAATTACCCAGAAATATTAATGCTGCGTGTGAGGGAATTACCACAAGAATTAGTATGAGATTATGTAATTGTCCATTTTAACAAGAACCAAATTTATGCTGTGACTGAGCAAAGAAACCACACTATATTAAAGCATTGCTGTTACTGTCATGTGCTTCTGTACCAGATATGGACTGGTCACCAAGCTTCTTTATACACACCAGCTGTGTTTATTGTAAGATCCTTTAATGCTCTGCCAGGTATGGCTAAGATGCTTTTAAATAAGGTATTTTACACAGTGGCTGAACAGTATAATGCAGTTTAGCATTCCACTACATCTTCCCCTTTAAGTTCTGCATCCCTACCATTTACAATACCACACTATCATGCTGTCTTTGAAGTTCAGTATGTATCAGTCTGTTAAGTGTCTCCGAATCGTACTGGTTTTCTAATTACATGACCAGAACATGCAACACTTGGTCATCTGGCTGTCTGTTAGTTGCAATGACTCACTGTGGTTGGCTTGGACTCCTTGAGACTTCTTCATCTGCCATCCATAGAATTTGCTCTGTTGATTGTTCTTTCTGAGGAACACACGGTAGATGTCGACAATTTCTGTTGAACTCTCCACTGTCGGACTTGATCACATAGGATCTGGGTGCTGAATTTTTTTTCTTTACGACAGTGAGAACTGTCCATACTTTTTCTCCATCCAATTTGATATAAACATGGTTCTAGATGTGGCAGTTCTCTAGCTGAGTGACGTCTGTTCTAAAAGTGTTTGTAAGTTCTTTTAGCCTTTTGATCCAGTTTGGGTACTCTCTTCATGTGTGGCAGCTTTGGAAACAGTTTCTTTTCCAAAGTTGGAAAAGTAGTGCTGAGTTGTCTTCCCATCAGGAAGTGTGCTCAACTACATCCAGTGGCTGCTATTGGTGTTGATCTGTAACTCAGAAGAGCAAGGAATGGATCTGCCTGCTGTAGGATTTTCTTGGCTATTTGTACAGCTGTGTCAGCCTCTCCTTTCACATGTGGGTAATGTGGGTTGCTAGTAATATGATCAAAATCATATTTCATTTGGGATGACTTAAATTCTGCTGCAGTGAATTGTGGTCTGTTATCCATCACCAGTTGTTCTGGAATACTGAAGTGAGCAAAAGTGCACTTCAATTTCTTGATAACATTGCAACATGTTACGTCTGTCAAGTACATTATTTCTATATACATGGAAAAACAGTTCATGATGACCAGGTAATGATGTCCTCTGAATTCACATAAATCTGCAGCTAGTCTCTTCCAAGGTCTGTCAGGTAGAGGTATTTGTTCACTGCATGGTTCAGCATTGTCTCTTAAGTGGATTTGTACTGGATTGCCTCTCAAAAGTCCTATATCATCAAATCCTCCATTGAGTTCTTCCACCTTTTTCACTGGGCCCATCATGGCTGCCACGCTGCAGCTGAGAAGATTATTCGTCTTTGACCCTTTGACCACATGCATTCTGAATGCATAGCTTTTGTCTTTGTAAGATGTTTCTGTGGTGGACTAGCTCATGCAGTTCAGAATGTCTCCGGTAACTTCAGCTCTGGGAGCGATGAAGGTAATTGTAAATCCCTTCTGAGATGCCTGTGACATCAGCTCCTGAGTCAATTTTAAAGTCAATAGTCTTGCCAAGAATATTCAGTTTCACTCTCCAGGCAAGATCTATCTCTTCACAAGTGATAGATCCCAGAAACAATGGCTCTTGATTGTCTGTAATATGAGTCAACTCCCTGACTGTTTTGATGTGGCAAACAGCTGCAAAATGTGCATATTTTGTGCATATATTACACCACGTACCTCTGGCTGGACATACATCAACTTGTGGGATGTGAGTTTTTCCACACCGTAGGCTGGAATTTGTCCCTCTTTTCCTGGGAGTTCTCTCCCCTTGTCTCATGGTTTTATGATAATGACTTCTAACACTCTAGTGTCTGTTTATAGCCCCTAAAGAGACAGGGTGGGTGTAATATTTTCATGTTTTGTATTTCCAAAAATCACAGTTTTCAGCCAGCGTATGCAGAGTGCTTATGAAACATTCAATATTTCCCCCCGGTTTTTGAATTCTATAATGGAAACATGCTTTTTCATAAAACACATTTCTCTGAGGTATAAAGTATGCACCAAACATAGCCATTTCATAGTCATCTTTGTGACAGTCTTCAGTAAAGTCAAAGGATTTAAAAATATGCTCTGCTTGTTTCTCCACAGAATAAATTAAAGACAATGCCTGCATATCTCCAGTTTCTTAGTGCAGCTTGGTAGCAATGCAAAATCTTTGCAAAATCTTTTAAACTGTTTCCGGTCTGTCCATTTTGAAGGTTTGTCAAAGCTGAAGGTCTCTGGGGCATTAAAGAGTGACATGTTAATGAGATCCTGCCACCTCTGTGGTTGTTTCTTGTGTCTGCAGCCATTGTTGCTGTTCATAGACTTTAAGGCTAGAAAGGACCATCATGATAATTTAGTCTGACTTCCTGCATATTGCAGGACACAGAATCTCACCCACCGACTCCTATAATAGACCCCTAACCTGTGGCTGAGTTACTGCAGTCCTCAAATCATGGTTTAAAGCAGGGATCGGCAATCTTTGGCACGCAGCACCCTTGCGGGCCGGGCCGGTTTGTTTACTGGCAGCCTCTGCAGGTTATGCAGATCGCAGCTCCCACTGGCCACGGTTCGCCGTCCCAGGCCAATGGGGGCTGCGGGAAGTGGCGCAAGCAGAGGAATGTGCTGGCCGCCGCTTCCTGCAGCCCCCATTGGCCTGGAATGGCGAACCGCAGCCAGTGGGAGCCATGATCAGCCTAACCTGCTGATGCTGCAGGTAAACAAACTGGCCTGGTTTTCCAGGGGGCTTACCCTGGAGGGCTGCATGCCAAAGGTTGCTGATCCCTGGTTTAAAGACTTCAAGTTAAAGAGAATCCACCACTTACACTAGTTTAAACTTGCAAGTGATTCATGCCCCATGCTGCAGAGGAAAGTGAAAAAAAAAATCCAGGATCTCTGCCAATCTGAGCCGGGGAAAAATTCCTTCCCAACTCCAAATATGATGATCAGTTAGACCCTGAGCATGTGGGCAAGCCCCACCAGCCAGACACCTGGGAAAGAATTCTCAGTAGTAACTCAGAGCCCTCCCCATCACTGACCATGGGGGATATTTGCTACTCGCAGATCGGCTACATGCCATGTACGTGAAATCTCATCATACTATCCCCTCCATGAACTTATCAAGCTCAGTCTTGAAGCCTGTTAGGTTTTTTGCCCCACTGCTCCCCTTGGAAGGCTGTTCCAGAACTTCACTCCTCTAATGGTTACAAACTTTCACCTAATTTCAAGCCTAAACTTGTAGATGGCTAGTTTATAGCCATTTGTTCTTGTGTCCACTTTGGTGCTTAACTTAAATAACTCCTCTCCCTCCCTGGTATTTATCCCTCTGATCTATTTATAGGTAGCAATCATATCTCCCCTCAGCCTTCTTTTGGCTCGGCTAAGCAAGCCAAGCTCTTTGAGTCTCCTCTTAGAAGGTAGGTTTTCATTCCTTGGATCATCCTAGTAGCCCTTCTCTGTTTCTGTTCTTTGTTTATTCCTGACACCATGTCATGTATTTCTGTACCAGCTATGGACTGGTCACAGAGCTTGCTTATTATACACACCAAATGTGTTCGTCATAAGATCCTTTAATGCTCTGCCAGGTATGGCTGAGGTTAATTTAAATAAGGTATTTTACACACCTCGTGGCTGCACTGAATAATACTGTTTAGCAGCCCGCTACAGCTGCTGCTAGTGAATGAAATACAACCCACTTTTCTGCTTGTTGCTAGGTGTTAGACCCGCAACGGTCCAAATTAGTGCTTGGCCATTGGTTCAATATACTCAGATTGAAAAGGGCAATGAATATCTTCGCCGTGATTACGTGGCCATCTATATGAATTCTGCTGGTATTTCAATTTAGTCTTTTCAAAATACATAGATTAGGGGTTTGATCCAATGTCCATTGAAATCAGTGAGTCTGTCCATTGATTTCAGTGAGCTATGGATGAAAATTTAGGAAAGTAACAAAATTATGCATACAACATAATAAAATGTCTTGCTTATTTATTATTCCCTTCATTTGAGGAGCTCCGAGTCTTTTTAAAAACTGGGTGACTATTTTAAAGATGGGAAGACTGAACAACAGACAGGTCAAGTGACTTGCCTGAGCTCACAAACTGAATCAGCAGCACTATCAAGATCCAAACTCATGTCACTTGTGTCCCACTGCAATCACAGGAAAGCTCTGCCTGCCATTAGAAAAACACCATCTTTTTGTACCTGTTCTTTCTGAGATGACATTGGCTTTCATTCTGAACAGAGATTTTCACACAATTTGAGACATTTCCTCCTCCCTGTGTTTGTCTCTACACAAGAACACTTGGGGGCATTCAGTGCTGGGTGACATTTTATACACCATTTTATATCACTGGCAGTGTACCTTTCACTGATATCTGCTACCTCCTCTGGGGATGGGCACTTGCTTTGATTTCTCTTTTTCTGAAAAGGACGTGTGTCAACACGATGCCACCAGAGGTGAGGTTATCCTCTCAGATGCTGGCTGGCTTTGTTTGAAATTTCATCAGGATGCTGTTCTTGAAATGAAGTTGCATCTTTGTGGGAATTAGCTCTATTTGCAAAACCATTCATGAATTAAATCTTGCATAATCAATGACAGTGTTATAGTTATAGACATTCCAAAGGGCTTTACAAACTGTGTGTGTGTGGTGTGTGAGTGTACTCTACATGTGTGTATGTGTATAAGAATTAGTTCATTCCTCAGAGAATTTCAGCCACCTCTAGGGCGGAATTCTGCTACCTCTCAAATCTATCTAGCTACATTCTCATACTGTGCTTTGCAAATACACAGACTCCCCTCTTTCCTCTTCCCCCACAGCTTTACATTATCCACTCAAAACAAATGATGCCTCCAACCCTTGAATTCATTTACAATATTTTCAAAGCTTCCTGTACAGAATATTGTGTTTGGATTTTAATTTACCTCAGTACTAGTTCCCACCCCATCATGCTGATGTGGATTACCTTTGGAGGAAGGGGAAAAAAAGACTACCAAAAAACAAACTAAAAATCACCATGTTTTTATCCAAATTTCGGCTTGTTTGGTTTTTTTATACCCAAGCGTCTTCACACTAAATTTAAACAGATCCTCATCCTACTCATTGAGAGATCGTGACCCACTTTAGCACTTTTATACTCTGCAATAAGATCCCCAATTCCGCCTTTTCTCCAGAATGTAAAGGATGGAACCCATCTCCCCCACAGCCCATCACAGCCAAGACTTTCCTTTGATCAATTTACCAGCTCTATTCTGCATCTCAAGATATTTCATCAGATGTTCATAAACCTCTGTCAGATCTGGGTGGCATCCTGGCCCCAGTGAAGTCGATGTGAGTTTTGCTATTGACTTCAATAGGGTCAGTATTTCACCCGTAGTGGTTAAGTATAGAGGGTATGTCATTGCTGCTTCAAAATTCAACAGGGTTAGTCAAGTTGACACTGAGGCATCAACATCAACCATCTTACGCACCTAAATATACATGCTTTGACCTTGGTAATGGGAGAGCAAGTGCCAGCTGGAATGATTTGCAACTTACTATTCAAAAGTTTGTGTTCCTGGATGACTGTGGGACACCAACTAAAGCACCTCGAGAGACTTCAGAGTCTAGGTAACTCCCTTCATGGGACAATAGCATTTGTCGGTGATAGCACTGGTACCCATACATGGAGTTTAGAGCTCTTCCCTCACTCTGTGAATTGTCCATGAGCAGATCACAATTTGTTGTGGTGGTTTGTGATCTGAAATTGTTCGACAAGTACTTTTTTCAAGCACGTTTCAGTCTCTGGTCTGCTCACACTGGATTTGCTGTGAGAATTCATTCAAGTCTATGAGATTTGAAAGATGATACCCAAGCCAAGTGACTGCTCACCTGAGGGCACCTATATGCTGCACGAGCCTTTTGGTGGCATGTAGAGTGTAGTCCCATGCTGCAGTGTAGACGGTGAGGCACTACTTAGGTGAATAAATACACACCCGGGTATGTACCCTACAGGATCCTCCTCTCACCCAAGCAGTGCCTCCTCATCTACACTGCTATTTTTAGCAGTGTAGTGTCCTCTGCCCCCTCCCCGCCAACGCTGGAGTCTTTCCCCCTTCAGGGAAAGAGTCTGGTAGAGGGGAGGCAGTAGGGAAAGGCTCCCTGCAGCAGGGAGGAGTCTTTCTGTGAGGCTGGGAAAGGCTCATGAAAGCCTCCAGCAGCTCCCTGCCGCTGAGCCTTTCTCCGTCGCCTCCTGCTTGCCAGTGCCTTTCACCGAGGTATATAGCCGCACACTGCAGTGTGGACACGGCCTCCTTTGCACCGCAGCATGTAGTTACACGTACCCTACATGCTGCCACAAGAGGTGTGCAGTGCAGACGGACCCTCAGCACCGGCTCTGTCCTCAGATTGCATGACCTAACCTTTGTAAATGGCTTGTGCTCTGAGTGAATTTCCTTTCCTCGTGACGTTGATTTTGCTTGGAGGCTCACCGAATCGAGGCTATGGGCCCAGCATGTGCTCTTCGTGCACATTCATCCAAATGGAACACTGCACACCTGAGTGTTTTTGGAGCAGGGAGGGAAGATAGTGGTGCAAGTCGGGGGGGCTGACTCAAAATGCAATTCCGAATGTGGGGGAAAATAAACACTCTAGAAGGAGCTTTCCAGTAATGCTAAGACCCCATTTACATCAACGGACATTTGATTGGGTTTATAAACACCAAATGTGCCCAGATGCTGCATCTGGGGGTAAGAAAGGTCTCTAGCATCTTTCCCAGATTAGGGGCTATTCCCATGTAAAAGCCAAAGAATAGTCTTTATCTTTCATGCCCCTTCTGTAAAATACGTAGCCCTCCATGGCTCACAGGACCCAGAAACTACAGCTGTGCCTACTCCAACTCTTAAGATGAGCCTGGTTATGCTGACGGGGCAGCCCAGATTTTACAATACTGGAATTCCTATGTTCCCCCCACTTCCTTATGGGGTGACTAGTTGGCTCCTAAATGCCAGTCCAGTCAAAGAAGTCTTACACCAGACATTCTAATGTTTCTGTCTCTTCCAAACAAACGGCTGGAGGCTGTCTGGAATGCGTTGTATGTTACAGAGCTATTGAACAGTTGAGTTTCATTGCTGCATTTTGCACCTTGCTGTGGTTTAATCCTATTTCCAATAAAAGGCAAAGAGACATTAACATCAGCTGATAGAGAACTTGACCCAAAGACCTTGCAGCCTTTTGAGGAGACACAACCCTCATATAAAGAGCTGGGTGTTCATGCTCCTGTTCCTATTCATTATGGTCAAAGTCTGAGCTCATGTCTGTTTCTTAACGCACAAAGAGTCTATAAATTTAGGGATGTTTGAGTCTTGTGTTTCCTTAAGTGAAATGTCACATTATGATAAGACTCTGCTGTATGAATGTTGGCTTTTTGAGATCCTATCTCAGAAAAGATGCTAGAGCTATTTTGGGCTCTGCAATTACACCCCACAAATAAATCCTCGGCTACTATAGAAATACAATATCACCAAAAAAAGCAGCAGCAAATAGGATTTTACTTTACATTGGAGAAGACATGATGTCACTTTAGTTTTTCATTACCAGTATAATTGTAACAGATTTATTTAACCATTTATTCAGCAGCTAGTTTGCAGAGCCTCTTGGGGCTGCTGCTGATGTTGGAGAGCTGATAGAATTATTTATCTGATAAATGCAAAAGATAATTTGATTTAAAATTTGTTTTGAGGATCTGAAAAAGCCACAGCATACATGCCACATTTCTTTTAAGATTCCAAGAGGATGTAGAATCTGATCTCTGAATTTGTATATTTTCACCTTTAGACTCTTGAAATGATCTTTTTTTGATGATTTTTTTTTAAATTAATTTTATTCTTAAACTAAATAGAGCTACATGTTGCAGTCATTAAGGCCCTGGTCCAGTAAAGCATTGAAGCAGGTGTGTGACTTTAAGCACATGAGTAATCCCGCTGGTTTACACATTTAGGCTATATATTTGTGGAAGACCCTGATTCACCAAATCACATAAGTCTCATTAAAATCTCTGTGCTTAAAATCAGACATATGCTTTGACGAATGGGGGTGAATTTCACAAGATGATTTAAGCAAAAATGTGCTTAAGTGCTTTACTGGATCAGAGCTTATTAGAGCAAAACTCACATTGAAATCTATCCATAATTTACCCAGTGGTTTACATGAACATATATAAATCTTGCACACTATTCCTTGTGATTATTGTTGTGACACATATGACACATGGTAGCATTCATGCTCCTGGACTGGATGATTCCTAAACCCAGAAAAATCTTTGCAGATGGCTATCTGAACTCTTGTCATGTCAGTGTTCATGAAAATACGCTTTCTGATATTTTCTCTTTTCACAAAATATAACGTTTGTGGAACGTGAATGAAAAGAGTCTCAAGTTCTGTTGAAACAGGTTTGTGGCTTCTTTTCCAACAAATGTTTGTGAATATTTCTTTGCTTGTGTTTAGTTAGGACCCTGCCTCCCAGTCACAGAATGTCTGGTGCAAATTAAACTGAAACGTGATTTGATCTCGCTTCCTAATTTTAGCTGAGAAACTCAAAGGGCTATATTAGTGCAATGTATTATGTTCCCAAGATATATTCAGTATAGGAAAACACTTCAAAACACCACTGTATCCAAAGATGGTCTGGCTAGAGAAGGATCTGACAGCCGCATCCAACCAGATGTGAAAATACCCACCACGTCTAGGTAGCGAATACTGAAAGAGTCACAGAGTATACTATTTTATTAACTATGGATGGATACTTTGTACTTTCAAAGACTTTTTCTTGAGGCATCTCACCAGTGATTTAAGCTCCCGAGTCCCCTGTGAGAGGCATAAATAATTAGTAACCATATTTTACACATGGAGAGGTTAAAGCACCAGTTTTTTAGTGTGGTCTTAACGCACAGAAACCAGCCAAGACTCTGATGCAGGTGAAGTCAGAAAATTCCACTGCTATCCCTACTCTAAGCTTTCTTCCCATCTCAAGCTCCACAAGGCAGTCACTCTAGCATGACCATGGTTCCTCCGTTGCCCAGAGGAGATCTGTAATCGCCCACCCCAGAATATGTTACTTTTGCTGGTGTGTGTTTTTCTGGCCTCTCTTCTCACTTCTTCTTCCTGCTATGCCACCAGCCCAAGCCAAAACCACCTTCCACAGCTTGACCACCTCACAGGCAGAAGGTCACACGTGCGTGTTTTCTGCTGGTTGAGAAGAAGTTGAGAAGTGTAATACAAGAAGTTGACACAGTCTCCACTTAGCCCATGCTGTCACCACAGTGCCTCATCATCATCATTGTAATTATTCCCTCACCCCAGAATTATTTATTTAGTGATGGTGTTAAATGGCCTTGTCAAAAGCAACTCTTTTCAGACCATTAACGCCACAATGGATGATTGTTTTCCACCACACCCCATTAATAATTCCCACAGCCTGCTGGCGTAGGCAACCCCAGTGCCAAGGACTCTTGTGGGGAAACAGTGTTGTTAGCGGTAGTGATAATGATAGGAGTCTCTTCTTGGAGCAGTGTGCACTCATTAATCTAAGGGAACGACCGTGTCTTCTCACACAGTGCATAGCTTTTTCTGTTCGAGAAGCTACTCCTCATTTTAAGTCTTTGTAAAGCCCAAGTCAAGGAAAGGGATAAATAACCCCAGGTTGCTTCAAGGGAGAGCAAATGTCCCAATGAGTAGTCTGCCAACACACTGGTGAATTTTTAAATGAATTTCGTCGTTTGAGAACGCTTCAGCATCCCCACCCTTCAATCTGTTTAGTTTATTAAAGAGGAGGTTAAAAGGTGACTTGATCGTGGTGTAAAAGTACAGTACCTACCTGGGGAAGAGATATCTGATAGTAGACAGCTCTTTAATCTAGAAAAAAAAGGCACATAATGAGTTCCAGTGTTTGGATAGTAAAGCTGGACAAATACAGAGTAGAAATAATGTGATTTTTTTTTAACAGTGCAGGTACTTAAACATTAGAAAAACTTACTTGGGGACACGGTGGGTTTTCCATCAGTTGGAGTCTTCTAAAGTTTCTAAAAAAGATGTTGCAGCTCCAACTGAAGTTATGGGGTTGATGCAGAAATTACTGGGTGCGGTTCTTTGGCCTTCTGTTCTGCAGGAGGTCAGAGCAGATTATTATAAATATCACTTCTGGCCTTAAAATCCATGAATCTGTGGGGGCTGAGAAAGCTTCCCCTCCTGCACATCTTTCCAGCCTTCTACGTATAAACAGGAGAGACAAGATTTGATATTCCTGCTATTTCCATGTAAAAAGAAAACAAGCAGAATACCTTTGACCCATCTGAAAACAAAACAGAAAGCAAGTCCAGGCCTTATAAATTTTCCTTAAGAAGCAAGAAATAGGGAACATTTTCTCCCCTTTTGCATATCACCTTTAAGGCTATGAGCATATATCATTCTCATCCACCCTGACAAAGCACATCCATCTAACTACAGTATGAATGGAAGTGCCACTCTCCAAATTGAATGCACGAGAAAATCAGCATTGTTCAATCAAAAGCTAAGGTTTGTCAAGTGAAGAATAAAGCCACTTTATTAAACAACTCTAGCACTGATTTTCCCTGGTGGGTGGTGGTGGTGTGGGAAGGAAAGTGTAAGATTGCTGGGACAAAAAAGGATGAGAGAGATCTCCATGTCAAAGATGGGTTTATTTTGCATGACAAGAGCTGGATGGGGAGTGCAGGAATATTGCTTTCCCTCCAGAGCAAGCATCAGAAAGTTTTCAAAAGATGCTAATGTATAACTCTGGGTTTTTAAAATTTTTTATTTATGGCTTTTGCTTCAATAAAAGGTGCTCAGCAAACAGCTCTGGAGGTGGAAGTTCTCTTTCTCCCCCCTCCTCTCCCAGGAGAGGTGCAGCAAGGGTAGAGGGCAGTGGCAGTGATAGATTCCTCTTGATGCTCCATACCATTTCAGTTCTTGGTCCTACTTCTGAGACAGTCAATGAGCAGGTGTCAATTGTGCTGATTATTTTAATTATTTGGGTCTCTGTCCATTAGGAACTAGACTGAGAACCCTCCAACTCATTTCACATAGATTACCAAACAGACGTCAATTGGAAATCAAGTATGGTCAATGAAGACTTGCCTGATATCGTAATAAACCATTCCCCCAAATATTTCAGTACTTATGCTGGGGACCCAGAGAAGAGAGGCTCCAACTCTTATTTCCAGTCTCCCGAGGCTCCTAATCCCTGAAAATCTGCATGGCTGTTTCCTTCAAATTCTTCTGTTCCTGCATGCAGCACATCTTGTTGCTTTCCCCTCTTCAAAGTAACAAGAATAGAGCACTTATTTAAATGGATAAATCTGCACTTTCTCTCTTTTTCAGAGATGAGATCTAATCACATTTTTGTTTAGCCATGAGATGACTGAGGCATTTTGCTCTCCAGAGACCCTCAGGAATAATTCTCCTTTTGGCTTCGATGGCCATCTTTTTTTGTGTCTATAAAACAGTTTGCTGTGCTCTTCAGAACTGACTATATGTATATTCTGATTACTGAAAAGGTCACTTGGAGGACATGTTCCACAGCTTTTAATGGAGATTATGTTCTAAATGCAAACACTGAAGAGAGGTTGATAAGGGTTTAAAGGCATTAAACTTGTTCACTTGGTAAAAGCACAAAACCCCAAGGTTAAGTCTGATAATTTTCTATTAGCTTAGCACAAAATTTCTGCACAAATGTTAAGCCTTTTGAATATTAACAGATCCTTAATTCGAAGAGTCTTTTTGCATCACTATTTCATTTTTCTGCTATTAAACCAAGAAACTCACACTCTAGTATTTAGTAGAAATGGGAAAACTTCAAAAGGTTTAATAGTTTGGTTTAGATAAATACCTACAAGTTTGGATGTTAATTTGAATGGGTCTTCAAAAGTGAGTGGGGAATTTCTTGCAAAGAGGCTGTCTTAGGGTGTCTGGCACTTTCTGCTTCCAGCTAAGTGAGAAATACAGGCTGCGAGAATGTCCCATTCTCAGATTTTATGGCATTTCTATTTCTGATACTATAAGGAACCTGGAAGTGCAGAGGCTCATGAAAATTAAAGGAGACAAGCAATAAAAACCAGGAATCTTTTTGAACCTCCAGAAAGATTTGCTTTGGATTTGATTCAAGCTGTAGACCAAGATTCTCATCTGATCTTTTTTTCTTTCTTTCTACAGATTGTCATTCCCTGAGACCACAATCTGCCTTCACTTACATTGCTGCAACCTCATTGAAATCAATGTGCTATATTATTATAGGTGGGGCTGAATTACCATGATTTATAACCCTGTGCTTCTACATGCCATTACTGGGGTGGGGGAGTTTGAACTGGAAGAGTTTAGGTTTGAAACAAAGGATGGTCCTGTGATAAAGGTGCTGGCTGGGACTCACAAGATCCAGGTTCACCTTGGACAAGTCATTTAATCTTTCTCTGCCCATTTGTCTGTCTTCTCTACTTAGGTCTCTTTGAGGCAGGGACTGTCTCTTACTGTGTATTAGTCTATTACATATTTATGTTATGGTAGCATGCTGAGACCTTAAACAAGACAGGGACCCATTGTGCTAGCAGCTGTAGAAAGTCTGGTGACCACATGATGATGTATCTACACATCAGGATGCCAAAACAGTAGGGATTCCACTCCAAAGACGGAATGCATGTGGCAGAAGAGGGCCTAGGGCTTCAGTGTCTTCAGGTCACAGAATATGGGTTCTTTTGGAGCAGTTTCTCAATAGGAATGATGAATTTGGATTGAAATTTCATCCTGATATTGTCATTATGTTACATCATTCAAGGCAGATTCAGCATATTCAAACTGGGCTTTTTTTGAACAGGCATGCAATTTCCCCTGAACTGTTTACCCATCCCACGTACTTTCTAGGTTACAGTTTTATAGCATCAGTTTACCATAGCACTTTTAGGGCAGCATGTGCCATGGCAGGTAGTGAACCTGGTGCTAGCATTTCTATTATGAATCTCATTTCTGAACAGAGTTGAGCCTGACTTATATCTGGCTCCAGATTCCCACCTCTCCTTTCTCTAAATACTCCTGAGCATGGGCAAGTTCAGATTTGGTTTGGTCTGTTATGGAGATAAAGGCCACCGAGGCAATTCAGAGTTAGACTGAGATTCCAATTCTACACTCCTCCAAAAATCAGGGGTTGTCAGGTCTGGGTCCTCCTGCTCAAGCTAGTCATTAATATTTAGGGATCTTTACCAGGGTCGAGCAAAACCTTTATTACAAATCCTGAAATCTTAGCCAGACTTCTGCAATAGTTTCATCAAGGTTCACAAACCTTTTGTGCAAAACTGAGATGAGTCATGCTTCAGGCTGAAGCCTTGTGACATGAAGGTCTCCAACAGTTTCAAAACCGATGAAACTTGGTGACTCACACCCCAATGGCAGTTGGCAAGTATCTCACTGCTCTCATTTTGGGAACATTCACTCCAGGTGAGTTTCTGGATTGTAGGATGGGAAAAATTACAGGTTTGAACTGAAAAACCTGGACATTTCTGGAATTGTTTCCAGGGATGGCTTAATGGGTTCAGAAAAAATAAGAACAACTCAAAACCCATTGAATCATTTTCTGAGATTAAAACAAACAAACAAACAAACAAAAAAAACCCCACCCATTTTTTTTTTTTAGTTATTTGGTGGTGCAGTGCCAAATCTTGCAGTATTTAGGGACAGATTTTTTAAGGTATTTAATGTGAGTTAGGTGCCTAAATACCAGTTAAAATAGTCCTTAATCCTGATGCAGGACAAATCCCCATTGACTTTAGTTTGTAAGGACTGAGAACAGAATGCAAGATTTGACATGACTGGGGTGGTTGAGTGGAGGGGGAATAATCTTTGGTTAAAGATGACCGTCAAAGGAACAATATACATTCAAGTCCTTATTTGCTTCTTTAGGATATATAAAGAAGGTCTGAAAGGTGTTTGTTTTGTTTTGTATACTGCTTGGTTTTATACTTTAGAAACATCGGGTCCTGATTTGCCTGTTTTTGTTGGATGACTCATTGGCAGATTGGAGAACCAGTAAAGCTTGAAAAACTTCAGCCATTGACAATAGAACAGATTTTTAGTCAGGCTGTTTAAAACACTTTGGACATGACAAACACTTAGGAAAAAACCCACTTTGCAAAAGATTCAGCACCCGCCACTTCCCTCAAATCAAGACTGTGAACTCCTGCTCTAGTTCTTTTGTTATCAAAGCAAAAACTCAGGAGACAAGACTTGGTATTTCTGATATTTCAAAGTAAAAAAAAAAAGTAATTTAAAAATCATTTTACATCAAAAAGAAGCCCCCCAAAAGTACATTTCCCTCTCCCTGCTTTCCTCCAGGTAACCTTTAATGAAGAGGCCACCAGGATACAGGGGCATTGGATTCTATTCTTACACTCTCTCTGTGACTTTTCTTCATCTAGAATGTGGGGATAATACTCCTCTTCCGCTCCTACCCAGCGCTATTGTGTAACCCAGTGGTGAGTGTGTGTTAAAGGTCCCCTTCTGTACTGATCCACAGAAAATATGAGTCTGTCATAGCCCTGGCTAGCAAGGCATGACTCCTTAGTTCAAATTGTAGAAGTTCATGATTTTAGCTCTGGAGCTCCTTGGTCCAATCTCTATTGTGTCAGCCAAGGTGGTGTCTACCACAGTTGCAAAGCTGAACTTGTTGTTTGTAAAGCTGTCTGAGATCCTTGAATGGAAGGTGTTTGCATGCCCTTGTTTATGACCAGAAGTGGAAGAACCTACACCATACTAGAGAAGCGATTCCCACTCCCTGTAATTCTGACCTGACTGAAATCAGAGAGTACTGGGCATCTCATGAGAACCTGGAACAAGTTTCTTGCTTATTTTAGGATCAAGTAGGTCCAAAGCATGTGCAACTGACTAAATTGTTCTTTTGAATCTAATTTTTCTTTTTTCTTTAGCTTTCCAGGGGCAATGATTCATCTTATTTAATATTCTGAGCATTAAAATAAAGGCCTACGGCCAAATTCATCTCTAGTGTAACCCTACAGAGTTTGGGCACCAAGATAAATCCACACCAAGAGAAGAGGGAGTTACATTAAAGATGAGTATAGGCTGTTTTGCTTTTCTACAGGCACCCTTTGAAGTGAAACTCCATCACCATGAGAACAAGCTTCTTTTTCTTTTATCTCCCCAAGTCCAAATCATGACCAATAAGGTTCCACTCACATCAAGCAATTTAAACAATAACGAAGTTGAGCTTCCTGCCATGAAAAAAACTCAACTTGCAGCTTGACTGCTGGGTAGAATTTCACAGGTCTCGCAGAAAGCGAAGCATGAAACTATCCTGTGGAATTGCAAACAGCTTATCAGACAGAGAGAGAGAGAGAGAGAGAGAATGTGCCTTGCACAGTCTGAGCCTAGCAGAGTACTCCATATTGCAGGCAAATGTGGTGCAAAAAATCCAAACCATTAATCAAGCACTGACAGAACACTCTGGAAAGTAGAGTGTCAAATGGGAGGGGCTGCACAGTGATAGCTCCATCCAAATGGCCTCAGAACAAAACCAGCTGTAGTAGTGTTCATAGCCGTGGAAATATTTTACTTACGTTTGCGCTAAACGTTTGGAAATTTGTATTGGTCTGAGGAGAAGTCTGTGCTGGATGAGAGTGACGCGGAAATGCACATTGCCATGTCAAGTTTGATTTATAAAGGTCATTTGTCAACCGCTCCGCTCCCCGACTCTCCCTGCATAGTTTTTTATGCAAAGCGAATGAATTAAGCAACCTTCCCTAAGCTAGAAGAATTCTGCACATCTGGCGATGCTAATGTCTCACATGATGTGTATCCAGATGTCTACTTAGAGAAGGTGGATGAAAATTCAACTTGTTTATGTACAGTGCTTGCTGACTTGAATCTTGGCAATCTGTGCAATAGAGCTTTTTGTCAAAATAATGTTGTTTTGTCTCCAGTTTCCCTCCTTTTTATGTTCCTTCTGCTCTGGAAAAAATACTGTATAAGGCAGGAAAAAACCATTTTGGCTGCATTTTATAAATAAGAACAATAATAGCCTATGAAATTGCAGGCACAATGCAGATTTGACCTGTGTGAAGTCTGGGGTTTGTCTCCTGGTTCAGTTGTGTGCAATTGGCTATGGAAAGTCACTGGGAAGAGTTTTTAAAAGCGAGCGCCTCATTTTGCAGAGACACTTTTAAGAGGGCTACCTGGAGGCATGTTTAAGCCATGTAGTGACCACTCGTGTAAGACAATAGATTCTGAGCTCAGTGACACTGGTGTAAAGCGAGAATAACTCCTCTGACTTAAGTGGAGTTATTTCTAGTTTCTATCAGTGTCACAGAATCCAACCTATAATTACAATTGTGCTGGAAAGGAAAAGATCCCAGGATTATTTGCCTAGCACTATATGATATTGCAGTGAAACCGACATCAATGACGAATTAGGAAAGCAAATGCACAGGCAATCAACTGGGAGGTTTAACATTCCTTCTGTTTCCTTCTGTTCTAAGGAACAAACAGCCCCCTCCTTTCACCAAGCAGTTGGTGTAGGACCTCTTCTCCATACATGAAAACATTAGTCCCCAAAACACCCAAAGGCCTTGATCATTTTCTTGTACTAGCCAGGGATCATCTTCCTGAGCTGCTCAAAGAAGAAGTTGGTACCTGGCACACTTCTACTCCAACAAAGTCCTAATTTGTGCATGCATAGACTAGACCCAGTCTCCCACAGCACACACAACCTGCTCCTTTATCATTAGGCCAAGGCCTTGAAAACAGGGCTGGCTGAGCCTCTTGCACTTTGAGTTGGGCTGTTCAAAGAACCTAAAGGAGTCAGGCTCCTGACTCCTTTGAAAGTGGAGTTCATGAACCTTTTTGCTGTGATTTATACCCATTGTTTGGCTTTCCCCCTCCCCCAAAGGTATTCCAATTAAAAAGGAAAGTTTATTTGATCTGTGCGATGTATAAGGGAATGAAAAGCCCTCTCAGAAGCCAGGCTTGAGGTATACGGGTGCCCTGAGTATACAGGACATAGACGGCATTTATTATTGCTTTGGAATTCCTTTCTCTACCCATCCACACTCCTCCTTCCCTGACTCAGTACAATGGCTACAAAGTCTTCAGCCAGACTTTTCAATTTTCTGGCCGCCACAACTAGGGCCAGATAGTCCCAAGAGCTCGCCACGTTGGGTGCAGGTTGGATGCTGAGCACCATGGAAAATCCAGCCCTTACTGAGGAGTCTAAATGGGAGCTGGGGTTTTTTGTGTGTGTTTGTTTGTTTTTTGGCAAAACTGGCCCCAATGTGGGTGTCAAACCCTGGGAAGTCCAGCCCCTCATCTCTGTCTGCTTTCTGCAGCATTTTCCTCCCTACATTGTCCCTATTATTGTTGTTTTCTCTATTTAGATTGCAGCAACACCCACCGTGCTCTAGGTGCTTTCGAAACACAAAGGAAGGCACAGTCCTTTCCCCAAAGAGCGTACAGTCTAGAGAGACAAAGGGAAAGGGATACAACATACAAGCAGGTTTCAGAGTAGCAGCTGTGTTAGTCTGTTTCCGCAAAAAGAACAGGAGTACTTGTGGCATGTTAGAGACCAACAAATTTATTTGAGCATAAGCTTTTGTGAGCTACAGAGATGTACACGCATTTCTAACTGTGATTGGTCACATTGACTTCGCTGGAACTACTCATGATGCATAAAGTTAAGCATGTGCATCAGGCTTCCCAGGATCAGGACTGTCACAGGGTGAGCTGGCTCTTAAACCCAAACCATCTTAATCTGTATCTGTGCCAAGTTTAGCTCGCCTCCCCAGGTGAAGGCAATTAAGAGCAGTGCTGTTACTAAGCCAGGCCTACTGAGGGAATAAGAGCAGGCTGTGGGGAAAGGGGAATCTGATCAGGGAGAGGCGACTCGGGAATCAGTACATGACCAAGAGTGGGAGGCTAGCCAAGAAAGGACTCGGGAGGAGGCTGAGGCTGAGAGAGTATAACAGGCTCAGAGAAAAAGTAGCGTAAACTGAGGTTATGGGGGCAGATAGCCTGGATGTCTAGGTTTCCAAGGCTGGGACCCTACAGCAGAAGGTGGGAATAGGTTCTCCCTCAGCTGCTGCCCTGTGAGGGAGGGTTCAGTTGACCCTGCTTACAGGGAACCTTGCTACCTAGCAAGGGGACACAGTGACCCCTGAAAACAAATGGAGGGAGAAGGGACTGAGCCCAGGAGTGCTAGAAAACTGCTGAAAGAAGAAAGACCCGTGGGGAGGAAGGGCTGTGCCGAGGGAGATCAGGGTGGAAGATTTGTGTTTGGATTTCTGGTTGCACAGTGGAAGACGGTGGACTTTTACGTTACATAGCTGGAGGGCTAAGTCACTTTCCTTAGCAGCCAGAATAAACCATTGGATGAAGGGAAACTGAGGTAAATGCAGGGTCTGATGCCTTGTGCAGAGACACCTTGCTACAAGGACTAAAGTAACCAGGAGCATGGCTAATTAATGTTATATGTTGTTTTATTGGTTTGTATTAAAACAGTGGTTCCCAAACATTTTACTAAGGTGAACCCACCAACTGGATTTTGCCTGCTTTTGCGACTCGTCATTACTTACGTACACCCTCCGCCCTGGCACCACAACCCAAATCCCAGCCCAGTGCAGACGGGAGGCCCTGGGAGAAGGGGGAGTTGGAGAACGAGCCTGCCCCAAACTCACCTGCAACGGCAGCTCCTGTTCTGGGCCTGGCTCCCGAGGCTGGGCGAGGCGTCCTGGAACATAGAGTCACAGTGCCACTCAGGTTTGGCCTGGCCATCCTCGGGGCTCACTCGTCTGCTCTCTGGAGCCTGAAGAGAAATCTTTGCTTGCTTAAAAGAGAAGGCAGGGACCCATTGATGAGTCATTTAAAAGTGGACTGGGCAGAGCTCTGAAGAATATACCATAGGGATTTTATCCTGTAGTGGCAGGGGGTTGTACTGGATGATCCAATAGGTCTTTCTCCTCTCTAATTTCTTTGATTCTGGGAGTTATTTTAGTGTACTGAAATGATAATGGTAGCATTTATGGATTTTTATGCACAGTGAGTTAATATAGCTGATGAATGCTATTTCCATAACATTTGCATTACATTTCTTATTGCATTACATTTCCTATCGCCGCAGAATAATTTCCATGAAATTAAACCTGTCGTAAAAAAAAATTTAATTGAACCTGCCACTGCTGGGTCATGGGGAAAAGCCAATGTGCTGGACCTGGAGGTGGGCAACGAGAGCTCATACATAGAGGTTGAACTTCAAGGAGCTGCTCTGTTTGCCAAATGCCAAGATGGAAGCTGAGGTCTGGCATACAGTTGTTTCTTGAGGTTATGCAGGTCTCCACACAAAGCTCTTATTTGCTCTGACCACTCATCCTTCAGCTTCCGCAGAAGCCTGTCAATGCCCCTTTAAGTACTGGGCAGAGGGTGCACCTGAGTGACATATTCCCCATTCCCCCAGGGGATGAGTGCATTGGCTCCTGCAGGCTCCATGGGTGCGCATGTTTCTGAAGCTAACTCCCCGGCAAAGCAACACAGCCATGACAGCTCTGACAAGGAGCCAAGAGGAATGAATTCCAGGTCCAGCGTCCCTCAGCAGAAAGCCCTCAGCTGAAAGGAGTCCTGAGATGTAGACCTGTATCCTTCAATCTGCTTTGTGCATGTGTGTGTGTGGACCCTGCACCTGCATCTTGAAAGATAAGGGCCACGTATGCCACAGCAAGAGCCTCTCAGGTTCTTGCTTGCTGTGAAGGTGTATAGGGTGAGAGACACCTCTTACATAATGGTGCCCTAGGCCACCTGGAGCATTAAAGGCACATGGAAGTGAAGAGGAAGCCAGTGCAGAGACCTGAGCACCAGGGTCGTGTGTATCCTCCTCATACCTACTGGAAAGTAGTTATTGCACTCAGCCATTAGCAGAAGCTTCCCCTAGTGGGCTATGAGAGGAGCCTAAGTAACATGCATTGTGGTAATCTAGCTTGGATACGACCAAGACATGGAGACTGCTCTGAGGCCTGTCTTAGAGAGTAGCAACTGCAGCCGCCAGGCTGTCCATAGGTACAGAAAGAAACTCTGGCCATGGCTGCTACCTGACAACCCAGGAGCAATGATGCAGGCAGACAGACCTCTTAGAGCCATTTTTTAGTGGGATAAGGTTGTTTACAACTCCATGGAGTGCTGTGGAGTAGAGCTGACTACACCATGAATACAATTTTCAGGTGCCAAACTGGTTAAATTCCTGCTGCTTTTATTGCACCTTAAAAACACCAGCAAAGCTTGGACTTCTGAACAGCCCTTTGTCCTGAATACAGCTAATTTAGCAAAGTTGATGGGGCTCCCTATCTGCTCTTCTGCTGCTAAGAATTTCAGGCTCATCTCAATTCTATTTTTTTTTAGCACATTAAAAAGCCAGTCCGCTGCACGGGCAGGTAATACAATCAGCAAGCTCTTACTGGGCATCTTAGTTTTCACAGTCAAGTGCACTGAGGATGCAGAAATAATCATTTTGAGCTAGACCCACTTATGGGTTACCCTCTGACTGGTAATCCCTCAAGGTGGCTGTGGTTTAATTAAAGGTATGCACTGGTGAGGGGATAATTGTAACATCCTCTGGATGGCTAGCCCTCATTTGCACCATGTATAGATTTAATCATCTATAATATATCAAAGGGCCATGCTAAGTTTTAACGTACAGATAAATGAAGAGCACACTGGGCTGCCGCTCAGTACATGCATTTCAATTAAGCACTGCTCATTGGGGTGATGGTTAAATGAGTTATGTCCGAGGCTTGCAGCTGCTTCACTAGATTAAGGAAAGATTATTTTTTAACATCACAATTCAGAAGAATAAATGGTGCACAATTCAGATATCCAACACTGAATGGGATGGGAATGTAGGAAGGGCTGCATTCCATTACTGGCTTGATTATACCTAATAGGTAAATGTTGATCTACAGAAGAAGTTAGTCTGCAATGGAAGTTCTGCAGAACTTGGGTCAACTTGAACTGTTCATTCCAAATGGCAATCAGGGTAAGGTTACTGGTCGTGGTAATTTTTTGTTTCCAGCTCATCTGACTTGTTTCCTGCAGATTCTAAAACATAGAACATGGTGAGAAATAATAGAGGCTCATGGCTATTGAATACTATCCTATTGTTATACACTACGGTTATAGATGGGGAAATTATACACTACGGTTATAGATGGGGAAAGGGGTAAACTGGTACACAAGGAGTATGAGAGATTTTGAAAAGAATATAAAGGGGATAGTAAGGAGAGATTTTGGGGAGAGGGAGTGGAAAGGAGATGGAGAATTCACATTGGATTGAAAGGGAGTTTTGCTTGATTACCAAAGGTTTTGGCCCATTATTAAGTATTTAATGGCCAAGAGTGTGTTTCTTTTAGGAGCCATTTCATATGTGAGATGGTTTTATAAATTGACACTGATCAAGCAAAATGCGTAACTTGTCAGACACAGTCAATGTATTAGCAGTCTGATTATTAATATTTGTATTGGAGGCTGGCCAAGATCATGGCCCCATTGTGCTAGGTGCTGTATATACCTGCAGCATGACACGGCCTCTGTCCTGAAGACAATCCTAACAGGCAAGATAATCAAAGTGTAGGAGAAAAGACTGCAACATAAAAACAAAGTACACTAGTTCTTAACACTAGTGGTGGTAGAATTAGTCTGCACTACAAGGGTCCAGTCTTGCACCCAATGAAGACAAGAGAATTTTCCTATTGGTTTCCTATTGCAGCAGGCCCTAAATTCCTTGTAAATTACAGGGGAGACATTTTTAAGGTTTACACCCTATCTCTGGCAGGCTGGTGTTATTAACTCTTTGTAAGTCATTGATCGGTAACTACTGAGATAATGTTGCCCAGATAGATTTATGTTCATTGTGTGGCCAAAACCAAGCAAGCTCCCAGGGGATCCCACCACAGCCCCGCATTGGCAGTACCTACTGTATCTAATCTCCTGCACTCTATCAAAACTCACAATCAAGACAAATACCTGGTGACAAGTGATTGATCTGCAATTCCTCACAAACAGAAGCCTCCCCTCAAACCAAGCTCCTAGAGGGGAAGGGTAGAACAGTTGTATCATTTCCCCCTGTTACGTGACAACTTAGCATGCCGTGCAATAAAAGACATAACATTCAATTGACCTTTTGCTTATCTATAAATGTAGACTGAGCTACACAGACCCCAATTCACCAAGGAGCCATTTCAGAGAAATTTATTTCCTTTTACTAGCCATAAAAATAAATTGCTCTGCACAAAGAATAGACACCAGAAATACCCTTCCTTGCCTCTTCCCACCAGTAATAAGATTATTATGAAGGAGATGTTTTCTCTGGGCAATCATGGCTAGCCAGTGTGTTATCAAATTTTTATCTCATCGAATTGCAACACAGAGATATAGTGTTCTGGAAGATTTCACACATCATGCTGGCCTTCTGTAACCTTTCCAGTATGTGTATGCAGAGCAAGCTGGATGCTGGAATTGGCCTCTGTTCTTGCAAGGATAGTTTTTCCACATTTAAGTCCGCTTGTGAACATCTTACTCAACAGCCCTTGAAGAAAAGGAACAATCCTTCCATGATGTATCAGTCTATTTGGACTGGCTGTTCTGAAAGGCAATGGGAGATTAATGCAATAAGCCAAATAGCTTATCTACCTTATTCCTCTTCATGGAGTCCAGGAATAGGCTTGTGGATATTAATCTTTCTTGGATTTTAATTGAAGCAGATGGCTCATTTGTTTCCATGCTTTGACTCAGCTTTCTCAAATGATATGTACAGTGAAAAGTATGGGAATGTCCCATCCCCGCTCCTTGATTACAATCAGCATATCATTGTGGTTATTGTTTCATTTCTTTACTGTGAACTGCTGTTTCCATCACCCATGATGTATTTTACAGTTGGATGGACAGGTACCAAGGAGTGAGGCGTTCTGGTGGGGAGGACAATACAGGAGACCTGGATGCTATTCCCAGCTATGTAACTGACTTGCTGTGTGACCCTGGGCACGTCACTTACCACCTCTCTTTCCCTTCCCGTCCTTTGTCTTGTCTGATGGTGAGCTCTTTAAGACAGTGACTTTCTCTCACTATATTTTTGATTAGGGCCCTGCACAGAGGGGCCCTGAGCACAGATGCGGGCTCTAGGTGCTACTGTAATACTTATAAAGGAGAAATGAGGTGATGTGCTGAATTGTTGTCAGATTCAAGAATAGTGTTATTGCTCATAAATAATAATTGTACCTAGCTCTTCTGTAGCACTTTTCATCAGCAGATCTCAAATCACTTGACAAAGGAGGTCAGTCTCCTAATCCCTATGGCCTCCAGCAATAGAACCCAGGAGTTCTGACTTCCTATCCTTTGCCTCCCTCTGTTTGGACAATAGACTGCACTTCCTTAGTATCTTCCAGCTAAGGATCTCACAGTACTGTACAAATCAAAAGGAAATTAGCCTCACCCCTCTCCAGTGAGTTAGATGGTATTATCCTTTCTTTTTACACCTGGGGAAACCAAGGCACCAAGCGACATGTCCGAAGCTACAGCATGCATCAGCGGAAGAGCCAGACATAGGATTCATGTCTTCTGACTCCCTATCCTGTGCTTGAACCACAAGACCTCCATTCCTCCCAGGAGTGGCGCTAGGGAGGTCAGTCTGGGGTGGTTACCAGCTAATGCTTTCAGTTACGGTTCTCAAATGTGCCTTTAATTTAGATACAATCAGGCATTTGGTATATGCTCACTAAATATCTATTGATTGCAAACATATTTGAGATTAAACTGTTATTTAATGGTGATTAATCTATTACATCATTAACCCTCAAAACAATGTTTTGAGTTCTCACAAGGTACTAATTTAGCAACTGATGGGCTGATTAAATCTACATGAAATGCATATTTAGAACGTTGATTTAAAGGGTTACCTTCAGGCATTCAGTCCCTATAGGTATATATTTCAAGACAGATATTGCAAACCACATTTCCTGTTCAATGGTCCCTGAAGTTATAAACTATACCCTGTACTCCACAAAGCCACAGCACAACCAACATCTTTCTTCTAACTCATGTCCAATGTGTGTATTTGTGTGTGTGTGTGTATATAATTGAATTAACTTCTCCTCCTTCTTCCAGTTTTAAGCTCAGTTTGGCAATTAAACCTAAAGCCCTGTTCAGACCTTTGTGCTAGTGTATACTAACTATACTGATGTAGTTACACTAGTGCAAAGCTGTAATGTAGACATTCACTGAGAAGTTTTCAATGGTGCAAATTAATCTGGTAAAATACTGATCTAATCTACTCTCTGGCTTTGCGTTGGGCCAGCATGTGTATATTAGGGACTTCTGAGCTGAATGCCTTTAATTTAGATCAGGCCTGATGCAGATATAAACCCCTGCAACTATCATTAATTTCTCTAATAAGAATATTTGAAGAGCAGGTCAACTTCCTTTCTCCCTTTTCCATGGCCCTTAAACAATTCTACGGCTTCTCTTGAGGAAGGAAGAAGTCATTCTAGAAACGATGACTAATTCAGTCAGTGAACTCATATGCCTGCTTGATATGGATTATGCATCTAGTTCAGATACCAGAATAAAGAAGTCATCACCAGCTGTCAGGTTGGAGGGAGGTTACCAGTGGAGTTCCTCAGGGATCAGTTTTGGGACCAATCTTATTAATCTTTTTATTACTGACCTCGGCACAAAAAGTGGGAGTGTGCTAATAAAGTTTGTGGATGATACAAAGCTGGGAGGTATTGCCAATTTAGAGAAAGACCGGGATATCATACAGGAGGATCTGGATGACCTTGTAAACTGGAGTAATAGTAATAGGATGAAATTTAATCATGAGAAGTGTAAGGTCATGCATTTAGGGATTAATAACAAGAATTTTAGTTATAAACTGGGGACGCATCAATTAGAAGTAACGGAGGAGGAGAAGGACCTTGGAGTATTGGTTGACCACAGGATGACTATGAGCTGCCAATGTGAGATGGCTGCAAAAAAACGCTAATGCGGTCTTGGGATGCATCAGGTGAGGTATTTGCAGTAGAGATAAGGAGGTGTTAGTACCGTTATACAAGGCACTGGTGAAACCTCACCAGGAACACTGTGTGCAGTTCTGGTCTCCCATGCTTAAGAAGGATGAATTCAAACTGGAACAGGTACAGAGAAACATAACTAGGATGATCCGAGGAATGGAAAACCTGTCTTATGAAAGGAGACTCAAGGAGCTTGGCTTGTTTAGCCTAACCAAAAGAAGGCTGAGGGGAGATATGATTGCTCTCTATAAATATATGAGAGGGATAAATATCGGAGAGAGAGAGGAATTATTTAAGCTCAGTACCAATATGGACACAAGAACAAATGGATATAAACTGGCCATCGGGACGTTTAGACTTGAAATTAGACAAAGGTTTCTAACCATCAGAGGAGTGAAATTCTGGAATAGCCTTCCAAGGGAAGCAGTGGGGGCAAAAGACCTATCTGGCTTTAAGATTAAACTCGATAAGTTTATGGAGGAGATGGTATGATGGGATAACATGATTTTGGCAATTAATTGATCTTTAAATATTCATGGTAAATAGGACTAATGGCCTGTGATGGGATGTTGGATGGGGTGGGATCTGAGTTACTACAGAGAATTCTTTCCTGGGTATCTGGCTGGTGAATCTTGCCCGTATGCTCAGGGTTCAGCTGATCGCCATATTTGGGGCCGGGAAGTAATATTCCTCCAGGGCAGATTGGAAGAGGCCCTGGGAGTTTTTCGCCTTCCTCTGTAGCATGGGGCACGGGTCACTTGCTGGAGGATTCTCTGCTCCTTGAAGTCTTTAAACCATGATTTGAGAATTCCAATAGCTCAGACACAGGTGAGAGGTTTATCGCAGGAGTGGGTGGGTGAGATTCTGTGGCCTGCGTTGTGCAGGAAGTCAGAGTAGATGATCATAATGGTCCCTTCTAACCTTAATATCTATGAATCTATGAATCCAGCTGATGCTTCACACCTCATGGGTGAAATTGACACCCAGCCATGCTCACTGAGCTCCCTCCATTACTCACAGGCATAGAGGGCTGGGTTCTGATTTGCACTGTAGCCCCTTTACAGGCTCTAGCTACAAATACAGACCTTAAAATGATGCTGTTTGGTGTCAGCAGGCCATAGCACAACTGAGAATTAGATTTGTAGCGTCCAAAATTCCACTCAGTTTCTTAGTTTCTTTTTCTTGTCTCCCTCCTGACCCTTTCCTCCCGAGGGATGAATTACCTCTAAAACAAACACACATTTCTAAGCATTATGTCATTTCTGGGCAGCAGCCAGCGGATAAGGTTAGCACCGTTGTCATCAGAACCAGCGTGGGCTGTCTCCATGGTGAGTGACAGTGGATACTTGGGACGTATTTTATTTTTTGCTTGTATATTTTTGGCTAAAAACATCCCTAGATAGCCTCAGGACAGAGCGAGAGTGAGAAATACAAATGAAGTTGCTACGTTCTCATCATCTGTCCATTTTCTCTTATTTTCAGCTTTGCAACCACCCCAAAGTGTGAAATATGGGCCCTGTGACTACCTGGGTTTTTTTCATGGCACCTACTGAAAAGAGAGACACAAATGCATCGAGCAATGAAGATCAATTGGCGTGTTTCATTTTTCAGTGCATTTGTCCTGCTTATTTAGCTGAATCAAATAGCAAAGATAATGTGATTTTCAGTTTGTCGGGTGTGAGGCTTTTAAACACAATGGTGGGTGGCTGGGTTGGTGAGCTGGCAGCTGGTGTGCTGACGCCGCTGGCTGTCATGCTGGCTAATATTGATTCACTCTTTCCTTGTACTCCTACATTTGTCTGTCTGTATCCAACTCTTGTCTCACACTTAGATTGTAAGCTCTTTGGGGCAGGGACCATCTTTTCGTTCTGTGTTTGTACAGTGCCTAGCACGATGCGGTCCTGGCCCATGACTAGGGCTCCTGGTTGCTACAACAATACAAATAATAATAATGTTCCCAACTACCTTCTCTTCCTGCTGCCCGCCGCTTTCATGTGCCTTTTTGTGATGTATTTGTACTTAGTCTTCCTCACCTGGGAATTTAAGCCCATTTTTGCAGATCCAAGAGATATGGATAATTCTGATAAGCATCCGAGTTATGCCTTTGGGGTTTTCTTTTTTTTGGGGGGCGGGGGGTGTCTCTTCACTACTTATGGAAAACTCCAGATGTCAATCACAGTTTCATAGAGTTTAAAGCCAGATGGGACCATTAGATCATTTAGTCTGACCTCCTGTATGTCACAGGCCAGTACAATTCACCTAGATACTCCTAAGAAGACCAAGCTGTTGTGTACCACTGGCAGAGAACAGGAGAGAGTGAGGTGCCACCAATGCCCAAGGCCCCTGCAAGGGCAGGAGATTGATATGGTGAGATATGTTCTGATGAGCCTAGCAGGCAAGTCACCCCCCTTGCTGCAGAGGATGTGAAATAACCCAAAGGTCCTTGCCAATCTGACTTCCTGACGCCAGATTTGCTGATCAAGACAATAGCAGGGTGCTTGCTTGAACACCAGCTTCGTATTATACTCTATATCAGAGATATTAATAAGTGGCTATCAGAGCTAGAGTGCAGTTCTGGCTATCAGTTATGGGGAGATTTCCCCCACATTTCCTGTCTGTGGAGGAAGTTCCCTTTATTGACATGGAATATGGGGCTTGAAGTTGGGGGGGGGGAAGTGTCCTTAAAGTGTCTAATAAACACTTCAGGCACTTGGAAAACCCTGAAATCCTCCCAGCCCTCACTTTGCAGAAATGCACCTAAATCTTTTATACTTTCCAGTTAATTTCCTCAACTCAGCAGCCTGGAAGTTCACGTAACAACAAGTCACTCTGCAAACAGCATTCAGGTGAATTTTGATCAGAGGATTGTAACTGTCTGACAAGTGAAGGGTTTCTGCATGATTGGTTTTTAAAGACAGAGGAGCAAGGGAGAAAGAGCAGCTAAGCACAGAACAGAAATCTGCATTCCTGTCTCCACTGTTTGGCCCGAAGGCCTGTGTAGCTCAGCAGGTGATGTAGTCCATGAAAAATTTAACAAGATTAAAAATGGTTGATGGGGTTAAAAACAGGCACTAGCCTTCCCCAAAGGCAATTCAGCCACTTCGGGCAATTACACGCAGATATTGGGCTTAATTCACCCCTGCACCAGCAGGAACTGGGGCACGCTAGGGAAGATTTATCCTGGGGGTTGAATGGGGATGTGGCTGGAGTGCACTAAATTATGGCCATTCTCTGCTTTCCAGAGCCCATGGGGAGCCATGCACAGTAAAGTGTGTCTGTTCTCACCTCCACGGCAGGCTGGGGAGGCCCTTGAAGAGCCCCAAGTACATGGAGTGCAAAGGTGGTTTAAATCCATCATTGCCCAAGTGCAGGAATGGAACAACTGAGAATCAGACCATCTGTCTCAGTCACACCAGGGGTTTTTAGATCGCCCAGCTGACTCAGGATTCCCAGCTGGAAAGACAGCAAGCAGATGACTTCCCTTTGGAAACACTAAGGGGATGAAAGGTGTTAAACACGAGCTACTTAATTAGCATCATTAATGCCTTCTATAAACAGAGTTCAATGTGTCCTGCATATGTGTGTGTGTGTGTGTGTGTGTATGTGTGTGTGTGTGTGCTGGAAATTAAGGTAGCATGTGAAGCTGTGAGTGAATTTAGGCTGCCTGCTTAGGACCTTCCAGTTCGTGAACTTTCTTTGAATGCTGACTGTGCTCTCAGCACACGAGGTGGTTATTAGCCTCCTTCAATAGGGAGCAAATTAGTGCCTGAAGAGGAATCAGAATGAATTGTGTGCCACATGCATGACCCAGCTGAACTTTCCTCTCATGCTTTATATTAAAGTTGTAATTCATCATGAAAGTGTGAAAAGTCACGTTAAGCAGGGGACACCGTCTCCCCAACCAACCCACCGGCCTGTCGTACCTCTTTGCATAATAACATGCGGAAATGAACTGGTCACTCCTAATACTCTGGGACAGACCGGGAGAGGGAACCTTCCAAGCATTTCATCACAGAGTGGCCTTGTGCTGTACATCTGGTTCGTTTTAAGCACTTGTGTGTATTGGGAGAATACCTTCCTTGAAATCTATTGCAATGCTCCTGAGTCAACTACTTATAGCGAGGCCAGTGGTCTTGAGTGCAACCAGGAAATCAGATTGCTAAACATTTGATCCTCTAATTTATGCAAATGTTAAAACTGAGAGTGGGCCACTACCTGCCTGACTTATGCAACTCCTCCATCTGAAAGGTAACACTAACCTGAGTGAGGTGAGCAGGATTTGTCCTTTGTGGAACAGTGGAAGCTGATTGCAAATGAAGGCCATATACATCTTCTGTCCATTGAAATCTCTCTGAAAAACCCATTTCTTCCAGAAAGCCTGGCCATGTTAATTATTGCTCGTTATTATTTTTATTGATATGGTGCCAAAGTGATGCCTGGAGAATTGCCTTATCATTATTATTAGGTGCAGACAATGGGTCAGTTCCTCAGCTGGTGGAAACTGCCATTGTTTTCAAGAAGTCAGTGGAGCAACGGTGATTCCGAGGGCCTGGCCCAGTGAGTTTGGAACTGTGCAAGGCACAAAGGGCTAGGCTGTGACTGGCACCTGCCCATGTAATATGCGGGAATGAGAACTCCCCTTATAACCACACATGGGTACCCGGACCATGTATCTGGAATTGTCAGAGTAAGGAAGCCAATTTACTCTCATCCCAGCCCAGAGTAGGTGGGCAGAGAGCAGTGGGGAATGGAGCTTCTTGACTCCACATATCCCTACTTTCTGGCTATCCCAATTGAGCTGGGTGGTAATTTGCTCATGCTATAGACAGGGAGCAAATTGGTCCCCTTGCAGAGCAAGGAAGAAGCAAGCGAGGCATTGTGAGATGGGTGTCTCCGAAGCACAGCATCTCATGGCGCTGCCCCAGGGAAGTGCAGCTGCTCAGGGCTGGGCCCAGTGTCACAATCTAGCCCAAAGAGAAGATGACCCTTCTGCTCCAAGGAGCCTGAAATTGAAACGAAATCTAATTCTAGATTCCAGTGCATGGTAACAGACTCTGAATTTGTGGTTGTCCTAGTTCTCTCATTCCTGGACCAGTTGTTGCCTTTTGTGGAAGGAATTGGCATCCATCTTCCATGTTCTCAAGAGCAAAATGCACTGTTCTATTGAAGAGAGTCCTCTCTGGTTAAAGGCCTGTGTTTGGACATCCAGAAGATGATGATGGAGTTTCCTTCGGAGTTTGAGTAAATAAAAAATACTTAAAGCAAAACCCTTTACGAGCACCAGCGTAACCCGTTTAGTGGATCACCTTCACTGGGAACGTCACACACCAAGCGCCTTTGCCCCGTAATTCAGAAATAGCCAAACTCAGATGTCATTTGAATGTAACTTTTATATCGGTATTTCACAGTGTGAGGTAATGGCTCTGGCAATCTCCAGCTTGAGGTGAATTTTTAGTGGCTCTGTTTCGACATTCCCAGAACAATAGGGTCAGGGGAAGCTGGCACAGCCTTAAGGTGATGGTCCATGTATGCCACTGCTGTATCGACAAGCAAAGCTGTCTTCTGCCTGGCTTGCTTCCTAGCAGTTGTTTAAATCCTCAGATTGGGGTGGTGCTATAGTCTTCTTGGTTGAGGCTCCCCATCCATGGTCGAGCCACTTAAACCGTAATGCTGTCTGATGCTGGTTTTCATTTGGTTTTCCTCCTGGCAATGATTAAATACAAGGGAACAATGATGAAGGGTCTCTGGGTCTTTTGCTTGATCTGTGGCCTCCCCCTCTCCACTTGTTCACTGTTGTTGCGGGGGCTTCACGAATACCACAGCCAGCAGCAGGAATGGCACGCAGACTGTCCTGCTCTGAAAGCACAGGCCCCTCCCATTTGAAGTAAAAGAGAATCACTGCTGGCAATTAGCAGTAGAAGACCTATCACACACAACTTAGCATCCCTGCGTCAGTCCCATGGGGAATCCTCAGAAGAGTAGCTATCGCTGCAGTAAGTCTCCTGTGCAACTCCTCCTACCTTTAAAGGGACAGACTTCAAAGGAACCACAGTGCTCAGGGATGGTGAGTGAGGGGAAAAGGGGGCAGGGGAGCTGGTGTCCTGAAGATTAAAAGTGTGAATGGAAATGGATTAGCCATTAGAAGAAGGGGTTCCTTGCAAGTCAACGGTAGGCATAGGAGGGGAAATGACCAAACTTCAAATTAGAGGACACAAAAGGCTGGCTCAAGGGGTATATGGATGAAAGCCATAAGTCCCAACTCTCAGCTGCACAGAATCTCTGCTGAAATGAGTTGGTGGTGGTTTCAGTCTGTTTTCCAGGAGTCAATTATTGGTTTCCACATCCCAGAAACCAGCTATCATAGATGGTCTTAACTACATATCAGCTGAGATGCCAGGGACCAATTGGGCAACTGGGGCTGGAATTACTCTCTCATGTGGAGGTAAACATGTAGGGCAGTATGGGGAAGTTAGCTTTGCCATTGCCTGAGCTGTATCGGTCTGTGGCTCGATAAAGGACTTCTGTCTCCAGGGCTGTCAAGTGAGCACTTTTCAGAAACATGAAATACACTTAAAAACAAGAAAATAAAAATATAACTTCTACCATTGCCTGTAAGCTAAGGAAGCAGTATGGTCTATTGGACAGGGCACTACCCTGGGAGTCAGGAAACCTGGATTTTATTCCTGGCTCTACCATTGACCTGCTCTTTGACCCTGGGAAAATCTCTTTACCCCTTTCCCACCACCCACTCTTTCTCAGTCTTAAGCTCTCCTGTCTGTGTTTACTCTCCTGTTTGTACAGTCACAGCCTCTAGGCCAGGGATCGGCAACTTTTGGCACGCGGCCCATCAGGCAAATTCGCTGGCGAGCCGGGATGGTTTGTTTACCTGCCACGTCTGCAGGTTCAGCCGATCGTGGCTCCCACTGGCCGCGGTTCGCCACTCCAGGCCAATGGGGGCTGCAAGAAGCGGTGCGGGCCAAGGGATGTGCTGGCTGCTGCTTCCCGCAGCCCCTATTGGCCTGGCACTGCGAACCGCGGCCAGTGGGAGCTGCGATCGGCCAAACCTGTGGATGCTGCAGGTAAACAAACTGTCCTGGCCTGCCAGCGGTTTTCCCTGACAGGCCGCGTGCCAAATGTTGCCGATCTCTGCTCTAGGCTTTCCGTATCTTAGGTACTATAGACCCCCGCATTACCGTAATATCAAAGCACCCCACCATCTTTAATATATTTGTGCTCGAAACACCCCAGTGCTACTATTTCCATTTTACAGATGGGGAAACTGAGGCACAGTGACTAATAATAATACCTTGCTTTTATTTGGCTCTTTTCATCAGTAGATCTCAAAGCGCTTTAGAAAGGAGGTTATTCCTAGTTTATAGACCTATAACAAAAATAATAATAAAATTTGTGTGTGCCAACTTCCTTGAATCAGAAAACTCCCATAGTTATTAATGAGAGGAAGAAGAGCTCTGTGTAAGAGTGAACGCTTGTCTCTTTCACCAACAGAAGTTGGTACAATAAAAGATATTACCTCACCTCTCTAATATCCTGGGATCAACATGGCTACAACTACTGTACACTGCAAATGTAATTACTGATGTTCTTTGGACCTCCTGGCACTTATGTGGGGTCACAATTTTAACGTTATTTTAAATGTGCAGTTTCTTTTTGCACTTAATGAAGTAAGAATGGCTCAAAAGAAGCTGGATTCTCTTTCTGCATCTGTATTCCCACCAGTGCTTTTTCATTCCCCGGCCTTATGAAATTGCTGTTTAACCCTCTAGCCATTATCTGGAAGACCTTAAGGAAGGAAAACAATTAATTAACCCCCAGAGTTAATTGGAATCAATAGTTGATGGGTTTTAGCTCTCAAAATTAATTGCAAAATGATGTATCTCCAGTTTGATGACAGGATATAGATTGGTATCTCAGATTCCTCCTCTGGGGTGTCATTCATGTTGAAATGCTACCTGGATGTAATTCTAAATTCTCCCCGCGAATCCTAGTTTTCTTTTATTTAAATTCAATACCAGGTTTAATGGTATTAATGTTATAGTGATAAATTAGCAACACTGCAGGGAGGCAAATGTTCTCTATTGACAGGCTTAGGGAGGCTTAGCATGGACACTGTAAAAGGTTTTCCTGTTATTGTTCTCTCCTTTATCAGCTCATCAAATGTTCACCGCATTGTCAGTTCAGTGAGAAATGGGAAATGCATCCCTGCATGTTGCTGACGTCACTCAGGAGTGTCTAGGGACCACACCTCCCCTATGAAGAGGGCACCATGGACAAGTGAAAAGGGTTGGCAGCATCCCTGAAATAGTCACTCAGCAGTGATAAGTTAAATGGAGATTGCACTTTACAACTACTATCCCATTGCCCAAATTAACAGCATCTATGAAAATCCTTCATAATTACTAATATGGCCAAGTTCCTGCACATCTCTGCCTTTACCTCTCTGCTCTTATCACATTACCTCCTACCTCATCTGTTTTTCCACCACTGGATGACCTTATTTGTGTCCTCCTCCCATTCCTGTCTTCACACTATCTTCATTTCCGGAAGTGGGAAGAAAATCTGCACATGCTCAACTGTGAGGTGCTGAGCTAGGTGTGGACGTTAAGAAGAGAGATCTGTGTGTTTCTCACCGTTAATGTGGCAGCTGGTATTTGCCCCACACATGAGCTCCAGATATGGGAGAAGCTACTGGCTGAAAACAAAGCCTATGTAGAAGGCAGTGTGTATCTGCATAGCCTTCCTCAGTCACATCAGCAAGAGCAGAGCCAGACTAGCCTGATAGGTGGAAAAGAACTTGGAAATGTCATAGTAGTTCTCAGTGTTTTTTTAATCATTGAGAGACCTGCATGCAGACTTTCCTGAGTTAAGGCCAAATTCATATCTGGTCAGTGACTTCTAGATCTGAATTTGGCACTTGGGTAGAAAATTTCGGGCCAGATTTTCAAAGGTACACAGCTAGAAGTCTAATGGGATTTTCAAAATGGGCCTGCGTAAGCCAGGCCCATTTATTTCCTGTTGATTTTTCTCAGATCATTTTCCTTATGTGTTATAAAGTTCATAATCCACTGGATGATCTGTACATGTGTGGCACTTCCTTTGTATATCTTTTCAATTCCAAGGAACCATGACCATTGTTCCTTATGGTGACCTAGATATTCCACCTAGCCCCTAAATCAATCTCGTTATCATTTCTGCTTTGGAAGTTGGGAGATTAACTGGCTGTGTAGGGAGTGAGATAGTCTTGACCAGTCAAGCTCATGGTATGGGAGTAATATACATGAATATGCACCTACACTTAGTGAGGCTGACTCATATGATACAAAATATTTCCACTAAGAGTGAAGCTGTGAGTACAGATGTAGGTTGCTGTTTGTGTTTGCAGGCAACGTGTATTATCTATTTGTTAGTCTCTAAGGTGCCACAAGTACTCCTTTTCTTTTTATCTATTCAAGGTGACAATATGGCTCAAAATGTCAGTGATGCAAGGATAAAGGTAACGATTCAAGCTGGACGCTGAATAAGTGAAAGCCAATTGGTCTTAAAATTTCACAGAAATTACATTGGAATAAATGTCCATATTAAAGTGTGTCTGTTGCATCCAGGAGCAATTTAAAGCCTATTACGCTGTTGGAATATCATTTTATGAGAGTAGCAGTGGCATTTGTAAGGGAAATGGCAAACATTTTTGTAAACTTCTCTCCCTCTCATAAACACACACAACCTCGTTTATGATACTAAAATTAATAATCAAATATGTGTGTGGGCTTAAAAATTGCAAATAAACACAGATGGAAATTAACTGCATCTTCCTTCCCATAACTGGCAAGACCCCAGTGAAGTCAATGGCAAATCTCCCATCTCCCAAGTTCAGAATTCCATTTTCCCCCTTTCTGGTGTTGATGATCTCACAAGTGCACAAAGCAGAGTGAAGATCCTCCATGTATATGATATTATCATCCATCATTACTGCTGTTATAGGAAAGCTTATGCTCAGGCACATTTGTTAGTCTCTAAGGTGCCACAAGTCCTCCTTTTCTTTTTGAGGATACAGACTAACATGGCTGCTACTCTGAAACCTGTCAAATGAATGATTCAGCAAAAGGTCTGATGAAGTTAGTGGAAATTATATATGAATATGGTCTAAAGTTGAATGCAGACAAGACAAAAATTATGATATGCAAGGATCCTGGGAAAACATGTAGGATTCTAGTGAACGACACAGCCATCCAGCAAGTGAGAAATTATTGCTATTTAGGAAGCATCATTACAGAATATCAGGTACTGAAGTCAGCACCAGAATAGCAAGCATGAAAGATATTCTGAAAGAATAAACATCAGATGAGACGGGACATAAATCTGAAGACTAATAATTCTTATAATATAATAATAATAATAATAAATAAGACTAAATTCCAACTCTTAAAAAGAGTGTTAAATTATAGCTTTGAATGGACATTCAAATAACTGGTAATAAAGAAATTACAATCCTTCAAATCACGGTGTTATAGAAAAATTTCAAAAATATCGCAGACAGACCGAACAATCAGTGAAAAAGTACTGCAGTTGATTGGACCTCAGCAAATGCTACTCAGAGATCTTATGAGAGGAAAGGTTCAGTCTGCAGGGTGCAGGTTAAGAAGGTTAGGGAGTGATGCACGTTTGTGGGCACTGAAAGGGAAAGTTGATGGCAAAAGAACAGGAGGCAGAAAAAGATCTTGGATGGTCAATGTGATGTCGTAGGTGGATCAAAAGGACTAGTCATCTACAAATTGATGAACAGAGGATCATACAGAATGGGCTACCATGCTTGAAAACCTCCAGCAGTGGAGATGCTATATAAGAAGTCAAATGAAAACCTCATCTCCGCCTTTTTGTTTAAGTTACTGCTTTTCCTGGCAACAACAAAGAGGATTATAATGAAAAGAGTTTAGAGAACAACATATTTTTCTTGATTTGTTCCCAGTTTCTTTACCTTTGGTGTTTGACAGCATTTTTTTGTACAGCCTGTTTCCCTGGACAGTCAGTCAGGCCCTTCTGTTGTTTGTGTGAGTTTTTCACACCGCAACAGGAGAGAGAAAGACAAATGCAAAATTCAAACAAAACAAAAAAATAAGAAAGAAAAGGTAGGGTGTTGTGTGCATGTTACACTGTGATGGGGCACAAAGACCAGTCCACGAGTGGATGAATGACAACATTGCACTCTGGGTAGCTGAGGCAGTGGGGAGGACAGAAGCAGAGCTATGCCACCATTCTGACCGTCCTGGGCCATCTGAGAGCCAAAACAGCCTTTGATGTAATTTAGGGCCGCTGCTCTAAGCTAAGAGCCTGCATCCAGGGACTGTGGTGGGCAAGAATCTAGCTGAGCATTTGGTGTTCTGCTATGTCTTTCCCACCTCTCCTCACCCCCTCCCATAGTACCCCTCCGCTTGAGGGATGGAGGTGGCATACAGCCAGCTAGAAGATTGACCTATGACAGGGGGATTCTTTGGCTACCCCCCGTTGAGCAGCTTTCTGGGCTCTTTTGGGCTGACTGAGCAGTGCATAGCAGCTGGAGCTGGGTCCCAGGATTGAATTCTTGACTCATATATAGGTAGTGTGAGTGGGGTAGTCTCACCAGAGATGGTCAGAAAAGTGTGTGTGGGGAGAAAATCTTGACTTTTCATTGCAAAACTAACACCCTGTTTTTTCCCTAGTTTTTGGCCAGCAACTCCGGAATTTTTTTTTTTTTTTGCCAGAAACCACATTTTTGATTAAAAACTGCCATTAACTGAACATTTTCCAGTTGTTCGCTGAAAATTGACAGTTTCATGTTTTCCTGAAGAAAAAATGAGTTTTTTTGAGGAAAGCAGACATTTTTAACGAAAATTTTCATTTTGCCAAATACCCAATTTTTCCCCGAAGAAAAGTTTTATTAGAAAATTTTTCAACCAGGCCTCGAAGCCACCATTTGACAGGTAACTGGGGTGGACCTTTGCAAAGTTAGCATGCAAATTTGATAGCAACTGTAATCAGGGAGTGTATGAGCTTCCTTTTTGCTTTAGTTCATATTTTCTGCAACATCAGGCAGTTTAATATCTGAATGGAAATCAATTTGATATCAGTGTTACCTTAGCAGTTGTGCTGTATGAGATGCAAAACCTTTTCCCAAAATGAAAAAGTAAACGGACAAGGGAAATTGGCAAGAATCCCTGGACCCTACCTGGCCTGACTAGCATAAATCAACACCTTTTAAGTGTGTACTTCACAACTGAACATGTGTCCACAAAGTTTAAAGCAGCAGGAAACATGGATATCAGAGCCAGCTCAGCATGTGTTACTGTATACACATTTGTCTATTTTTTATTCCTTTCTGTCAGGCATTAGGGAATGGGGTGATTTTGAGTCAATTTTCCAAGTTTGTTGGGGAAAGAAAATTAAAAGAAGAGCAAACAAATGCAAGAGAAGAAGCAACTCATTGGGGAGATCATCTGGGGCCCTAGGGAAGCTGCTAGCAGAAGTCTAAGAGCTGGAATAAGACTCAGCATGGTAGAATATTGCATGTCAATCATATCCAAAGCCCCCCAGGAGAGCAGAAGACCCAGGATTCAGCTAGTGAGGCTCTACATCTGGAAAATAAAAGGGACGTGCTGAATTATTCATGTATTATCTGCTCCTGCCGAGCATTTAGAAAAAAAAGAAAAGCTTTTTCACACCTGGCATTTAATTTAGAAGGGGTTGCTTGTTGTGCTGAGGGGAAAGCCAACTGAAACAAACAGCAGCAGTCAGCAGGTGGGTCCGGGAGCCAGGCAACCTGTACCATGGCAATTTTACTTTGGTGTGCAGGCAATCTGACAAAGCCAGAGGAAAAAGAGGGGGCATGAAGGCTGCTAGGAGCTTAAAAATCAAGGCTTCCAGGACTCCTAAAATTGTGTGCAACTCTGTCTGTAAAGAACTGAAACAAGATTCTGCATGATAAATCTCCAGCCGCTCCCTGGGTTTTGACAATCCCTTTGCTTTAATTTGGTTTTCAATTAATCTTACTCTTCCAGTCTGATGAGTAAAAAGAAAAGGAGTACTTGTGGCACCTTAGAGACTAACCAATTTATTTGTGAGTGTGTAAAGTCCATAGAGAAATCAGTTTGTTCCATTAGTCCTGTGGCAATATCTTAATGTACAAGGAAAGGGAGGCCTCTCATTGAGCTGAGCTTTGGGAGGAGTGACATTTTAGCTACATTCTTGTTCAAATAACTCCAAAAAGTAATAGGCCACTTGGGAAAGTTCTGTCTGTCCAGCTCTGCTGTCTGTTGTAGCCAGCTGTGTTCAAGGAGACAAATTTATCTGTGCTGGGTCTCCAGAGTTATAGCAGGGATGTCTTTGGCCCAGCATCCTTAGAGGCTTCACTCTAGAAGCTGGGAATGGGTGACAGGGGATGGATCAGTTGATGATTACCTGTTCTGTTCATTCCCTCTGAAGCACTTGGCAATGGCCACTGTCAAAAGACAGGATACTGGGCTAGATGCACCTTTGCTCTGACCCAGTATGGCCGCTTTGATGTTCTTATTCTGTAGAACACTGCAGTCCTTAATTTGACGCATTACTGAATCCATTGAGGGGGATTTGTGCTCTCCCATTGCGTTTTTCTCTTTCTGTGCCTAGGGAGTGATGTTTTAAAGGTATGGAGCTGTGCTTCAGTCCAGATAAGCTCCCACGGAACGTATTGATACTTATCTGAATGATCAGAATCTCTTGGACCTACAACGTTGGGCTGGAGTCTCTCATCAATAGGCATCTCCTTGAGATTTCTTACTCTGGTGTCAGAAATATCGGGAGGGCAGCTTTTCTCACCACATGACAAAGCTTCTGGTTCTGCCCCCACAGAACTAATTTTCATTTTCATGCTCTCAGATTACACTAAACTCTGGACAGGGCTGCAGAGTTGAACAAAATAATGTGTGAATGAGAGAGCATGATAGTTCAGGTGTGAGGCATACACAAAAGGGAGTGCTATGATTTTACACTGATAACTGATGTTTTCACAGGAGCTGAACTTTTTGGACCCTGACCCCACTGCATTCCCTAAAAATTGTAATACTTTTGAGCCCTTCCTGCCCTTGCTGGCTGGGATTGTTGTGGTAGGGGCAGATATTTTACTTTTCATACAGACCCATAAGTGTCTCTTGGCTCTGCATGACAGGTTTGTGCTTTAAAAAACATTTATTGCATAGCTATAAAATGGTTCAAAGTACTAGGAAGATGTGGTTACAAAAAATAAATTGCAGTTTGTTGTTTTATTTTGTATTAGGCCAGACCTTGAACACTACATCTTGTAAAGGTGCAGAAAAGTTTAAACCAGGTGGCCTTCTGTTATGAGGCTTTTGAATCAAGTTCAGCAGTGTTAAACTGTGACTGAGACATTTTAGTTTGAGCCCTGTTTAATACAGATCCTGAACTCATAAAGACTCCCATCCCTTCAAAGAAGAGAATCTGAATCTGAAGTGTTTTACCTAGGCACTGGACAGGGACTCAGAAGAGTTGGAGTCTCTTCCTGGTTCTGCCACAGGCTTTTCATGAGAACTTGGGCAAGTCACTTAGGGCTCTGATGGGCGTAGCCTGCATTGCGGGTGGTGCCATGCCATACTGTTCTGGGAGGAATCCTGCCTCAGGATATGATGCCCTCTCCAAGCTCCCTAGCACACACAGAACGAGTGTGCTCACTGCTGCACCTCTTTATGGGGTTTGGCCTACTGCCCCCTCTGTGTTGGTTTTGCGCCACAGGCTAGCATTGAGGAGCATGGCCTCTTGGGATCATAATACACCCTGCGGTGCTAGGGGGAAGTTGTCCTGGCAGTCCTTTGAATGCAGAGACTACAACTGGGCCTGGCCTGGGTGTGGGATGTGCAAATGAAGAGGAAGGGGCCCCCTTACATGCTCACCCCACACTGAACACCAGATAAAACGTGGCTCTTAATGTCTCTGTGCCTCAGTTTCCCTTCTGCCAAATGTGGTTAATGCAAAATAATCAACAGATACGAGGTGCTCACATACTATAGGGACAGGGGCCTTAGAAAAGCCTATAAGGAACATAATTGTGAATTCTGGACATGTGAAAAGATCACTGGAATTGCCAGTTCCCACCTCTTTCTGCAATAAGCTTGATTGATGCTATATAATAGTTTGCACTGTGCTGTATCTCTGCAAATAGCCAAGACCTAATGTCTTGAATGCCAATGAGAATCGACTGAGCATTCCATGCATCCTCATGCTGAAAATGTACACGTTCCTCTTATTATGTATTCTGAGGCCTGAAGCTTAGTTGATGCTTAGTTGAAGCCTGATGCTTCTCTGTAGAAAGCCAAGACAGAGCACCAGCGACTCTGGGGCTCACGTTCCCCACCTTAATACCCTATTATAAAACTGATATTAAAAACTCCATGCATCAGAGGTACTCTGAATTCCAAGTACAAAGGGTGGATTCCGAAGACCATTATGAGCATATTTTTAGGCATGATGCACTCTGTATGTTTCAGCTCTGTCGAGGATGCTCTTAAAGGTGGGTGTCCTTGAAGGAGGTCTGCAAAGAAGATACTTTTAATGGAAGTGGACCTCAACTAAAAACTTCCAGTGTGAACACCCTCCCACATTGGAGGTATCTGAATTTGGACACCCGATCCTCTTCCAAATTTTAAAAATGGCCTCTAATCTCAACTAAAAGATAGCCATTTTGCTAACATGGCCAGTGGTCTGCCAAAGGGATATCCTTGTCACAGGGTGGCCGAGAGGCTGGCGTTAATGGAAAGTTGCAATGCTTTATTGACAGGTGTGTGCCAAGTAGCTAGATGTCTCCCAAGTTCATAGTGATAAGTAGGGCTTTGACTGAAGGCAGCAGTGTTGGAAACAAAGTATATAATTCTGGGGTGCCGCTGTCTAGGGAGGGATGCCTGGGGTGCCACTTGCAAGGGTTGGTTAGATGTTGTTTTAAGTACTGAGTGTAACGGTGAATAGCAAGTGTGCATGGTAGCTATTACCTTGAAGCATACCCGATCTGGGGCTCGTGTAAATTATGATGGCAAAGGATGATCAGCCACAGCCCTGGATAAAGCGTAGATTGGATTCTCTCAACGTTCCTGATCATAACACAAATCAAAGGCACTGTTCCATGCCACTGCTCCCACAATAAACGAGACTTTAAAAGGTCATAGGGTGGAGTTTGTGTTCATTTCAATTTATCAGCCTTGTAAAATTGTCATTTGCTTGCCTTCTCCCCACTCTCCGTGCTATGGATTCATTATGCCTGGTTATTTTTTTTCTTTGTCACTCAAACTCTAACGCATTGTCATTAAATCTAAACCAAGTGTTACGGAAACAGCATGATGCTGAAGACCATCCAAGCAACTGTTCTTGGGTTAATTCAAATGTGTACGTTCCATCGTTGCGGTCTGCCAGGGTTTGATGAGAAGTCCGGGAGACCGCATGGTGGGGGCTTCCCTTATGGGTAGTCAGTTCCAAACTCCTACCTCTTGCCTTATGATGGAGTCACTTCCCTGCCCCCACAGCCTTTGAGGAGGCAGAAATTCACCTAGAAATTACTCCTTCACCTTTATCAGTAATAAACCCTGAGCTGCCCATCAAGAGCAATGGTACATTCACTGCCTCTCCCCCTCCCATTTCTTTATTTACACAGATGTTATAAATGTTTTTTGGGGGCCCACTCAGCACGGGGCCCCAGTACAACTGTTCCCCATTTTCTCCCCCTCTCATCAGCATCCGTCACTGATCAGGGGCCTCCTTCCTTTTGGGCTGTGGCTGATTCTTGCATGAAGTGCAGGCTCTCAGGGACTACAGGTTCAGGCTGTTCCCCAGCCCAGAGTGCAGACTTCCAGCCTGCTGTGTCCCTGTAGCAAAACACGCCCTCTCTGACAGCCTATACCATCTCTTTTACAGTCACAGGGAGCTCACAGCAAGAAACAGGGGTGGGATTCCCTTTCAGCTCTCTAGTCAAGCTGAGCTCTGTGAGGATGGACACTCCCAGGCTAGCCTCTCTTGTTTGCTCATTCCCCAGCCAAACAGGGCTCTGGGGGCAGGACCAGCTTTCACAGCAGTGCTGATCTGAGGGATGGGGACTCCACACTGGAAACTTACCCGACGATGGGATGAAATACTAAACTATAGTATATTGTGATAGCATTTTAATTGTCTAGGAGCTCTATAGTGGGCCCTTCTATCTGCTATTGCAGAAGACACTGGAAATCTGCTCCAGCCACAGTGTATGTAGGTAGCTGGGTCTTGCATACTTGTTCATGGTTAATAAACACAGTTATTTGGTATCCAGCTGTGCCAGCGTGGTTTCCCTATCCTCTTAATGTTGCGTAGGGAGCAAAGACTCTACGTAGACCCTGAGAGGAAAGGAGAACGCATTTGAATCCAGGAAGAATGTGCATAATTCATATTTGTTTTCTTGTTGGTAGAGCAGGGCAGAGTGTGAGGTCAATGTACTCACACATCTGCAATGGAAATGTCAACCTCAGCTGAATAATCAGCCTTGACATCAGTCAGGGCTTTATTGGCAGGGGAACAAAAGGAAAAACTCTTCAGTCTCGATGCACATCATGTCCCTTGCTGTACATCTCCCCGCCCCACCTCCTGAACCCTCTCCTCTCCTTCCCTCCACTTTGGCTCCTTCACCTACTTGTGACTGGTAGAGTCGTGACTTGACTGAGAGAATCCACTCTGCATTTTATCATGGACTGTGGCTGATCATCCTTTACCATCACGATTTTCCTAAGCCCCAACTCTGCTGTCCTTCAAGGTAGCCGCTAGCTTCTCCCTTTGGCTCATTCGTGCACTTGTGACTTGCTCCAGTGTTAGCTCTGATTCATTGTGTGCCCTGTATGCTCCGTGGTATGTATTTTCAAACATAAATAGAGGTTGGGACGGGCAGGGGTCATGCACAGCAACTCCACAGCTTCTTATACAGAACAGAGCTGAGCTCTCGGGTGGTGAACTTTGAGGAATTGCACAAAAGGTGTTGAGGATAGGCTGAGGGAACAGTGTGGGAACATGGTCAGTAACTCTGTGTACTGAGTGAATTCATTGGTCACCATTCTGACCTGGTGGCAGAGGACTGTGGATCACTGGTGCTAACTGCCTTATGAGAAGAGAGAATATTTTCTCCCCTCCAGTCCCTGTACTGATCCCCCATGGGAAGCTTATTTGTTCTGAATTTGAGCAGGGACCAAAATGTCACCCCAATGTACTATGCTAGATGTTTAACTAGAAAGAGAAGAATAGAAAATACTCCAAACATGCAGCATTGATGACCAATATAATGATATCACGGATACCTTAATTCTGGCAATTCTTGATCTTTATTAGGGTTTGAGGACCAGATTGTGACAGGCCATATAGCAGGTGCTTAGGGGGATGGACAGGCAGAGCTGTCCCCTTTTTCAGTGCATCCAAGGGCCTGTATAGACCCCCAGGGCACACAGTGCCCCAAAGAAGGTGAGGATGAGGCAAGAATTTGCCAGCATCTCTTCTCTGCACTGAAGCATGGCAGAATCGTGTCATTTGTTTGCCATCTACATCCTGCCCTCATTGGCAAGAACAATTCATCCAGGGTCAGACTCGATGATCACTGTGGTCCTTTCTGGCTTTATAATCTATCAATTTGATCTTGGACCAAATTTCTGAACCCCCCCCCCCCCCACACACACACACAGAAATTGCAGGGTTTTTTTTTCCCCTGAAAGAAAAACTGCTACTTTTGGCAATTCCGTGCTAAATGTATGAAGAGTCCACAGGTGGAGGAAAAGATAACATTGCCAGCAGGATTGATGATGCGCCTTCATTTACTCTCCTCTCTCTCACCTGATGATTCATGTGATTGAGTTTGCTTTTCCGTTTCCCTTCTAACCTCGTCCAAGTTGCATTAGGAAGAGAGCCTTGCACATGGGTACACACACACACACACACACACACACACACACACACACACACACACACACACACACTCTCCAGGGAGGCACTTCACCCAGCATGACACAGTGCAGCTGTTTCTAAGCCAAAGGCTAGATTGAACAAAGATGTTTTCAGTGCAGGGACCCAGAAACCCTACATGTTTTCAGGATTTCAGATCCTAGGCAGCCAAGAGAGCCCAGGTTCAGAAAATATAGAAGCCAAATTTCTCTCACTTTGGAGGGGGCTAACCAAAGCTTCAGCTGTCACTAACTTCAAGGTGAGTTAAGCATGCAAAGGGCTTTTTGTCTCATAATGTACAGAAAGATCAAAGCCCGAGTAAGAGAAAGTTTCATGTTAGTTTGGCCATTATTGGCCAGTGGCAACTCGATACATTTTCAGTAACAGACAAAATATAATGTATGAGAAGGAGATGCCGGTTGAACCTCTAATGTTGTGAGCCCACTGATAAGGACCAGATAAGCATCACTTCATCTGGCCATAATGAGGGAACGCAGAGGATAGATACCACAGAGCTTTAGAAATGTGAAAAACATGGGTTAGGTTCAATGTTAGGAGAAAGATTCAGAGAGACTCACCCAGGCCCTGGATTTCTGAGTACACTGAACCAAATTCACCCCTGGACAAACTCCACTGAAATCAATGTAGACACACTCAGGATAAATCTGGCCTGTTATTTTTGAGAAATGAACCAGCAAAAGCGTCAAGACAAAAAGCATTATTGATTCCTGGCTGTGGCGGCTGAGCAGAAACCTTCAAACAAGCATTTGAAAGAGAAACACTGGTTGGAGGAACATCACAGCTGCTGTTCTCATAAACATGCTCTTACAGTCCTGCTTGCCAATTAGCAGAGCTAAGTGCTTCCCCAAACTATTATATTAACAACCTTATTATTACCTTTAACTTGAGAAACTTCAGGCTTGGGTAAGCAGTTAGCTAACAACCTGTGTGTAAACGGCTAACTTGATCCACCTACACAACCCCAGGAAATATATCTATGCAGCCTGTTTTTTTTTTTTTTCGTTTTTTTTTTTTTTAAAAAGGAAAGTTGTTTTTAGCTCTGTATCTCAGGATGACCCAATCCTTGTGAAGGAATTTGCTGGAGTTTATTTGGTGAAGGACAAAAGCACATACACGTCTTTAAGAACCTGAAGTACACGTACCTCTTCAATCTTTTCTTTTCCTTTTTGTTTTTTGTTTAGCAGGAATAAAGAACATTTAAGAGACATGAACTCATGCTGGGAGAAATACACAACAAAGCAAGCATGTCTGGGAAAGCTCCTTTATGCACTGCCGGGACTCTTTTTCCTGCTCTTTGTGAGACAGCCCTTAGCCCTTCAGCAACTGTTGAGGGATTGACTGATGGAGTTTTGATCCAGAGTTCTTTCCAACAGATCAGTGAGAACCTTGACAAGTAGCGGCTGTGGGTCAAAATTTCTGGTGATGCGTTGTGACTTGCCTTAGCAGTACAGTGTGCTCGCTCAGGGCTGATTCAGCCAAGCATTTAAGCATGTACTTAACTTTAAGCACACACTTTGAGGAATTGTGGCATCAGTGAAGGGTATTTCGGAAAATGTCCCTCACTTGCTCTGCTATGGGAATTCAGTGACGCCCCAATGATACTGCTGTATCTGTGGTGCCCCCTACTGGAGTTTGCACGATATTGTCTGTGCTCGCCAGCCCAAAAACAGCTGTCCCATTTATATCCTTCTCAGGGGAGAGATAGTATGTTAAATTAACAGCTGTGCACAGCACATCCATTTTGGATATAGATATATTTATTGTACTCTGATTTTATTTTTCTCATTTCGCTGAGTGGGACAGGGTCTTAATGGCCAAATTTCCACTGATGCTCAAATGGAGCGGAGAAGGAGAATATTAATGGTCTGATTCCTCCACTCTTCCCATCCCCAGTGCAGGCTGGGGCCTTGCAAATTGTAAGGCATGTGGACTACAGCTTTGGCAATGTTTAGACTCTGTTAAAGGCCCACCTGCAAGGGAATGTAAATGTGCGACTGCAACTAGAGACTTTGCGGTGCCATTTTGCATCCTGGCCTTGGATGTAATTACATAGGTGCCTCTTCTGTGGATGATGATTGGAAACCAAAACCATGGCAGAGACCAAGCAGCAGCATGATTACCAAAATGCCAGGTCAGCAGTTTGGTGCCAGTCCCAGATACTCGCATGCAAACTTCACTAGACATGGCTTTGTCACATAAAAGCATTATCTGACCCTACACCTTTATATGGATAATAACCGTGCCCTCTTTCCATGGGAAGCACAGGATTGAAATGGAATGTAACCAGCTCCCCAGTCAGAAAAGAGCACACCTCACTCCCCAAATCCCACACGCTGTAGGCAGTATACCCTTGTAAAGCTGATACCACCTATAGCACCGACTTGCTTGTAGTCTGCCCGCCATCTTTAATCAACCACTAAGGGGTTGTTTTCCTTTCCTCAGCACTAAGGGGTAGTTTAAAACACAGCACTTCACATCTGTCTGGGGTAAAACATCACCAGTCTCTGGTCTCTCATAAACAAGTATAAACTCATGATAAGGAATAAGGGGCTTCCTATTTGTACCCTTACTTTAGTCCATTAAATACATTTATAGCATAGTTCTGTGAGAAGCTCGCCTGCACACACAAAGACATTCTGCAGGGACGTTGAGATAAAAGCAATCAGAGAGTTAAATCTGCAGTGAGTACATAAAAAGTTTAGTTTATGAAGTGGCATTATTCATTTGACCATTGCCCTGGAACATGGTGATGCTCTCAGCTGAAAAAGAATATAAACATGTTAGCTAGGACAAGATGGATCTGCTACTCAGCTATTTTTAGGAGGCACTCTTCACATTAGGACCATTTTGGTTTTTAAATTTTTAATGTCTGCTTTTCCAGGGGACAAAAATTCTGCAAAGCTGAATTTCAGAAAAGTAACATTTCTCCATCGCTGTCATCACAGAAGATGTTAAAAAGGAAACCACTGATTGATCCTCAGTGATTGCCAGGAAATCAAGCAGGCCTAACAAATCACACGACTGAGCCAGCTGTGTTTCCAAAAGCAGCTGTGAAAAGTGTTGGCTGTTTTCTTGCCTTCTGAGTTGACAATCAACTGGGAAATGACAAAGGAGATTTAATGCTTTCAGACATTTCTTTCTGACTAATTTTTATAAAGATTCCAGATCTACTATATTCTTCTAGGGTGCCTGCTCTTAAACTATTTTATATATATATTTACACACACACACACATACACACACAGATCCTCAGGTGATGTAAATTGTCATAGCTCCATTGAAGCCAGAGGAGCTGTAACAACCTGCATCTGCTGTGGTTCTGCCCCTTTTGCTCTGCTTTTGATAGAGGAGAAAGTGAAGGAGAGCTAATTGAGAAAAGCTTCGGTGGAGCTGAAGGTTAGTGCCATATGTCTCTTACCTCTGGGTAGAAATCTCAGCTTAGATCTCACGTGAAGATGAATTTGGTTTGTGACATCACTAGCTCAATTTGTGTGTATGACATAAGAACCATAGTAAGGACTCAGTCTTGTAAAGCACGTCCTGCGACATCCTAACCTCCCCCAACTTCTTGGTAGCCATAGAGGGTGCTCAGGTTCCTTGCAAGAAGTACTTAGTATCTAGGAAAAAGAAAAGGAGGACTTGTGGCACCTTAGAGACTAACCAATTTATTTGAGCATGAGCTTTCGTGAGCTACAGCTCACTTCATCCGATGAAGTGAGCTGTAGCTCACGAAAGCTCATGCTCAAATAAATTGGTTAGTCTCTAAGGTGCCACAAGTCCTCCTTTTCTTTTTGAGAATACAGACTAACACGGCTGTTACTCTGAAAGCTGTTAGTATCTAGGGTTACCGTATTTCAAGTTTCTAAATATAGGACAAGGAGCAATGGTCTCAAGTTGCAGCAGGGGAGGTCTAGGTTGGATATTAAGAAAAACAATTTCACTAGGAGGGTGTGAAGCACTGGAATGGGTTACCTAGGGAGGTGGGGGAATCTCCATCCTTAGAGGTTTTTAAGGTCAGGCTTGACAAAGCCCTGGCTGGGATGTTTTAGTTGGTGTTGGTCCTGCTTTGAGCAGGGGGTTGGACTAGATGACCTCCTGAGGTCCCTTCCAACCCTAATCTTCCATGATTCTATGACACTGCTGGCGAGAAGGGGAGCCGGGGGTGGGGAGCACAGTTCTCCAGCCGCTTAGCTCAGAGGGCTGCGCTGCTACCAGGAGCAGCACAGAAGTAACAGTGGTGATACCATACGATGCCATCCTTACTTCCGCCCCGCTGCTGGTGGTGGCGCTGCCTTCCGATCTGGGCGAACAGCCCACAGCCGCAAAATCATGGACATTTGTTTGTATTTCAAAAATCTGCCCAGATGGATTTGGCCTGGAGGACCAAAAAATAGGTAGTGCCCAGGAAAACCTGGATGTATGGTATCCCTGTTAGTATTTCACTGGATCAGGCCTGAAGGTGACACAGTTCCAGTATTACCAACCCCAGACTTTCGAAAAGCAGAGGTCAGGTACCAAAAACTCATGCGATTGACTAAAAAGGTCATGATATTATCAAAAATAATAACTATGAGGTTCTTTTTGTTTACTTTCTGACTTTTGAGTCTTTAGGGAACTCTCTCTAGTCATGATTTCACGCTTTGCTCAGCAACCACGATGGCTAAAACCTATATTTTTAAAATGAAAGCTGAGATTCCTACCTAATCAGTTATCTCCAGGAGCTGGGGCTCTAAGAAGAACAGTAAATACCATCAGACTCATGATAAAATTGTGAAAATTGGCAACAGTGAAATTCAATATTCAAATTCAATAGGCCAAATTGTCAAAGGTGCAATGCACCTTTCAGGATTCAGTAGAGTTGTGTGAATAATTGATTTTTTTTTGGTTTGTTAGCTATACTGAAAAATTGACACTAAACAAAATGTTTTTGACTTTTCAGTTCATTGCTTTGGACCAAATGAAATGTTTTTCGATTATGTGGTGCCAGGACACAAAATGTCATGTGCCTTGGTATGTCACCAGAAAAAAAATGCAAACTTCCCGTTGCTGTAAAGACATTGCCACCTGATCTTCCCCCCATCTATAGGACAAATTCACATAAGTGGTATCTCATAGAATCATAGAAGATTAGGATTGGAAGGGACCTCAGAAGGTCATCTAGTCCAACCCCCTGCTCAAAGCAGGACTAACCCCAACTAAGTCATCCCAGCCAGGGCTTTGTCAAGCCGGGCCTTAAAAACCTCTAAGGAAGGAGATTCCACCACCTCCCTAGGTAACCCATTCCAGTGCTTCACCACCCTCCTAGTGAAATTGTTTTTCCTAATATCCAACCTAGACCTCTCCTACTGCAACTTGAGACCATTGCTCCTTGTTCTGTCATGTCTCATCCCCATCCCATTGAGAGCAGCACCCTCGCTAATTCTCCCAGCAGCCTCAACAAATCTGAAATCCCACAAGGCCATGTTCAAATGGAATCACAAAAGCCACCAGATGGGGGAGTGACTTAATGTTGCCTGAATGGAGGTATCCAAGACATCAGCCACCCTGCGTCAGTTGACAAAAATCCTGTTAATCTAGCAGTACCTGCTCAGGTCAGCAGCGCTACCAGAAGCCTAATTAGATTGACGTTTGAATCCCCTGGACTGCTTCTCTTGCCCTTATTTGAAGTGATTTATCATGTCATCTGATGCAATCCCTGTTGATAACTGTTACAAGGTCTTGCTTGACATGCTGTACACATACTCCCTTCAGTGCAGAAAACGTTCTTGGCAAAATAACCAAAGATTTGAAAATAACCTTTAAGACTCTCCCTTGGCTTTGCTTATGTTTCAGACAGGTTTGTGATTGACAGGAATCTTAGAGGCCTCACTGGGATGGCTCTGCATCAATATGAGTTATTCTGTATATCGACTCCTGATGGTTTTAAGGAATGATTTCTTTTTTTCTGCATATGCTCCACTGGAAATTGATAAAGTGCTTTACAGAATCCCCAAGCCATTAGCAGGCAAAAAGAAAAGACAACTGGCAATAGGATCCAATGATAGGTTCATTGCTGGGCTGGCTTCCAGCGTTTTCCATCCACAGGTGGCTTTGCTGGTGTAGCATGAAGGGAAATTACAACCCTACATGCATGCACTCAGTGGAAGAATTCTGTCACTGCAGAGATGGAACTTGCTGGGATGGGAAGGAGAGGAATGAATGAACCATTTCACTATTGTATATACACCAGTTGATTTATTGCATCCCACAAGTCTGCCTGCAGTATGCACCCAGCACCCAGGAAACAGCTACTGCTGCACCCAATTTGATTAAGAGCCCTTACTCACCTTGAGTAATACTTTACTTTGCAAGCATAGACCCATAGAACTGTAGGACTAGAAGGGACCTTGAGAGGTCTTCTCATTCACTCCCCTACTCTCAAAGCAGGACTAAATATTATCTACAACATCCCTGAGACGTGTTTGTCTAACCTGCTCTTAAAAATCTCCAATGATGGAGATTCCCACAATCTCCTTAAGCAATTTATTCCAATGCTTAACCACTCTGATGGTTAGGAATTTTTTCCTACAATTTAAGCCCATTGCTTCTTGTCCTATCCTCAGAGATTAAAGAGAACAATTTTTTCTCTTTGTAACAACGTTTCACATACTTGAAACTGTTATCATGTCCACTCCCCCACCCCAGTCTTCTCTTCTCTAGACTGAACAAACTCAGTTTTTTAAATCGTCCCTCCCAGGTCCTGTTTTCTAGACTTTTAATCATTTTTGTTGCTCTTTTCTGGACTTTCTCCAATTTGTCCACATCCTCCCTGAAATGTGGCCCCCAGAACTGAACACAATACTCCAGTTGAGGCCTAATCAGCGTGGAGTAGTGCGGAAGAATTACTTTCCATGCCTTGCTTACTACACCTCTGCTATTACAGCCCAGAATTATATTTGCTTTTTTTTTTTGCAACAGTGTTAAACTGTTGACTCATATTTAGTTTGCGATCCACTGTGACCCCCAGATCCCTTTCCGCAGTACTCCTTCCTAGGCAGTCGTTTGCCATTTTGTATGTGTGCAACTGATCGTTCCTTCCTAAGTGGAGTACTTTGCATTTGTCCTTATTGAATTTCATCATATTTACTTCGGACCATTTCTCCAGTTTGTCCAGATCATTTTGAATTTTCATCCTACCCTCTTAAGCACTTGCAACCCCTGCCAGCTTAGTATTGTCTGCAAACTTTATAAGTGTACTCTCTATACCATTATCCAAATCACTGATGATGTTATAGAACAGAATCTGGCATAGAACTGCGGGACCCTTCTTGATATGCCCTTGGATGTCTCATTGATGCAAGTGATTTCAGTGTGAGTGGTCATAGAGTATTCATAGATTCTAAGGCCAGAATGGACCATTGGGATTATCTAGTCTGACCTCCTGTACAACACTGGCCATAGAACTTCCCCAAAATAATTCCTAGAGCAGATTTTTTAGAAAAATCATCCAATCTTGATTTTAAAATTGTCATTGATGGAGAATCCACCACAACCCCATGTAAATTATTCTGATATGTTAATTACTCTCACTGTTAAAAATTTAAGCCTTATTTCTAATCTGAATTTGTCTAGCTTCAACTTCCAGCCATTGGATCATGTTATACTTTTCTCTTCTAGATGGAAGAGCCTATTATTAAATATTTGTTCCCCATATAGGTACTGATAGATTGTAATCAAGTCACTGCTGAATCCCCTTAACCTTCTCTTTGTTAAGCTAAATAGATTGAGCTCCTTGAGTCTTTCACTATAAGGCAGTTTTCTAACCCTTTAATCATTCGCGTGGCACTTCTCTAACCCCTCTCCAATTTCTCATCGTCCGTTTTGAATTGTGGCACCAGAACTGGACACAGGATTCCAGCAGTGGTCGCACCAGTGCCAAATACAGTGATAAATAACCTCTTTGCTACTACTCAAAATTCCTCTCTTTATGCATCCCAAGATCGCATTCTCTCTTTTGGGCCACAGTGGGAGCTCATGTTCAGCTGATTATCCAACATGACCCCCAAATCTTTTCCAGATTTGCAGTTGCATCTAGAAATATGGTGGTGTAATAATAAAATGTCTGATGAACAAAATACAGTTTGCTCCCAAGAAGTTAAAGGCCTGGAACATCCCCATATTGAAGTCAGTGGGATTTTTGCTGTTGACTTAGTGGGAACAGTACTAGGATCTAGAATGAAAGGCAATGGAATATGCTGCCTACATATACTGCTGCCCATTGCCTAGAGCTGGTATATAATTCATAATGAGTAATTTGACACTTCTGCCTGGTAAATACAACTTGGCCTATATCTTATTTGTGAGCAATTCATTGCAAGTCTTTCTAATTCTATTTTGATTGGCAACTTGGGTCACATATGTTTTGATTGCCTGATTGGTTTAGAAAGCTAAGAAACAGTTATCCAGTACGAATACCCGTGGTGATGAATTTGAAAATCACTTCTATGCCTGGTCTGTAATATTAGCTTAAATGCACTTATTCCTGCCAGTGAACTAATTTGCTAGAATATTTCCAGAAAGAGAGGTGAACAAAGGGGAAACCAATGTATGTATTTGAATGAATTAGACTATAACAAACAAAAAATGGCATTAGAATAATATAAAATGGAATCTGCTTATTCTACTAGCATAAGACTGATGGAAGAGAATATTCAGCCTCAGCTGAGCCTCAGGGCTGTCCTGGGAATCTCAAAAAAGAATAGCCTTTGGCATTTCTACTTCCAGATAGAACAAGCTGATGTTAGATGTAGCTGGGTAAATAAGAAATAATGGAAGATCGCCTCAATTTCATACCTTAGATATCCTGGCCCTGGTGAACGACATGTTGTAAATACAAACATCAGGGTGGATCCTGCCAAGACTTACCCTATACACATGAGCAGCCCCTAACGAAGTTAGTGGGAGTGACTTCTCGGGTGCATAACGTTAAACCTGTGGGTGTATATCTTTGCGGGATAAAAGTCAGAGGTCAGATTAGGTAGAAAAATCAAATGAAAGTTTCTGAACCTCAGGCGAGATTTGAGTGGGTTCTTTCTCTATGCCTGATCTTCCCCCATCACAACGATCTCTGAAAATTATTTCCCATACTCCAAATGCTCTCTCTCCTCTAGCACAAGGTTCCAGGGTCTGTGACCCTGAGCCTGATCCTCTGATCCTCACTCCTACCAAACTCAAGTGTTTTACTTCAGTGGGAGTTTTGCCTCAGTAAAAAAATCCAGGGACCTTTGCAGCTCAGCCTAATTGCAATTACCAGCAGGACAGTGGGGTGGGAGGAGGTATTGTTTCATATTCTCTGTGTATATATAAAGTCTGCTGGAGTTTCCACGGTATGCATCTGATGAAGTGAGCTGTAGCTCACGAAAGCTCATGCTCAAATAAATTGGTTAGTCTCTAAGGTGCCACAAGTACTCCTTTTCTTTTTGCAATTATACAGTCACTTCTGTTCAGGAGGAATGTTGAGTATTTTCTTAACCACAGTGTTCTCTTGCCACCTGGTCCCACCACACCAGCGAAAGCCTTTTAACACCTGCCTTCTATTTTCTGACTCTGGGAGCCCCCACCCCGTTTCTTTTTGCAGAATGTCATGATGTATTGAAGAAGCAGCATCTCCTTTATGCTATTTGGCATAAATATCATTCAGGGGCACAGACAGTGTGGGGTAAATCAATATTGGGCAGGTTAGGTGGCTGGCTGCTCACACCTTGAATTTTATTTCACAGATTGATCCATGCAGCCGAAGGCAGTTTGCAAAATGACAAGACCAAAAAAAAAAAAAAAAAGCAACCAACCCTACTATGCACCAAGGCGAGCTCACCAGAGCCCCAGCCATACGAACAAGAGGGAAACCAAACTTGCTGGGATGGTGCCTGCTATTTTGTCTCAGTACCATGGATACATTGGTTCTGATTAGAGAAAGTCACAAAATTCAGACCAGAGTCTCCCCCCACCCCCTGCAAGTGCAGGGGCTGTTTGGATCCAGGGTTCTGATTCAACCCATTTCTAGCCACAAAGCTCAGATCTGGATCTAAACTCCTGCTAAGTCTGGGGGGTGTTTGTATCTGAGGCTGTGGTTATGAATCAGTCTCTGATTCTGACGAATTTAAGTCACATGTACTCCTGCCTTTTTTTATGCCATTAACATTCGGTGTGCCTGATTCTCTGCTTTGTTACTCCACTTTTAATTTCCACCATGGGGTAGCTGCTGTGCAATCCATGCATAGACTTCAGCAACTCATCAGTAAGCCAAGCCAGGTAACTGGAACTGCAGCTAGGTTTGTTTGGTTTTTTAATTTTGTTCCTTTTTGGTAGGGGACCAGGGGGAAAGAGGGAACTATGCAGTTTTAGAACTCAATCCAAATCCCACTGGCTTCACTAAGAGCAAATTCAGGTTTTATATAGTCACCCCACAGTGTAGATGCATCTCCAAAGCTTATCTGAATTATCTAGTCACATTGGGTCTTCAAAACTAGGCTGGAAATCTTATAAGAGCAGACTTCCTAGTGAGGTATTTCATACTTCTTGCTCCTGGTCTAAGCCAGGAACATGGAGAGATTCTCATTCTCACTGGCATTTCCAGTTCCACCTGGAAGGTAGAGGAGTGTCAAAATGATCAGTCAGATTGCTGAGTGGTGGTTGGTTGTTTTTTTAAAATTTGTGTATGTGGAGAGAGTATCTGAATTTTATCAAATCCCAAGGACATTTTAATCAGACACTTTAGAGAACATCTGGATTTTTTAAATCTAACCCTTTCACCTACTTTTCACTGAAAAGAGTCCAGAACCAAAATCATAGACATGAACACCACAGAATGTTGTAAGAAGTTTGGATCTTAGTGTTAACTTGGTCCAGCTCTAATTTCCAATAAACCATAATTCAGCAATCAGATATACCTCCCTGGCAACTGGAGAGTGGGAAAAGCTTTTCTGGGGCAGAGTTGTGTGCCTCACCCAAACAACTTGTACTTTATCAGAATTCAAGCACTTCCAACACTACACAAAAATTGACTAATTTGGTCCAGAGTCAAAAAGAGTCCTTCTTAGTTCTTCATAGCTCAAAAGATAAAAGCAATTGCTTGATAACTTTTTAAAAGTACAGTCAAATCATAATGGATCCCTCTTCTGCTTTTGATAATTTAATATGCAATAAGAGCGTGTAGACCTGAGTGGATGTCGTTGGTATTTTCCATTGTTATTTTAATGGTACAGATGAAGTCTCTCTGTCTGAGGAATCCAAACTCTTTGGTTCTGCCTTATTTGTGGTTACCAGGAGATTCCTGTTCAGGCCAAATATTCATGGTGGCTGATGTTCGAAAAGCTTTGAATAAAAACAGGATCATTTCCAATTGCGGGGCCCCAAAGCACCTTCAAACAAGAAGTTTAATGGTGACCTTTATGAATTTGGAGATAAGGATGATACACAGTGAGGTGTCTAAAGCTCCAAATGTAAGTGATTATTAGATTCTACCCCCGCCCTCCACCTCTCTTCCAAATATCCCCTGCAAGTAGGTTAAATATGCGAGAGTCTTTCACCTCTGGACTCCCAGTTTCAAACATTTGCTAAGTTCACACAAATGAATTTTTTTTTTGTTTTTTTTCCTTTCCACATTATTAATCCAACAAAAAATGTGATAGAGGCACAAGTCTATGCTTCAAAGAGGAAGAAGGAAATAAAAAGAAATGGAAGGGCACTGCAGGCCAAGAGTGAGATGCATTGGCAGGACTGTGCATTGGAATACTTGTGCTATGGCCAGAGCCGTAAGCAGACTAAGCAATTGCTTAGGGCCCCAGGCAGCTCAAGAGGACCCCTTATTCGCTTTTTTAGTATCTATTGTATGTGTGTGGGCGGGGTGCCCCAAAATATTCTGGCTTAGGCAAGCACTGCCTCTGGCTAAGTCTTCAACTAGTTCTTGCCATTGCTCACTTTCTCTGGCCCTAAATATATTTGCTCAGACATTTTACTTCAAAAGAAAAACATGTGTCCATTGGTTTGCAAAGCAGCTTTTAGTGCAAATCATTCTGAATGCAAAGAAAGACTCTTTTTCTAAGGAGCCGTGCGTGTGGACTTGAGAAATTAGACTCCCCGAAACATGCTTTTTTTTTCCAATATATTTTTCAATATGTCAGTATTAAATCTGTTTTGTCAGCACAAATTTTTGCAGGAATGATCATCATAGGTTGAACTTTGGAAACCTGCTGTACTCTCCAAAAAGTCTGGCCAGATTACGGATTCTGGGCTCCCTTAGTCTGAAGAGTGAAAATATCACACATGCCCTCAGCACCAGTTTTGGTATGAAAGTGACTAATACAGAGCTTTCCTGTTACAGCACTAAGAGAACAGCAGGTGTAGATATACAAATTAGAACATATGCTGGGACACCCGGGGCAAGTCCAGGGGCTCAGGCACTGTCAGGAGCAGAAATCACGGTTCTGTCGAGTGCCATCCTTTGAGCACTGCAGAGCCTCGAATGCAGCCAAATCTCAATCCCACTCTATTCAAACATATGACTGAGCAAATCTGTAAAGGTTTCACAAAACAAAATGAATCACAAGCTGTAAAAATAACATACGCCTGGATGCGAGCTTGACAACTTGCCCACCACAACTCTTCCTTGCGCCAATCAGATAGGGTTCACACCTTGCAGATGTCCTCTTTTATCGCTCCTGCCATCACTCTATCAACTTTTAGAGGGCAGAAAAGCATGATCAGAATGTTACACTTGGCCTGATAGACATCTCTACTTTCAATTACTTCTCTGTAAACAGATTGAAGATCAGAGAGAGGTGCAGCGTTCGCAAATGGCTCTTTCCCAAGCAGTGTGTTGCTCAGTAACTAGTTGCCCCTGCCCACTCACCCTCAACTGCAAAATACAGTTGCGTTTCAGGCTCACTCTTTCTTTTCAAGCCTCCCCGTTAAGTATGAGATGAGCATCATCTAAGTTCTTGTTTAATGTCAGCAATAAGCTTTCGGGAAGAAGGTTAAACACACTCACAGATGCCAGCCTGTATGTTTAAGGAATGAAAAAGGCATCATCTATCTATCTATCTATCTATCTATCCTAGGCAGAGATTAGCTTTAGATGTCCATGCGTGGCTTTGGGGTTTGGCAAAACCTTGCTCATCACATTTTATCTATCCAATGACAACCCAAAGCCACACCGTGGTTTGATTTTTATGTTCGTGGTCGATAGGAATCTGGATAATATTCAGCCCCATCTCAAAGCCCCACTCCTCCTCAATGCTTACCGTGCATTGCCATCTGACAATGGTTAGGCATGTGGCAAGTTGGGGATACTGCTGCTGGTCAGCTTATTACACCTACAAATTGTGCATGCAGCTGATCTATGCCAAAGTTTCTCATTGTTATTGTTACGTCCTCCTCCATCTCCGTTTCTTCCTCCTGTATTGTCTTTAAGATTGCCTGCCAGGCTGCCTCAGGCACTGTCTTTTCGAATATGTTTGTATAATGCCTAGCACTAGGGGACTCCGACCTAGATGTGCCATCAAGGTGAAACATTTATACTTTCTTAGATGACATGGGCGGAAAGATGCTGGCATTTGGTCTATACTAGCCCTTCCACTGTTGCTACTAATGGGGGAGTTTCATCAATGCTGGACTAATGGTACTGGAAATTCTTCAATGGAGAAGCAACTTTAGGGCCTGATCTACATTTCATTGAAATCAATGGCAAAACTCCCATTGTCTTCAATGGTGTTGAATCAGGCACGTCCTTTGCAGCAGTTAGTGAAGCTTCTTGCACCTGAGACACTGCACTAAAGTACACAGGGATTGTACATAAGAACATAAGAATGGCCATGCTGAGTCAGACCAACGGTTCAGCTAGCCCAGTATCCTGTCTTCCACCAGCTGCCCATACCAGATGCTTCAGAGTGAGTGAATAGAACAAGGGCAATTTATTGAATGATCCATTCCCTGTTGCCCAGACCTAGCTTCTAGCAGTCAGAGGTTTAGGGACACCCAGAGCATGGCTGCATCAAAATTCTTCCAGCAGCAAACACTAGCATAACCAGCACTCCTCCCCCACGCACATATCCCTTCCACTAACGACTGGTACCCCCTGCTGTCCTGACGAAGAGCAGATTTACAAGCCATGCTACCTTTATTGTGCTGGATGCCTTATTCTCTTTGGAACTTTGAAGAGATATTGTAATGCTAATTAGTTCCTTTCTTGAGATGAGAGGAGTTGCAGGCATTGGAAACAAGTTCATCAGTTGCAGGAAATTAAGGCAAATAGAATCTTTCCTTTGAAAGGAGGAGAACATGAATGGAAACCAAGATTCCTGGGTTCTGGTCTCGGCTCTGTCACTAACCCACTGTGTGAGCTAGGCCACATCACCTCTCTACCGTAGTTCACTCCTGTGTACTTACCAATAACACAATAGGGACCCTGGTTCCCAAGGAGATGTAATCTGTGACAGCCCTATACTGGGACACTTCACTTCATCTCCACACTGCCTCAGCTGCACTAGCTGGGGTGTCGTGGGGCCAGATTCCAGGGTGCATCTTTGACCACCCATTCTTGACCCCACTGCATGGGAGTGAGTAGCAGCCCTGCGGAGGCTGCTCTCCATGGGGTGCTACCTTTGACATGGATAGTCCATGCAGATGAGCAAAGGTGTGCCTTATGCTCCCTCTGTCCTCTGTGCAGGTGCACAGGGCAAAAGGTAATCTCACTCCAAAACAAATTAGCAGTTTGAGGGTTTGCAAGGCTGCCTGAAGACAAAATGTTGTAATAATAATAATAAATACTACTAACTTATATTTATATATCTCCTACCACCGTGAAGGATTTCAAAGCAGTTTACAATGTTGATATATTATAGAGTTGTTTCACCCACCACAGAATGCAGCCACTTCTGAGGAAGAATGTAGCAGCTGTTTAACATCATACAGCAACACAACACAACAGTTAGGAGACCAATAGAAGAAGAATGTACTATTCAACTGAAACTGCAGGCAGTACATAAGTACCCAAATAGGAATAGAAAATAGACTGACTGAGAGATTCATTGTATGGCTATTGTTCTCGTTATTAACAGCAGCAGTGGTATTTGTTTTATGTATTTATTATTATCTGTATAACACCCATGCACTGATAGTCAACATATAAAGTGTATCACCATGCCAGAGCCTTATGTGATCTGTAAATTATGATAATGTGCAACATTGCCTTTCTGTTTTCAGATGCCATACCACCTCGCCTTCTTGAGATTACTGCATCTGCAAACCAGAGGGAACAGGAATGGCTTAATTGCAGAATACTGAAAAGGTCAAAGCACTTGGGCATGATGCAGCCAATACATGAGGAATCGCAGCTGGGCTGCTTCGTTCTCTTGACAGAGATATCAATAAGACTAGCAAATGGCCCGGCATGAATCTTCTTTGGGGTGACAATGATTGTGACAAGGTGCTAATGGCTACCAGTCTGGAGGCTGCAACCTTCCATCTCAGTATTAACCAGATAACTATTATTCAGTGCACCTCACCTAGCAAGCACAGTGTTGTGATGGGTTTCAGAGTAACAGCCGTGTTAGTCTGTATTCGCAAAAAGAAAAGGAGTACTTGTGGCACCTTAGAGACTAACCAATTTATTTGAGCATGAGCTTTCGTGAGCTACAGCTCACTTCATCGGATGCATACCGTGGAAACTGTTGTGATGGTTCTTGAGGAACCCATGACTGTAAGTCACCTTGTTACCCACTGCCTCCAGTGTGAGAGAGTCTTGCTTGTGGTAACTGGGGGTAGGTCTACACTACAAAGAAACACCTGTAGCTGGCCCCTGTCAGCTGACTTGAGCTCATGGGGCTGTTTAATTGAGGTGTAGACATTTAGACTTGGGCTAGACCCCAAGTTCTGGGACCCTTCCTCCTCCAGCCCAAGGCTGAACATCTACACCACAATTAATCAGCCCCTTGGCCCAAGCCTCACAAGCCTGAGTCAGCTGGCCAGCTGTCAGGTTTTAATTGCAGTGTAGACACACCCTGGGTGTCAGCTTCCTAACACCAGCAGCCTTTCAAGCACTCATTTGGGCTATGCCAGCCCTGCCTTTACATTGCTGGCTAACAAGAAATGCACCCAAGTCCTCTCAAAGCATTCCCCTGTGATACCCAGACCCTGACACTGCTCTGGGATTTTTGTGAGTAGCCAGTGTTCCCTTGTTTACCAGTTTTACCTTAAACCACCATTCCTGTATAACACACAACATTTCTAATGAAACAAAAGAAGGTTTGTTTAAAAAAGGGTAGAGATTCCACTGGAAAAAAAGAGAGAGCAATGGAAACAAATGGTTACAATGCAAAACAAAATCATAAAACACAAACTAGGGCCTACACTTATTAATAGTCACCTTTACTATGTAATCAAATAGGTTTTCCCCACAGTTCAACCCGTTGAAGAGCTGGCTGGTTTCACAGGAACCAGGATCCAATCTTTCATGGAAAACAGCCCTGCTCCACAAGATGTCTCTTCAGTATATAGATCCAGAGTGCATCTCCTCACTCTGTGTTATAATGAAACAATCTTTTCTCTCTCTTGAGAGGCAGGGCAATCCTTGTCTATTGTAATGTCCCTTTCTTACCTCAAAGTGGTTTTGATTGTTTGCAGTTGTCTTTATTGGTTTTCCATTGACTGTTCTGTGCAGGGTAGACATCTGAGCCTTGCATTAAATCACTGGCTTATCAGGGAGGGGCGGGGACTCCCTTCTGCATAAGTAGGCAATCGCCAAGTAATATTACTGCCTGGTCACTCCTTTTAATCTTAAGATCATAAGGGCATAAACTTCAGTATATTTACATTATTCCTCAAATATTACCCCTACACACATCACACCATGATTATGAACATTGATAAGTTTCAAGCTTTAAATAGAGACCTTACATGTTACCCTTCATGGACAAATACCCATAAAGCAATATATTTGATAAGTCTGAGATGACAGTTGTTTGCCAAGGGGCCTTTGTGTCATGAGTGTCCAAGAACATTTCGCAAGCAGTTCACTTTACAGGGGTCACACTTAAAAATATGCTGCTTTTGACTTGTACAAACAGAGACATTCACCTTGGGATTTGCAGAATTCCTTAAACTTCCCTAAGGAAACTGGACCTCAGTATCTATGGGAGCAGCTGTACTGGGGAAGAGGTGGGGAATTCACCCTTGAGGGAAGGATAGCCATCTGTCTTGGATGGTTTAGACACAAGTCCTGCATCTTGGCAGGGGGTTACACTAGATGGGGTCCCTTCTAACCCTATGATTCTGAGGCAAGGGCAGATTCACTGGGGAAGGACAGTTTTAATCTCTGGCCACAGCTCCATAGGAGAGCTGCTAATGGAGGCTGCTTAGAAGCATTAACTCAGCAAATACCTCAGCAGCTTGCTCCGGTACCCAACTGAGCCAGCCCCACCCACTTTAGGTTCTGTGCCAGCCAGTTCTGCCACACCCCGCCTTCCCAAAGAGAAGCAGGGAGGTAGGTGACTTGTGCTGCTGCTCTCCCCAAAGCTGGCAGACCTACCCCATGTCTGTATTCTGGATTCCCCTGTACTGATGAAGCATCGGACCCGAGGACTATGAGCTGCCTCCAAGTATGCTAGTAAGACATATAGTGCCACTCATTGTGATTTCAGTTTTAGATGGAAGCAAATATTTATTATTGGGAACCAAAAGGTATCAGCTCAGTTTCTCTTCTCAACAGAGTCTCATTGCAAGGGGAAAATTTTGGTTCACAGCATCCTTTTAGGGGCCTTGTGTACGTTCTCTGAGGAAGGCAAGTAGGCAGGCAACACTGCTTGGTGGTATTCGATTCCTGCTTCATATTGATTCTCTCTTGGGAGTTCTATGACCTTTTAGATGCCTAATTTATATGATCCTCTTGGAGTATAGACTATTGTAGGGTATGCGGAGAGGGTATTTACAGCCAATTAAAGGTTCCCCCCCTGAGGAAGGTGGAAAATGGCATACAGATGATCTATTTTTTGTATGACATCAATTACCATTCCATTGCCAGATGTTGTTCAGAGGAAGGTGCGTGCTGTAATGTACTGTGTAATCTGCCTTTTCCCATACAGAACCTGTGGGGGGGGGGGGGGGGAGAAACCCTGTGGTGGATTCCTAAGGCTGTGGGGGTATTTAATTAATTAAACATCTGACATTATGAAATCCATCTTTCTGGCAAACGTCAGCCAGCTCTCAAATCTGTGTCCGCATTAGCCCCATCAGACCATGCAGTTCAGCCCATTCAGCCCTGCTGTGGGACTTTTGTGTTCCAAAAATACTTTTCTTTTTAGGATAAACAGTTGATCCCTTTAGCATCATTCTCCAGAAATCTTCCAGATATTTCCCATACTGTGCAAACTCTGTGGTAAGCACTCTAAATTTCATGCAATCTGCCCCTTGTTTTCCCATTTCCAGCTGTAGTTTGCATTTGTCCTGGCCAGCTATCTTCAAAAGGGAATGGTACAGCATGTGTTCGTGCAACTATGCAGTTCCATAGGCTTTGCATCAGGCTCTTGGTCACGTGTCATGTGTAGCAGAAGATGTTGCAAATGGGAAACAGTTGTTGAATGTTCCAGGGTGTTGCCTAAAATATTCTGAAGAGTGAGAGAAGAATTTTGTCCCATGAAGAGAGAAAACGTTGCCTTTTGTGGATGATCTTGAAGGATTTAAAATCTCAAGGCTAATCATATCTAGAGGAATTCTTGCACAGCAGAGACTTCCGCTGTGAGACAAGGATGCCTTAGTTGTTGGATCTTGTTTGTGTGTGTGCTTTTGGGGCATATGTAAGCTTTTAAAGTAAATTTCATGCTGGTAAAAGTTCTGGATTGGGAGCATTTGTGCCTAGATTCTCTATTTATCTCAACAATTAGGATGCTGGTGTGCTGAGCCCACTGGCTATTTTGTTGACCAATGTTACCTCATTGTTTCCTTGTGTTCCATGGTCTGTGTCTACCTGTTGTCACTTGTCTTATACTTAGACTGTAAGCTCTTTAGGGCAGGGACTCTCTTTTTGTTCTGTTTTTGTACAGAACCTAGTGCCATGGGGTCCTGGTCCCTGACTGGGGACTCCTTGGTGCTACCACAGTACAAATAATAATATCCAAAGGACAAGTAAAATGCATGAAATTAAAGCTCCCACTAGGCCCCCAGTGCTTCTGCCCTGACTTAATAATAATCCTTCATTCATGTTCATTCAAGCCTTGGCCAGTCAATGCCTATCAAGAAGGATGTGCTAGGGAGGAGAGCACGTGCCTGCTTAGGAGCTAATGAACATCTAAATGCAGGATGCCAAACTTCAACCCGACATTCAAAAATGTTAGAGTACGCCAGTGGGGCCAACTGACCAGCCATTGCATCAAATACTGCTCCCAACAGCAGAAGCATTTCAGTCCTTTCCAACAGGGATGGGTTTTTTCCCCAAAACCAAAACAGTCTAACATGAGTCAAATAAATATAACAGGTCCTGCTGCTTGGACCATTCCTCTGCCCTAGGATTTCCGGCAGGAGCCTTCCTTCTCTTTGATGGTCTCTTTATCACCTGATCCTGGGCCGCAGATCTATTGCCAGGGAGGCCACTAATTAGTTACAGGAGGAGCTTAAAAAGCTGTCCCGCCCAATAACACTCAGAAATTGAGGATTTTAAATTTTGGTTCAATGGAACAACCACTCCTCATCCACTTGCATGGCAGAAAGAGTGCTGGCCCCCTCGCACTGCGAGCCACTCTGTGGCTAGCCCCAGAAGGGGAGGGAAGGATTCCCGTCTGCCCCCTTCTTCCCTGTGCACTATCACAAAGGCAGGCAATGATCCTGGCCATAAATAGCCTCATCTTAAAATGCTTCCTTGTTTACTCACATGAGTAAGGACTACATTAGTGAATAAGGGTCTGCAGAATGAGTGCCCTTAGCTGTTACATGCCATGAAGGGATGTGGTGTAAGTTGCGGGGGAACCACAAAACGGGTCTAACCATACCCCACGGATGTTATTCTCAGCAACTAGCAGTGTGTACGGGTAAGACATTCCAGCTCCTACAGTTGTAGCATTTACAGAAAATAAACAATCACTGCATGAGACCTGACAAATAAAACTCATTGCAAGTCCCCAGTGTGTTTTCATCAAGGAGTCTTTGTGGGCAAAACAAAATGAGAAATCTGGAAGGGTTTTTTTATTGCCACGTTGCAGATAAGACTGCAGAATAGGCCTCTGGTGAATCATTGTGTGAGAAAGAGAGGTGTGTTCATCAATGTGAAGAGAGAGAAACTAGATGTAGTTAAATTGAGGGATACCTCCCTTAGCATGCAGATGGCATCACACAGCCGGCAGGTTGCAACAAAATGAAAACTATGGAGCGCCTCCTTACAAATCCAGCAGAATACATTGCTTGCTTTTAAGACCCCAAATCCCTTGGTTGGCACAAATCTGTAAATTACACCAGGCTGTAAACTGAGGCTTAAGTCTGTAAACATTTTAAACAACCACTTATTTATTTATTTATTTATCCCCCCAAGTACAACATCCAGCTTGTTTGTTTGGCTTCAACTTTAAAAGTCATGGGTTTGCTTGCTAATGTTTCCAGGGTGGGGCTTTAGGCCATGCTGTTATCATGAGAGCTGGACACAGATTCAGCTTCAGAACACTTGTAAGGTTAGGATGAGGGTGAAAATATCCCTCAGAAGGAAGAAGAGGTCACCATATTTGGCCATTGCGATGCTGCCCAAATGCAGGGGAGTGCAATCAAACTCATTGCCAGCAGGGGGCAGAACTGAGCACTAGCACCATGTGGTCGATATTAACTCTGGAGGTCAGAGAAATTCTCTCACACTAGCCACCATTGTTTACCTAAGTCCCAAGACTTATTCCTTTTCCTTTGACTTATTAGCTAATGTACAACTTTTAGAAAATACAGAGAGTCCCAAAAGTATTAAGAATAATTATTACTATTTGTTGCCTGAGCCCATGTTTTCAGCCTGGGCTGAGAACTTACCAGATCTCTTTAAGCCTAAACTGGCCAATACATTTATGGGAGACCTCCAGTTACAGAGAGAGGAGGAAGAGAGATGGTAAGCAAAGGAGGGATGGGGTTAAACCTGAAATGATTTGATATTTGGGCATCCCACATGCTCTGGTGCTGAAATCATAAGAAATAATCACTTAATGGCTGGGTAATTTGAAAAGTAGCCGATGGCATCACTGGAAAGAGTATAAGCAAAGTACTTCCCATTTCAGGGAACTCAGTGGTGGTCCCTCAAAAGGATTTAACTCCTTAGCTCCCGGTGATCCTAGCAAGCCCTGTTGTACTGTAGTAACTGCAGATTTCCGAGGCTATGATATTTCCAAACACAGGATCTGATTCATTCTGTGACAACTTTTATTTTACCAACAGCATGATTTCCCTTCAAATAACGTTTGGCAGAAATGTTTGACCAGCTCTACTCCTGATATTGTAAAACACTTACAATTTCCCACTGCCTCTTCCAAAGCAGAGTCAAGATGTTGTGCTGAAAATGGGTTAGATGGACCATTGGTCTGACCCTGTATGGCCATGCTAATGTTATCATCCTTGGTTGTTACTCCAACTGCAAGAGCTGTTTGTGTTCGTTGAATGATGAACTCAGATAAATTTCTCCAAATCACCCTCTCCTCTCCACCATCTACTGTTGATCTGTTCTTGAAATACATTCAGACAGTGTATGTGCTAATGTTTCATCATGCATGTTCCACTCAGCAATAAGCATCTCATGGTATCTGGAGATGATGAAAGGGTCCAGCAGAATGACCATCAGCTTTTATGGAAGGACAACATTCAGCTATAGCTGTGGTCTCTGAGGGAAATTAAAACGGAGCCATTCCTACATGAGACTTCCATTTCACACAAAGAAGCTGATAGAATTATGCTGCATGCCAAAAACCATCACACTGAAAACTGTTGCTGATATGAAGGGAGAGAAACATGAAGTAACAGATAAAGTATTTCTGGCTGTTTATAGGAGTGTGAACAGAGCTATTCACTGATCTGTGAGTAATGATTTGCCATTACATGTGAGTAATGATTTGCCAGTTCTGAAAGGTCTCGACAAGAGATATACTAGCACCAGGCGTTCTGATCACTCATGTGCCTGTTGTATTGCCATTGAAATTAAGGGTGGGTGAACTGGGTCAGATGAAATAAAAACTGTCTTTAATTGAATTGAAACCAAAGTAAGCGATATTTGTTGAGGTTCTGATGAGCTGGATAGCTTGTTTCCCCATTATTTTTCATGTTGTGATGCATAAGTTCCAGCAAGAAACAGAGATGCCAAAATAACACGAGAAAGGCATTTCTTACAGGCTGTCCAGTTATTCGACCTGACTTTTTGAACATTGTGTGGTTACTCCATCACTAACTGAACTAAGAAAAAAAAAAAAGGTCTATCAAAGTTCACTTGTTACTGACACCCCTTATATATTTGTAATTGCTGAATTTCCAAGACTTGTTAAGAAGTCTAGTTTGATCATCTGGATGGGGAAGGAGGAGGCTTTCTTTTATTCAAATCACCTTAGTGCTTGCAAGGGGCATTGGCCTTAATTTGTCTGCAGAACAAGCCTATCCTTGGGCAGCAGCAGTCCAACATTCTGCACAGGGAGAGCTTCATCTTTTTTACAGGTTTCAGAGAAGCAGCCGTGTTAGTCTGTATCCACAAAAAGAAAAGGAGGACCTGTGGCACCTTAGAGACTAACCAATTTATTGGAGCACAAGCTTTCGTGAGCTACAGCTCACTTCATCGGATCCGATGAAGTGAGCTGTAGCTCACGAAAGCTTATGATCAAATAAATTTGTTAGTCTCTAAGGTGCCACAGGTCCTCCTTATCTTTTTTACAGGTGAGATGGGTAGTTCAATCTCCGTGCTGATTTGGTCCTTGGCCTATCGGCTGGGTCTGCCAGTTACAGTGCTAGTTTCTGTGATGTGGACTCATGTCCACTAGGAAGTGTATCACAACTAGCTACTCATTTCAGACGAGATATCGAAGAGTTGACTTTTTCACTTCCAACCTGGGCCAGATTTAAACCAAAGGGTAAAGGCCTCCGTGTTGCAACACCAATCTCCTGAGCCAATCAGTGCCCACTAGATGAGAGGTTGGGTTGATAAGTTAGAAGGAGCAATGACGTTCTTCTGGACTATAATGACATGATTATTAGCATGTCCACTTCAACAGCTGCTCTGAACACCATGCCTGGTAACTATTTTTAAGGAGTTATTGTTCTGCTTTGCCTTAGATGGAATTCTCAGATGCTAGGCAGTAAATCTGGAGCAGCAGCTGCTGCCAAATCCCTGAAAGATTTTTCCAAAAGTTTTGATTTTGAATCAGTCCTTAGAGTTGAGCTGGTTGAGGAGGAAGGTTGAGCTGGTTGAGGAGAAAGGTTGAGCTGGTTGAAGAGGATGGCCAGCTGTAATAAGCCATAGTCAGAGAATGTTTTCTGACAGGCTCTATCCCCTCTATTACCTCTCTTGTCAAGAACAAAGGGAAAGCATCCTCACGCAGTAAAGCGTAATCTGTGCAGCATAATTCTGCTGGCAGAAGCAGTATGGCCAGTTTTATAGATTGCAGTTTCATCAGAGCTTTTTTTTGGCTGTGGTGCTCTTTGTGTCTTTAGAGAAACATTTGACTGAAGAATCAAAGGCAGCAACCCTAAGAGAGACGCTGGAAACCGTATTTCAAAGCAGCCTTCAGTGGGAAGCAGAGGACCATTTGTGGAGGAACATTGTGGTTTGATTTTTGTTTTATTTAGCGACTTAGGGCAAAAATTAATCTTTTCATTCACTATGTTAGTTTCAGTGGTTTTGCACCAGGGATAAATTCTTTCCCCACTCTATAGTCTGCTCTTTTAGCTGCTGCTGGAGCTCAGAACAAGTTCAGAACTATTCTGATCTAGTTACACTGATGTAAATTCAAAAATGGAGTTAAATAGGTGGAAAACTGGTGTGAACAAGAGGAGAATCAAGCCCTTTTATTGTTAAAGGTACAGCATTCCTAGCTAGTGGCATCTTGTATGACCTCTGCAGAACAGCAAATATCTAATGAAGACAGTTAGTACTAATTATGATACAAATTTAGTTAAAACGTTAATCCTTCTGAAGCTATTAACCCTATAACAGGAATTAAAATGGCTCCTGGTAAATCCCCAGGAGCGATTCACCGGGTGTGCATCCATGACTATCTGTGTTTAATCTTAATAAAGGAGCAAAACCGGAACAAGAGGACAAACTTGAGCTAGGGTGTTTTACACATAGACCCTTCTGGAGAAAGGGATAATGTTAGTGAGGGGAATGATGATAGCTCTGTTCCCAGTTTAATCTCAAGATGCTCAGATACACAGTAAGGAGTGCAGTATAGATATCTAGTTAGACAGAGGCACTCAACATGGGCCTTGGAATTAGGTCTCGCCTTCCCATGGTAAAGTGAAACTAGCCAGCCTTCCTCATGCAGGTTAGTCCTGTTGACATGGGTAAGACTAGCAAGGATTTGGCTGAGTGCTGGAGCTTTAAACATGCTAGTGGTGAAAGAAGCACTAAGGATGCAGAGGTTTGGTTTGTTTCAGTTCAGCAGCTAGCAATCTGGATGTTTCTCTGAAATTGTCTGATACTACTGAGTAGAATAATTGGGTAAGAAATCTCATGGCTCTCCAATGATATTTCCAGTATTTCCTGCTTTCAGTGTGGCTGGACATGTCCTATGAATTTCTCGCAGTATTCATCCCTTCTAGTCTTGGCCACAGCCAGGAAATACAGAGTTGGTTGACAATGAAGAGCAATTTTTATTGAAGTCCAGGCAGGTTCAAAATTTGGGCTTATGGTTATTTAGTTGGGGATTGGTCCTGCTTTGAGCAGAGGGTTGGACTAGATGACCTCCTGAGGTCCCTTCCAACCCTGATATTCTATGATTCTATGATATTCTATGATTTGATCCCAATTAATGTGCCTATGCTTTGTGTATGCAACCCCCCTCCTCCCCCCCCCCCAAACACTTCCCAGGTTCATCGGTTTAAATGGAGATGATCTCCATATTTTCGACAAAATAATTTTGACGGAACTTGAAATCTGAAAGTTTTGCATTTTGTTTTGATCTGAAAATTTCATTGGAAATGTGGCCACATTTCTTTACTTGAAAATGTTGATGCCTTTGCCAGCGGAAAAATAGTTTATTTCCCAGGGCAAGATTGGCTGCTTCTGAGCAAAAGCTAATTTTGAATTTTTAAATATTTCTAGCGTGCAAATAATGTTGGTACTGTATCATTTTGTGGTAGGACAGAATTCACTGGGTGTGAAATGGCAAAAAGCAAAATAGAAAAAACGTAGGTGTGAAATTTTGCTGGAATGCTTTATCTGGCTCCTCAGTGAGCAATGTCTACACAGTGGGAAATAAGAGTTCACAACTCCTTAATTCCAAAATCAGGGCTTTCTATGAGCTCCACAAGCTCAATTAGAAGAGGTAGTTGAGAGAAGCAGAGATTCAGATGTCCAGAAACATCTACATTACAGTATCCTCATTATAAATACACTCATGTACTGTCTAGGAGCCCAAGAAAAGTCCTGGTGTATAAATAGGAGAAATATTGATGTCACCTCTGATGTTTGGAGGAATTTGAATGTTGTCCAGACTTCAAAAACTGCCTTCCATTTCTGTTCTGCTCATCTCCACTATTGCCTGATCCCACAATATGGAATGTTTTTCTTACGCCCCAGCTCCTAGACTCATGATATTACCAGAGAATCTCACCTTTCATTCTTAAAAAAGTAAGTTTCTAGCCCCCTGGCTACAGATAAAAGTTTGAGAATGTGAACCCTGAAAGGTCCAACAACAGAAGGTAACTGAAAAAGAACCTGAGGGTTTTTTTTAATTTAAATTTAAATTTATATTAAAATTTAAAATTGGCTTTTAAGTCAATTGCATGATTTTTGGGGGGAAGCTGACCCAAGATTTTGCAATACTGCAACTCCAGATTAGGTTTGGGAAGGAAAAGATGGGCAAAAGGCACAAACTACAGAAACTGATAAGGAATGGAGTCTTTATAGTGCCATCCCTGTTCCATGTATTGCACTACTGGCAGAAGTTTCAGTGTGTGGGGGGGGAGGCGGGGGTGTGTGTGTAGTGTTATCTATTTTATAATTGTCTTTATTGAGTGAAATTGAAGATTGAGTTTACCAGTTGGCTGACTGCCATCTGGTGGCTAGCATGTGATAGGTGTTTCTTTCAGTCATGCTCTGAATATACATATAATATAAGCTGGACTGGAAAGATGCCAGGGCCTACCAAGGCTTAGCTCAGTGGTGGTGCAGTGCCTTGGTAAGAAGTTGGACAATGTGAGAATGAGGGGCCTGTATATTTGCCAGATGAATTCCAACACTGGGTAAAAGAGGGAAAACTTAGCTGATTTACCTCCCATTTGATTGGGGAAAAGGCATAGTTTGCAGCCTTAAAAAGATTCCTACACAGTGATACCTGTTATATGGCAGTAGTAACGCAGAGCGCTCTGAGGCAGCAGTGCTGTGGTGAGCCCTTGATGTGCTTCAGTGAGGAGATACTGCTTTCCTGGGGTTCTCTTGGCACACTGGGGAGCTGAGGCAGCAAGGGGCCTTTCAAATGCTGCTGCCACCTCAGTGCAGACGCTAAACTGTGAGACCTTGGGCTGAACACACAGCCTTGGTTTCCCCATCTTGCCCCTTTCGGGCCTCTTCTTCACATGCTCGCACAAATCCATGCTAAGTTCTCTCTGTAGCAACCTGTATGTAATTTGTAGAGAGGACCATAGGTTACAGGTGGGAAGCTTTTGGAGGAGGCACCAGGAAGTCAGTCTGTGTGCACATGGCTAGAATGCTAGCTGCAGCATCTCGGTCAATAGTTTTTTTTAACAAAAAGCCAGTTTAGTTTTGCAGTCATGGAGTTCTTTCATGCTGTTACCCAGCATGCAGTACATGAAACACCAAAGCTGCTGAAAGATCTGAGCTACCTGATGTAGCTCAAAACAGCCATTCTGCATAAAGGGAACAGCTCTTTGTGTGGTCTCTCTACAAGATTATGCACATCTGGGTGTGCACATCTGTGCTTGAAATCTGGGACAAGTGCAGAATGTGCTTGTTGAGTTAGAGGAGTCCAAAGAAATGCAAGGAATACAGGGCAAGATTTTCAAAAAGGGAGCATAAGTAGCTAATAGTTCATTAAAAAATACACAGAAAATGCCATTAAGGGGCATTGGGACAAACCTGGAGGCTAAATTCCGTCATTAAGTTTAAAACAGTGATGCTTTCAGTGCAATTCTCATCACAAACGTAACCACGGAGTTGCTGTTCAGGCCTCCATTGTACTATTGGTCTATAGATGGATACTACAGAATTTTACAGTAACATTCTGAAACACTGCAGCTTACTCGAATCTTACTGCTGTTTTTGTAGGCTTTACCCTAGACTACAATAACTTTATTTTTAAATAAGGCTTGGCAAGATACCTGGCACCATGCCAGCAGTCTGGTGCGACTTCTATTTGTTGTTAGCTCTCTAGCACATTTGATACTTTGATGAACACACATTGATACCTCTTGTTTCTTCTGGGAGGGAAGATTTCTCAGAACAGAAATGCTGGAACTGACTTCTCTGGGAAGGGTTTTTAAAGTCCTACTTGCATTTCTGGTCATGGACTAGGTCTAAATATGACCTCTATTTTTCGAACCTGCTTTGCCTGCCATTCAGTGGCTTCAGATGACAACGTATTTTTTCAAGACCAATTGCCATTTCTTTTGCAGTCAGCGCCCTGAGTTTTTGGAAAGGCTCCGAACACGACCAGTTTTTCAGACTGACTCTAAACTCTCTGGATCCGTAGGCGAGAAGACCCTGCCCATTTATTTTCAGCCTATTAAAATTAAGAGGCATGTGAAATATTGGCAAAAAGGGGCAAAACTACTTGAAACTGAAGGAAGTCACATTTCCTGACAGACTAGCGTGAGAGCTTTAGATGCGTCTCAGTGCTCAGGGTCTGGCCCTAAACAGTCATTTATTTATTTATTTAAATGGAGCAAAATTGAGGCAATTTTTCCAGGTGGGATGGGCCCCATTTCTGAGAGGGGAAATGGCTAAAAATAGGGCTATTCTCAAGCAAAAAAAAAAAAAAAAAAAGGCTTTTGTGTCAAAAATATGAGCTTTGGAATGTATTTATGATGCCACATGAAGGCAAGCCATACGGGTTTTAAAACAAGGGGTGAACATCTTTGCAAGGAAGATGTTTTCGGGGGGGGGGGGGGGGGGGCTGGATTTTACCACTCTTACTCATACTTTCATACCTTACTCCAGAAGAAAATACCAGAGAGCCTTACCTGTGCTTAGTAGTATGTTCCTCTGCCACAAGTCAAATGGTTTCGGTGGGGCTTGTCACAGATAGTTGGATGGCTCTGCCTTTACTCAGCTACGCAGTGCAATGAAGCAGAGTTCCTCCTTACCCTTTTGTCCCGTTTGTGACTGATTGCTGTGAGGAGAGCAGGGATGACTCCCCCTCTGCTGATGGGAAGGATTAGTGCAGTGGTGCTCAACCTATGTACCATTGTAGGCTGCATGTGGAGCTCCCTATGTGTTATGTGGGCCTCATCCACACAATATAGATATCTGAATGGCCCTGAGGATGTCACATGGGCTGCAGCTGTGTGTTGATTGGGCTGCAAGAGGCCTGCGGGTGCGGGTTGAGAACCACTGGATTAGGGAGTAGAAGGACCCCTCGCTTTGTCCCCTAAGAGGGGCTTAACTCTTTCACTCATCAGCTAGAGCAGGAATTGGCAACCTTTGGCACATGGCCAGGCAGGGTAAGCCCCCTAGTGGGCCGGCCGGTTTGTTTACCTGCCGCAGCCATAGGTTCGGCCAATCGTGGCTCCCACTGGCCGCGGTTCGCCGCTCCAGGCCAATGCTGCGGGAAGCGGCGCGGTCCGAGGGATTTGCTGGCCGCCCTTCCCGCAGGCCTCAGTGGCCTGGAATGGTGAATCACGGCCAGTGGGAGCTGTGATCGGCCGAACCTGCGGTTGCGGCAGGTAAACAAACCGGCCCTGCCTGCTAGGGGGCTTACCATAGTGGGCTGCATACCAAAGGTTGCTGATCCCTGAGCTAGAGTAACAGCTGGGTGCAGAGGGAGGAATATACTGTTCCACAAAAAGAGGTGAAATAACGTCCTTCTTTTCTGGAGCAAGAAGGGAGAGAGGAAGAATTGTATCTCGATGAGTCACAGTTCCTTCCCAGCTCAGCTCCTGTGGCAGTCCAGCTATGCACTGCCCATCACTGAGAGCAGACTGTAAAGTTACAATCTAGTCCAGAGTATGGTAGCACTCAGCATGAGTATGAGTGGCACAATCTGGCCAACAGGAGTGTAAGTTAGCAGAATCTGTTTCCAGAACAATGTAGTCCATTAGGATAACATAAGAATTGCCCTATTTCTTTCCCCCAAAACTCAAACCTAACTTCAGTGGAAACTTTCCTGATGCTTGAAAATGTCTGAGTTATTTTCTCCCTTCTGCATACTCAAATGCTTGAAACTTTGGAGGTGCTTGACAAAGTCTGATTGATTTGCTTTTCCCCGGGTGCTTGATTTTCACTTGCTTCTGTTTACAGCTTCCAATTAGGGCTGTAGGAAGAAGCACCAAAATAGAAAGAAAGTGGCTGTTCTGATCTGACAGTATTCCCAGGCTGGCCCGAAGAAGGAAGCACCCTGAATCATAAGAGAGATCCTGTCCTGTAAGGTTGGCTGCAGACTCAAGAGGTTTGGACAGGTCAGATAAACTAATGAATAAACTTATGAACACTGATCTGAATTGAACTCAGTGGAGATTTCTCCCATTGCTGTTTCCCAGCACTGCCTGGAGGCTCAGTGTGGATGTTATTTATTGGAATCCTGCAGCTGTCCTGTAGCAGATTAGGCAAGACGTTGCTTTTCAAGACACTGGGTGGCTCTAAACATTATTAAACATGATTGTTGGAACATGCTTTTCCAGCCATTCAATGGCTGTGAACATTAAACATTTTGTTGTTATAAGTGCTTGCTTTTCCAGCTGCCGAGAGGCCGTAATCTTTTTTTCTCATTAAAAATGTTGATTTTCCAGCTCACGAGCCACTGAAAATACTGCTTCCCTCCCCCTGCCCCCCATCCACCCGCACTGAAAATTTTTTTTAAGCTCACTGACCTATTTATTTTCATTTTCCATAGAAGGTGGAGGACATTGTTGGCCCAACCTAAAATACCTTTTTTTAGCTACTAGAACAAGTACAGGAGGGTAACACTTAGGATAACACTGAATCAAATCAAGCGTTGCCTTGTGGGCATATTACATTTAGATAAGGACATGCAAACTAATGCCAAACATCAGCATGTTCCTCTGTGTGTTCTCCAAAGAGATTGATAAACCACAGTGCTGGGTGCCACTTTCGCATATCCTTTTGTGTCAGCTGTATGAAAGCTATATGGCAAAATATGAAGCAGTCCTGGGGGCAGAAATGAAGCATGTGTTCTGGATTCAGGATGATGAGGAAAAGGTTTGACTTAATTCACTTAATTTAATACATATATCCTGTAAAGAAGACTGGATTGTTTAGGGAGGTAAGCAATTTGGGACATAGGAAGGGTGGGAGGGTATTTAAGGCACTGGATTGGGACTCGGAAGAACTTGATTTCACTTCTTGTTCTACTATACACTTAACGTGTCACCTTAGGCACACCACTTAATCTTTCTGCCCATCTGTAAAATAAGGATAATAATATTCATTCCTGTTTAATAATATTCCTTCCTGTCTTTAGATCAGGGACTTACTATGTGTCTGTACATTGCTTGGTGCAATGGGGACTTGATCTTGGTTGGGGTTACAATAGGTAGCTTCTGTTGACTGCAGTGGACACTGAGGGTGTCACAGTTTCAGGGTAACTGTACCTGTTTCCCTCTCTGTAATCTACCAAGGACACCCACTTTTAGGCTTATGGTTTCCAGCCATTACCTCTTTTGGGTGGTGACCTGCACCTCACTGATCTCCTGATGGGGAATCTTTAAGGCTTCCTGCTTCCCTGCCTATATTGTGATGTTCCCCAGCAAGCCAGTCTGCCTCAACAGGCCAGCACCTGTGCTTTGCTTTCTCTCTGAAAGCTAATAACAGCCTAATTGCCCGCAGTTACAAGTTACCACTCAGCTCTTTCTAAGCAAGCACCTTTATTCTTAAAGTGAAAGCATGACAGAGAAAATATATTAAAAACAACAAAAGAACCTACAGCCATGCTAAAAAAAAACTTACCAGAGCTCACCCCAACTCCCACCTTGGACTCTGGTAGGTGTCAGGCCTTCATAACACATAACTGGGTTTTCCGTGTGGTTCCAAGTTCATAACTATCTCAGATACAGAACCAGAACCCAGGCTGGGCAGATCATCTGTTTCTTTGATCTTCAGTCTCCGGATACAGGTAATCAGCAATGACACACTCTTTGGGGTGTAGCTTCAAAAGATTGTGTTTTTACCTAAGCAGAGATGGGGAATTTGCATTAATCTCTCCCCAGGTATTCTTCATGAAATCCGCTTCACCCTCATTGTCCTAAAAGGCCATTCTTGCCTGGCATATTTTCAATATAGTTCTTTGAACTCCCAGGCCTCACATCACATCCCCCCCCCTAAGCGAGGTTATAGGCATTCTGGTCCACAGTGATACATAAACTTTGCATTTAATACAACGGACCCCAAAGATACTTAAACCTAATTCAATAAGGGCTCCCGAGGATATGCAGGAAATTGTCATATCTATCACAGAAGCTGGTCAGCCATTTACAGAAGATGCTCAGCTTTTCAGTGGATCAGGCTACAATACTTAGGGCGAAGGAAAGTGGTAAGCTCTCCCCTTTGGTAGGGGCATCTGGCTTTGTGCGGCTTCCAAAACACACACTTGGCATGCACTATGCATCAGCTTGGAAAGGATTCAAGACATTTCATGGAAGCTACAATTAGTGGCTTCCCACAAATAGCACCGAGCACTGACAAGTGGCAGCTCTGTAATGCCATTTATGGGCAGGTAATGGCATTTCATTGCCTTTCAGGTGTTCTCGCAGCAGGGAGCACATATATTTTTTCAGCTCTGTGATTTTTCCCCCACACACTAACTGGCACAAATCATTATATTTGGCCTTGAGCATTGGGAGCATTTTACTTTGCATTAACTTTGCAGTCCAATTTCTTTATAAGATGAAAAAATATGTTCATTAATGTTAGAAACCCAGGTTAGAAACAAGAAACTGCATTGGGAATGAGCTAGAAAGATAGCCCAGATCCTCAACTGGTACAAATCAGCATATCTCAATTGACTGCAATGGATCTCTGCTGATTTACACCAGTGGAGGATCTGGCCCAACATTCCCCCCCTTTTCACCTCCATCCTCAGCAGCTTCTTACTGAAGCCACTACCCTGGAGGAACTGGTTGGGTCTCCATTCAGATACTTTTCTCTACTAGATTGAAGTGCCCATTATTAAATATTTGTTCCCCATGTAGACACTTATAGACTGTAATCAAGTCACCATTTCGCTTTGTTAAGCTAAGTATATTGAGTTCTTTGAGTCTATCACTATACAGCATGTTTTCTAATCTTTTAATCATTCTCTGACCCCTCAACCATCGTGCAGAATTTTGGGCACCAGAACTGGATACAGTATTCCAGCAGTAGTCACACCAGTGTCAAATATAGACGTAAAATAACCTCTCTACTTATCCTTGAGATTCCCCTGTTTCTGCATCTCAGGGTTTCATCCATCCTGTGAGTAGGGGCTACATTCTTTGTTCCTGGATTGTTCATGTAGTCTGATCATTTACCCATGGTGATGAATAAAATCCAGCAATCCACTGAACCTTCGTGCATGTTCCATCCTCGTTAGATACCCTCTGTGTGGCCTACTGGAAATCTGTACTGAAAACCCTCTTACAGGAATAAGTAGTGTAGTGAAAGCCTGTGATAGATCACTTATACCAAGCTTGTTAATCAAAGTAATGCATAAAAGATGCTTGCACTGGTTAGTGTCCTTTCAGCAAGCTACTGTTCCAAGTCCTGTAGAATGCAAAGGGGAAAGAAGGCCACGACCCACATAAAATGGTGAATCAAAGAAAAGGCAGCACACTCCAAGGTGAGAACTTAGAATGAAGTTTCCAGCAATCAGGATTCCCGATAAAATAATCCAGGTAATAATATCACACAGCATTAAAACAATAGAGGGCTAACTATCTCTAATATTTGCTGACAATGTGGGTTTTGGGGAGAGAGGGCCATGACATTCATAAAAACTGTTAATTAACCCATACAGTAAATCTGTTTCATTCATTGTCACAACAGAACTAATCAAGGCAGGCTTACTGTTTGCTCATTTGGAAAATAATTAGGGTTCCCATTTAGACTTAATTACAGTGCAAAGGTTGACAATTATCGTCTCTGTGGAAGCACTGGATGCCTCAATATCTCGGCTGAACATGTGCCTATAATTATGTACATAATTTTCTTTGCAGAAAATGTAACCCACTTATTACCTGGATTTTATGCCTGTAATTAGAGATAATAGTAATAAAAAGAAAAGAAAAGAAAAAGTGGCAGGATGCTGCATTACTTAGGATCTTTTCCGTAGCAAATATATTCGCGTCACTGGGAAAGGAATCAGAAAATAAAACAAGCTCCTGGTTTGCACCTGTTACCCTGAATAGAAGGAAGATGTAGAAGTGCAGAAGAACAGAGCTCTCCTTGTAGTATGGGGAGGAGAAGTAGCCATCACATAAGATATTGCGGGAACAAGCTGTTCTCAAAGGTTTGTCTGTTCCACAAAGTCACATTGCACTCCCTCCACAAGAGCCTTATCCACAGAGAGATAGGTGTGGTGGGGACAGCGGTGAGGACAAGCTGGAGGAAGAGAGAAGTGTCGTTGTAAAATAAATGCAATTTCAAATGGCTGCCTAGCCTTTCCCAGGGACTGAATAAGCCCCCGCAGCGCCTCTGAGTAGGGTAGATGCAAGCCACTACTCCTATGCTGGGATAAACCTACCCCTTAGATTCTGATTTTTTCTGTTGGTTTCAACTGGAGTTGGATCAGGCCTTTAGTGAATGAGTGACAGAATCAGGAACAGAACACAGGGCTTTTGATTCCCTGTCTCTTCTCTAGCTAAAAGACTATGCTCCCTCCTATTTCTTCTTTCAGCTATGTCTTGTGAAACCTAATTCTGAGCACTTCTGACTGCAAGAGATGCTAAGCCCTGCTAACCTGCCTCAAAAAAATGTAGGTTTGCTCTTTGCATATAGTGATTTGTATCCAAGCGAATGTGAAGTTGCTACAACTGCTTACTTGGCTACTCCAGTCTCTCATGGCGTAAGCATCCCTCAAAAGGAGATTACCATTTCATTCCAGCCAATAAACGCAGGCTGATTAATGCCTACTCAGCCTGTCCTTAAATGTTATTGTTCTATAACATCTTGGTGTCAGTCAGGACCAAGAGCACAGTGGGTTTTCAAGGAAAGAGATCATGGTAAAATCAAAGCGTGTTATTCCACTTTGCTTTGATCTCTCACGGAAAAGGCCAAATTATGACCTCAGAGGCTCACATAAACTTTATGGAAATATCCAGTAGGGATGTTAGGTTCTATGCAAATCAGATGAGGTTCTGTAGAAATTGCCCTAAAAAACTAGATAGTTGAACAGAGAAAGAGAACCTTCCTATAGAATTTTTAAACCATCCTGGAGACTTATAACCCTGAAAAAGAATTATACAAATTGGTTTATCATTCTTCTACAGAGAGATTATCGTCCATTATATTCTACAGGACTTTTTCATAAGGGATGACTCTTTTTGACTTCAATAAGGATCACATATATGCTTCTGGGAACATCTTTTATGCTGCATATTTATGATGCACCTGATCTGTAGCACACCTGTGAATCAGAGGATATCATTTGTTCCTCAGCCTGTAACATGAGGGATTTCTGCAATTTAACAACTGAATTGCATAGTCCGTTTCAGACATGGGTGATTTGCTAGTTGAACAAGGATGTGTTTTTCACAGATTTTAATACATATTTTTAATTTATACTTTTTATTCCCTCTACCATCTGATGAGCTTAAAAATGCAGCGTTTTCCTTCCAGGTTTTCTCTTCTCCATTTAGCAAACAATGTTCTGCTGTGTTTGGAAGAGACCTGTAATGGACGTGGCTCTTTTACTTGAACAACAACCACAACTTGACTCAGCACTTAATTATCAGGCCAGTACATCTCCGTGTGCTGGCATCAGCAAATTATGCCAGCAGAACTTTAGGCAATATACTTTGTTAGCTGATTCCAGTTGCACACCCAACAGGGGGAGCAGAACAAAATATTTTTGTAGGTCCTTCCAAAATAGTGGCTATAGTTTTCATTTTTAATTTCTTGGTGATGAAGTCCCATTGTGGTGGAGGGGCTTAAAACTCAAGGTATTTAAAACACAGTTGACTCTATAATACTTCGAAAGTCCATCTAACCTTGGACCTTAGACTCTTGACAGTGTTCCTTTAAAATCTATGTGCAGATTCAGATGCTCTCAAGATTACTAGACCCATAGACACTTCACAAGAGAAAAAGACCACTGGAAATAAAACAAATGCAAAACAAATCAGTACATGCTCAAGTTTGCTATAGTGATAAGGGCTTTTGCTTTTAGGTAGTTTCTTTGATCTTATTGATCAGGCACTTATCTGGTCCCTATCAACATAGCTCTTTGTTAAATTATACTATTGTGGAGATACTTGCTCTGGAAAAGCTGAGCAGATTTCTCACACTCTATTTCTTTGCTCATAGCTGCTTGACAACAAAATCCTATCTCTGACATATTGGCAGAGGACTTTCTCTGACACTCAGAAGCTGGCACTTATGAAGCTTTAAAAGCAAGCTTGAGCGTCCCAGTGGCAGGAGTTCTTTAGAGTGACAGCGAGAGGACCTGTACCCTTTCCCTGGTCTGGGACTTCTTAATTGTAGTTAACCAGTTGAAAGAGAGCTGCTGCGGCCCATCCACGGCATTCATTGTGTCATAACCGGGCTTTCTTTGGCACTGATGAACCTTTTATCCTCCCCCTAGCCAACCATCCATGGGGTGGTAACAGGGGAGAAGAAAGTTTGTTTGCTGACAAATGAAATTGTGATAGGGTTTGGGTGGGCGGTGGCAACTGATGAAATGCCAAACCCACTTTGATGCACTCCATAGCTCCTTGTGCGGTTATGTAATCTGACACAGTTGGTTAGCTAGGTGCCTGGACAAGCTCATTTGGGATGTTTAGCATCTAAAACTCACATGCAGTAGAATATTCGTCATAGACAAGGACTCCCGCAGAACAGACATCTGCCAGTTAAGTGACTGATTTGATGATCTAAGGCTCAGAGAATACTCATGCTGAGCTCTAGTCTACACTACAGAGCTAGGTCGACATAAGGCAGTTTACGCTGACCTAATTCTATAAGCGTCTGCACTATAATGTGGCTCCCACCTCGCCCACTGCACTGACTTAATAACTCCACCTCCGCAAGAAGTGGAGCACTTAGGTCAATGTCGTTAGATCGATGCAGTGTCAGTGTAGACGCTGTATTGCTTACATCGACTCTTGCTTCCTTTCAGAAGCAGTCCCACAATGCCCCACACTGAGAGTTTAAATGGGTGCAAGCATTCCTGGTGAGGATGCACACTGCTGACACAAGGAGCATAGTGTGGACATGCAAAAGCGATTTACTTACTGCAATGGCTCTACGTCAATGTAACTTAGGTCGACTTAATTTTGTAGTGTAGACTTACCCTGAGAAACATTCCAGATTGTTTTCAAAGTAAGTGTAATAAAACCAGCAAAAGAATGAGATGACTCTTTAACAACCACAGCTGAAGTAGGAAGCTTGAAATTAACAAAGAGTTAATGGTGAGAGTTCCTTAGCAAATACTTATTAACCTATTCATTTCTACAGGTTGTATGCAAAGCCACCTGTGCCCTTTCAACACACCAGATGAGCTGTTTATCTACTGCAGTGGGTCATTTATAAGAGCCACTTACTCGATAATAGTCGAAGTTAAAAAGGCAGACAGAAGTGAAGACTCAATGAGAAACGAGCAATATTCTCTCAAACATTGTGGGTGTTCGGATCTCAAGCATTGTATGAATTTTAGCAAATAGCCCCTTTCTTTACAATAGGCAAAGTGAAAATACCAGATCTAAAAATCCCCAAACTTTCAGGTGTGTCAAATACAAAACTAAATTTTGTGGCTACCGGCCAGCCATAATCCCATATGAAGATGGGCAAAATGATGCTGAAAAACCCCTAAAACACCTCAGAATGTTCCAAACTTTTTGGAACCAAACCTGACATCAAACTATTTTTAAGCATCATTGGGTCAATTTTCTTCCATTTTTGTGATGCTGATAAACCAAAGGCCAGCTCTGGCCAAGGCCATAGGCATTAGCTAAGAACTGACAAACTCATAATTGGAAAGCAAAACAGCTCACTTGTGTTCAAAATAGGTATCAGCCTTATAAGAATGTATTTAGTGTTTAGACTCTATGAAATGCTTGTAAATTGCTGCATGCATTAATCTCGCTTGTAGTGTCTATATTCCATGCTATAAGGAAATACGTAAGTTTTGCTTTATAACTTTGAGAATGTTTGTTCTGAACTTGTGAATCCAGGCAGTGGAATTGTCGTCGTCCCCACCCCCAAATCAAGATTAAATGGGTCATTAAGGAACATCACAATACAAAGAATTAATGAATGGCTCTATCAGACCTTAGAAATGCTACATGCCAGGGAGCTCATCATGGACTGGAAGGCCAAATGTAAAAGATAAAACAGAGTCACAAAAATTTTTTTTAATCTCTTTGCTGTTTGAACTCTCACAAGGTCAGAGTCTCTAAACTGAAGCCAGAGATCCCGCAGGGATATCCCTGGGTTTGCCCTTAATGACATTTTGAACTGACAGATCATTACAACTCTGTCACTTTTAGGATTAAATGGTAACTCATTTGTGTATATATGTTTGCTTGCTTTAACCTGCAAATAACTCTTGTTCCTTTTCCCTAGTTAATAAACCTTTAGATAGTTTATTACAGGATTGGCTACAAGCATTGTCTTTGGTTTAAGATCTAGGGTCCCAGTTGATCTGGGGAAAGTGACTGGGCTCTTGGGACTGGGAGCAACCTGAATATTTTGTGATTTTTGCTGTAAGTGACCATTTATCACTAAGTCCAGTTTGCCTGGGTGGCAAGATAGACTGAAGAGCATAAGGGGACTGTCTGTGACTCAATGGTAAGACTAGTACAGCGATCCAGAAGTTCATATTTGTTACTGGGTTGGTGAAATCTAACTATAGAGTATTTCATCTCTTTGGGGTGTCTGCCCTGTTTTTGACAATCTGCCCTGAAGTAGGCACTCATGGTCATGAGCCACCCCAGACTCAATGAACTGTGCTGAGAACACCCCAAAATTGTTTTTCAGAAGAAAATGAAAAAAATAATGTAAGAAAGGATGTTCTTGGTTTATTTCTGACCGAATCAGAAGCAGAAAATACTGGAATCCACCCTCCCCCCCAAAAAACCTGTTCTTTCAACATTTCCAGCTGAGTTTTGCAGATAGAGGAGGCTATGAATAGTTCAGATGCGCCTTGGAAAAACATCTCAATTTTTGAGTTCTTATCTGAACTCAGCCTGAACTCTTTAACCGTTTGAAGCTCACCAATCACTCATCTTCTACCAATGATGAAGTTCTATTGAACTCTGGGAGCACTTGCCAAAAGTATTTCCACCCTCGGTCAACAGTGATAAAAGATATAGGAGAGCAAGAAGAATTCATTTTATATCACAACAGTTTCTTGAGCGTAAGTGTGGAAATAAATGCACATTGTAATTTAATTTGTAGTGATAAATTATCTAAGATGACAATAACATATTTCAGTCTGCTAAGAAACTGACTCCTGCTTTCCCTCCGACCCTTAATGTGAGCTCCCCAGAAGTAATACTTGAAACTGGTCTGCCTTATCCCTCTTTTGTACTGACTCTCTACTTGGAAAATTTAGTACTAGGCTAATTGCTGTTCCTAGCAAAAGAGGAGATTCATTTCAGTGTGTGGGTTGTGAAAAAAATCTTCTGGGCCAGTGCAGAGTTTCTGACTGATACAGATGTCTGGAATAAGATCTCAGAGTTGTATACCTCTGAGCAACGTCCATGTCTTTGTTAAGAAGGGCTGGCTTCAAGCTGAAACTGCACTTATCCTGAGTACAGTGTCCCAGACATTTCTCAAGCAGGGCCACATCTTCAAAGCCTTTGCAAGGGCTCAAGATGTAGTGTAAGCAAAGAAAGGCATCCCAGTAATTAGACCCGAGTGATCAAGCTGGACAAGCGGACAATACGGAACTCTGCCTCGCCCGGTGGGTTCTTTAAGAGATCAGTGGGGACAAAGGAATAGAGTGAGAGTGGCAGAGATCAATCACCTCATCTTTGGCATTCTCTGCTTTGGAGTGCTTCATTTTGCAATCTTAACCTTTTCACCATGAAAGACTGAAATCACCCTCGTCCCGCACTTTCCGACGCAGAATGGAATTTGCCTTTATTTTTTGACACTACGTATAATGACCGTGCTGCTGTAGGGCACAGTCCCTGATGAGAGCCAAGGGCATCAGCACCTTCTGCTGAAAATACTAAGGCTGTTTGAAAGAGGGGAAAAGCCTGCTGTGTCTGAGATATGAGTACACATCACTGGGCACTGGCTCTAGGATATGTCCTGCAAGGTGTGTCTGATGGGAGAACTGAAGGTGAACAAAACTGTGAGTGACGCCTGCAAGCCTGCTATGCAAAATGGTGGGAGGAATAAGCGGAAACTGGTTCTAGTGTCACTAAGCAGCTATAAAGACAGCTCAAGCATCCAGCTGAGGATTGCCTGGGCACTGGGAAATCCTCTGATGGCATAGGACAGCTGTAGCCACCTACCTCCTGGCCTCACAACATAGGGGGCACAACCAGTGAAAAGGGGGTACGGCCTTGGAATTTGGGACAAGGTGACTTGATGATAACTGGACAAGCCCCCTGCCTTTATTCTCAGCACAGTTCATTGCACAGTCCCTTTAATTTCCAGCTGCTGGGCGTTTTTTGTTGTTTTTTCTTTGCTACAACCAAAGTAGGGAATCCAGTGCCTTCTGCCAGCTGAAATTGTCCCTGAAGGAAACTCAAGAACTGACCACTGAGAATCTCAGACAGTCTGTAAGCAGAGATCAGCCTTATTCTGTATATAAAAATGAATGCCTGACCTGATTAGTACAGCAGAGAAGTATGTTTTAAATCTCAGTGTAACCTGACCATTTCATGGATCCACAGAGATAGTATGGGATTTTGACAAAGAAATATGCCCCATTCTTCAAATGATTTGGGGAAAGACGAAATCTGTGTGGGAATAACCAGATAGATGTCGGGAGTGAAAGAATAATGACATGCATTAGCAGTTTATGCCTTCCAGACATTTACAAACCCTCGTTAATGCAACTCAGAGGGAATTCTAGCCATTCTAGGGAGGCTGGATGATTTAAGAGGGCATGAGGGCTGCAGTTTGTTTGTGGTTTCAGCTACAAATAAAATGTCCATCAACAAGTTGAGTATCTGGAAGGAATTTGGGAACATGTTTTAGGGGCACAGACATTTATAAAACATTGCTTCATTGTTACAGTGACCCTTCACCTCTGCACAGTCTGGCCCTGTGGAGCTCATAAGACCCAGAGGTTAATGTGTAAAACACACCATTGCTCCAGCAGGTTGGGGGAACAGGATAGGATGCTGTTGTGGCCATTCAGATTTCTTTTACAAATGCCCATTAGATTCTCCTTCTGCTGTGCACTTTAGAGACCATACACACAATCCATTCTTCCTTATTAGAACACCACCTGCCTTCCGGACGAGCTATAAAACCAAGACTACTTGTTACAGAAGGTCTCACAGTCAGAATTAGCCAGTGACCTGGCTAAATTCCAACTCTGGAAATTGCTTCTCTCTACTGAAATTCCCCTGGAGTTCTCATTCAATATTATATTTTGTCAGCCTCTTTCCTGAACTGTTGTGATAGCAAAGCGGTTGCTGGTAAATCTTGTACTCTGTTCCATTCACAGAGGCAGCTACATTTCATTGGTGGGTGTAGTGGTCCCTAGATATGGCCAAATTCTGGTTTTACCGAAGTCAAGGAAAGGTTTTCCATGGGACCAGGATTTGGTTTGTAATCTGTAAAATCCCTTCTCTTGCTGTGTAAATGGAAGGGATTGTTATTATCATTACACTACGGAAAAAGGAACTCTGAGTATGATGAAGAGGAATGGAGTTCAGAATAATTCACTGATAATACCTTCCATGCCACTCCACAGCAAGGTGTGAGTTCGGTAGGCTGGGAACATGCAGGATTTGAAATGAGGGATCTTTCAGCTACATGGCAACTACTACAATCTACACGGCAAGCACACACCATTGCGTGAAGAACTCTACAGCACAAGAAACACATGAAACAACACGTTAAACTCAAGGAAGAGCTGTGATAATGGAGTGGAGTCAGACTGGGGAAAACGATGGGACGCAGAGTTGCCCAAAGGAGTGAAATTAGTGCCAAGAGCCATTAACTCCAGACTTAACTGTGCCTCTTAAATTGACTGTGTGGCATTGGCTAATTCCCTTAACTGCTATATCTCTCAGTTTCTCCATGTGTAAAAGATGGATATTTTGGGGCTGATACTTGCTTGTGGATGCCATTGAAGTCAAGGGGACTCCTTGTCTGAGTACGATTGCTGGTGTGAGTAAGAGTTACTGGATCAGCCCTTGCTGACCTACTTCACCAGGCTGTTGTGAGGATTAATGAGCTAATATGAGTAATGTGCTGTGAAAATGTAAAGAAAAAGATAAACAAGTTTGTAGATGGTGCAGAGATTTAAATGTACCTTTTGGAGGTTGATTGCAAGCCTAAGAGCTTGGAAGGGCTTGTTCATCAGAGATTTCGCTTCTGAGGAGTAGTTTGCAGCCACTCTCCTCAGCAATTCCCCCTCATGGCTAAGTGTTTGGGTTTATTTATTTAATTATTTTGAAAGCATGCTTCACTGCTTCCAACCGCTGACACTTCTCAGCTTCCATCCAGACTTCTGCCTCACACTGCCAAGCGTTCCCTTGGGCTGACTGCCGTCCATGCGGCCTGCCTCCAAATGCATGAGCACATTGGACTGAGAAGCCAAGACCGTCAGACATCAGCTTCTGTTGACTATTGGGGAAAAGAAGACTTTGACATCACTGTCAATTTCACATTAGTTTTTTGTGTCTGTGTGGGTGTGTGAATAATTGCAGGGCAGGTTGTCAGATTTTTCTATTCCACCCCCGCCCTCCTTCCATCATCATTTTCCACCATAAAAATCCCTAGTCATTATATTTAACACTTCTTTATTTGATAATCTGTACTTTATTTTTTCACATACTATCTAGTTCCTTCCTACCCAACCCCCTTCCAAAATTCTTTCTGTTCTTTTTTACCATGAAAGATGGCATGTATTGATGTCAAAAAATTCCTCATTAATCTGCAGTGTGATTAACAACAGATGAGGATGCATGTGGTTAAAAATCATCACACACATTTCCTTTCCCCATCCCCTCAAAAGAAGACAAAGAAAGAATATGTATCTATATCTATATCAAAACTTCAGAGAGAGAGAGAGAGAGAGAGAATGGAAAATCTGATAGATACAACAGCTCAATCTTTGGAGCGGGGATAAAACTTCAGTCTATCTCAGATGTAATTTTTATCCTCATATAAAAAAGGGAAACTGAGGCACAGAGCGATTAACATGATTTGCCAATATGAGTCAGCCGCACTGCCTGAAATTGAGCTCAGCTTTTTCTCCAAGGCCCCTGCTCTTAAATTAGACTGCACTCCCCAAAGAGAGTGATTAACATGCTATCTCTTAGAATTCCTTTCACAGTCACTGTAATAACCATGCTGATTATGATTAAATACTTTGTTATTCATGCGAGTTCAGTTCACATATTCTCATTGTAATTTAGTATCAATAGCTTCTTGTTTTCATGTGTATCTTAAATAACAGCAGATGACAATTAACATCAAGGTTTCAAAGTAACTATTGAACTTGCTCATTGGGCATGGGACATCTTTTAGTTCTATGTTTGTACAGCACCTTGCACAATGGGGTCATAGGTACTAGCACAGCACACATGATAAATAATAATAATGCTAATGTATGTGTATCAGAGGCCAACAGGCCTAGTAGGGAGGCCATCGCTCAACAGTCCTCCAGAGTCTTGGGATGGCCTTGCCAGGCAATCTGAGGGCCTATTAGCTGAGTCACAGTCTGCCATCTCCTGCTGCTCCTTGGATTCCCCCAGTGGGCAGGAGGAGTGGGGGAAAGGTAGTGGGACCCTGCTGGGTCCCGGCCCAGGGCCCAGTGAGGAAGAGGTGAAGGGAGTCTGTCTCTTATTGTTGGTACAACAAACCAGCTTCTCCATGGCCACTTCCTACCACTCATGCTCTCTCTTCAGTTTGAGGCACAGTCCCAGCATCTGGCTTCCCACTAGGGTTACCACCTTTCTAATTCTTGGTACCTGGATCCCGAGGCCCTGCCCCCTTTTCCGCCTCTTCCCCCAAGGCCCCATTCCTGCTCCACCTCTTCCCTCAAGGCCCTGCCTCTTCTTCACCTCTTCCCCAAGGCCCCGCCCCATCACTCACTCCTCTCCCCCTCCCCTTTAGTTTGCTGAATTGTCTCAAGGAGCCTTCCTGCAGGTAGGCGATGGCTCCAGCTGATCAGGGGCTGGAGTGGGTTAATGACCTGGTGCCTCCCCCCACCCTGTGGTAACCATTTAAGGTTGCCAGGTCCCTGAAAACCAGGCATCTGCTTTTGGACTCTAGAATGTATCTTACGTTGGCTGAATGTCATTTGCTAAATAAACCACTATGCTCCTGTGTGTGTGTATCTGTCTCCACAGAGATGTCCTCACCATTAGGCGTGTAAGTTGTGTGGGAACTCCAAAAATTTAGATCAGTTCAGTTAAGGGTTCAAAAGTCTGGATCATTTCCCAAAATATATCCATACTAGAGATGGGTGGAATCCAAGAAATGCAAATCCAGATTGCATTTGAGGTGGCTCAGATGTAGGCTTGTGGTTCTGATCCATTTGATCAATGTGAAGTTTTGATCCAGAAAAGAACTACCCCATAATAAGAAAGGCTTCAGATCTGTTGTTCCTGGGAAGGCCCATCCCTACTGTTAAATCTTGGATCTGCAAAGCTGGGCTGGCAAACTCAAAAGGGTCTCCCATGAGATTTCTAACATGTCCCGATAGAAATGGGCTGCATTGGGTATTTCAGATCTGGAATTAGACCTGGATTCAGACTTCTCCAAAACTGGGATTGTTTGGATCTGATGTTCCAGTTCAGGCCCACCTCTGCTTTCTGAGTCTGGTTGAGTTGCAAATATTGTAAGAACAGCCTTTCTTGTGATATTTCCTCTCTTGCACCCACTTCCTCACCAATGTCATATAGAGAAGATATTAAAAACATGCCCTCTAGGGGAGAAGAGCTGAGAGGGACAATTCCGAGACTTGTGTGTGGCCTGGTTGAAACACATCTTGGTGTAACCATTCCTGCTTTTCTCTTGCCTTCTCCCTGACAACTGGAGCAACTGGATACTGAAAAGTGAGCTGGGAAACCCCGACCGATTGTCTGACTTATTGAGACTGTGTGAGTAGCCCTGCTGAGAGGGAACTAGGGTTGCCACCTGTGTCTGGGTTCCATTTAGAGTTGCCAAGTGCCCGGTTTTTGGGGACCTGGCAACCCTAAAAGGCACCTGAACCAAAAACCCAGTTACCATGGGATGGGGGGAGGCACTGAGTCATTAACCCGCTCCAGCCCCTGATCAGCTGGAGCCATCGCCTACTTGCAGGCAGGCTCCTTGAGACAATACAGCAATCTATGGAGGCAGGAGGGAGAAGAGCGAGTACAGGGGCGGGGCCTTAGGGAAGAGGTGGAGAAGGGGTGGAGCTTCAAGGGAAGAGGTGGAGCAGGGTGGGGCCTTGGGGGAAGAGGCGGAAAAGGGAGCAGGGCCTTGGAGTCCAGTTACCAGGAATTAGTAAGGTGGCAACCCTAGAGGGAAGCTGAGTGCTGGGACCATGCCTCAAACTGAAGAATGAGCATGAGTGGTAGGAAGTGGCCATGGGGAGGCTGTCTGTTGTGGAGACAAATACACACACACACACATACACACAGAGGAGCATATTGGTTTATTTAGCAAATGACATTCAGCCAACATAGACAAGCATCTGCTTTTGGACACTGGAATGTATTTTAAGTGAATAGATGATTTTCTTTCCCTTGAGTCTGGGCCATCACCAAGCAGGGCTCCTGCTAACAAAAATATGCAGCCTGGGAAGAGAACAGATTTAACATGGAACATTCCAGAACCCAGGGCTGCATGTCTGTCTGTAATACTGATGATATGGGGACAGAATCTGCTCTCAGTCTCACCATGTAAATCTGGAGTAACTGGAATTTGGAAGCCAATGGAATCTGAGCCAAATTTCTCTTCCAGTAATACCAGCTTGAAAGGACAGGACCGGTCGCAAGGATGGTATCTTAGTTTCTGGATAAAAAGCTCTACTTTTCGTTGCTCTTTGCAGCCATCCCAGAGAAATGAGTTTACCTCCCAAAGCAATTTAAAACCTGCTGGGCCAGAGACTGGGAGAGCAGGAAGCAAATGACCCCAGCATGGAAAAGAGAGAGAGAGAGAAAGAACCCTGTGTCATTCAACAGAGACGCCTCCAGCCAGCTTACTGTGGTGTTCCTAGAAATCCAAAATGGAAAAGACCTATTCAGTCACACCTAGTCAGGCTTGCTTGGCCAGTGCAGAACTGTAATCAGCACTCAATTAGTTAGTCATTCATTTCAGGCTCCGCGGGAGTGTCCCCTCTAGAGAGGCAGGAACATGGTTAGGGGCCACGACTAGAAGCTGTGAGGAAGATTGATGGTGTGTGGTTGGGAAAGGGGATGGAGATGAGCCTATGGGAGTGACTACAGGATCTGATGGAGGCACAAAGGACTATCCATGGAAAAAGAAGTTAGTACAGTTAGCAGCATGTAACTTACACACCTCACCTCTGCATTTGGCCTGCTGAGTGTGAAGAAGTCTAAGTGGCTGTCACCCATGCTGAGGGGCTTTTGAGAGGAGAGTAGCAAGGAAAGCAACCAAGAGGTGGATGGAAATCCAAGTAAACCACCTCTCACTTTAACCTGTGCCTTCTTCTGAGGGCTTGTCTACACTACCGGCCGGATCGATGGGCAGCGATCGATCCAGCGGGGTTCGATTTATCGTGTCTAGTCTAGACACGATAAATCGACCGCTGATCACTCTAGCGTCGACTCCGCTTCTCCACCACAACGAGAAGTGCAAGGGGAATCGACGGGAGAGTGTCTCCCGTCAATGCACAGCGGTGAAAACACCACGGTAATTAGATCTAAGTACGTCGACTTCAGCTACGTTATTCACATAGCTGAAGTTGCATAACTTAGCTCGATCCCTGCCCCCATAGTGTAGACCAGCCCTAAGTGTTCCATGCAACACAGACCCTTTACAGTCACAGAGCAGTTAATGAGTGTGAGGAAGCTTAAGGGAATCTAAGGCCCTGCCTATACCTAAAATTTAGTTGACCAAGTGACGTTGCTCAGGGTTGTGCAAAATCCACACCCCCGCGAGACATAGTTAAACCAACTTAAGCCCTCATGCAGACACTGCTAGGTTGACAGAAAAATTTGTCCTTTGACCTAGCCACCACCTCTCGAGGGGATGGATTTACTACAATGAAGGGAAAAAAAACCTTCTGTTGCTGTAGCAAGTGTCTGGGCTGGGCTGTTGCTGTAGCACTTGTAGTGTAGATGTACCCTATGACAGCATCAGTCTCACTTGCTCCTCCTTCCATGTCACCCTCTGGATTCGACCCGCTATGTTAATAGCATCCCATTTCAGAACTGTGAAATCACCTTGCTGTGACATGAATTAGATTCAGAATGCATTTCAAAGCTAACAAGCTCACACAGCAAAGAAGTTCTGTTCTAAATAAAAGAATGAGACCCACGGAGGATTTTTTAAAAGATCTAACTTAGCGGCGTCTTTTGATTTTATGATGAACAGGATTGTAATTGTCATTTGCACTTAGTAAATAGCAAGTGAATTTTATCACGAAAATCTTCGGAAAAATTCCTATGAATAATAAATAATAATAATTAATAAAATGCATTGGGCATAGATGCCTAGGCAGTAGCCAAATATAGTAGCAAAGAATGAGTCTCCAGACCACCCCCAGGTTTGTTCTGATGCTAGCAATGATGCAGAAATGTAGACTCACAGCAAGAGGCAGTAAATCTCTCAGGCCTTGCGGGCTCACACAGGAGCAGAGGTTTAACGGTAGAGGCTGTTACATGCCCCTTCCTCCTGCCCCTCCCACAAGATCTTGCTTACAGCCGAAAGAGGTAATATGGAAGTAATTCCAAGTCTGGTAATACTGAAGGCAGCTGAAACAGCTTGGCCAACTGCAGCAAAATTTATCTAAAAATCTGCGCTTGTAAAAGCTTTGAAAAGACCAGTTCCACTGTGTTTGATCAGGTTGTTTCCATATTGTGCCTGGGGCAGGATGGCTATCGGAAGAGCTAGGGATTTTGAAGACAGTTTTGATAGTGTGGGACAGGGTGTTAGCATGGAATTCGTTTTTGGCTCAAGACAAGAGAGATTTGGCTCAGAGTCTTCTTTGACCAGCTAATACTGAGATGATGAGGAATGTCAAAGCTCAAGGTAATGGAATATAGCTAGACCCGTGGTTCCCAAACTAGGGGTGCCGCTTATTCAGAGAAAGCCCCTGGCAGGCCGGGCCAGTTTGTTTACCTACAGCATCCGCAGGTTTGGCTGATCACGGCTCCCACTGGCTGTGGTTTGCCGCTCCAGGCCAATGGGGGCTGGGGGAAGTGGTGGCCAGCGCGTCCCGCGGCCTGCACCGCTTCCTGCAGCCCCCATTGGCTGGAAACAGCAAACCGCGGTCACTGGGAGCTGCGATTGGCTGAACTTGCGGACGCGGCAGGTAAACAAACTGGCCCGACCTGCCGGGGGCTTTCCCTGAACAAGTGGCACCCCTAGTTTGGGAGCCACTGGGCTAGAAGGACAGGACAGGTGCCATTGTGGCAAGTAGAAGTGTCAGGTTTCCTGCCCATCAGACATGACAAACAGGAGTGGCTGGACAATTCTTAAGAGTATCCTTCATCTACCTCACTTCTACCCAGGGATGAGTTTGGGTCTGAGCTGTACAACCTCCAGGGCACCATACTAGACCCTTATTAGACAACCAGTCTCAGTCTTTTGTCATTATGAAAGATCCCCTGCAAATGCTTGTTCCATAACACATAGAAGGGTCAGTATAAGATGGCTAGATTTTGGAACACATTTTCAGAATGACCCTAAAGATGTTCCTCCCCAACCCAATATGTGTGTGTGTATATCTATTTGCATGAACGAAAACCAAAATCTGCATGTGCACAAACTGGAGACTGCTAGTGCAAAATGGGTAATTGCGTATCTAAGTGTCCCTTTGCTCATTTTAGGTGTAGGTTTCTCACGTGCAAATGTATGTGTTTGCAAACTTTGCAGTACATTTTTGGAAGTGCACTGAAACATTTGCTCCTATTATGTTGCAGGACTTAAATACGATTTGATGATCAAAACTCTACTAAATAGGTTGAATGGCCTCTGAAATAGTCACCACTCCTCACTAAATTGACATTTAATAACATTAAATAATGTATGTAACATGCAATAACATTCTAAATTCAGTATGTATTTGTGAACCTTAATTTGAATGGTCTCCTGCTCTTATTTTAGTTACATGTTAAAACCATTTATTAATTCTGTGTTGCAATGGGAATGTGAAATTGACTCCCCTGAGTAACCACTTTCTTGTTGATCATAACAGACATTAATACAGTGAATGTGAAAAGGATGACAGTGAGATGACTTTCTCAAGGTTACTAGCAATGACCGGTATGTTGTATGGTGACAGCGTGGGAGTCAGTTTCAAAGTTCCTGTGATGATCCTACAAGCTTGGTTGAGTTCAATATCAATTTTGTGTGCATGGCTTGAGCCCAATCGTACTAGGGTGCAGTACTCCGCAGCTAAATAAAACAGGGCGAGACTTGTTGCTAGGAGCATTTTGGGGTCAGCTTCCCATTTTGTGTTGGCCAGTTTCTAGAATACACAATTTCTGGAGTTCATTTTCTTTTTCAACGTCTTGATGTGCTCTTTGGATGTCAGCGTTCAGTCTATGTCTCCAATGTACACCGGATGTTCACAGAGCTCAAGGGAGGTACCATTCCAGAATATCTGGGATGCTGCTTGGCCAGACAGTGTTTGAGATGGAAGGAGCACACTTGTGTCTTGCTAGGGTTGGCATTCAGGAACCATGTGCTATAGTAGCTTCCAAGTACAGTCAGGGAGCCAGTTAGAATGTGCTTAACATTCTTAAATCTTTCTGACTGGGTGGCAATGCAGAGATCATCTGCATAAATGGATCTCCACATGTCAGGGAATTTTGGTTGGTCATTTGTGTTGACATTAAACAGCAGAGGGTGAGAGCACTGGATTTTGGGGCAATCTGTTCCATTGAGGACAGGCGCTGACCTCGAACAAAAACACAGGTGTATTCTAGATCAAACCAGAGTGGGGTGACAAAGACTGGTGACAATATGACCAAGTGGAAACTAAGAAACAAACCCAAATGTGAATGTGGAGAGCATAGGCAAACCCTTGAGCATTGCCTGATGCAGTGCCCCCAGTCAACATTCTGTATGCCCGAGAATAATTTGAGATAAGTGACAACACCAGGTCTTGGGTAAGTGTAGCTGGGCAGTGCTCCACTCCTTCCTTTTTGCACCACAGAAACCTGCTCAGACTCCACTGGTTGAGTATCTGCAACATGCCGTTCATTTAAGTTCCCTCCGCCAACATCTTTACAGTCCCTTGCAGTGATACTATTTACACTGTGCTTTCCATCCTCTCCCCAGGACGTGAGAGGGGCTGAGGTCTCCCTTTTCTGAGATCTGAGACTGGGATCAGCTAGCCTTCTTCCTCCCTCCTCTACTTCCTTCCTGTGCCCTTCATGGGCTAGTTGGCTCTTTAGCTCACCAAGATCCCCCGCCCCCATTAGGTAATTATCTTCTGTTACCCCATCAACCTTCTGCCAGGGAGCTAATTGGTGTCAGAGTGCAGGCTCCCAGCACTTGGCCCCAGTGAGGTTTTGGAGCGATGAGCTATGTTGATGATAAAGGCTACCAGAATGTTCAAGGGAGGGGCCTAATTGTGAAATCAGAGTACTCAGAGGCACAACACTGAGCTGCCAGACACAGGGCAAAGGAACTAGAGGACCTGAGTAGTAGAGGAGCAGAGAATTAAGGTGTTTCCAGGTCAAAGGGAGAAGGGGCTGATCAGAGCCCACAGTGCCAGTCTGAAGGAAAGGGACAGTCTGAGCAGCTATGTCAGCCAGAAGTGAGGGGGGTGGGGATCTAGCTGATGTCAGCCCAAGGCATTGCTTTGGGAGAAGGAGCTAATACCAGGTAAAATGGCATGGCTGGACATGCCTAAGATTGAACCTCTGTTAGTGGTCAAACATACTCTGCATTAAGTGGGGAGAATGGATCTGTGTTTTCCAGCTACAGTCATTTCAAAGGCAGTTATCTTTCAAGAAAGTCAAACAGCAGTTACATTTTCCATCCAAGTCAGAATAGGCTGTGTAGCCACCTTGAAAGCATTGCAAACTTAGCAACAACAGCTGGATTGTTGTAAAAACAACAGGTTTTTTCCCCCTTACAGGTTTTTCCCTAAGTAATTGTCATCAGTACAATAATTATATTCTGTTTATATTGTTAATTCCAATTTCTCTTTCACTGACACTTGGACAGTTCTTGGCTTTGACTGTCCAATGAGCTAGAGGGGAGTTTGGAAGAGTTTACGAGAATGCAAGTTCAACTGTCTTCCTCTCCTTGGTATATCAGCAACCCCCCAGGCCTCTTTATCAATGTCATCTTCATCCTCCTCATTTTCCTCTTCTTGACACCAGGGCCACAGATCTAGATCAGAATCCAACTCTACCAGAAGCTATTGTCACAACATGCCCGTGTGGGGGATATTTCCCATTTGTCCTTATCTCAGAACTTTGCTTTGTGCCTTGGATCAGACCTCAAGCAACTGAAATTCACTGCAAACTCTTTGCTTTGGACTTCTCGTATCACAGACATTGAGGATGGGATTCATCCACACAAAACTGATTTAGGACCTATGGTACCAGACCAAATGGTTTATTCACAAGGCACCATGGGCAAGAGGCAAGGTTTAATTGGAGACCAGAATCAATGAAGGCTAAAAAGGCACATCAGTTGTTGTAAACTCAGACAAGGATTAGTGTTAATAACGTATCTCTATAAAAATCAGAGGTGCCAAGAGAAGATTTCTGACAGGCCTTTAAAGGATCCAATGGACTATATATTCTGCTTGTTCAATTTAACATTTTCTATTTAATTTTCATAATTTCCAGATATTTGCCATTTATATTTTAAACCATTCCTTTATGGAATGTACTGCTCGTAAATTATTCTGTATTAGACGTGCAGAGACCAGCATCCTCTATTTATGCACAAGACCAATACAGCCAAAGTAGCAGCAGAGCAGGCTCCCCTCCCCCGCAGTGCCCCTTGTCAGTGTGTCCCAATCCCACACCAGACCTGGAGACACCACCACTAGGGTTTAAAAGGTAGTTCAGTGTCTAGGCCTATTTAGTCTTTAGGCCTCACTTCTTACACTGGTGATAAGGCAGCAAACTGGGATGGAGATTTTGGGATCTTTCCACGGGGCTGAGTCCACCAACTCATCTCACAAAGATCACCAAACAACAGCCTTCTGGTGGTAATAACTAAGCACATGTGGGGTTACTGAGTTACCTTCTGTGAAATGTCCTCAGATCCCACTGAAATCAATGGGAATTGCAGATAGTTGGTAACTCTTTGAATCAGTCCTTTAATCTGGTCTGCATTTGAACCAACAAACTGGAGGTGAAAGACTCCCCACATCCTGAACCATCAGGTCCTCATTTTTTTAATACCATTGGGACATACTATTCCTTGGGGGAGCATCTTGTAACCCGCATATTCCTCATCTGTATATAATTGTTATATTGCACATAAAGCATGCCATGTGAGGTATCAGGGAAAAGGTTATGATTGGCTGAAAGTCACTGTTCTATATAAATATGTATATCTTTAGTGTATATGAAATTATGAGATTGTGTTGTATGGTTGTCACTAAAACATGCTGTAAATTGGGAAATCAGCCGGATATTAGCTCCCCAGGGAAATAACCAACAAGGGAAATAACCAACACCCAGTCGAGGTGTCAAACAACCATCAACAACCATTGTCCAGCAAGGGAGCTACAATTCAATGACTCACCTGCATAAGGCCACACCAGGGGAATTGCTCCACCTTGCCTGGGGACTCAGCAATGCCCACCAGACATGCCTGGACTTGTGTTCTCCAAGCACATGGACTAAGGGTATAAACAGAACACAGTGGCCACATGCCTGGCCTTTCTCCTGCCCCCACCTATGCTGCAAGCAACAAAGACACTCAGAGAAGAAGACTGAAGACTCCAACAGAGGAGACTGGCCCAGGTTTAAGGGACAAACCTATATATTAAGGACTGCAATATCCAGGGGGTGAGAAAAACTGCTTAATCTAGATGTTGCCCAGTCTAATAGGGTTGAGAGTTTAGACTGCGTGACTCATAGACTCACAGACTTTAAGGTCAGAAGGGACCATTATGATCATCTAGTCTGACCTCCTGTACAACGCAGGCCACAGAATCTCACCCACCCACTCCTGTAATAAACCCCTAACCTATGTCTGAGCTATTGAAGTCCTCAAATCATGGTTTAAAGACTTGAAGGTGCAGAGAATCCTCTAGCAAGTGACCTGTGCCCCATGCTGCAGAGGAAGGCGAAAATCCCCCAGGGCTTCTGCCAATCTGCCCTCGAGGAAAATTCCTTCCCGATCCCAAATATGGCCATCAGGTAAACCCTGAGCATGTGGGCAAGACTCACCAGTGTGCTTATATTTTAGTTTGGTAACTAACTTTGACTTTTTGCCTATCACTTATAATCAGTTAAAATCAATCTTCTGTAGTCAATACATTTGTTTTACTGTTTATCTTTACCAGTGAGTTTGCCTGAAGTGTGTGGTAAATCTGCTCAGGTTTGCAAAGGCTAGTGTATATATGCTTACAATTGATGTACCATCTTGAGCAGTTGAAGACAGTATATTCATGAGGTACAAGGCTGGGAGCTGAGGGGATTTGGCTGGTGCCTTTCTCTGTGTGATTCATGAATGGCTCTGGGAGCATTCATGCAATCTAGCCGGGTGTGCGGGGCTCCACATGTGGTTGTGCTAAGTGATAACAGTACCTGGAGGGGTTTGCTGCTTGTCACTAGCGAGGCATTGTGAGAGCCAGCACAGGCTGGAGAGAGTTAAGGGGGCACAGTGGCCCCACAGTTCCGGGCTGCACCCCAGGGATCCCATCACAACCATATTTTTAGATAGGAAAGCTTTGCCATTTTAGCTGCATATGGTTTCCTTATACACTACATTTAAAGTCACATGCTCTCAATGAGATTCCTTCTGTATAAGAATAGCGTGACTAACTCAGCACTGTGTTACACCACGTTTACACCAGAGTAAATTAAGTCAATGGATTTATACTGGCATAAAACTGGAATAATGAAGGTGTCTATAAATCCCAACATATTCTATTATGCAAGAACAGTTTTATTTGCTTGCTTGCTTGTTTGCTTTGCTGTTTACTTCTATTGAGTGGACTCTAGGGCTGGTTCCGATCCAACAACACCAGCGTAAATCAGGAGTTATTCCTCTGTAGTCAGTGGAGTTACACTACTGTAAAACTGGTACAACTAAAATCGCAATCAGACCCTCTGAATATTTGTATTGTATTTATGTCAATTAAAAACACACTTTAAAGCCCTGAAGAAAGGAATACCATGAAAATGTCTGCTGGGGAAAAGCAGTGATGTTCACATCAGAAGCTAGCTCAGGACTAATATGTTTCTCCTCAGTTTGGCATTTTAAGACCTAAATGATAAAGTATTGGGGCAAGCACTGAAGATGTTGGATGGACACAATTGTGAATATGTGTCCTTTATTTTCGCTCCTGGGGAATATGATACATATGAATCATCTGTTTGGAAGGCAACGTGATGGCTTAAAACAGCCCTAAGTATCTGTAGGTCATTTTTCAATTTAGATCAAGAAAACAGATCAGGAGACCGATTTTCAAAAACCTTTTTAATGGTGGGTGTGTTCGGGCCCTCTCAATGCCAGTCAGATACAGGCCAACGCTGGTGAACAACCCAAGCCTCCAGCAGCTAGCCAGTTATTTATAAAGGTAATAAACAGACCGAGCACTTCATATAGTCAAGGTGTGCCTGTGTCAGGATGAGACAGAGAGCTGTTTTCAAATTTCATTCACATGCTAGATGTGGAAGAGAGGCTACTGAAGATAAGGATACTAGACCAGAAACAAGCTATCTGGCTTCTCATTGTTAGTGTGCAGGAGCCCTCTACAATGCAGACATGACTGCAATAGCAAATACCGTTTCAAGATCCCATTTGACTACTAAGTTGTGTGTATCAGTAGCCACACAATAGAGATAGAAAAGAAAGAAAAATATTGTCTAGCAATTCTTAGGGAATGTGATAATATTCTTATACCTCATATTTACTATAGGTCTATGCCTAAAGAATGCAATTCCTAATACTGTTTTATAGAAGTTATTTTGGTATCTTTTTGTTTGAAAAAATATTTCTCTGTGTTGGGTTAAGCAACATGAGGCGCTAAATAAATCAGTGCCATTTATTAATATAATTAATTAAATAGATAGTAATTGATTGAATTAATTAGATGGTTAGACTCTGTAGATAAAAGAGTTTATGCTAAAATGGTGTTATAAAGTACAGAGGTACTACCTGAATCCCAAGTGAATAGTCGGTCTAACTTTGTGACCGCACGTTTACAAGTGAATAAGGGCCCAGTTTCCACTGACCTTTATCCTCTCTTCACAGAAGTCCAAAGGGGAAGAGTTATGGGTGGTCTCTTGGGCAAGAGAGGGAAGAAAATACCTGTGGGGAGGCCAAGCTCCACACCCAGCAGTCGTAGGGTCAGGTTGAATTCCAAGCTAAGGAGTATTTTGCTTCTTTTCCCAGTACATTAACTTATTTTGCTCTCTGGTTATCCATTTTGAGTCAGATACTTGGACCCAGTCAGTCTGACCTCAGTGCAGGACCTGGGATCAAAAGCTCTGGCTGGACCGAATGCTGGGTCCAACCAGAGGCCAATATGACACTGCAGCCTAATTTAGAGCAGCCTAAGACCTGCTTTAAGTTAAATCAATAGTTATTGTCCCCTAGAGGCCATTCCTCCATCTGAGGATCACCAGAGCAAAGATTGATTGCTACAATTGTACAGATGGCTAGTTACACAAAGATGGGCATATCTCCACTACTGAGGATTCCCCTGGCATGGGGCAGCCCTGTCTCATAACACAAGAGCAGGGGGGCATTCAATGAAATTAAAATGTGAGCAACTCAAAACCGATAAAAGGAAATGCTTTTCCACACAGCGTGTGATGAGGCTCTGGAACTGGAAACCACAGGAAGTAATTGAGGTCGACAACTTAGGGAGATTTAAAATGGAATGGGGTATTTATATGGATGTCGAGAATATCCAGAGTTATCATGAATAATGCTAACAAATTCTGGAAGGGATATTAAACCTCAAGCTTCAGGGTTTAAGCCAATCACTGTCTGTTAGAGATCAAAATGAGATCGTAATATGGGGGTAGATTATCGGACATCTGCCTTTGGCGGGGTTCTTACACCTTCCACTGAAGCATTGGCCACTGTCAGAGACAGGATTCAGGACTGGCTGGACATTGGGGCTGATCCAGTCTGGCAATTTCTTGTGTTCCTCGTCTCTCTAAAACAGGGATTGACAACCTTTGGCACACGGCCCACCAGGGAAAGCTGCTGGTGGGCCAGGTCGGTTTGTTTACCTGCAGTGTCTGCAGGTTCGGCCAATCGTGGCTCCCACTGGCCGCGGTTCGCCGCTCCAGGCCAATGTGGGCTGCTGGAAAGGCGGCCGGCACATCCCTTGGCCGCTTTCCCTGATGGCCCGCATGCCAAAGGTTACTGATCCCTGCTCTAAAATATAGTGAATTTCACACTGGCCAAAGGTGTTTGAGCGAAGACTTGAGACACAAGGGCTACTGAGAGAATGAGTTTCTGGGGACTTCAGTCTCCATACCAGAGAGGCCTGCCAGATAGGAGTCACGATGACAGCTCCCCTCAGTGGTTCAGTTTGAAATGATCCATCTCATTGTAACTTTCCCTTTGAATAATACCATCAGTTGAACATTTCGGGGATATGAATTATCATTGCATCTGCTGTACTTTGACATTTTAAAAATACCAAAAGTATGGCCTTATTCTTCCCCAGCCCCACAGATTAGAGCTGGTTTGAAAAAATTTTCAATGGAACTTTTTTTCTATCAAAAAATGCCATTTTATGGAAACTGAAATGTTTGGTGGAAAAGTATCTGTTTCAAAAACTTTTTGGAGTGCAAAGGTATCTCAGGTCCATGATGTATTTTACCTGACTTAGTACAGGGATTTGAAATTTCCACATCCCAGGCAAGTGCCCTAATCACCAGGTGATTCTTGAGGGTGCAGGTAGGGCGGCTCTCAAAAGGGCTCATTTTCATTCTGAGGAGAACAAAAACAAATGTCAAAACCTTGCCCTTTTTCACAACGATTGTTTTCCACTCAGCCCTAGTGCAGATGTATTAAAATGACTTCTGGATTCATACTATTGTAACTGAGAGAGCGAGATTCCTGTATCTAATTACTAATTCCCTGTGCAGGGCAGCCTGCCTGGCAAGGAAACCTTGTACAGTACATTTTACCTCCTTCAATCTCCATTATTCCACAGACTTCTTTAATCCATGCATTGTATGTATGTGTATATATGGAGAGAGACTATGGAAAATGGAAAGATGGATGGCAGAGATGGATGAATGCCCAGGTTAGATCCCATATATTAGAGGGTCATGCTTTTCCTGGACCTGACGTTAACTTCTAACACATTTTTAGGATCTAACACATCTGTTGGGATCTTATTTGAAGATGATTCAGAGTGTGGAAAGTTGGAAAAAAAGTTAATGCTCTAGAAATAGTATATATATATATGGATACACATACAGTCTCCAATATGTAGCTGTCTCTTTTCCCCCAGCCATTCAGCACACCCTTTACATGATCTCTTCAGTCTTAAACCCCAGGTCACATTCATTGTTAACTCGATCTAACACAACTGATTCTCAAGATAGTTTATCATTTAAATTCTTGTTAGACATGCAGAAATGAAAAGTAATCCATGATGCCTCATTATGATCAAGGGCCTTGTAAATTCTCATGATTTCTTTTCTCTTTTACTCTTTCTCCAGGTAAAAAGCCAGGAGTTTAGACTGTCTTTAGACCAATCCGTCCCTAATGACCCATGAAAATATGCACAGTATTCCTGTGGGAATTTCATTCCCATGTGTTTCTGAAGAGAGAGGTGATTTCCCCCTAGCAGCAAAGCAAGGTGGTATCGAGTATTTCTGGTTAATTTTGGGGGATGGTTTTATTTCTCTGCCCCAGGAGTTTATTTTTATTTATTTATTTGTTTGTTGGTTGGTTGGTTTTAAGAAACACTTGTGGGAAAGTAAACATGTCCCTAGAAAACAGGGCATGGAAACCAGTGTTTGAATGCAAGACATTTATAATGATTTCATCCACTCTCTGGATGCTGTTACACCATCATTGCCAAAGTTTATTTCTATCCCTGGCTCATAAAGACACTTGTGAAGAGCAGATGTTTTGCCTGTGAATGCATCACCTCCAGGCTCCCCGTGTAATACTAATTATTAATTATGATGATGATGATCTCATAAGCATTTCTGTACTTTACATACCATCCTTTACATCTCATAGGTACTTAGTTAGCACTTTACATTTTCAAAGGCTCAGCCAGACTGAGATACATCAACCATCACTCAGAGGAAAATGTGGTGGGAGAGAGACAATCTGGTGTAGCACGAAGAGAATCCACACGCCTTAGTATGGGCACCTAGACTTCCTCAAAGGCAGTGTTGATTTTGAATAAAGTTACCATTTTGTACTAGTTCTAGAAAAGTATCTGGCTGGATTCCTCAGCTTTCTCTCTCATTCCCCAAATCCATCAGTCATTCACTCCCCTCTCCTCCTTAGTCTCTCATGTGGTGGGTCATGCAGCAACATTTGCTGGTCGTCTGGGGGAGGTGAGGAGCTAAGCAGTGCAGGTGCTTCCCCCTGGCTGGCTGCCACCCCTTTTCAATTGCAAAACCATCTGTGTTCTAATCTGAAGGGTCCCCAGGAATAGAATGCAGACACATCTCTCATTCCCCAATCCTACCGCAGTTGCTGACCCCCATTTGACTACATATCTTTTCCCCAGCATTGAGACAGTACCAGTGGAGCAATTGACAAGAAGCACAGGGCCAAAACCTCAGAACCATCTCCAGCTCCCGCCTCTTTGTGCTACTCCCGTGGCACGAAAGGGCCAGAGAGTTGCTGTAATGAAGCAGCTGAGGATTCCTCTTGGACAGGGTTATCTCTGGGTATTGTAAAGCAGGTATAACCAACTCTATACCACTGGCTCCTGGTCTCAGCCCCAGATCCCTAGGGGGCTGTTCTAACAAACAGAATTTAGAGCAATCCTGTGGTTGCTCTAACTTGCTCCAGGGGTTGAACCAGCCTCCAGCTGTCCCCCCAGATAAGGGCAGCAGAAAGTGATCGATGCTCCCTCCTTCAGTTGTAGGACTCAGTGGAGCGTCTAGCCCACTGCTCCTAGACAGTTATTTTTTTCCAGTTATCAGATTACCCTATTATCCATGGGTGTGTCTTCAGTATTCATGGCTGCTAAGGCCAAGTGGTTTGGTTCAGAAAATAACTATCTTCCCGATGCTTTTGATGTTCACCCATCACTAGCGGGTGCTCCAAAGAACCAGGTATTTCTGTACTTAACCCTTCTATTGACAGCTGGTGCTGCTCAAATTATTCATCATGAATATATTTTCTGAAAAAAATTAGCTTTCCCCCCACCACTTCACAGTCCTATTTCTGCAAATGTCTTCATTATTCACAAGGATTTGCTGGATAGTCTAGGTTGTGCAAACCAATTTCAGCCTATGGGCTGTTTGCACATCCTTCCCTTTGGCTGCTCCCTGTTCATAGTATGTGATTGGTCACACAGTATTGTTTCTGCTACCTGATTGGATAACTGGTATGTTTTAGAACAGAAAAACCACACAACGTCAATAATGAATGTTGGATGCTCCTATTTGTGCACAAATCCCCTTGTCTGCATGGGACTATGGATGTTCATAGGAAGAAGCGCCATTCCCTGAACACTCAGATGAAGAAACAATAATGAGAATGACTTTGGGTGGCCAAACAAGCATTCAGAAGTTCAGTGAACATTCATTAACACAGTGGTGCAATACTTGACCAAGTCTCGTGAGCTCTTCTCCCTGCACTATTGGCTTTTGACCCCATCTAAGCCTCGCACCTCATTCCCCAAAGCTCCATGAAATGAAACCCATCCTTACCTGCAGTAAAGGCACTCTCCCAGCTATCGCTTTGCTTGTCTTTTTATTATTTAATCAAAGGAAATCTCCTACCAACCCATCTCTGAATTAGAAGTTGACAAATATCTATATTTAATGCTTAATGAGGCTCTATCTCAGTCATTTTTTGCCTCGTTAGCACTCCAGCACTGGTTACAGACTTCCGGTAAACTGATAACTCTGTTAAAGCCAGTCCTCCATGAAACCTCCTGTATTATAAAATATTATTATCATTAATAATAATAATAATAATAATAATAATAATAATTAATGTAGTGTTTGATTTTAGAAGACTTTCACACATGTTTATGGCAGCAGTGTAAGATCTCGACTCCTTATAGTTCGCGAACATGTATGATACAATTACTTTGTCAATGCATGTATGAAAAAAAACTGGGTAAGTTTGCTTTTAAGTATTACCCATCTGCTCCTGAACCGGCACTGTGAACCTGATCCAGATGTTGTACATGTTCTTTCCATGCAGTTCAGGCAGCCTTCCTCAGTCTTAACCTCAAACACTCCGGCTCTTGCAGTCCACATGCCGCCAAGAGCCTGCTGGCATGTTCTAGTTCTGATTTGTAGCACCCTGTCCAGTTCAGCCTCTGGACGATTCTAGCTCATTTCAAATGTGATCTCAACACCATGTGGCTCCTCAAGAATTTACCCACCCCTGCCCAGCTATACCTGCAGCTGTTGCTATTCCACACAAGTCACCACCACACACAACTGCTGAGACAACTCAGCCCTGAACTGAAACATCCCTTGCTATTCCAATTCCTCTTTGATTAGTCCAGGTATTGGCAACCTTTGCAATGCGGCTTTTGGCGGGCCGGGTCAGTTTGTTTACCTGCTGCATTCGCAGGTTTGGCCAATCGCAGCTCCCACTGGCCGCGGTTCGCTGCTTCAGGCCAATGGGGGCTGCGGGAAGGGCGGCCAGCACATCCCTCAGCCTGCGCCGCTTCCGGCAGTCCCCATTGGCCTGGAATGGTGGCCCGTGGCCAGTGGGAGCTGTGATCAGCTGAACCTGCAGACGCAGCAGGTAAACAAACCAGCCCGGCCCACCAGGGGCTTACCCTGACGGGCCGCGGGCCAAAGGTTGCCAATCCCTGGATTAGTCCTACACTGAAATTGACAGTCATTTCAAACCTTAGCATCATGTGTCATATGGACACTTTGTTATGGCAGGTGTCACCAGGTGGTGCTATTACACATAGCATTCCAAGTTCTTTTTCTTAGCATGCAAGCAAATGTTCAGTTTTGGGAAGACGTGTTGTGGTGGTGTTATGCGATGTTCTGTGTAAAGGCTGCGGTCCTGTGTGAGCAGCAGGAAAGTTTGATCTCTGCCTTGGTCTCTGACCTCGATATCTGCTATCACTCGGCAGAGGGGTGATGTTGGTGTTAAAATGGGATACTGTTTTTTTAAGAAAGGGTAATTATTCTCTGCTTCCCAGGGCCTATAAGGGATGTGAAAATCAGAATGCATCAGTTGCATCAGTCCTGAGGCTGCTCTAATTAATACAAAGGACCAGACAGGCACCTACATAGCCCCAGAATACAGTAAGTGACTTACAGCCACCTCTCCCCTCCCTTTATTACTTCAGGGGTTGATCTTTTTCGGCTATTTCAAGCGGGTTCCAGATTAAGGCACTCAAGAAAAGAGTCAAACACAGAATTTAGTTTAATCTCCAAAGGGGAAGTATTTTAAAGTATTAGTCACCATTAAAAAGTAACCCACGTTTGTTGCTCATAGATATACTGATTGTAATTGTTTAGGGACTGATTCTATGATCCTCGCTTCCATGGAGTAGCATTTCCTGTTGCGAGTAGTCCCACTAACTGCTGCTGGCATGAATAAAGACAGCAGAATCTGACCCTTTCTTGGGAGCAAAATGAGCACAATTACAGCCAAATAATTCTCTAAAGAGAGCAGAGGAAGGCCAGAAAATGACACATGCAGCCACAGTTTGGTATTTTGCTAATCCACATTTTCAACTCCTTCAATTAACTGAAAGACAATTAAGAGCTACTTATTCCACATCTAGTAAAACAGTTCCAGTTTCAAGACCTCCCTTTCTTCCCCCTTGCAATTATTTTGTCAGCTTTTTAAGCCTGTAAAATTCCCTGGTGCTGTTTTTTTCTTCATTTTGTTGGGACAGAGTTCCATTTGTTCAGCATCTGCACTGGACAACATCTGGAGCCTCAGGAAATTCAGCTGCTCTGGGTATGACGCTGGAATGAAATTACTTTTTCATGCACTTCAGAGGAGTATCAAGAGCATCTTTCTGACCAAACAGGCCCTTTTGTTCTCTTCCAGCTAGTGTTTCTCATTAAAAATGTCATCTCCCTAACAAATTGCCTCATTGTTCCCCCAGCTGGGGTTATTGTTTTCATGGTTTTGTAGTCCCTGAGATTCTCCTAGGGCGCAGCGAGCTGGAGAAAGTGGGACTTTGTTTAATCTCCATTTGCCTTGTGTGTGAAATGCCTTTATTGCCCTCCTTTGTGGTTGAGTGATACATTTAATTTCCCCCCTCCCCCCATTCTCAAATACTCATTGTTCCCAGCTCAAGGCAACCTTAGCCTGCCAGATGCATGCCTCAAACTATACATTGCTTGGCGAGTAGCTGTAGTGGTTAGTGATGCAGAGTCTGACTGCAGAGTCTGACTGCAGCAGCAGTTTATCCTCTGATAGGAAAGTGATAAGCTGCTCTGTTCCCCATCCCTTTCACCTGCGATAGGGCTCCTGTGTCTCTTAATGGTAAAGGAATGCAGGGAAACCGTTCCCTGCAGCAAGGGAAAGGGGGAAGCCTCACACATTTGTGTGTAACCCGTACAGCAGAGTTTCTCAACCTGGGGGTGGCGACCCATATGGGGATCATGGGAGTGGTTTGGGGGGTTGCAAGCAGGGCTGGCATTAGAGGTTAGGAAGAAGGACAATTGCCTGGGGCCTCATGTCACAGGGGCCCCGCGAAGCTAATTTACATGTGTAACCCCTTGGGGTTTAGAGAGCATGGCCCCTTTAAATCTTTTTCCTAAGGGGGAAGGGGGAGCCATGAGAGAAAGGAGGGAAACTCCAGGTGGGGCTCTGGAGAGAGGGAGAAGGCTGCAGCCCACAGGTCCTCGCAAAGTGAAGCAGCAGAGAACTTGTCTGAAGCCTGGGAAGGACAGGGCGGCTGAGCAGGGTCAGCCCAGGACAGGAGCCAGGAGGGGCACTGTGCCAGGGGGGAATCGCCCGAGAAGGACAGGCCGGAGCTGGACCCAGTATCACTGCTGCCCAGAGCTGCATGGGGCTGTGGGTACTGGGGTTTGGGACTCTGCACTGGGAATAAGGAGGGAGGCTGCTGGTTAGTTAAGTGGGGAGGTGGTCGCTCTGTGTGGCTTTGCAGAGAGCGGCAGAAGAGGGCAGCAGAGGGGTTTGTTGGGGAAAGTTCACTGGCGCTGAAGACGACCAGGAGCACCCAAGACTCAGCACCGGACTGGCACTTTGCTTAGGCGTCCTGAACTCTGTGTGCAGATCCATTGCTCAGTGTCTGCCCTTTCAGACTGTGCTACCATTGGACCTATGGGGCCTTGATTTGGATGCAACCCTGTTTTACTGCTCCCCCTAGATTTCCCCTTGTTGTTTTTCTCCTCTCATCCCTCTGTAAATAAATATCTCCCTTTGTTATATCCATTGTACTTTTCCTGTGGGTGGGTGTGTTCACTCTGTGGGGGTTTGGAACAGGTGCCCCTGGGGTGGAAGGGATTTTTCCTGCTGCATTCCTGTGCGCTCCTTCTCTTGGCCAGAGCTGCCTGCAGAGCAGAGTCCATATTGGCCACGTGGGCGCTAAAGTTACCCATGTTTTAGCCGCAAGCAGGGCTGAAGCCCTGAACCCCCCAAACCCCACACCGTAGTGTTCTGCTGATGTCACAAGGGGAGGGGGGCAGGGGGCTGATGAAGTGCCAAAGCTCTGGGCTTAAGGAAGGAGGTCACCATTTTTTTCTAGGGGAGAAAGGTCACAATTTTTTTTTAAGTCCAAAGGGGTCACCAGCACAAAAAGATTGAGAAAGACTGCCCTAGGCAGAGCAGAAGGCGACTGTCCAGAGACGAACCTGGTATCTCAGTAGGTTTGGAGCCCCGTTTGGAGACTTATCTCAATGCCTTTTTTTCAAACTAGAGCAAGGATAGGCAACCTTTGGCACGCTGCCCGTCAGGGAAATCCGCTGGCGGGCCAGGCCAGTTTGTTTGCCTGCAGCGTCCGCAGGTTCGGCCGATCACAGCTCCCACTGGCCGGGGTTCACTGCTCCAGGCCAATGGGGGCTGCGGGAAGCGGCAGCCAGCACATCCCTCGGCCCGTGCCACTTCCCGCAGACCCCATTGGCTTGGAATGGTGAATCACGGCCAGTGGGAGCCCCGATCGGCCGAACCTGTTGATGTTGCAAGTAAACAAACTGTCCCGGCCCGCCAGCAGATTTCCCTGATGGGCCGCGTGCCAAAGGTTGCCGATCCCTGAACTAGAGTATCGGGACCTGTTGGGTTTGCAAAATGAGCTCAATAATATCCCTGAAGGATCGAGTGAGGTTTCTCAGACTTCCTGCTACTACTCAGGCTGGAAATATACACCTCCTGCGCCCTTTCTGGCCTCCTTCTCATGGGGTGTATGTGTGTGTGGGGGGGTGGGGGGTAGATTGGTCAGTCTTGACTATTGTCCCCCATGGAACTGAGGGCAGACGCAGCATGGCATCGACTCTGGCTTTGATGCCATTCCTCAGCCTGAAGGGGGAGCATCCCTTCTCGTAGCCCTGCAGATCTCCTCAGCCCACAGCTCCGGTGCTCTGGTTGTGCTCCATGGAGGAGCTTGGAGGCTTAGGGCTCAATCCTGCAAAACCCTTTGCACCTTTGGACTCACGCAGTGCTCTGGTGAAGTCAGCGGGCTTCCACTGGGAGGCAGGTCTTTATCCAAAAGGAGCAGCTTGCAGAATTTGGGCTTTAGTGGGCATATTGGTGTGACAGTTGGAATTTGGATGGGTACCGCCACATTTCTTTCAGGGTGACGCTCCTAAGCCCAGCTCTTCCTGATGAAACTAGTGAAATCCCTTCTTCTGCCCTTCCCGCCCCCCCCACCTTTTGGTTGCCTTGTCAGACAGAGCTGGCTTAACCCCCCCTCGAGGGACCCCTCCATAGAATCGGTCAGCTTCCTTGAAGGGCATCCCCATTTCAAGCATTAGCAGTTAAAAGCACACCAGGCACCACACTGTGGAAAATAAGTATGTAGCTGGTGTGTGTGTGTGTGTGTGTGTGTGTAGTGCTAGAACCACAGTCTGCAATTTGTGGTGACCTTTAACTACATGAGGGTTAATGGTTACAAATGAGGGCCTCTGTTCTTGGCTGTTGGAATCTATTTTTTCCCCCCTCTGGTAAATCAAAAAACATGTCTTTCCGAGGATTTTAATAGAACATTTGGCTTATATTTAAACTCGCATAACTGAACATACCAGAAAACGGAACAAATAAATACAATGACCCCGTGGGGCTTCTTTTCATGGGCTCTTGTTCTGAAATAGGCAAACCCCCAATCACTGAGACAAATTGCGCACCATCCCCCCTACAGAAATCTTGCCTTTGTCCCCTTCTGAGCTTCTCCTCTGTCTATTTTGCTGCAGTGTCTCATTTTCTGGAGAGTGAAGTGAGGTGCGAAGTTTGTGCTCATTAGAGGTGCTTGCTTGGCAGCTCTGGAGACTGAAGACTCCTGTTTACCCACAGAACTGGTACAGCCCTGGGTAGCAGCACCAGGGAAGGTTTCCCTCACCCCACCCTGTCTCCATACCCTAATCTTGAGGTATATCTGTAGTGAGGAGACGGGACGTTCGGTTTCCATTGCCTATGGAGTCCTTGGTCTCCTGGCCAAGGCTGCCAACCAAAGGGCCGGCTTGTGCCACTTGTGAGGCAAACACCTGTTGTTCTCCAGGAAGAGGATGGAGAGACCACCATATCACTACACATAGACCACTAAACAGCTGTCAGGTGGCAATGACTTTCAGACATTAACAGCATGCGCTGGGTTACAACCAGTGAGCTAGAAGGGAAAGGCTGTATATCCCATTTCCAGTCCCCTGAGCCACTCTACCTCCATCCTTTCCAATTTTAATTAATTGTTACAGAAGCACTGTCACAATGTTCCCTTATTATCCCTATTGATTCCTCCTTAGGAGTTGTTCAGCACATATGAGAATAAGTTTCCGTGAGCTCTCTGTGACTTTGGATTTCTGTGATTCCTCATTCTCTACCCATGTCCTCTGGGTTGACCTTTTTCTCTGTGAGAGTAATATGAGGTATTCCTCATCCTTCCCCTAATGGAATACTCTTTCATTGTTACTTTCTACTTTGCCCCAGCCTATACTCTGTTTGCTTTGAGGCTGATATATTCTCATCACCGTGAACAACAAACTCTGGGCTCTGTGAGTTCCTCAACCTACAACCCATTTGTTTCAAGCTTTCTCAACAGGAGAAGAGAAATACAACCCTTCCCCCACCCAATATGTGGATTTCCTTTCTTTCACCTCTCAGTCTGCACTAAGGTCCATTTGAAGTCCATGTTTCATCATCTGGAGTATGCCATTCACATGATATCTCAAGGTCAATCATTCATTTCCTAAATCTCCTCAATGTATTTTCCTCAATCAAAGCTCTACAACCTTTTATCTCCCTCAGCTCTTACTAACATGAAATTTGAGCCCTGTTCTGACTCTGTGAACTTTGGAATGCCAGCTGTTTATCCCTTGATTTGCCCTAGCCCCATAGCCTTATATGTGAACATGTCACAAACATGATGGGTCTCTGTTTTATTCTGTTCTTGCCATGTATCTTAGCCACCATCTCGGCTTCAGCTCTTGCAGAACAAGTTCTTTCTAGAAGCTTCTTCACCTGTGAGAAACCCGTGACTACAGATCAAAAGTTGCCTATATCTCTCAATATCTGGTGAGAGATTGGAGTTACCAGCTCGGTCTCTCTGCAGGGGGGCAAGGGTTAAGAGACAAAAACTTGAGTCAGCTGCATTGGACCATATAAAAAGAGCATACAAGGAGGAGGGCTGGGGGCTGCAGGAACTGTGAGCAGTGTGCAAATCCACTCTAACTAGAATCATAACTGGAGTCTCAAGAGAGCCAGGCAAACTGTGAGAGAAGAAAGCTCCCCAAGCAGAGATGCCTTTTGGAATGGCTACACACTAGTATCACTTTTGAATCCTGAGGAAAAAGAGTTTAAGGTCCAGGTTTAAGTTCCTTTACTGTTGAGAAACTTAAGGGACCATGGCTAAGTTCTTCTGGACCCAGGGGGAAGACATTTAAGGGACCCGATTGGAAGTATGCTTGGAAAGTGTTGAAGAAGAAGGCAGTAGAAAGCACTGTGCTGGGGCCAAGGCTGCAGTTTAGGGCCCAGGGCTGGAGTTATCAGAAGAAGCTGGCTGGGATCTCCCCTTCCAGCACCAGAGACCTTGTGATATACTCTCAGTAATACATTCTATTAGCACTACACCCAGCTAAAGTTATCTACTAACATTCTGTGACTAGGATCAGAAAAACTCCTTCCCTTCTTACATTTGTCTGTATTGCATGAAATGTGTGTGCCCTTTACACAGCTATGACACAGAATTAAACTTTGCAAATAGTTCCCTTGGCCACATACCCCCCAGCTTCATGTTATCTCATCTAAAAATGAAGGGAACTCTCCACTCCCAGCATTTACTGAAATATTTTACATTCTAGTATAATCTTTGCTCTCCTGTCTACCCACCTTATGGCTTTGTATTGCTGCTCATCACCAGACTAGAATATTTGAGTGTCTTCCATGTAAAATAGATGGGCAACAGTGAATTCACAAGGTCTCTAGTTCTTCTCCCTTTTGGAGTTACAGAGAGCTCTTCTTGGGGTGGGGGTGTGTCTCTTTTGTGTGTGGTGGCCGGGGAAAGGGGGAAGTTGATGCTGTGAATGGCATTCTGGCTTTGATGGAAAAGCATTACCAAAGAGAAAGGGTTTGCAGTATTTCCTAACTGTGGTTAAATTCTGGTTTTGAATGTCCTCTGAAAGTTCATTCCCCAGCTGGAGCCCTTCAGTTGAGAGTGCTTTGTCCCTGCCTCTCATGCACTTGGTTCTAGGCTTCGTGATCTACATCGTGGTAGCAGAGCACAACTGGTTTGTTAGTCCATAGATACAGACACGATCTCCAATGTAATGGGGACTTCATCCATTTATTGCTTTGGAGATTAGCACTCAAGTCTTTAACTAGCAGCAGAAGCAGCCTGGGAGCCAATGGAGGGACAAGCCTGGTGAACTCACAGTCACCTTTAAACCATGGAGGAGGCCATATTTTACACGGGCAGAGCCTTTGCATTGTTTTGACATTCGTTTTCAGAAACGGAGGATTACAGAAGTTCAGTCTGGAGGTGACAAATGCAGGGATCACTGTGGGCATGGCCTCGTCCACAGTTCCATCTCCAGTTCTGTTTCTCACCAAGAGCCATTCTAAGAGCTCTGGCCCCCTTTTGCTGAATGACTGAGGTCTTGTCATTTCTCTTTTTTTTTTTCCCCAGTCATCGCCAAGAGGTTCACCATTCCTACGTCCATGCCTAAGTCTCTCTCCTAGAGCATGAGTGAGACTTCGCTTCTAAGAGTGTGTAGCTCTCACACACTTTTAGGAACTGTTCCAAAAGCCAAGAGAGTTCTTTTCATTCTCAATTAATAATAAATCATGCATTGACATAGACAAGGTCTTATTTCCAGAGTTATTTACTGAAGCATGAGGACATAGAAGGTTCAAGTGTCTCTGAAGACTGGCAGGTCAGCTTTTGCCAACACAGCAATAGTTGACAAGTTTAGCTGTCTACCTCCAGAGCTGTAACATAATCCTCACGTTCTTATCCTGGCGAAGTTATTCTTCCCTTCCTGAACTGAGCTGTTGAGTAGTTTTTCCCGCAGTGGTGAACAAGCACTGAGAAGTGTTTTGGTTACTGAGCGGAGAACAAATAGGTTCAGAATTTGATTTGACTCTCCAAAGTTTGGATGCTTGTCTGAATGTTATCCAAACTGTCTGAGCCGCTTGAGCTGGAACTCACGTCAGCAAGCTTTCTTTTGAGATATCTCTTAGACTCATAGACTTTAAAGTCAGAAGGGACCATTATGATCATCTAGTCTGACCTGCTGCACAACGCAGGCCACAGAATCTCACCCACCAGCTCCTGTAATAAACCCCTAACCTGTGTCTGAGCTATTGAAGTCCTCAAATCATGGTTTAAAGACTTGAAGGTGCAGAGAATCCTCCAGCAAGTGACCCGTGCCTCATGCTGTAGTAACTCAGATCCCACGCCATCTAACATCCCATCATAGGCCATTGGGCATATTTACTGCTAATAGTCAAAAGATCAATTAATTGTCAAAATTAGGCTATCCATCCCCTCCATAAACTTTTCAAGCTTAGTCTTGAAGCCAGATATGTCTTTTGCCCCCACTGCTCCCCTGGGAAGGCTGTTCCAGAACTTCACTCCTCTGATGGTTAGAAACCTTGGTCTAATTTCAAGTCTAAACTTCCTGATGGCCAGTTTATATCTGGCACTCCTGCTTCCAGTGAGGCTTCCAGTGAGGCTGAAAATAAAACAACAACAGGCTTTCACATGAGGTTGCAGTGTATCTGCTTCCGATTCTAGCTGGATCCTGGAAGCTCAGAGGTAAAAGAAGGAACAAACAAGCTCAGTCCTATAGGGCTCAGCCACACACCCCGTGTCGGAGAGTAAACGGGTGTCAGGAACTCCCCTTACTCCCTGTAAAGGAGGAGAGCAGCTCCAGCCAGTCTGGCAGGCTGGTAGAGAGGGTGGTCAGTAGGGGCAATGTTTGGGCATAGCTTGGGCTTTGCTCTCCAATGCACTGGCACAATTGAGTCAGCATGGGTTGGGGAAGTAAACTGTGCCAGGAAAAAGGCTGGTGAAGCTTACTTCATCCATGGAACAAAGAGGGAACAGATGGTGACTTTCAAAGCACACCTATGTGCTGCCCTTTCCTCAAGATGGATTTTAAGGTTGCAATGCAGTCCATAGTGACTGGTGATTCACAAGTACCAAGGCAGGGCACGGAGGCAGATGGGGGGAAACACAGAGAGAAAGAGAGAGAGAGAGAGAGAGAAAGAGAGAAGCTGTCCAGTCTTCTGCCAACCTCCATAAAGGTGCAGTTTGGCTTTGGTTTAAGTTGTGGTTGAAGATTTGGGTCCTTTCTTGTTGTGAGTGAGCTGCTTCAGAACTTCAGCAGTGAGCGTGTTCCATTCAAAGGCCATAGGGAATGGCCCTAGTATATGAGACAGGAATGGAGTTGTTACTTGAGAAGCCAAGTGTAGGAGGCAAACAAAGAAGTTAATTAATGAGATTATCTCATCCATCCTCACCCACTGTGGATACATGTAGATTCATTGTATCATACCTTGATCTGAAAGCACTGGATGAGCAAAATTATTTTGCCATGCATGGTTGTTGATGGAAATATAGCTACATTCCCATTGCCTTGTAGCACATTCTTAAGAGTGATTTGCAACACACTGGGATTCTTGCTTTGAATGCTAACATTCTTTATCTCTCACCCATTTTCCTGTAGCACATAGCCTTACCTCCCCAAACTGAATTGCACTCCTCAGTCGTGCCATCAGGATATTGCTTAATCATGACTCCTTTGCCAAAGAACTCGTGCCCCCAACCACCAAGTTTTCCACATCCTCTGTAAAGCTGTAAGACCTGCTCTGGTTCTGATGCAAATCTAATGACTTTGATTAAAAAACAGACAAACATGCAACCCACTTGCCAGAGAGGCAAGGTACTTAGTTTCCTGATTAAGTCTGTAAATGGGTTAATATATATATGGAGATATATATATATTTCACTCTCCAAAGTAAAAAGGGAGAGACCCAAGTGGATGCCACAAGAACAAAGCCCTGTTTATGATTAGTATGGCTGAAAATATCCATGTTAGGCCAGGTGCAGCTGGCTAATTCCCCCAGTCTACAAGTCAATTTAAACCATAATTCCTGAGATAGACCTCGTTTCCCAACATTAATAGAAGCCAGCTGCCTCCTATTAATAATGTGGATGCTTACAAGAAAAAGGAGAGGGGAGGAGGTGAAGTTTGAGAAGATATTATTTTCCAGACCATTGGCAGTGTCCAGCTGCAGACAATAAGCAAAGCTATGGAATACTAGCCTATTGAAAAACCTGTCAGGTTAAATCTGCACACTGCGTTAGCTGCGTTTGCTCAGAAGAGGTGGCTTATCTGAGCACTTTCAAGTTTCAGCTGCAAGGTTATTTAAAGGATAGTAAAGTTATGTATGCATTTATTTTTATTTGCTGGGTTCCTTTTGCTTTTTCCCTCCTCTTCACTCCCCTGCTCCAGGATTTTGATTAGCTCCATGTTACAGGGGCCCACGTCAAGCACAGTTGTTTCCACCTGGACTTGATTCTATTTGAGATTGTGGATTCCGTCAGAGCAGATGGACAACAAATGATCTTAGGCTTGCCTGACTGTTTAACTTGCTTATCAAAAGCATTCATTTTGTTCCCATTATTGCTGCACTGTGGTAGTGTGTACTGAAGGGAAGAGGAATAACAAAACAAGAAGTGGAAATTCAGCGTACTTAAAATCAAGAAGGCATTTGGGGTTATTATTATTATTATTATTTATGATTATTTAGGTGTGTGCATTTCTTTGGAAGTTTCTTTTGTTTTGTTTTTTAGACCCATAGCAGAATATTTGTTTAAAAGAATAAATTCCTTTTAAAAAACAATATTTTACATTTTGTGGGCATACACAGTGCCAATTTGTTTTAGGACTAAGATTATCGTCCTCTAGGCAGGTATGCTCCCTAGCACCCGGACCATCTCTCCGGGATCCCTGAGTGAGGGGGACCACACACTTGCAGACTTCCTCCTGCCCATGCAGAATGTGGGAGATGCCAATTCCATATCTATCTCCATTTTGTCCCTAGAACCCTGCTGGGGTTCCACAGGAGTCCAGGGGTGGGGCATGGAGTGCGTGGGTCAGGGGGTGGGGCCTCCCTCTTGCATCATCACCTCCTCCTAGCCCCATGGGTTAGCTCAGCATTAACTTTCTCTGAATTCCTTCCATGGCTGCTACTGAGAAACTGCAGTGAAATCCAACTACTGGCAGCATAGCTGCTGCTTTAGGGGAAGCCGTCTCCTGCCTCTGTGGATCTGAGGAGGTGAACTGATGGGGTGGGGTAGGGTTATCCCCTCAGGATCTACGGAATTGTGAGATCTCCAGGGGCAATAAGCCACTTGCACTACATTGGATGTAGTGAAGCTACATGAAGCTCAGCAAGGGGAACCTCTTGAGTTTTCCTGCCTGTTTAGACCCCATCCATCATAAGTGGCCTGGAAAAAGAGAGAAACGGTAAGGTGGCAAAGTTGGCAGACAATACAAAATTGCTCAAGATAGTTAAGTCCAAAGCGGACTGCAAAGAGGTACAAAGAGATCTCACAAAGCTGGGTGACTGGGCAGATGAAATTCACTGTTGATAATTGCAAAGTAATGTACATTGGAAAACATAATCCGAACTATACATTCGAAATGGTGGGATCTAAATTTGCTGTAACCACTCAGGAAAGAGATCTTGGAGTCATTGTGGCTAGTTCTCTGAAAATATCTGCTCAATGTGCAGCCACAGTCAATAAAGCGAAGAGAATGTTAGGAACCATTAGGAAAGGGGTAGAAAATAAGACAGAAAATATCATAATGCCAATGCATGGTATGCCCACACTTTGAATACTGCATGCACCCCATCTCAAAAAACATATATTAGAATTGGAAAAGATACAGAGAAGGGCAACAAAAATGATGAAGGTGAACTGAGCTAGTGGAAGCTTCCAGAGGCTGTCACAGTTGTTCTGGTGAGCAGCTGTTTGCAGGCCAGAGTGGCCCTCTCCACACCTTTTCACCGGTTAAAGCATGACCTGCCCTCTGAGCAGGGACAGCATTTCCAACCCAAACCATTTTCAGGGTGCTGAGAAGAAGGACTCCCAACATTTTGGGTGAGCACTTGCTTACTATAAAAGGGCAGAGGGGACTTCAAGCCTGGAGGTCCCCATTTTTTTTTAAAATGGTGTCCCCAGGAGCAATGTCTTTTGAACTCCCAGGCAAACCCTGCGGGTGGCAGTAGCTCACTCTTGAAGTACTCCTAAGGTGTGATCCCATGGGCAATGCTACACATCCACCCTCCCAGGTGGGGCTTTTGCCAAGGTCTTCAACACACCCTGCTGGGATATTTACAAGAAAGAAAGCAAGGAAACACCAACACCCCCATTCTCCCCTTTCAGAGTAACATTAGAAAGACAGAAAGGGATAGCTCAGGGAAGAGAGGCTCTAAATACTGTGTGTGTAAATATAACAAATTTGAGTCGACGGGGGGGGGGGGGGGGAGGTGTTTAAACAATTGAGATCTCACCGCTCGGCTGACAGTAACTCAGTGGATACACTTAGCTGAAGGCTGGCTGCAGAAGACGACCAGGATTCTTGCTGGGTGGAATTGACCTCCGGGGGCCCCGAGAAAGTAGCACTTGTGGCTGCAATGAAATGCCAGTGGTCTGCTCCGGCATTCCTCTTGTCAACACAAACCCCATGTTTTTATCGAAAACACATTTCAGAACTAAGTAAAACAAAACAAAACAACATTTGAGGCTGCTGCAGAAGAAAGGTGGGTGACTCCTGAAGTGCCCGACCTACTGTCCTGCTCATTGATAAACACACGCATGGCTGATTGGTGTTCTGAGAATGAGGGTCTACATGATACACCCCAAAGTGATCACTCAAAAATCCTCTGCCGGGGTGTGGGCCATGCAGCGAGAGAAAAAGAAAAGCAAATGCAAGTTTTGTAATTGCTCTGGGAGAGGCAGGAGAAGAGTATGGATCACAGCTCACTGTTTCTGTGATTTCTCACTTCAAGGACCGTGACTCTGTGTTGAGAGGAAGGCTCTGGTTTGCCTTGGTGCTTGTGATTGAGTTGGAAAGGCTTTGTGTGTTGAGTGGGTGCTCATGAGCTTTCAAGCAATAACATCATAAAATACATACAGAAGTGATTGGTGTCATATAGATAACCGTGTATGGACAAATACCTTACACCAGTGGTGTTCAACTTATTTTTTACTGGTACTGCCCTGCTACTCCCATTCAGCAAGATGGGAAGACCAAGGTGTGACCTCTTTGTGACTCACAGGCTAAGGACTTGTCAACCTGGAGAGAAACTTTCAGACCAAGCCAATGAATGAAGTATTCTGTGAGGGCTGAGCCACTTTAAGCCAGGAAAGTCCACCCTGGTATTTAGTTATTTACTTCCCAAGGGATCCCCAAGGACTTTACAGACTTTATAAGTAAAGTATAAACCTTGGAATCACTTCCTCTATCACAGAAATGCCAGAGTAAAGATGTGCTAGTCCTTTTCCTGGGCCGAATTTTAATTGGATATGTTTTTAATTCTTCCCTCCCTGTGTCACACTGTTTTGTAATGTTCTTAAACAGCTGCCACTTTCCACCCCAGAAATGGCTGCATTTCACAGGGGGGTGAAGCAGTTCCAAGATATATACAGCCTCGTTTGTAAAGTGCTTTAAGGTCCTCTGGGGAGAAAGGCATTGGATGAATGTAAAATGTTTTATTATTAATATTTGTATTGTTAATATTTTGATATTTCTTTCCCTGGATCTATTCTTTCCATTGCATTGTTGACTTTTCTCAGTCCAGATTTCAGAGGACAATGATGAAAGCCAGAGTAAATGATTCCTGCTTAAGTGAAGTGCTGGCATATTTCCGGACAGAATTTAAACTTAATTAGAAAGGCAAATGGATATCTCTGGCAGAAGAAAACTGTGGCTGTCACAGGCTTTACCAACTTTAGTTTAACAGAGAAGAATGTGCGTGGGCACCATTGTTTGGTTTCCATTTTAAAAAGAAAATTAAAGGCACATTTCCTCCAGCTGTAGATTTGAAGGATGATTTACAGACCAGAAGAAGACAATATAGGACTTTCTAGACTCTGTAAATCAGGGACATAAGAGTCAGACTGCATTTTAAATACAGCACACAGCTGCCTGTGCCATACTATTTAAATACTATTTATATGCTGCCTATATAGTCCTTCACCCTTCTATTGTTATTCACCTGAGCAGATGAACATTTCATTTAGAGTAATGGGGGCAATTTGCATCCAAATGAAAAGCCACTGAAATTAAGTTTTGGAGGTTCACAAAGACAGGTGAAGGCTGTTTGCTCAGCTGTACTCTGAGAACCCCAGTCATCTCCACTTCCTTCATGACTCCAACAAGCAAGCTACCCTGGAGATGTTCCCCTTGGAACTTTAAGTTTGTGGAACTGAAAGTTCCCGGACAATTGTATAGAGGATGATTTGCTTCCAGCTTCGGTGACCCAAACCTATTCTTCCCCTTTAGACCTGAAACATCATTTCAAACTGACTGCACTCTGTGGGTGTCATTAATAGATTGATAATCTGCTAGCTGAAAGCTGTCTTTCTTTTATAGTCAATAGACGCGTACCAGTCCTAGGGATGTTTCCTGTTCTGTATAAGCCAAGAGATTTTAAGAGTGTGCAAGCCCTCTACAGTCTACTGTCTCTCCCTCTAGTTCTCGCAGCTAGAAATGTATGCAGCCAGGACATAGAGGAAGAGTCTCCAAATGAAGGTGACGGGTCCACACCTTAAATGGAGAAAGATAACATACAACAAGAACAATCTTCCTCTCTCATCTGGAATTGTAAACATTTATTGCAACGGTCTCCAAAGGACTGCACAGGTTAAAACCTTGTGCCTTTCACGAATAAGGGTCCCCCAAAGTTAAGTGAGTCTGAAATGCCATTTATGGTCAAAAAAGGCTAAAGCTTTCCCCCCCACCCCCTAGTTCATACTGAGTTCCACAGTATAGAGAGTGGGAAACTCATGCCCGCAAAGAAAGCCACACCCACAACAAACTCCCCTTAATTAATTGATTAATTATGCTGATTTCATTAACTCTTTAGCTCCCCTGGTGGATCATCACAAACCAATGCCACTTCCTCAAGCTAAGCAAATGCTTTGGGGCCTTTGACAAGTTCCCCGGGTCTTATTTGAATAGGGTGTAGTTTGGAGTTTTCGTGGCATCACAGGCGTGTGTGTTGCCTGTACAGGTGAGGAATCATTTCCGTAAAAGTTATTTAAAAAAGTTGTAGAGTCTTGAAATTAGAGTAAAAGCATCCGATAGCTGGCTGACTAGTCTCCAGTGCTCTGGTCTGCTGCTTAGAAATGTGCACACTCTCTTCATGGGTTACAGCAGAACTGTAAGCACACAGTTCACATGGCGGTGGAACGATTGTTTTGAAACTAGGCAGATCTTCTGTGTTTAGTTTTTGGCAGGTTTTGTGTTTTTGGCGGGCAGCCACGTTTACATGTGTTTAGTTGAATTGACAGCCCTGATCAACACTGCAGATCCCAGGCAGGTACGACTAATCCTGACAAGGCAAGGCAGCAACAGACAACAGGCTCCTTCCAGCTACCCAACATTTCTTGCCCCGTAAGAGAAAGAAAGCTAATTTGATTCTGCAATAACATTTCAGACCTGTGATTTATACTTTTGACTGATTGCACCTTCGTAAATAGACCACGCCCTCCTTATGACAGCCCTCTTTAGCAGCCAATTATTCAAGGTGCCCTACGTAGGCTATTGCAAACAAGTGGTATTATGATTGGCTTTGATGCAGTAGAGAGACTAGTTACAGTAGCCTTGTATGGGTGACAGAGCAGAGAAACAGCCTTACCAAGTCCACAGTTTTTGGACCGAAGACTTGAAAGTACGAGCAGTTGCACACAAGCCTTCAATTTGAAATATAAGAGACATTCCAAAAGGACATATGATTAAATTTATATAAGCCACAGTTTGTAATGGTTTAGGTTTAATCTCCTAGTCCTTGTGAGTCTTTAAGTCATGATCTCAGGAGAGCAAAGCATAACGGAACGGCAGATACAAGAGGAAAAAAGAAAAGCATATGCACCAAATGATGTGAGCTAACTAGAGATAATGATAATTCCTGTGAACCTCAGAAAGTTTGCAGTTTCAGATAGCATAAGCATCCACAATAATTATCTGTCTATCTATCTGATGCACTTAATCATAGAGGATCTCACCTACTATATTATTAATAATATATTCATATTATTGTTATCTATATTACAATAATTTCCAAAGGAATTTTCACACTTTCTCTCCAAGTGTCTTAGATTTTGACCAGAGTTGCCAAGCCATGCTCAAAGAAGGGGTAACTTCAGAAAAAGGCATCCAACGCATGCAAGCTGTGAACATTTAGCTAATTCTCTTATTTAGAGTTCTCTGATGGAGAAAGAGAAATCACACTGTTACATTCTAGCAAGGGAAGGCCCTTATCACAGAAATGTGTCATGCCTAAAAGAATGACGAGAGGAGGAAAACTAGCATGGCACCTGTGGGCAAATGGGACTGTCATCCAAACTGCATTTATGTGTGAGTTTTCCAGAGATTCAGGTTTACTCAGTTGGACACTGAAACCAATATGATATGCTGGGGAGGAGGATTGCAGTAAATCCTGACATTCTCCAGACTGCAGAGACAGTTACCAGTAATGTCTCTGTAGAGAAGCATCTTTACAGCTGCAAAACAGTTGTGAAGCCAGGGATGATCGCTGAGCGCTGCTAGTTAGCATGGGGGATGAGCTGGAGAACATCCCCAGCTGCTATTTGTAATGGGGCTGCAAGATCAGGTACTATTTTGGGGTGGGACTGTGTGGTTCCATAATTTCCGAGAGGAATTTCCAAGACTGGAATAGCCCTATTTTCCTCCTTCAACAGGTCTTTAAGCTGTTCTGTATTAGTTCACCAGCTTCAGACTTTGCTACAGCTGCACAATGTAGCAGTGCCAAATCAATCATATTTACTGGCCTGGAACTAATTAAAAATGGAATATTTTAGATCAGTCATGGTGAGCATGGCCAGATTTACAGTGATAATACAGGGAAACTTAAGGAGCACAGTGACCTAGCCCTTTAAAAATGTCGTTCCTTCTATACGGTTATGCTACCCACAGGCCAATTGGGCTACTCTCTTATCACATTGTGAGTATGGAACCCTGCTGTTATATACCCTCATGCTGGTTAATGTGGGAGTTTAAGGGGGTGCAGTAGCTGCACGGATTGCCAGAGTCCAGTTTTACAGATGGATTGTCATGGAAATCTGCCTGCTGAGATACCTCTTTTTTTTATTTTTAGAGCAGGACAAGTCTGCCAAGCTCAGTCATCAGCTTTAGACGAGACGAATTGAATTAAAGTCAGAGGGGAATGCAAATGCCAGAACAAAATGAGGACAGTGCGAATAATAGAAAAAAAAATAGATGATTGAAACCAGCTCAGAAGAACCCATAGGCCTGCTATGTGACAGATGAGCTGTTTCAAAGACCAACAATGTCCTATGGAAACTGGGTTACCCAAAACTTGGAGAGACAGTTATACATTTCACGGGTCTGTCCAAAGTCCAGCTCAGCTTGCAGGTGAGTTGAAGTGAGACCTGGCACAGAGACAGCCCTTTGGGATCCTTTGGGTACTATATAAATGTCTCCCCCCTCCCCCACAGCAATGCTATCCCTACTGCTGGATCACTTCCCCTTCAATCTATGTCCAGCTCATCACTGTTTGTTTACAGCACGTTTCACTAATAGGTGCTAACTTTGTACTTGTACCATGTTGAAACAAGCTCAAAATGTAATAATAATAATGCAAAAGAGGTCCTTATTTTTCATTACTTGTTGATTCACTTATTTATGTATTTGGGTGTATAGACAAAGTTAAGAGAGCATCTATCTGCTTTCTCTGTCATGCATGTGAGGAGCTACCTGCAAGGCTGCTATATTATGCTCCTTTAAACCTCTTCTGAAATCTCTTCACCTGTGCATTGATTTCTACAAAACACTTGAAGATGGTTAGGCAGCTGCTGTGCTTTGATTGCTGCCAATTACACTAATAATAACTGTCTCTCTGCTATCTTGTGCCTCCCTCATCGGTTTTCTTGTACCCACTGGCTTTCTCTTGTTTGATAGATTGTAAGCTCTTTGGGGCGGAGACTGTATTTTCATTATACGTGTGTATACTGTCTAGCACAGTGGAGGCCTGATCCTTGACTGACTCCTCTATGTGCTACCTCAATAGAAATAAACAATGAAGAAGAAGAAGAAACAATGCTGTACTTTAAGTGCTCCTGACACTCAAAAGTTGAAAGCTGGACTGTACGCGGTCATTGGATGTGGCATCATTTTTCCGGTGCCTGGCTGTTAAAGTCTGGTACTGTTAAATATAGGAAAGCAATCTTTCATTCTCAGCATCTCTTTAGGTTTATAAGAGAGAGAGAGAGAGAGAGAGAGAGAGAGAGAGAGAGTTTATAGAGTTCTAAAGCCCCAAAATAAAAACCAGTTGTGTTTCTGTCCCTCATAGAATAGAATTTGATTTCATGCAGTGTTTTTTAGCATTAGAGCACTTTAAAAGCAACGGCTTCGATAAACTGGTAGTGCAGGCAAATGTGGCAGTCATCATAGGCCCTATAATAGTTTACACACAGCCTCAGACTTTAGACTTTTAAAACGAGAGAGACCAGGGCACCAAGGATTCTGCCTAATCAAAACATGCCACGGGATCTTTAACTTTCAGCTGGGGGTAGCCAGCAGAGATGGACAGAATGGTCCTCAGTTTATCACCTCATCCTCAGGACAAATAAATGCCAAATCAAGCTTTATGGTTAGGAAATGGCACATTAAGCATAAGGGTAAGGTATGCTCTGCATTTTCTACAATGGGTTCTCCTCCACCACAGCTTATGTTATCATTAAAATGATTTAATTGGAACCTCTGCTAAGAAGCGCTGTAAGTGACATGTTCACGACCTGCTCTGCATCCATACACACTATCTTGAGTGCTTGAATAAACATTTTGTAGGCACAGCTCTGAAGGAATTTACATTAACCTGCATTTATTTCATGGATGCTGGCCAGCTCTTGTATATTACCAACAGAGCAAGCAATGTCTTCCATCAAATTGAGGGGTTGTAAACAGAATACATATTAATAATGTGGCAGGAATCTGACTAGATACAATATTTTGGTTCATGCATATGAAAGTCTTGTGGAAAGTTTGCTTATAAGCAGCTAGTGAATTCTTTAGTTAATGTTTGAAATGAATAATAGGACAGGAGAAAAATTAAAAATCTCTCTCCCAAACATACGCATACTTTAATTCTTGCAATATTAGACTTCCCTGGGACAGATTCTTTCCCCACCCTGGGTAGAACAGGCCTGAGCCAGAGCCCATTAGTTAGAACAGGGGTTCTCAACCTATTTCTTTCTGAGGCTCCCCCGATATGCTATAAAAACCTCTACGGCCCAGCTGTGCCACAATGACTGTTTTCCTGCATATCCAGTCGATTAAAACCAGGGCTGGCATTCGGGGGTAGCAAACAGGGCCACCGCAGGGGAGCCCTGCAAAGCTAAGTTGCTCGGGCTTTGGCTTCAGCCCATACAACTTGGGCTTGGGCTTTCCGCCCTGAGCCCCAGCAAGTCTAATGCCGGACTGCTCTCTGGTTTATTTTGGCGGACCCCCCTGAAACCTGCTCGTGGCTGTCCCACCCAGAGGCCCCTGGGACCCTGGTTGAGAACCGCTATGTTAGAGAGTCTTTCCATTGACTTCAGTGGCCTTTGGATCAGGGCCAATACGAACACGCAAAAGGTGTAAAATCAGGCCTGGCACAGTGGAGCCACAAATTTTTAGATCTAGACCTGGATCCAAACTTTGCCAAAGTTCAGGAGCGTTTTAATCCAGAGTTTACATTTAGCCCTTTCTCCAGATGTGTAAAAGCCATAAAATTTGGATCTAGATCTCCCTCAGAATTTGGAGGGATTTGGGTTGGGGTTTGGGGTTAGGAAATTCTCTAGCAAAATTGAAAATTAGGTTTGGGGTTTTTTTTAAGCATTACCTGTCTGTTACCAAAGGAAGGCTTTGATTCAAGATCTGGGTAATGTTTTATCTGTTCTTTGTCTTTGTTTTTCCAAACTGGTTCATCCAGCCCTAGTGCTCTCTTTATTATTCTGTTAGCTAGAGCAGGTAGAGAATTTAAGAAACTGATTCATGAATGCTTCCATGAATAGAGTGTAAAGTTTGTTGGGCTATCATTTCTAAGGGCATATCATTCATTACTCATGAGCACTTGCCTAAGCTCCAGATATTCGTGGAAGTGGTCACAAATCCAATACATTTTATGATTGTTACCAATTTTTATTCTTATAAAATTTGCTCCAGAAAGTGCATTATTTGTGATTTACTATTTGTCATTCTCTACTTTTAAGAGTTTCGGTCATTCAATCAGAGAGCAGAAACAATATCATGTGATTTAGGTGACCAATACACACTGCAAATATTGACTAACAAAAACGTAAAGTGAGCTGTTCACAAACACACCAATAGAGTGGCAGTTGTTTTTCCAAACTGTTCAGTGAATATGTTCAAATAATGAGCATTTTAACAAGAAAATAGGATTGATCCATGAATGAGTCACATAAGGGGAACAGAGCAAAAATTGAAATTAATATTATTTGCAACAAATAATCTGAAAAACTCTAATCTAGCCAATCAGACCTGTGTTAAATAATATTCTGATGGATGCTCTGGAAATTTTTAAACTGGAAGTATACACAGGATTTTCTTTTTTCATTTCCTTTCTCTAATTTCCAACATTTTCTGATTTCCAAATACTGGGTTTGGCTTGGATGTATATTGTGCTGCTTATATTATTTTTCTGTTTTTAGAGTACAAAATAGCCTGTTCGGGGGAGTAGATGTTTTCCAGTCTTCTAGAAAATCTGCATATTTTATTATGTTTTGTATTCCAGATAAATATTTCTCCAGATATGTTCACACATTTGCTGCAGCTACCCCTTTGGGTTAATTTCCAAAAGGCTATAAAAGTGATTTGCTTTTAGAGAGGAATTGGTCAGCTAAAAAAATGATTATGCTGTAGCTGATGTGAAAACTAAATATGTCAGAGGCGAGGTGGAAAACATCAGCAGAGAAAGACCCGGAGAACTGCCAGGATAAGTGACCCTGAGAAGGAGGCAAACAGCTGTTTTAGAAAGTCCAGCTTTTAACAAACATACAACAGTTCAAAGATTACAAAGATAATTTTTCCCTATGTACTTCAAATGACTTTTCATACAGAAGCTGTGCTGGCTTGTGTGTGGGAACAGTCTAGGGTGACCAGATGTCCCAATTTTATAGGGACAGTCCCAATAATTGGGGCTTTTTCTTATATAAGCACCTTTTACACCCTACTCCCGTCCCAATTTTTCACACTTGCTGTATGATCACCCTAGAACAGTCTGTGCCTCTGCTGGACAGAGCATTCCCAACCTGTCATCTTTAAAGGCCGGGTGGCTAGACCCTTTAAAGGGAAAAGGGGCATCAGCTCCACCTGTGAGAAGATCAACTCACCTCCCCAGGTGGGAACATGATTTTGATCACGTGATGGGAAGGTCATGTGATTAAGTCAGGCCTGGGGAAGATAGGTGAAGAAAGAACAGACTCTTGAGGGAGTCCCTGAAGAGAGTTCAAGTGGGAGCTTAATATTCCATCTACAAGGACTGCGAGTGCCAGACAGGACAGAAGTCTGGGAAGCTACAGCAGGCTTGATGAAGCAGATGGAGGTGAATGAGTGGTGTCTTGGCTCCAGGAAAGAGGGCTGAGGACTCCTGATTCCCAAAGAGTCGAACTGTAGGGAGCTGCTCCCAGTTTCGGGAAGGCAGGCTGGGTGCTCCTGATTCAGGAAGAGTGACACTGAACTGGGGTTGGGGCCTGGAAGGCCAATGTATGCAAGGAATACATATATTGGACCCCAGAAGGAGTGTTTTTAGTTACCTTTTGGACTGTGTGGAGTTCTTAATGGGCCCTGAGCAGAAGAGGAAACTGAGGCACGGCACCACAGAGCCACTCCTGGTCATGAGGGGGCGGCCACCTGTCTACAGGCCAAATCTCCAAAAATGTGGGCCCACCCGATACACAGATATCTCACTGCATGCATATGCAAGCTGAGGATAGTATGCACATATAGTTGTGAGTATTGGTGTGTACATTTCTTCACAATCCTGCTTTACAATGTAGCCTATATTAGTTTCTAGTGGGTAAACGATCAGAACTTCTCCTTAGCATCCTTAGGTACTAGAGACTTGTGTTTTTGGAGCCATAGGTCAACACTTTTGTTTTCCATGCAGCATGTATGTGATTAGCTGATGATCCTGATATATATATATATATACACAGAAACACAAAGCAATAGGTTCCCTCATTGCTGTGCATATCATCATCATCCATGTTATGTTTTCCTTTTTTACCACTGAATATCATGCTTCCTAGCGCTTGAGAGACAGTTCAAATAGACAGCATCCCTCCTTTTAAACATCTGTCTTATCAGGTTTGTCAGATCAATACAGTTTCCTCCAATTTGGTTACAGAAACTAAAATTAAAAGTCTTACCCAACTGGAAAACTAATTTTGAAATACATTTTTAATCCTGGAGCAATCTTTTACATGCGATCCTAATTATCTCCTTTTAAGAAGACGTAATTAAATGCCCACATGACAGACGCTCAGTTTCTACAAAGCATCTCTGCAGCAGACAGACATCATTATTAATGCAATTCCTGGAGGTGCAGGCAGGAGAATAAACTGGTTGTCATTTGAACATCATCAGTATAATGAACACCTGACTAGTGTACGGTTTGTTTCAAGTGAAGCAGACAAGGGAGGAAAGCGACTTTTAATGAGAGCGAGAGAGGATATTGCAGGATACACCTGACTTGTGTCTCCTTCCTTCATGATATGTGGCAGAAAGGAAAGGCTGGCCTACATATGGACACATGAGATGAGTAAAATGAAAAGGTTCTTAAAAGTGTGTGCTAAGAACTTCTGCTTAATCAAGGAGTTGGAACCTTGAGCAATGGGTTGGAGGGGGTATTGTTTTTTTCTTTTCTCTAGAGCTTTATTTTTTATGTTTAGTTTAGTTTATGTCTGTTTTATTTTTATTTACCCCTGCAACAAAATTTGAGGCCATGAGTTAACCTACCTTACATGGGCATACAGCTGCCACAGTAATTACATAGTTTGTGCGTGTCTATGCCTTGCTCCTTGTGTTGGTGGTGCGTGTGTCCACCAGTGGCGTTTGTGTCGATTGTACTGTCAGTGTGAGGCCCTGAGGGACGGCTCCTGAAAGCCAGTAACAGTCAACATAAGCAACTCAGTTTCTCCACAGACACTGCGTCGACTCAACTACTTCGACCTGGACTCTACGCCGCTCGTGGAGGTGGAGTTAAGTGAGCATAGCAGGGCAGTCGCAGTGGCGGGAGTGAAATTGAAGGTAGACTGCCTGTTGACCTAACTCGGTAGTGTAGACAGGGCCTCAGTCTTTCTTTGTTTTTGAAATGCACACTGTCTGAGGGCTTGTCTACATTACCCATTGGATCAACGGGCAGTGATCGATCCAGCGGGGGTCAATTTATCATGTCTAGTCTAGACGTGATAAATCGACCGCCAAGCGCTCTCCCGTCGACTCCGGAACTGCAGCAGGGTGAGAGCAGGGAGAGAGTGAAGACACCGCGGTAAGTAGATCTAAGTACGTCGACTTCAGCTACGTTATTCATGTAGCTGAAGTTGCGTAACTTAGATTGATTCCCCCCACCCCACCCACCAGTGTAGATCAGGCCTGAGAGAGAGAGAAATGAAATACATTTCAACCAACTCAGTGCAAAACATAATGACTGAGATTTTTCAAATCTGACTAGGGGGTTTAGATACATGGCTCTCATCAATTTTAATTTGAATATGTAGTTAAATCCGCTAGAAGCACCATAAATATTAACCATATTCCAAAGCAGGATATTCATAGAGCTGGACAAAGAACTAGTTACAAATTTAGGCCTTGATTCAGCAGAGCACTAAGCACATGCTTGAGTCACACTGAAGTAATGGGCAGAAGTGCTTTGTTTGACTGGGACTTTAGCATCTGTATCATTTGAGTGCTGAACCTAGTTTCCTTCAAATGCATTTGTTATTTACAAATATTTGCGAAATAGTTCAGATAATGGGTTATTTGCAAACAGTTCAGTTCCACTATCTGCTATTTGTGTTGTGTGATTAGTCACCTATAACACATAGTATAAGTATAATTTCTGCTCCCCAATCAGATGACTGAAATATGTTGAACAGGAGAATAGCACATTTTCGGGTGCAATTTTTCCAGTGAATAATCATTCACATTAAACCCAGTGATACTTTGGGAAGCTGTGAACATATTCATAGACATCTAGCAGTTGTCAGAATACTCTGAAGCAGAGCTGTTTGGAAAATAAATTTTCCATCCCAAAAGCCAAAATTTCTTTCTTTCTTTCTTTCTTTCTTTCTTTCTTTCTTTCTTTCTTTCTTTCTTTCTTTCTTTCTTTCTTTCTTTCTTTCTTTGAAATGAAATTCTGGACAAGTAACTGTTCTGGGTCAATCCAAATGTTTTCTTTTGATATATTTGAAATGTTTTGTTTTGATTGCAACCCTTTTTTATTTTTTTAACCATATAAAATAAATTACATTTCAAAACAAAAAGTCATTTCACAACGAAAAATCTAAACGTCTTGTGCCAAAAATGTGAAAATGAGATGTTTTGACATTTTCAAAACTTTTTTCCAATTTTTTCTAAATGAAGTTTCATCAAAATTTATATGATTTTGCAAAACTATTCAGTTGCATATAAACAACTTTTTTCAATAGAAAACTGTTTCAGTAAAACGTTTCCAACCAGCTCTACTCCGAATAGCATGACCTCCTATTAGTCATAGCAACCCAAACTAAGTGATTTCATTTACAAATATCTTTCTTTTGCTACCTAATCATTTCTAAATACCATGCATCACCCTCATTGGGGGATAGTTTGCATCTGTCAGAGGGCACAAACTGGTCCATAGTCCCAAAACTGATTGAGCTGAAAAATGCATGAGATATACGATGAAAGAAAATCTAATAAACTGCGGGGAAAGCCCAGGAGAGATGTCCAAACCTCAAAAGGTTTGTAAGTTCAGCTAAATTCCCTGAATGCAGATATTTACCTGAACTCTGTCCAAATGATCCAAGCCATCTGGGCTAGAGCCTAGAAAATGAACCTAGAAGTCTCATGAAAAATGGTTTTCTCACAAGATTTCTGGTACTTCCTGCTTCTTGACAGGCAGGAAATACCAGAAGAAAAGGCTTTCTTGCTCTAGTTCATTATTTTCAGGATTAGCTAGAACCAGGAAGTGTAGAGGCAGCATGAAAATGAAAAACAGTGGAGGTGAGGGGTGAGAAGGAAAGTTAACCAGACTTCCTCAAGCCATCCAAATGGTTCTGTCCAGGTTCAAAATATATCATGGCAGATGAAATCTCGGTTCAGTCCTCATTTTATGCAGACTGGTTTATGCGTCACTTGACAGAACGATGTAATGCTGCCAGCTCCTGAATCTACTTGGTCAGAACTGGGGCCTCACATTTCACCCTAACAATCAAGCAATTTCCCAAAGAACAGCTCATTGCTATAGCATTGGAGTGTCAGTCAGTGGAAGCTGGGTTCTGTGCCTGGCCTTGGCTGTGTGACTTTGGCCAAGGTCATTTCACCCTGCTCTGCTTCAGGTGTACCGTCTGTGGACTTCCATCCAAGGATCCCAATGCACAATTGCTATTCTTGATGCTGCTCTTGTTTTGCAGACTCTTTGGGACTCAGGAGTGGCCCATCAGGACTCCAGAAAGGAACATAAAGCAGTAGGTCACTCAGCCATCCCATACAGTATCATCTCATTGATCTAAGGTGTGACAAAGCAACTGCTGTCTTCCATGGTGACATCCCCAACAAGCATGTACCTGTGTCAATTCCTTGCTGCAGTGAGCAAGCCCCGGTTCCCTTGTGTGTGTACATGTGAGAGCTGTTTGAAAGAAAGCAACCAGCCCCTATAGAAACAAATTCCGAGCAAGTATTCAGTTCTGCAGCTGTCGAAGGTGTCTCTGTGTTTCATTGTTGATAAAAGTACAGCCCACAATGACTCAACCATCCAGGAAGTGGTGGGATGTTGACGAAAAGAAAAGAAAGGAAGGGTGGGGGAAAGGGGGAGAAAACCTCTCAAGATGGGGAGTCCAGACATGCCAGATTTCTTTGGCCCAGACATTGCTGTCATGAGCCTCACAGCCTTTTAACATTTGATTTCCTGCTTTCTTCTCATCTGGCACAGAGATTGAACTGAAGTTTTTGAAAAGAGCATCATAAAGAATATTACATTGCAGATCTGACCTGTGAGGGCCATAAACAGCGTCTCCTTCATGTGCTGTGAGTTAAAGTGCAGGAGGGAACCGACATGAGTGCTGTCATAAATCTCTCATTAACCTACATTTGCCCACTGTGAAATGAGCATCGATTATTATTTTTTTCCCTTCTCTCCAGCCCTTTCTTGAACTCCTCTGATGAAGCAGAAGGCAGCTGCTTGAAGGACAAGGGGTGGAGGTCTCATTTGGAAGCTGAATAATAAAACCAACCATTGATTTCCTATTTGCAGTGTGAGGTATTCCAGTTTGCTGGGCTTTGTGATACTGAAAGGTGTTCAAATCTGACACATTTGCAGATAAAATAGTGCTTTGGGATATTTTTGTTTGTTTAAATTCCCAAGGTTTGTTTCTAGCAGCCTGCAGCAAGTGGCTTCTTGGGGAAGCAACATAAATTACCTGCAGCTCAGATCCCTGGACATCTTTCTCATCTGATGTTGTCCTTGTCAGCCATCTGGATATATGAAGATTGCAGTGGTTTTTCCTCTCACTCCTTCACTTTAAGAAACTTGGCCCTGTAGGAGTGATATAACATGACCTTTATGTGGTGACCTTCAATAAATAAAGGGTAATATAAATGAGGTCAAAGGGGCTCAGGTGTGAAGCTGGGCATAACCTGGATTTTCCAGAATGGAATGAAAACAAAACAACAACCCTTCAAATGTCATTGCTAACAAGAGAAGGTGCCAAGCCACTAAATTTGAATCAGAATCCAGATCCAGCCCAGAGTGAGGGTTTTCTTTTTTCTTTTATGCTTCTGATCAATATAACATAAGGGAGCATTTGCAAGATTTGGATCCTGGTTCTGATTCAAGCAGCTCCACAGTTTGAAGGGTCAGGCCCGTGTCTAACAATTACCGTCTGCCTATACAGAATCACCTTTTAGTTTTAATCAACCCTGTTGCTGCAACATTCCAACACAATCCACTCAGTGAGGGGCCTCCCTCACTTTGCATCTGGGCTGTTTTAAACTGCAGCTAAGATGAACAAACTCTATTAGACCTAAGGGCCGGAAAGGGCCTTTAGGGAATTGACTGCCATCGTTCCAGCTGAGTTCTGGGTGAGTTCTGCCAGTCACTCACACCTGAAGCCATCCACATGTTATGGACTTTATTGGCCAAATATTCAGAAAGACTGACATAAATTACCATGAAGCATATAATCCTGCATTCCTCTAGACAGAGGGCCTCCTGAGGGGAGGGGAAAGACATTGCCCTGGTATTAGCAGAAATGGAAGCCAGCCAATTTCACCTGCCACTTCTCTGCTCTAGATTAATTTCACATAAATCTGTGATGATTTAATAATTACTTTAGCTAGGTATGCAAGAAAATTACATATAGCATCTACTCATATATGTGTGTGTGTATACATCTCTATATATACACGTGTTTTATACAAATCTATATAACACAAATATGTTAATAAATGCTTTTTCAGAATAGTTTTTAGTTTCCTTTATCGCCATAGATTGAGATAGCTTTCTCGCTGAGATTTGCTCTCTAATTGTATTCTGAAGAAAAGTAAACACCTGAACATTTTAAAGCATCTTTTAATTAAAAACAAATAACAATAAACAGCCAGAGAGGCAGCTGGCGTCATCAGATATTCAGAGAATGGCAACAAGAAGTCAAACTGGGTGAATTATTCATTGTGAATATTTGATTAGGTAAGCCCTTTCTAATGCTTGTAAATTTTCTGCAAACAGACTTTGATTTTTTTACAAGTGTGTTTGTTCTTTGAAATTATTTCAGACATTTTGCACAAACATGTTTCAGCACGTGAGATGTTTGTGAACTATTTCGTTAACTATTCCTTAGGCTATTTGCCCGTTTGTGATGTGTGGTGTGTAATTGGTCTCCTAAGTCACATGGTATTCCTTATACTCCTATTTGAAATTTTTGTTAGCTGGAGGATAGAAATCAGATTTCCACATGATCCCCATATCCATTCCAGTGCAAGTTTCCCTGAGTAGTCACAGGAACCAAGAAGTGTGGAGACAGAATAGCCCAATGCTAATGTAATAAAACAAAACAAAATGCTTTTTCAACCCCTCAAGAAAAGGTTAAGTCAAATTTTGGGTGAAGATTCAGGTCATTTCTTGTTTCATGTGACCCATTGTTGCGAAAAATCTAATACTCAACATTGCCTCCCATTCTGAGAAGTCACAGAGCTGTATAAACTGTCATGGAAACTGTATGTAGGAATAACTTCACTCCTGACTGAAACACAGATCTTTAGTCCCAGTGCCGAGAGTGTAAAATGATGTCTCAGTTTAGAGAAGGAAGTTAAGAACTCAAACCAAAGGGTAAGGAGGATTAGATGGAAAATTAGAATTTTGCCAAGATGCTGGAGTCAATGACAGTGCCATGAGACCACCACAGATCAGGACTTCCATTGCATTCTAATTCCCTGAGCTGGCTAAAGCATCTTGCAGGACAGTCCGAATGCAAAAATAAAATAACCCTTAAAAATGAATTCGCTGTGAACAATGGGAGAATTTTACTAGGTGGTTTCATCTTCCTGGGCTGGTGGAACTTGACATGGATGAGAAATTCCTGTACAATGACCTCTTGTCCAAGTTGTTTTGTTGCATCTGAAACATGAGGCCTTCACTGTAAACCTGCTTAGACATTAAAACAAGGGGATGCAGTCATTTCAAAATTAGCTGTTAGCTCAGCAGCAGTTTTATTCTAGATGTTTGGGGAAAAAATATTTCAACTTTTGCCTCAAGGGCTGGAAATCTATTTTTCAAGCTGTTTAGCGTTGTCATTCTCAGTGCATCTTTTTAAATTAGATTGAGACAGTGAAATAAATGGGAAATATTGCCCAGGGGCTCTTGGTATTATCAGAGGGGCCTTTGAAGGAAGAGAAGGAGAGGAGGGAAAAGAAACCTGATTCAGAGAGACCTGGTGAGCCTTTTTGCTGACATGAAATCAAATCAGGGATGGTCTGGTATTTACCGGAGTTCGTTTTTAATCAGGTAAAATCATGGTTTTTACCACCACAGGCAAAATTAGTTAGTCCCAGCTTAAGACATTTTCTATTTTAAAAACTGTTTCATGAATGCACAACACATTACACTTCGTGTTAGTTACATATTAAAATTGAGGTTACATAGGACAGTAGATTCATAGGCGCTGACTTTCCAATGTGCTGGGCGTTGCTCGATCCCCAGCTCTGCTCCTGGACTCGCTCCCACTCCAACCCTTCCCCAAAGTCCCCATCACCACCTCGCCTCTTCCTGCCCCACCCCGCTCTGCCTCTTTCCGCCCCCATCCGCCCCCTCCCCCAAGCATGCCATGTCCTCGCTCCTCCCTCCCAGAGCTTCCTGCATGCCGCAAAACAGCTGATCGTGGCTGGTGGAAGGCATGGGGAGGGAGGGGGAGGCTCTGATTGGGGGGACCCACTGGTGGGCGGGAGGCTCTGGGAGAGGGAGGAGGGACTGATGTGAGGGCTGCTGGTGGGTGCTCAGCACCCCCCATTTTTTCCCTGTGGGTGCTCCAGCCCTGGATCACCCACAGAATCGGCACCGATGAGTAGATTCATAGATCAATTTAAGGTTGTACAAATGAAAAGCAAAAGCAGTCGGTATAATACTAATATATGTCATTATAGTACTGCACATCAGAATGTCTGTATACATTTTAGTCTGGATGCATCCAAAGTTTGAAAAAATTTGTTCTACACTTGCTGAACGTGCTGGACACTGATGCAATTATTTTTCCCAGTCTCCTGGTTTAAACTGGGTTTAACACCATATTTACTAGGGATCTGACCTAAACTAGCTTTTCTTGTTTTTTCCTATATTATAACTGGTTAAAAGATAGGACACAAAAGGTAGGAATAAATGGTCAGTTTTCACAGTAGAGAGAGGTAAATAGTGGGGTCCCCCAAGAATCTGTATTGGGATCAGTGCTGTTCAACATATTAATAAATTATCTGGAAAAAGAGGTAAATCGTGAGGTGGTAAAGTTGGCAGACAATACAAAATTACTCAAGATAGTCAAGTCCAAAGCTGACTGCGAAGGGATCTCACGAAACTGGGTGACCAGGCAACAAAAGGGCAGATGAAATTCAATGTTGATAAATGTGAAGTAATGCATATTGGAAATCATACTCCCAAATATACATACAAAATGGAGGGGTCTAAATTATTTGTTACCACTCAAGAATCAGACCTTGGAGTCATTGTGGCTAGTTCTCTGAAAACATCTACTCAATGTGCAGCCACAGTCAAAAAAGCAAACAAAATTGCTTGTTCTGTTCATTCCCTCTGGGGCACTGGCATTGGCCACTGTCGGCAGACAGGATACTGGGCTAGATGGACCATTGGTCTGACCCAGTATAGCCTTTCCTATGTTCCCTGGAAATTACCAATCCTGATTCAAAAGTGACTGAGGTTAAATCAATTCAGCTATGACAAACCTCCTGTTGAATGTGGAGGCCTATAATTCAGTGCTTCTAGATTAAAATCTCAGGACAAGGTGTGAGGAGAAATCCGCAAGTTCAGATTCAAAATTTTAACTCAGCTGAGGGAAAGGTGAAGTCAAGTAAAGCTGGGAAACAGGTTCAGGTAATATAAGACACCCATGAACTTTGGTCTTGGCAGAGTTCTGATTGCTGAGTTTCCTTCTCTAACAGTGTGTTCCCTGTGGTCCTAGTAATATCTCAGTTTCCAATCTCCTTTCTGAAGGTCCCAACTTTATCCCATCTAGATTTTGCTAATGTATCTATCACCCTGGTATCACAGAAAGCAATTAGGAGGTGCTTTTGTTCACAAAGGAATCCATTTATCTTGGTTCAGTTCTTTCCTCTTACAGTCCCCCCTCCCTAGCCACACTAACACACCTGCCAATGTAGAGTCTGTTTGGCATCAGTTATAACAGTGTTCAGGGCTAGTCAAAAAGCTATCACCAATAATATTTTTGATGAAAAAATGCCTTTTGGACAGAACAGAAATATCTCTTTTCATCAACAATGGGAGAAGGGAAGGGTTAATAACTGAGAAAAACATGAAAAATTGAGACAAATTTTAAAAAAAATAATGAAGTCATCAGAGTTCCATTGATGTAAAACTGGTGTAAGATAAGAATCAGACTCATTGTTTTCTGTTTGTGACATAACTATACATCTCCCCAACAACCAACTGTGAGAATTGAGGATTGGAAATAATGCAGATGAACCCTTGAGAAACAAAGATGCTGTTTGGGGCCAGAGCAATAAAGAACAGGGGAAGGTAACTGTAGCTAATATTATCCCAAAGTAGGATTCCATCCAGGCAATAAGCCCTGTTCTCTCCTTGCGGAACCCTCACGGAGCTCAACAGGAAACCTACACATGGAATAGGGATAAATAAGCCCCAGTACATTTAAAGAAAGGATTCTAAAGTAGACTCCTCAATGCTTTAAACATCCAGTATCTCATACGAGGGAACAGTTAGTGGTAACATTAAGGTTATTGCCCCATTGGGAATCTAGGGGCAAATCTTTAAAACAAGCTCTACCCCTCCCCCAAGTCTATTATAGGAAAAATTAATTATAGGCACAAATAATAGGCAACAAGGGAGAGTGAAAAGGAACAGCAGGAGAGGAAGGTGGAAAGAGAGAGAGAGAGGAGGAAATGAACTGGAAGAACTATAAGTATATACCCTGTTTGTTTCAGTGGAAGTAAGGAGAAAATTAGACCATTACCCTATTATTTTTGGTTATTTACTGCGGGCAGCTGAAAGAGTTCCATCAAACCTGATTTTCAACAGAAAAAATGGATTATTGACTAAACATTTTTTGCAAAACATGTCTGCTTTCCATGCAAAAGTTTGAGATTTCATTTAAAACCAGAACTCATTAAAAAAAAAAAAAGCCCAAACCCCAAAAGCTGTTGGCCAAAATATTTTTATTTTTGATATTTTGCTGAAAAGTCAACATTTTCCACAGGAAATTTTGATAAAAATGAAGAAAAAAAAAGTCAATTGATCATGGAATAAAATCCTATTTTCTATCCAGTTCTGTTATTTACTCTTCGGGAGGTGTTCAGGTACTACACTGATGGGTGGCACTTTCAGAGCTCTGATGAATGGCTGAACACATGATGCACTCTATGATAGTTAAGGGCTAACTATAGCAAGGACCGTTGCTCTGTTCCCTCCCCCAGCATATGTACACAGATTGCATTTGTGCAGTGGGTGACTGTTGATTCGATGTATGCAGTGTTGTAGCCATGTCAGTCCCAGGATATTAGAGACAAGGTGGGTGAGGTAATATCAGATCAAGTTGGTCCAATGAAATATGTTACCTCACCCACCTTGTCTCTGTATATTGGATGGTATTTTTCAGTAGCCATTTGGCCAGACTTTTCTGCATGTTGCTGTCATCAGTGCAGGAGCTATGTAATGGAGTCCTTTAAGCAAAATTACATTTCTAGAGATAAAATGCCAGATATTGGAAAATATTTTTTCAATACTAAACGTGAGATCAAAAGTTGCGGCCAATAGAACTGGAAGGTTTTATCAAAAACCAAATCACCTGTTTGCAAGGGGAATCCTTTCCAGTGCCGCCCTCTTCATCTGTATACCTTAGGCCAGTGGTTCTCAAACTTTTTCCGTCACTTGTTCAGGGAAAGCCCCTGGCTTTGTTTACCTGCCGCGCCCGCAGGTTCAGCCTATCGCAGCTCCCACTGGCCACGGTTCGCTGCTCCAGGCCAATGGGAGCTGCTGGAAGCGGCGGCCAGTACGTCCCTCTGCCCACGCCACTTTCAGCAGCTCCCATTGGCCTGGAGCAGCGAACCGCGGCCAATGGGAGCAGCAAACCGAGGGTACTGGGAGCCGCGATCAGCCGAACCTGCAGACGCGGCAGGTAAACAAACCAGCCCAGCCCGCCAGGGGTTTTCCCTGCAAAGCAGCAGAACAAGTTTGGGAACCACTGCCGTAGGCAGTAGATGAATAATAGTGTCCAGGATTTGAGCATTAAAAGGAGAATAAAAAATAAATTGACCTATTTTTCTTTTTATATTTACAAACAAATGGAAGGTTTATGATGCTCAAGGGCTCCACTCTGTCTTCTTGTGCAGATCCCAGAGGGTAATTTCTGGTAATTATCCATCTGCTGCAAATGCTCCTTCATGTGAAGGTCATGTAGGTTTCTGTTCTGCCTGTTCACGATTCACAGGTGAGGCTGGTAGGGGTGATTGTGAGATGGTTTGCATTGTGATTCCATCAGCATGTGGCTCACACACATCTGTGTCACATTTTCATTGGGCCTGATCTAAACTTCCTTGAAGGTAGTGGAAAGACTCCTATTGACTTCAGTGGACTTTGGCTCAGAATGCTGCCTCAGTGTCTGGCCAAGACAGGGAACTGGATGAGAGCACGATGGCTGGGGTTCATACCAGACAAGAGAGACGTGGCATAGGTAGATTGAAGGAAGTGTCCTGATGGTATGTTGGGAATGATTTCTGTGCACACTATAGATTGGTGGGATTCGTCCACCATTTTCCAAACTAGTTTACAGCTCTAGGTCCTTTGGGACCTCTGAGTGTGTCTACACTGCAATGTAAGCACAGCGTTCAAACTCAGGCTCAAGCCTAACCCCTTCCATCTACACACAAATCGTGCTAACCCAGGGCTTAGACCAGAATCCAAGGCCTTATGGGGGGGTGGAGGGTCCGAGCCTAAGTCAAGCTGGCACCCAGGGTCCAAGCCCTTGTGCTCTGGGAGTCTGCTGAAAGCTTCCCACAGGCCAACTTTTTTCGTGCTCTGGATAGTCGAGTTTGGTGGACAGTCAAGTTTTCCCACACAGCACCATGAACAAAGGATTAGAGCAGCCACATTTTGGGAGGGCGCTAGGAAGCCTGGGATATGAGTGGTTGGACTTGAGCCTGCATAATGCAGTACAGATGCTGGAGCCCCAGGTTGGGATGCAGAGTTCACCACTTCCTAACGTGGTTAAAAATGAGTGTAGATGCTCAAGCCCTAGGTTAACAAGTCTGCTAATTTGAGTTCTACATACCCTGGGTTTACACTGCAGTGTAGACATACCTTTGACTGCGCCTGAATTTCCAGGTAGAGTTAATGACCAAAAGTACCTTTTGTAACATCTCTAGTAAGGTGACTACAGCTGTTTTTCTCAGATATGGGCCTTGTCACAGTCATGTGGGCCTTTGTTTCCTCCAGATTGGATGCTTGCTGCATGGAGCTACCTAAGCTTCAGCTGTTCCCAATGTATCTGCCCACTTCTTGGCAGTATTAGGGGCAGGCAGCCTATTACACCAGCTCTTTGACAAATGCGCTGGCTTCCTATTAGCAGACATTGAGCTGCTGGGATGGTCAAGATAACAGCCACTGAACGTGAATGTCTGGAGGATCTGGATGTGGAGTGTTCTCATTGGCAGGGCCTTTGGCTGTGGAATAAGTTTGCCTTGTTGATGCTCCCGCAGAGTTAGACAGAGGCAAAGTCTGTTGAAAGTCAGAGCATGGCCCATCTTTCCTCAAAGATTTGTTGCTGTGGCTTGGGGACACAGTTGCCCTTTGGGGGTTGGGGGATGGGGTGGAGGGTGTTGTTTTATTACTGGGAAAGTCTCTTTTTTCTTTTCAACTTCTAAGCACCCCATGCTCATGAGCAACCCTACAAAAACAGACCACATGCGGTCCACCACTCATGAGCAACCTACAGCAACAAACTGGCATGTAAAATATTCTGCAAACCAAAAGCCTGAGAATAACAAACAAGTATGCATTGTCTACTGTTCACGAGCAGCCCCACAATAACCTATCAGTGCATTTGTGCCATGGAGAAAGGAAAGTTTAGTGGGGAAACAATTTCAGTTTCAGGCTTCCTAAAGACTTTCTAACAGGCGAGGAAACTATTGTTATTAGTATTATTATTCAATTCTAAAAAAATACCCAGACAGGATTTCTTTAAGATGAAAACCCCCAAGAGCCTGCTGCAAATGTTGCTTTCTATTTGCCTTACAAAGCACAGTGAACCTTTAAACATCCATGGCTGAGGTAGATTTTTAAAAAAAAACAAACATGTCTAAATTGGATTTGCAAAGCACAATCCTATCCTAAACAAACAGGGCTGCCTGGAATCTTGCTTGCCCGAGAGTTGGCATATCTTGTAGATTAGTTAACATTAACAACAATGCATTTCACAAAGGGAGAATAGACCGAACTTGGCCTTCACCATAGCTCCTTAAACCTGGAATGTTATCCCAGGAACACACTCTGGTCTGTTTAAGCTTCACATGGACTGGCTATTGCTAACACTAATCAAAGTCAAGGCATTTGCAGATGGCAAATTGCTCGACTCCAGCACCACACCCTGCACTGAGGACTAGAGGCAGGCTGCAAACTAAACTCAGCTAATTATTCCACTACAAATTGCAGAAAGTGTTAAAGCTCCAGGGAATTGATTTAATAGCTCCCTTCCATTCCTCCGTTGGTTTCCCAGAGTTTGGCTTGCAGGCAGCTGAGGATGGGGAAGGCCTGGGCTATGCTTCACTTTAAAAATGTTTAATATTTAGTTTGCACTTGTTACTGGGAACATTTTTAATGATTCATACCTATAAACCCCTGTGCTGAGAGAGAGAGAAGCAGGCAATGAATGAATGGCTTTGATTTAGCCTGCCCGGGCTCAAGGAGACGGCAACCTGCATCAAACTGGCCAAGCATGCAGCCTGAACAATAAACAAAGTCTCAGCCATCCAGTGTGGCATTTGGGTGACCACATGCAAACAGCAGAGAGCTCAGCCTTCTGGGGAAAAACTAGGACTTCAAGTTTATATTAGCCTCAAATTTCAAATGGCTGAAAAAGTGAACTAAGTGCCATCTCAGCAAAAAAATACAGGTATTTTCCCCCCCGTCTGCAAACTGATGCAAGGAGTGAAATATGGCTCAGTATGAGACTCTTGTAAGTGCATGCATCTTCATCCCACCCTCCCCCCACCTCAATAAAAAATAAAATTGCTACTTGGTCCTGTGTTTAAAGATTGAAACACCAAAAGGAAATGAGCGGTATCTCTGTACAGAGAAATGTACATAATGAATGAAAGAGGTTGATGTCAGAGTTCCAAACATCACCTAAAGCAGCTTTCTGAAGGCAAGTCAAACACATGCTCAGTCAAGGCTGTGACTAGTAAACGGCAGAGTGTTAATAGCAGTAATAGGCCTGGTTCTCCTCTCACTGCAGGGTGAATCAGGAGTTACTCCAGGGCTGTCAGTGGAGTTATACCAACATAAAACTGGTGTGACATCAGAATTGGGCCTGTTTAAACTCATCTTGCCGAGACTCAGAACGGTGACTCTGGAAGACCCATGGTAGGACCTCACCAGTACAATTAATTCCATGTGGATGGAGCAGGGAAGGGAGAATCTCAAGATGTTCTGGGTTTGGTTTCAGTTTGGATGAGTGAGGATGCTTATCTGAACCTCCTGAGGCTGCCAAACCTGGAGTGGGAATCTCAAGAGGAGGCTTTCTCGTGACAGTATTTCTTGCCTCCTTTTGAAATGCCATGATTTCATATTCCCCACTTCATTCATCACTTAGCTTTGAAGCTAAGTTCTGTCCTTTGTTCTGGGGTGCTGTAGTGGGGCGAGAAGACATAGGGAGTTTCTCTCCTCACCCGCACCCTCTGCATGTCAGAATCCCTCCCTAGCACTCAAGAAAGAGCTAGGGAGAGGGATCGGATGCAATAGTTGGTGAACCGTGGCCCCAAAGGTCTGTGGTCTGCCAGCTACAGAACGCAGCCAGGGCCCCAGCCAGCTAGCTCGCATGCTGCCATCTGTAGCCCACACTAGCTGGGGGGTCATGCCTTGCTGCTCCATTCCAAAGGAAGGAGCAGGGTGTGCCCTACTGTGCTAGCCAGACGGTTCTTGTGATGCTAAAACAGGGTCTTCACTGCTCTCTGTCCCCTCTCCTGCCAAGTTCAGCTCCTAGCAGTGAGGGCAGAATCTCGTCCTTTGTTCTTTTAACCCATTCGTATGCCTACCTCGCCAACATTGGCATATTCAAGGGTGTTTGAATTAGGGGGCTAGTTCAGCCTGTTGTGAAGATAGGGGTACATGCAAATGCGGGGTCTTGAGCCAACAGCTTTCCAATCTGAGAAACTTGTTCAGGACTATCTCTACAACAGCTGATGACTGTGTCCCTTAGTGGGTTAGTACAGCATATGTTTAAGAAAGGGGATTGCTTCCGCATGCCTACTGGCTTTATCTTTATTGTCTGGTAAAAATCAATAAAGGTACCATGCTTTTGTCTTAGGAAGTGAAAAGTCCTTTAATCTGACACTTTAGCCAGTGTTGTAAGCCTGCACATATGGCAACCAAGCAAAATGTGCGTTTAAAGATTCTGATCAATCTTTTATGTGTTTCTTTCTCTTTTAATATTGGAGGGGGACTGCCAGAGAAAGAGCATGGTCTGTGTGAATGCCATCACATTGGACCAGGAAAAGAGAGATTGTCAGACCGCAAGAATACATTGCACTTATATAGTGCCCTCTCTAGGCCATTTCTGGGCAGACAGGGCAACAGTTTGAGCTCAGATTTTCGTTTTCCACTTACAAAAATGCCTGCACCCATGTTTTGTGCATGTAAACAACTGTGTTTGCATACCAATTAGACAGTACTGATTTGCCCACACAGGTTGTGCATGCATGATGCATGCAGGCCTGTTTGCGGGTACATTTAGTCATACATGCAAAAGTGACATGCAGCATCAGAGGCATTCAAAATTCAGTCTATAATGATTAATGGACAAGAGCACAACTAGTGTGTTATGCCTGTTGTAGTTCATGTGTTGTTTGAAAGGTCTGGTATACATTCCAACAGTATCTCTGTACTTTGCTGCAACACAGTCAGCCTAGTAAGTAGAATATTTCTAATGCTAGATTTGGTACCATGCAGAGAGGCGCTGTAGACCATATGGACTAAAGATTTGTTTCCATTTCAAGTGAATAGCAAACCTTGTTTGGCCTCAGCACACGTTCAGACCGCACCTTGCTACCTACGTGCATAAATCATGCAAGGTATAAAGTATTTTTAGTCTCTGTTGTACAGTATTGGTCAGGTATCTGATCCTAGGTGTCACAGTGCCCTCTAAAGGAGTTGCTTTGAATTGAACATAAGCTGAGAAGGGTCAACAGCCGAACTCTGCAAACAAAATTTGCCCTCTGTAGCTTATGTGGTTATTGGACGTAAATAACAGAAAGGTAATTCAGCCAAATGTGGGACACCCTTAAAAACCATTCTGTGCCTGAGATGCAAGCAAAATAAGCCTGACACGATTATACGGTTGCCAACATTGTATTTAAAAAATAAGGGACTCTTTTCTTAGCATCCCTGCCCACCTCTCCTTCCAATATTGTTGCTATCCTTATTATTAATAGTAATAATAATAATACACAGTATTCACCTACATTCACCAGGGGTATTTCTTGCTGCTTCTTGCAATGCTCAGCAGCTCCCGATCTTGTTGTACGGAGGTGAAAAAATAAGGGACGTCCCTTGTAATAAGGGACTGTTGACAACCCTAGATGAACATTCCTGCTAATAAAGTCATTTGCAAGAACATTTTAAGACAGCAAAAACAAAGTGCCCTGAGTCCCATCAAACAAATGGATTTCAAAATGGGAATGAGTTTTCTTGGGAATTTCTTTGCAATATGCTTTCAGCTCCAATTGTGGAGATGATTATTTCTTCTTAAACCAGAAAGCAGGTAAATGGCTGATAACTTCTGGACCCTAGAAACCACCGAAGCATGTAATTCTTTAGTTCCACTTATTAATGATGTAATTCCCAGAGTACTTTCATGAGAGGTGATGGGTAATTTAAAGTGACAGTGTAAATTTGATTTAGTACCAAATGCAAGTGATGTTCAAATAATAATAATAATAAAACAAGGTTTACAAAAATATCCTATGAAAAAAAATGTTCTCCTAAATTAAAAACATATACCCAATGATTTATTTTTTATGGTTTTTTTTTTGTTTTGAGGATCCAAACTCAGCAGCCTGTTATTATGAGTATCAGAAAGAAAAACTGACTATAAATCAGGGATCGGCAACCTTTGGCACGCAGCCCACCGGGGTAAGCCCCCGGTGGGCCGAGCTGGTTTGTTTACCTGCCGTGTCTGCAGGTTCGGCAGATCGCGGCTCCCACTGGCCGTGGTTTGCTGCTCCAGGCCAATAGGGGCAGCCAAAAGCGGTGTGGGCCAAGGGATATGCTGGCCACCGCTTCCCACAGCCCCCATTGACCTGGAGCGGCGAACCACGGGGAGCCAAGATCGGCCGAACCTGCGGATGCAGCAGGTAAACAAACCAGCTCGGCCCACCAGGGGGCTTACCCTGGCGGGCTGGGTGCCAAAGGTTGCCGATCCCTGCTATAAATATAAGACAGGTTTCAGAGTAACAGCCGTGTTAGTCTGTATTTGCAAAAGGAAAAGGAGTACTTGTGGCACCTTAGAGACTAACCAATTTATTTGAGCATAAGCTTTCGTGAGCTACAGCTTATGCTCAGATAAATTCGTTAGTCTCTAAGGTGCCATAAATAAAAGAGAAATTGACCAGTGTAGTTTCACTGTCCACTCTGGGTGAAGCACAAAAACAAACAAAAAAAAGTCCTAAAAATGCAACATAATTTAGATTCAGTCCACTTCTTTCAATTTTAATAATGTGAGGCCCACCTTGATTATCATACACATTGTAAGGAGAGTGATCACTTTAGATAAGCTATTACCAGCTGGAGAGTGGGGTGGGGGGAGAGAAAACCTTTTGAAGTGATAAACACCCATTTTTTCATGGTCTGTGTGTATAAAACATCCTCACTGCATTTTCCACTTTATGCATCCGACGAAGTGAGCTGTAGCTCATGAAAGCTTATGCTCAAATAAATTGATTAGTCTCTAAGGTGCCACAAGTCCTCCTTTTCTGTCAAGGAAAGAAGGTGAAACCTATGATTTTCATCTTCACATTATTCCTTTGAAGCACTGCCAGTTTCTGATGTTCCGGTAAACAAATCTGCAAACTAATGGTTCCTACCCTCCCTAACATGACAGGGTGAGTTTTATGACACTCTGCTAGCCGTAATCCTCACTTTAGTCTGCTATAATAGTGCTAATTATTTCTGTATGTAAATAAACTATTGTTGACAGAACTCTTTTGGCAATTCACATGTGACTCACAGAGAGAGAGGTTTTAAAAATGATTTAGCCATAACCAGAGATTCCATATGTCCTGTACTAGGAGGCACTTCTCTCTTTCTCTCTCTTTTTTTTTTCCTTGTTTTTTTTTTTTTTTTTTTGGAACAGGAAATTTGTTTATGCCTGTGTAGCAAGGCTATAATGTGACAATTTGCCTCAGAGTGAAATCAGGATTTATGGTACTTAGCAGAGACCACAGAGGTAAATTGAACTGCAGGCTGTATTTAGTCATTTGCATTTTCAAATGTCTCCCTTTCGATTGGGTGACTGTGCATTCATTGCTTTTTGGAGACAGACATGGCTGCAGAATCAGTCCCAATGAAGTTATGCGGGAGGATATGCAGACCCATTTAATTCAGTGACAGAACCACAACTTTTTGCCCAATTTGGCAGGAACAGGATGGGGCCCTAAACCTCTAGCCAACCAGCTTCAATGCAAAGCTACCACTATTCATCCATGTTTGAAGAAAAAGCGTTTTTATCAGCTGTTGATCTGTCCAGGGTGCATTTCTGGAAATCACAGCATTCCACATTAATTGCAAATGCATGCCACAAGAAATCCAGGCAGAGGAGGTACAATGATGATCTATTCCCATACTATTCATTCCTCTGTATGCCAGAAGCTGGGAATGGGTGACAGGAGATGGATCACTTGATGATTACCTGTTGTGTTCATTCCCTCTGGGGCAGCTGGCATTGGTTGCTGTGGGAGGAGAGCATACTGGGCCAGATGGACCTTCGGCCTGACCCGGTGTGACCATTCTTATGTCCTCTTTTGGGGGTCTTATTCTGCAACCTTTACTGACATGAGAGTACTCCTAACTTAACTAAGTAGGTTCATTAAAGTAAATGGGATCTCTGAAGTCAATAGGGCTACTCACATGAACAAAGATTACTCATGTAAGTAAGGGGTGTGGGATTTGACCCTTGTTTCAAATAACCTCATCTCTAGACACCTTTTCCTTGGGCAGTTGTTCTCTTGCATAACTGTGGAATCACAAATCAGACCCGCTCAGCCAATCAGACTGCATGGCATTGCATACATAAGAATTAAGGCCCACATCTTTAGGCTTCCATTCAATGGACGTTAGGAGCCTAAATGCCTTTGTGGATCTGAGCCTAACTGTCCTCATGGTATGGTGAGAAGAGGGTTAATGAGAGCCTGTGGATCCAGTTGACCACTGCAGCAGATGTCAAGCATGGAGAGGAGAGTTAAAAGGAGGAGACCTAGCCCAGTTCAGGGCTGACCAGGAAGGAGACCATCCAAGAGACTGAGCTAGCTAGCTGGTCAGGTTACCTTTCTGGTGGAAGGGCTGATTAGACCCTGGGACACCAATCAAAGTCCTGGTTATTTGAAAATAGGCCTTGAACATAAGGGGGGTCCTGCTGAAGCTTGCCAGATGATGCTGTTTTGAGTTGTGGTTTCGTTTGTCCTGTTTGTTGAGACTTTATTGCCACAGAAGGGGTGGGACTCAACTGTTCCTTGGCTGGAAGGCTAAAGCACTGCTATATTGGATCCTGGGAGAAAGAGCAGCCAATGCGTGGAGACTCCATGATTGAGTGAGCTGTTCCCTGGTGGGCCATGAAGGGGTGTTGCAGAAGCAAACCCAGTCACAGCCCTGATAAGTACAGGATCCCTTTGCTTTTAAAAATCCATTTCAGTGTAACAGGTGTCTAATTTCTGAAATACTTGAAAGTTTCTGGCATAAATGAACAAGCACAGTAACTTTCTGTGGTTAGATAGTATGATAAGTTACAGTTTAGAAGACAGAAATAACAAGGTCGTTTACTTTACTGTGGTCACCATAGGGTTATGTAGTGAAGATATAACAAATACATTACATAGCCAGGGCATGGTTATTGGGGTTCTGAGTTCAGGAAAAAAAATCCACCTCATTATTTTGTGGAGATTTCACTTAAATAATATTTTAAAAGTCAGCTAACATGAAGAAATATGGCTCATCTGGCAAGGTTCTGAGATACATCAACAGCTCTTGAATGAAAATATGCCCTGCGGAATCTATGGGGTACAATGTTGGCCTTTCTCCTCTCCTCCCCTTGAGTTAATATTCTCTCTCAAGTCATATACCATCTCATCCTGATCCCCAGGGGAAATATCTAACCCCACATTCCCTTTGTGGAACAAGCTACACCTGAGAGTGGAAGAAGAAGAGGTGTTAGCATCCTCGGGGAGTCACTGAACATGGGGCATACTTCAACCCTAACTTGAAAGGAGGATCCATCACTTCTGTTAAAATCACACATCCCTAAACCCTTTGCCTTTCCACTGCAGAAATATATCTCCAAAGCAAATGCCATGAGTGAGGGCGAGGATGAGTAAGTAGTAGGTAGCGTTTAGTCACTGATAATAAAGTGGAATGTAGAGCCTGGCATGTGCAAAGGGGAATTATTATTTGTATTACCGAGACCCAACTAAGTCATGGCCCCACTGTGCAAGGCACTGTATGTACACATAGCAATACAGTCCCTGCTTTGAAGAGCTTAGTCTAAATAGAAAGGACAGGCAAAGGGTGGAAGAAGCAAATATTATCTCCATTTTACGGATGGGTAGCTGAGGCCCAGAGAGGCTACATGACTTGCCCAAGGTCACACAGGAAGTCTGTGGCAGATTCAAGAGCTGAAACCAGATCTCTGACACCCCAGTCTAATGCCTTAAAGCATAAGACCATCTTTTCTTGGATAAACTGAAAAATTAATCTGGCACTAGGAAAATGCACTTCACATTCACCCAACCCAAAATAGAAAGCAGATGCTGCTGTTTGCCAATTGGATTGCAAGCTGGGAACTAGGGTGACCAGACATCCCGATTTTATAGGGACCGTCTTGATATTTGGGGCTTTGTCTTATATAGGCGCCTATTACCCTCCACTCCATCCTGATTTTTCACACTTGCTATCTGCTCACCCTACTGGCAACTTTCTACATTCTGCCATGTGCTGGAGATGTAGCCATTCAAACACCACAACTATCACGGATCCTTTGGTGTCCTGCCACATGAATGCCCTGCTCTGGACAATGTGTGCGCTCACATCTCAGAAGCCCTAAATTACCCCACTCCCCTGTCTGTTACACGCTGCCTCATTGGTCTTGGTACTGCTAGTTCGAAACCACCTTTCCTTTAAGAATACAGTCTCACCTCCTACCTTACACTACAAATTTGTATGTAGACATTGAGAAGATCCATATTTTCCCCTAGCTCAGATTGGAAATTGGATTTAGCATTTACCCTCATAACAGAAAGAAATTGCCCCCGTAGAAGAGATAGCTTGGACCTTTTCTCACAGGAGATGTTGCAAGATATTGCCACACTATAAAAGGCCCTTTGTTATCACACTTTATTGTAGATTCTCACATCACAAGCTAATAGGTATGTATGCTCTTGAGATACTCACTTTGTATCCCAGCCTGTCTCTCATCTCATTTGCTTCCTCTTCCATGTCTCCATTAACATCTTCCTTGTCCTTATTTCTTATTTTCCTCCCTTTTCAGTTTCTCTCCTACAATCAGACTCTTACTTTCTTTAGCTCCCTCACCCCAAGCAGTGACAAACACCTTTGATCAGACTGAAACTTAAAATATTTCCTGTTTGAAGTGTCCCATTTGTTGTTGTCTGGAGAATTGCCTGTATAGACTCCAGGATCACCAACCCAGATATTCAAATCATGAGTCGGACCCCCCAAAATCATGAGGTTTTTTTAAAATCATTATTTTAAGCAAAAAAAGATGTATTTTTGGGGGGGGGGGGAGGAATTTTTTGCCTTCTTGTGTTTTAAGCAGTTTGAAAGCTAACCTTTGTTTTGTAAATGAAAGCTGAGATTCTCCCATAATCACATGACTCCAGGAGATGGGGCTTTGAGGACAACATCAAATATCATGAGCCCGATGATAAAATAGCAACAACTGTCAGCAGTGACTGATGCTGTCCTATCTGCTCTTTCTCTGCCTTTGTAATTTGTTGTATCGTTATAGGGAAGAAACAAACAAGCAAATAACCTGAAACCACCAAGATTTAAAGAAGAGGAAAAAAAAGGACAGTCATGGCTATACCATTTGGAGCAACTCAATGTAACTGGTGTGTGAGAGGCACAAGATGTAGAAAAGGAGCTGGGGTAAAGTGAGGCCTGAGTTATGCTTTTGTATGTGGATTTAGGGCTGCTGAAAGGAGTTAGATTGATAGCGCAGGAGGGTGAAGTCTTCTGCTTATTCACAAAAAAGGCAAACCATGGGCAGTGGCCGTTCAGGGTTTTCTGCCAGTGGGATTGGAGCCCAACTTCTTCTCCCCTTATATGGAGAGACCATCTACCGGGGCGAGAGAGCAGTTTAGTCTGCATGGCTTGCTATCCCCCCTCCAGGCTGAGGGTGCCAAGAAGGCTGCCAGTTAAATGCCAGCAGTGGTGGTGATTTCTCTGTTATGGACACTTGTCTGCTGGGAATTGGACTGGGCTGAGGTATGTCGGCAGAGCTGTGTGTGGGAAAGAGAGCAATGTGCAGTGTCATATGCTACTGCTCTTCGCATACAGAAATGGTCACATTAATCTGCTACCATCGCTTCTCTCAGAAGACTTTCTATTTGCCTTTGTCCTTCACTTCGGTGGCTGTCCACTTCTGTTTTGCGCTGCATTCTCCAAAGGGTATGTAACAAGCCTATCATGGTTTCCTGAAAACTGAAATCCTGTGGTACTCTCCAAGTGCTCAATCCTAAGAATGAAGTGTTGCCAATCCTGAGATTTTTGGGCTGCACTAAAGCCAAGTTACATATGTTGCTATAGATAAGGGCCTTAAAAGTAGGACAGGGTGCTGGTTTGCAATGTATTTACTCTCATATTATAAGAGAGCACATTGTACACCAATACCTTCCTGACAATGTCCAAAATGTAGGACAAGGGACTAAATTAAGGACATTCAGGCAGAATATTGCAAATATCTTAAAAGGAAGTGGGATTCATTTTGTATTAATTGGAGTTGGGCTCAAACTGGACCCTAACATTAGCAAATGTAGAGGAAAATCTGAATTCAGATCCTGATATGCACTTCACCACTTAGGCCTGTATCTACATGGGCCTAGCTCAGAACCTGGAATTTAAAATCCACCACCTTTGGGTGAAGTTCAGAGTCTGTTTCGAGTCCAGTGCCGGTTTGTGGCCCATTCCCGTCTCCACTATAAATAACATTGCCTGCAGCCTCTGTTTCACATCCGGGCATTGCTGATGTAAACAATATGTGACAATAAAAGTGAAATAATAGCAGATTTGTGTGAAACGTGTGGGTGCAAAAGGAGTGTGTTCTTTATGATGAATAACTAATCTGACAAATTTCCCTTCCTTTCGTTCTCTGAGCACTGGGCAGTTTTCTCGTATTTGTACATGGAAATCACTGGATTGAATTTTTCATGAAGTTTGATGGCTCAGTGGGATGTTTCTCACAACTAGAAACCTGCCATTAAAGCTGGGTTGCTTAGTTGCCGTTGGTTACATAACCCATGTTACTCAGCATACCTCTCGTCTTCTAGTGTCTGTGCCACACCTGGAGATTTATGAGTCTGTTACTGGGTGAGAATGAGCACTCATACAGCAGAGCGAATGGTTGTAGAGTCCGAGGTTCTTGGCTCAACGCCTGCTGCCTCAAAACCGGGCCAGGTTATGATGTGAAAGCTAAGTCATATCGGAGTTTCTGTTCCTTGCCTGACTGGAGGAGTGCCATGGGATGGAAGAGGAACATCTCGCCACCAACTTTCATCCTGGGGGACAGTGATACCTTTAGCCCCCAACTTTAGGGTGGCTGTGAATGGGAGGGAGGGCACAGAGAGGAGTATCTGAGCCTGCTTTGTGCAGCAGCTCTTAATGGATTGCTCCCCAGCACCTTCCTGCTCCAACTGCTAAGTTAATAGGCTCAAGCCAGCCCACGACAGCTGTGATTGCGGCCTTTGGGCAGCCGGGACCACTATGCCCCCCTTGCCGGGCAGACAGGAGGCTGCAGATGTGGCTACCAGCAGCCTGCTCAGCTCTGGCTTGCCTGGTTCCCTCCTCTGCTCGCTTGGGGGGGGTCTTAGGCTGGGGGGGCCTGGCTGGGAGCGCAGCTTCTCCTCCCCTCCACCCCGCATCCCACCTTAGGGAATAGGCACAAGGGTGGGTGAGGATGTACCAATATGGAGGTGGATGGCACAAAGGAGCAGTAGGAATGGGGGTGAGATTGAAGGGCACAGTGTGAGGGGGATAAGCATAAAGAAGAAGCGTGGTGGGGGGCAGGCAGAAAGTGGGGGACATGGGAGCAAGGGAGCAGCTATGGGGGTACAGATGATGGGCATAGGGGGAAGCTATAAGGGGGATTTGGGGAGAGGAAAAAGAAGATGGCAGGAGTTTGGAGAGAGGAAAGAGACTGGGCAAGGGGCCGTTTGGGGAAGGGGTGAGGGGCTTGGGGTAAGCAGGAGAGAATGAGGCAAGTTTGGAAGAGGAGCGACGGAGGGGTTATAGAATCATAGAATCATAGAATATCAGGGTTGGAAGGGACCTCAGGAGGCCATCTAGTCCAACCCCCTGCTCAAAGCAGGACCAATCCCCAACTAAATCATCCCAGCCAGGGCTTTGTCAAGCCTGACCTTAAAAATATCTAAGGAAGGAGATTCCACCACCTCCCTAGGTAATGCATTACCTAACGGTTGGGGCTTAGAGACTGGGATTTGGGGTGACAGGAATCTGCGGTGAGGGAGGTGACCTTGGGGTCGGGGGCTTGGGGAGATGGGAGTATCTGGGAGGGTTTCACCCGGAAAGGAATGCAGAGGCTAGTGGGTTGGAAACGCTGCAGGCTTTGCAGGCTGCTGCAGTTCAGGGAGGAAGCCAGTCCCAAACCTGCGCTGCAGGAAGACCAGCAGCAGGAGGCCAAATTAAGTGTTGGGGTCTTGATTTTTATTTTTATCAGCCAGGAGGAAAGAATTCGTCTGTGGGGGCGTAAGGAAGTGCAATGGCATTGGGTGCTATAGGAGAATGTTTCTCTCCAATGTTTCCCAGCTTTTGGGGCAAAATGACTGCCCTGCACTGTTTATGAAGAGATTTCTTGGGAGCAAACTCATGAAAATCCCCTTCCGCAAAGGCCACTATGTGAGCTTACCATTTGCCTTCCGTGTGGGCAGCTCTACTGCACATGAGTTTGCAGGGCATGAACGAAAAAGGGGCCTGGGCATAACTAAGCCAATTCATTAAGCAAGTCTAATGAATGTTTTCAGAAAGGCTTTGGCGGTGTCTACCCAGCTCTTTGAGGGATGTCTCACAAAAAGTAGGTCATCTGGATAATTAAGTGCCTGATTTGCAGGTGCAACCAGGCACTTAGCTGTCTACATGACACGAATTTGTTTGCAAAAATAATTGTGGCCACTGTTTAATAATCTGACCCAATGGATGCTAAAATAAAGAATAATATTTGCAGTGGTTATGGAGTCCGCTGGCATAGACTAAGAAGTGTGTGCAGAATAAAATCAAATGATATGGTAATGTGAGAATGCACTGTCGATATGTGTAAGTTGCAGAGGGTCACTTATGAACAGTTTACTGAAAGAGGCACCATCTGGAGCCACTTCACTCACTTCCTGCTGTGGCTGCATGTTGCTATATCCAATATAAAGTCAGGAGAGAATATCTTCTCCATGACAACATCCTGCTTTAGGCTTTAAAACGAGAGAGCCCCCTGCTGGAGAAAGAACAGAAGTACTTGTGGCACCTTAGAGTCTAAAAAATGTATTAGAGCATAAGCTTTTGTGGGCTACAGCCCACTTCATCAGACGCATAGAATGGAACATATAGTAAGAAGATATATATATACATACAGAGAAGGTGGAAGTTGCCATACAAACTGTAAGAGGCTAATTAATTAAGAAGAGCTATTATCAGCAGGAGAAAAAAAAACTTTGGTAGTGATAATCAAGATGGCCCATTTAGACAGCTGACAAGAAGGTGTGAGGATACTTAACTTAGGGAAATAGATTCAATATGTGTAATGACCCACCTCTCCCAACATTCAAAGACCCAACACCTGTACTTAAACAACAAGTGCTTGACAACAAGGCTTGACAAAGCCCTGGCTGGGATGATTTAACTGGGAATTGGTCCTGCTTCGAGCAGGGGGTTGGACTAGATGACCTTCAGGGGTCCCTTCCAACCCTGATATTCTATGATTCTATGATTCTATGATTCTAAGGAGTTCGGTGGCACCTTAAAGACTGACAGATTTATTTGGGCATAAGCTTTCGTGGGTAAAAAACACTTCTTCAGATGCCCACGAAAGCTTATGCCCAAATAAATCTGTTAGTCTTTCAGGTGCCACCGGGCTCCTTGTTGTTTTTGTGGATACAGACTAACCCGGCAACCCCCTGATACTTGACGCCTCTAATTAATAATCTTTTAATTTGCATTGTGATAATAACTACAGACCCCAACCTTCTTGTGCTATGCCCTGTACGAACTAATAACAAAGAGATGGTCCCTGCTCCAATGAGCTTATGCTCTATAGACACTGGTGGATACAACAAAAAGGTGTGGGGAGCTTGGGCTAATGATGAGACTGTTCGAATAATGTGATAAACTCTTAGATACAGTGGTGGCAGCGGGGTTATAGAAATACCTAAGGTGACCAGACAGTGTTCGAATGAAGTAGCTGCATGTTGAGATTTCAGTAAGAGATGATCTCCCCACTGAAGAAAGTGGAACTGGGTAGCATGATCACCACTCCCTGGGGAGGGTACAGATTTCTCTAGGACCTGGGAAGAAGCTTTCTGAAATGTATGTGGCAGTTTATTAGTGGCAACAAGACCAGCTTCCTCTAACTATTTCCTTCTCACCCATGTGCAGCACTGAAGGAGGCAATTGCCCGCTCTCTGCTCACCAAGATTCACGACCTGATTCTCCTCCCACTGCAATCGGTGGAGTTACTCTTTATTTAAGAGGAGAATCAGGCCCAAGTCTCCACAAAGCAAAGGCAGGGAGAGAATGAATGGCACTGACAGGTCACGATGAACATTGGAACTCAATGGCAATAAAATATCAAGAAGTTAAGTGCTGATTTGCAGTCATTTTTCACCCTCGTCTGTGCTTTCGGAGTCTAAATAATCACCACTTTTGACAACAGCTACTGCACGTAGAGCTTAAGTGTTTATTAGATTGGGCTGCTGAATGTCCCTTGGGTCCAATAATACTTGAATATCAAAGACAAGATCTAGGATGCTCAGCACAGTCATCCAGCATTATTCCTAGAAGAGACCTTGTAACTAACTCAAGGACTCTTCTCTTTTCATTCTGTTCATCCTTACATGTGATTACTGTCCAGCAGCCAATGCCTTGGAGTCAGCGCATCTCTGACGGATGGGAGTTGGGGTGGGGGCAGAGTAGGGTGGAAAGTTTTCTTTTGTGTCTTGGATGAAACTGTGTGGATGAGGTATCTCTGGGTAGCAACAACAAATGGTATTGCCTTAATGAGAAGGACATCAAGGGAAGATATTGCATTGCTGCTATGAACAGCAATCACAGGCTCAAGGAGGATAAAAGGTAAATGAAGTTCACAGGGATTTACAGCACAGGATAGAATACGGAAACAAATGAACTTCTCATGCTCAGCACTGGAGTGAGTTCATTCAGGAAAATCTGCTGGGCCATCAAAGAACCACCAGGTTGGGGAATGAGCACCGCAGCCTCTGAAGGAAAAGGGAGTTTGGGAAGGAATAGATGCCAAAAAAATTATCTTCAGTTGATACAGGTGTGCACAATCAGGATGGAATGAGCCAGATATGTCCTCAGCAAATTTCTACTACCAGTTTTTTTTTTTTAGGACAGGCAAACCCATTCACATGAAATAGGAACCCTTTGCCCAAAATCTTCGCCCAAAACTGGATCAGAAGTTGAATTCCTTAAGATTTGAAAAAGTTGCCTAGTGGATAAAATACTGGATGGGGATTCCAGAGACCTGAGTTCTATTCCCAGCTCAGCTGTTGGCCTGTTGGGTGATCTTGGACAAGTCATTTTGCATTTCTATGACTTGGTTTCCCCATCTGTAAAATGGGGATAATGATACTAAGAACTCCTTCATAAACCACTTGGAGATCTACTGATGAAAAGTGTTATATAAGACTTAGATATTACTAAATCACTTTCAGAGTTGTCTATGCTTTCAGGTTCCAGACAGGACCAGAATCAGGAGTCTTTCCAATCTCCATTTGCAAATGTAACATACTGGCTAAGCTTGTCTTTGTTTCACTCTAGTGGCTGGATGACATAGGGGAGATATCAGCCTACTACTGCTTCTAGCTAACCGGTTTAGCCCTTTAGTTCAGGAGATAGAGACCACTGCTTTAGACATAGGGGCCTCAGATTAAGTTTCTGCTGACAGTCCAATCAGTGGGCCAATCCATAGGGTAGACAGAATCCAGTCTCAAAGGAGGGAATAATCATCAATTGGATAAATACCTGGCTTTTAATATGTTTATCCAAACCAAACCTCTGAACACTGTGAGATTTTCTTTTCATCCCTGCTACCAAAGTTTACATATTATGTATTCACATGTGAAAGATTATATTCACTATTCTAGCAAAACCTGTCCTGAGGACCACACCACCAACATCCAACCATCATCTTAAAGCAAACAGTTAAAGGAGACCAAAGGTTTTCATTGCAATTCAACTCAAGGCCAAACAAGAGCCCACCTCTTCTGGGGGCCAGATTTCTGCTGATGGTCATTTCGGACGGATTCCCCAGCATTCAAAAAATTTTGAGAATGTGAGGAAGGCTAAATATAGTCTTTTCCTCTAAACAATAAAACTAGTTTTAGAGTGTCATTGACAAAATTCAGCCTTTTCCCCTCCCTAGTATGAAAGATGAGAGAGTTTTGGGGTCAGTTTGCAATGATGCAAATTTTCCAGGGTTTCTTCTTAAACCATCACTGAGTGAGTGCCTGTTTCACTCTCCTTTATTCTACATACATCTGGGAGAAACACACAGCGGCAACAGTGGTAGCTAATATCAGAATGCAAATGAGCTGAGCATGAAGCAATGCACAGATCTCATTTCTTTTGCCACCATCTCAGAATGATCAACAGTGCATTTCACCCTCATTCCGTCCATCCAGTTGGGGGGAGGAGAGTCAAGCGACATGAACAACTGTCATTTCTGTAATGCTAGAGGGCTTTTTTTGTGAGGGATAAGATGAGAGCATGAGGAGAGAATCCCTGCTGACTCCTCTTAATGAAGCTTTTGTTTGTAAAATATCTTTCCAAAGCATCTGCACTGAATTCCCTTGAGAACCTGCCAAATACAGATATGAAGCCGCAGTAGTTACTGTGTGGCCATATTTTCATCCACCTGAATAGCATGCCGAGCTCTTGTGGCTGTGGTAACCCATAACCAATGTTCCTATGGGAGAGTGACCACATTCACTCCAGATGATGTTGTATAATGGCATTGCTATTGCTGGTAATTCAAAGACAATCAGCTTTAAGTGGACCCCGGAGCGATGTATGGGCCTGATCCAAAGTCCATTTGAAGTCAATGGAGAGCTGTGTTCACACCAGCAGTCTTAGCTCTCAGAAGAGCTTATAATAACATATCTCTGTGCAGCATGAGTTACTCCTCAATAACAGAGCTTGTATATGTGTTCATCAGGAAGTTAACTGAGTGTCTGATAAACCAAAGGGAAGTGATTTGAGTTTTAAACCTCCAAAGAGGCGTTAGAAATAAAATCATGTCACAATCTTACTTTTCAGATGGTACCAAATATCTCAACAGATTGTCAGATTTCAACCTATTTCTATCTTTTTTTTTTTTTTAATGCCTAGGGTATTTCTAAAACTAAACATATCCAGATTCAGGCAGGTCAGCTGAAACCATAACAGAACAAAACCATCTAAGTTCCTTCTGCATCTTTGAATTCCCCAAATGGATATTGGGTTGTTGTGTTCTGAACCCCATGATCTGGGTGTCCCTAAGCTTCTGCTGGACTGGATAACAGGGGTGGATCACTTGTCGATTGCCCTGTTCTGCTCATTCCCTTTGAAGCACCTGGCACTGGCCACTGTCTGAAGACAGGACACTGGGCTAGGAGGACCATTGGTCTGACCCAGTATGGCCATTCTTACGTTCTAATATGATCTGAAATTCGCCACCATCAGGCAACCATCAGAAGACCATATTGGATAAACACAGACTTCACTGGGGCCTGGATTTTACTTCTGAGTTCTAAATTCAGCTCTGGTACTGACTTGAGGACTTTGAGCAAATCGCTTACACGTTGTGCATCAGTTTTCCCCATCTGTTTTTAAAATCATGTGTCTAGTCATTTTTCCTTAATCTGCCATTCTGGATATGTGTGAGGCTTACTTAGTTAACATTTGTACAGTCCTTTGAAAAATGTCAAGCATTGTATTCGGTGTTAAAGATACTATACAAAGACTTTAACGTGATTTATAAATGGTAATAATTATTAGGTAGAGTTACCTACTGCCTTCAGAGAACGACGTTGGAAAATAGTGAAGGGTGAACATAAAATCTCAGCTTGGTTTAGATACTTCTCTGAATTTTTCTCCAACTTCTTGAACCCGACTGATTCCTGGGAGAACTCCTCTGAAGTTAATGGAGTTACACTGGAAATTATGACCCCTTAGGTCTATAAACTGAGCCTGAAACTTCAGAAGACTAGGGCTTACTGTGCAATTTCTAGTATGTCCTTCAAATTGGGATCAAAACACTTGGAAATCAGCCTTTCTGTATTTCATTTCTGAACTCAGTCCCAGCTTGAACTCAGAATTGAAGAGGCGGCATGAAAATGGGGAAGAAAAGAAAACCGAACTCTGATTAGCCCTCCAGAAAGGTTAAATGTGGCCTTGTGGATAGCACATGGGAATAGGAGAGCTGGTTTTTATTCCTGGCTCCGCGAATGGCCTGCTGGGTGACCTTGTGCAAGTCACGTTGCCTCTTTCTGGGATAATACTCCTTTGGAAAGCATTTTGAGCTCTACTGACGAATTAGGAATTCCTTGGGCTTAATTTTAGTTGTTGGTGGGGATTGTTCATATTTACTTTGACCCTGTTGTATTGGCACCTCCCATTCAGAAACCTGTGGATTCTGTAACTTTGTGACAACAATATTTGTTTGTCAAATGAAGAGCTGTGAAATCAGCGTGAAACCTGTCAGTCTGTGGAAATATTCAGGGTCACCTTCCCACACCCGATCTCCACAAAGTTGCACTACACCCTTCCCGACGCCCAGACTCTACATTTACACAAGCGACGAGGCTCGTTACCCAGGCAGCTCTGGCAGTTACAAAGGCTACCCTGGCAAATCTTGTCCCTAGGGGCCAAATCCATAAAGCCTGTCTCTATAAAGCTAGCACTCTGGCATGGCTGTTCCCAGTGCAGGATAACGTGGGAAGTCAGGAATGTAAGTGTCAGTGCTGGGTGTGGGTTCTTCCACTTTAGCTTCTCCTTGACAAAGTCATTCTCATTTGATTTCCAGGGGCAAACATTTCCAAAATTGTGAACACAAGAGCTTGCTAAATATTAGCTTTCAAGGCTTTAAGTCACACAGTGTTTACTCTAGTTACCTCTTCTTGAAGTCTATATAAAGGGTCATGTTTGTTCAGGCATACTCTTAAGAGCTCCAAGACGTGGCTCTGTAAAGAGGTATGCAGTAGAGAATGTAAATATTGCTGGCTCTGCTGTCCTTAAAACTGGAAACCTTCCAATGAACCTATAGAAAGAGCTGGTGGTGGAAGTGCAGGGAAAAGAGGTTATAATAAGACATTGAGATAAAACTAAGGAAACTGCCTGGAATGTATAATTTAGTGAAGGACCAAGGATTTTAAATATATTTATTTTCCTTATCCCATGGTTTTCACCAAAGCCCGGCAGGTTGCCACCCCACCCAATTTCCGTGTTCTGTTCCCAAGCATGTGCTATAAACCTCCCGGCTGCCTTTTCACTTGCTGGGTCTGAAGCAGTGGTTTCCGAGCTGTGGTGTTTGGAGCAATTGCTCGTGGTTTGTGGGGAGCTAGCTGGACAAATTGTACTGGCTTTTTTCTTCTTGTTTCCAGCTGTTACTGTGCAGCAAAAACTATACCATCCGCTTTCCTAATGTGACTAGTAAGTGAGTGCTGAAGTTGCCCCAGGAGTGTTATGTGATCGGGGATGTGAAGGGAGGTGGGCTGCAGAGTGGTGATTCAGACCAGAGGCGCTCCATGCAGTCAGGAATGGGAGAGATCTCAAGTAGAGCCGCTGTGCAAAAAAGCTTTAAGTTAGTTGCCAATTCTGGAAAATATTAAAAAAATGGTTTCAGGTCAACCCAAAAACAATTTTAAAAAATGTGGGGAATTAAAAAGTGTTTAAAATATAAAAAAAGTGAGGGTATCAAAGGCACTTCCTTTCGATGTTGAGCATTTTTTGTTTTTTTAATGGCTTTTAAACTCTTTAAAGGAAATGTCAAAATGAAACATCGTTTGAATGGAAAAATCAACATTTTTCATTTTGAAAATGGTGAAATGAAATGTTTTAATGTTTTTTTTTTAACTGGAAAAATTCGACAAAATTATCATGAATTCTTGAAACATTTTGATGTCGTTGAATCGGCATTGTTCACCAGAAAGCTTTGGTCGAGGATTTCACCCTGCTCTGCCCTCAAAATAATCTCTCCAAGTTGGAGCCCAGAATATGAAAAGGTTTGAGTTAAAATCAAAACAAATAACTGATCAATAAATTCTCAAATTTACCCCCCATTGGGATGAACATAGCTTGAGACTGAGGGCTCCTCTGTTGGCTTCCGTTTCCTTAGGATAGAGAAATAAGTATCAGGATTCCTGGTTTCTATTTTTTGTCCTGCACTCTCTCTCTATGTCCTTGGGTAAGTCACTCAGCTGCTTTGTGTCTCGGTTTCCCCATCTATGCAGTGGTTCTGTCAATATTTACCTAGCTCAAAGGGGTGAGTGAAGATGTAATTAACTGATATTATGAATCCTTTAAATCCTTGGATGAAAGGCATCAAGTGCATATTAATAAGCGTGTAATAACTAGGTACCTCGCTTGTGGAATCATCTTTATGATTGCTCTTGTTTCCTAAGCCTGTCTTGTGTGTTTTATGACACTAGATAAAAGAAGAGAGCTAAGGCTACAATTGCTGTTACAACTCCAGTGTTTTCAATTTAAGGAAACTAATGGGAATATCAAGCTTTATAATATGAATGGTGGCATTTGTTGAACCATGTTTAAGAATCAGTTCATGCTTCTGGGGCTTATATCTTAACCTTTGTTTGAAGACTATGCAGGCGTCACTGACGAGACTGGAAGCAAATCTGTCCTCTTCTGGATGTATCCATGACTGGTCTGAAGGATAAACATGTGGAGTAATCGTGCCATCTGCTGGACAGAGTACACAAAAGTTTTCAAATTAAATGAAAGTCATCTGTAATGTCCAGATCTCCCATGGCCCTATTTAGAGGGTTGTATAACTCAGGGGATTTGACCTAGGCTTTCTAACCTTTAACCACTTGGACACTGGTTTGAATGCAGCCCAAGTTGGCACTGATTGAAATCTCTTACCATCCGACTGCTGATCTATGGTCTCTGTAAAATAAGTTGGTGTCTCTGTCCTGTTCCTAACAGATAGATGTCCACAGCACAAAAACAATTGTCACAATTACTCCTCTTTTTGTTCTTCTGTACCTGGCTATATTTTATGTGCCTCTCATTACCATAGTATCTAAGCACCACTCATCCTGGAGGAAAACAAGTGCATGAGTCAAGGAAACATGCATGGGAGTCATGACTTCAGCCTTGTCCATCCTTACTAATTGCCTACTGGGTTTTGACACCTGAGCAGCTCAAGCATTTCAGTATCTACCCTTCTCCAGTCCCAGGATGATGCATACTTTGCTTTACTGTATGTAGTTCAAGACTTCTGAGGAGATAGGGCCCCAGTCAAAATACTGGATCTGAACACCCCTGAATCCAAACAGGTCCATGTCTGGTCTCTCTATAGCAGGCAGAACAGAAATCCCAGCTCCAACCATTCTTGAATTGTCTAAGTTCTTCACCTTCTAGACCTGGCTCTCACTTTTGCAGGCTTATCCATGGAGCTGTAATGGTTCCAAAAATAATGTATCAAGACTGTCGGGTCTGAAAGGATATTATTGCAAGTCCAGAGAGCAGAAGAATTTGATTTTCCTGTATGTAAGTAGATGAAATTACTCTAAACAATATGAAGATAAGGTCACATACACGAAAGGATGTGGAGAGTTTAGTCATAGACTAGGACCCTATTGTGCTACCCACATTGTGCAGTGGTACTGCAGTATAATTGCTGTATGAAATCACACATGAGACCCGGCAATAGGTGGAGATATTCCTTAGGTTTTTTGGGGTAAGCCTCTAGCCATACTGTTTCTGTATCCAACATTTATCTTCTCTCTCTTGTCTCCAACAGAGGTGTTAGCCAGCAGCTGAAGAACACTGTAGAAGAAATGATCTGCAAATATAAATGTTTTTCTGGTTAATTCCTATTAAGTAAGACTCCTTGTGTGCAAATTCTTCTTGTCTCCATGGAGCACAGAGCTGTGTGTGCCAATGTTTTCTGGATGGGTCCAGGGAGAGGAATTGTGTGAAAACAGCAGAAAACAACCAGCAACATAAGCCATATTTTTGCTCAGCGAACAAATTGTAAGAAGGGGATATTTCACCCTAGGGAAAAATTGCATCAAGAAGATGTATTTGTCAGAAGTTTCATTCTGAACCAAGCCTGAGAATTCTTGGGTTCCAACAGAGAATACTCATGATTGTTTCATGTAGCTCAATTAGAAATGAGGCACATTTTGTAACAAAAAGGGCAAAAATAAACAAAGACAATGATAGCTCATTTCCACCTTCTTAGTGTGCCTCAGCAGATGAAAATCAAGAGTGCACCTACAGTTCGGGGCCTCCTGTTCCAAAGATGTCCTCAGAGACCAGCTTTTGTAACATATTGTGATGCAGATTTGATGAACTCCATCTAGGATCTTTCATGGCTTAACCCCATTCCTGCTCCTGGCTCCTCTAGTTCCTGAAAACAAAGTGAGGGGGCTAATCGACTAAGGTCTAGTGTGACAAAGGGGGCTAGTACTGGTACCAAGCTGAATTCAAATGAGCACCTTTGCAGATATGGACCAGGGGCTTCCAACTGCAGGCATTATCAGAATGAGTAGAGACTGGAAATCACCATTCAGCAAACTGTCGGGAAGCACTGTTCACTAGAGTGTCTCTAAATAAGAATTTGGTTGAGGCAATGCAATGGAAAAATAGTCAACTTTCCTCCTAGTCTGTTTTCCATTTATAGTCAGATTCCAACCCTTTACTCTTAATTTGCCCTCATGGCAAATATTTCATATACATAGGTATGGGAAATGCACAGTCTTTGCAGTGTGCTGCATAGGGATGTTCACTCTTCCCTTGTTCCTCTGTAGTATCAGTAGGTAAGATACCATTACTGTAACATACCAGGATATACACTGCACACACACGTTGCCTGCTTTGAATTGTACTAATACAATTTATAGAAAAGGGGTCGTTCTTCACAGTTTGTTACCAGATTCCTTCTTGGTCTGCAACGTACACTATTTGACATTTGAGCTGATTTGAGTGGTTAGCTATGCCACATAGTATTGCTCATTGTTAGAGTCTGGCTGGCCCTTTAAATGGAGTCAGGCCTCCCCTGTGGTGGATGGGCTACTCTCCCAGCTGATCCTGATCAGCTTGATATCAAATGGCCCTGTTCAGTTACTAGACCCAGTTGGGAAGGGGTCATGGGATGCCTTAAAAGGGTGAGAGAGTTTGATTAGTGTTTTGGGGAGGGGGGTTGCAGAAGGGCAGTTGGCTCCTCTAGTAATCCTGGAGAAAGGTAACTCCCAAGCAGATGGCCTTGAGCAGAGTTTGAGGAAGGAGGCTGCCTCTTGTGATTGGCCCTGGATGAAAGGCAACTCCTGGGGGAAAAGCCCTGAAAGTTGGCGCTCTGCAGGAGAGCGGGAAAGAGCTGTGAGCTGAGTGCTGGAGGAGCAGAAGATCCTTTTGGTTTATTGCACTTGTTACTTGTGCCTTGCCAGGTGGTGCTGAGAGAAACTACTGCTGGGCAAGTTTTCCTCGGGGGACTGAGGCAGGCTGAATAGTGCCTAGGCAGGCCAGAAGGGGGCACTGTGGATGCCACCTTTCTTTTGCCTGGAAGGATGAACATGACCTCTTGGATCTGCCAGGTTGTCTTGGTACTCTTGCGGGAGAAATACTTTTGTGAGTTTTCCTGTTTCCTGCCATGGTGGAAATACCATCAAAACATCTTCCATACATCTTTTGTACAGATGATTCTGAAGCAGAAGCACAGCGAAAACTGTATGAGCTATGACTGATTATACCACCTGAGACTCTGCCCCCAAGAGTCTGCTTGACTTTAACCTCTTTGCTCCTGTTGTCCACAGAGGGTACGTCTACACTGAAATGTAAACAGGGGCTCAGACTCAAACTTGGGCCCAACCCCCTCCTCCATCTACACACAAATCTGTCAGATCCAGGACAGTAAGCCCTCAGGACCCAGGTCCTAAAACCAAACAACGTTTTGCGTCCCACTGGGATCGGGTCCAAATTCCATCATTTTGCAGTGTGTCTGTAGCTTGGGGCCAGGTCCCCAGACTCATGTCCTGAAATCTTCCAATGCTATCCCACAATCCTTTGTGTTTCTTGGCCTTTCTATCTCAAGACTAGCCAATCGACTCCTGGGAAATGGAAGTAATCATCCTGGTTCAAGTACAACTACTCGGTGTTTAACTCTTGCTTATTATTCTGGCAGCTAAACGGCAAACAGAGTGAAATGTCTCCTGTGCTAGCTATGGCCACTGTGTGGCAGCAAACAGCTTATGGTTTTTCCTGTTAGCACCTCAGCTGAGTGATAGGGATTAATACAGTCCTAGGTGCACAGAGTCCAAACTGTGGGCTGGCCTACTGATCAGCTGTTGAAATGTACACTTCAAAACCAAATCATGGTCACAGGAGAATAAAGAATCTTCCAGGCAAATATTAGTCTCCAGTGTCTATTTGACATGCCTGCTATAGTAGGGAAATGCTGATATGTCTGGAATAATTAGTTGTATTATTGTCCTTTGTTAAAACCTAAGCTCTAGTTGAGAACATCCGGATTAATTCTATGCACTCCTGTTGATGAGGTCACAAGATAACCAGAGGGACACAACAGGAACTGAAACCATCACCGTCTTGGAGTTTCTAGGTTTCACTATAATGTAGTGAGATCTTGTAATGGGGGGTTAGCTGGGGGAACTCCTGGAGGAGGAAGGAAATAGAATCCAAGGAAAGGCAGACACAACTGCTGAAGTAGAAAAGAGAGAAAATCAGAGGCATAGCAGGAATGCAGTAAAAATAGTCTTTTTAAATAAAGAGAAAGCACAAGCACCTCAAACCATGCAAAGTCCAGAGACTCACCCAGAGGTTTAGAAGCTTCTCAATACTTTTATGGATTTCAAATCAGGCTGGAAATGTTACCAGAATGTTTTTTTGGGTGTGTGTGTGGGGGGCAGGGAGGTGGTAGTATTTCCTGCCCCAATCAGGCATGCCAATATCCAAATGATCTTTTCCAAGTGCAAACCAATTTTATTTTTGAACCTCAAAACATTTTTGGTTTGAGTCTGAGTCCTGAGAGAGATTTAGATTGGTTCTTTTATTTATTTTATGACAACCTGATCATAAAAAGATGCTGGGACAAGTGTTTAAAGGAAATAAGAAATAAGAATTAAAGTTAAAAGCATGACCAAAAATCAAGCTGATCCGTAAAGCCTTTTACCCTCGTCTCCATCAAATCCCTCCTCAATTATTATTATACTTCATTATTTGTATTCCAATAGTGCTTAGAAGCCCAGAGACCAGGGTCCTATGTGCCAGGTACTATACAAACACATAGTAAGAGACAGTCCCTGCCCAGAAGAGCTTACGATTTAAATAGAGAAGATGGACACTGGGTGGGAGAAAGGAAACTTTTAGTCCTATTTCACAGCTGGGGAAATTGAGGCACAGAGAGATTAAGGGTGAAACTTGCAAGAGCACCAAAGTGGAGGAAACAAAAGAGCCTAAATCTGATTGACTTTCAATAGGTCTTTAGGCTCCTAAGTCACTTAGGGTAAAATTTCCAAAAACCTCTTTAGGGATTTTAGGGACCACACACGAAATCTACAGCAGAGTCAGAAACTGAACCCAGAACCTAAATCACAAGACTATCCTTCCTTTCTAAGACCCACTTGTTCCATGATGACTTCAAAGAACTAAAACTGAAGGGCAGCTGAGTAGAGATGATGACCCTGCACCTGAACTGTGCTTGACCCAGGTAATAGGGAAAGGTATTTTTGCCAGTGCCAGCCTATGTTCAACCACAGTGAACTTGGGTGAATGTATTTAGGGGAGGAGCTGTGCTTGTTAAATAATTGTCAAATATGGCGCACAGCCAAAGGGAGCAGCAAAGATAGAGGCTTAAACAAAAAAGCCAGACAGAGTCTAGGAAGGAATGTGGTCATGCAGGTAGGCAGGAGCAGAATTCAGTAGAGGCATGAAGGTTAAGTTGAAGCAGAAGCGTGACTTGTACATGGACTAAGGAGACACTGATAAAAACACAGGGGTATATTCAGATTGTGGCCATTTTCAATCAATGGCATAATTCAAGAATTTAGTCATAGGTTTGTTATTTTCTTACCTTAAATAGGAAATAGCACTTTTTGCTTGTTAAATATCTCAACAAATGAAAAATATCTGCAATTCAGCCCATTGTTTCACCTTAAAAGAGTGTTTATCTGAAACTAAGATAATAAACCCATAAAGTCATGTTATAGGTGTTTGACGAAGCCTGTAGTTTGGTGTTGGTTGGTGGCAGTTCCCCTTTACAGCTGCATGACTCTTTAGTACCTTTGTTCTCTTTGTCTTTTCAAGTTCTTCAGAAATGATGTATTATAGATCAGATTTATTTATCTTAGCGCTATCAAAAACTGGATAGAATAAAGCGGTTGACACCAATGTTAAGCTTTTTTCCCCCCTAATCATTTATTACAAAAAAAAAATAGTGCAAGCCAAAATGGATTTTTTTACCTCCTGCTCTATAAATCTTAGTTGTGTTTCTCTTATTCTCTAGAAGAATAGGCCCCATTTCAAGGAGTCTTCTATCAAGATTAATACTTCTCTCCTTCTGAGGATGAGCACAAGACCCAAATGCTGACAGAACTCTCTGCAAAGTCCCACAAATAACTTTCCTGTTCTGCCAATAGATGAATTTCCAGCCACACCTTGCAAATAACATGTTATAACGTGTTCACACAACTTTTTTAAAGGGTCAACGACTGGTCAATTGTCAGTAACATGAAGAGGATACCTAAGGTTTAGGTATTTTGACAAATCCTTCAGGAAGGCTTTAAAGATCAGATTTTCAAAGACTGGTAAGGATAGTTACACTCACCTGGTTTGTGTGTACACAGTTCTGTGTGAAAATTGGATATTTATAGGCATGTGTAGCCAGTTAGACACAACTACCTGAAGAATAATATGGCAGGCAAAATTTAGGGCATGTGTGCTCCTTATGAAATCTGTCTCTTTTGAAAGCCATCTGGTTGCATCAGAAGAATTTTCTCTCTCTTTCTGAGTTGTTTGGGAGAAACACCAGGATCAGAGCGCTGCCAACTCACTTACTCCTTTCCGGGTCCATGTTGTTGCCACTTCTCTCTTTCCTTTTGCTTGTGCTGTCGCTGTTTCTCTCTGCCTGGTCTTTCTTGCTTATAGTCTCCAAGTCAGTTGGCTTCCAAGTGCTGTTTTTCATTTTCCTCATTAATCTTCAGCTTCTTCAATACCACCTGCTACTGAAACAGTGAACTCTGTCTGGGTGGAGCATTGTAGCTGGTTCTGTCATTCTTTTCCCCGCTGTCCTCTAGTAGGTCATCCCTGAGATCTCACTCTTGCTGGTCCATTCTGGTCTCTGTGTTCCAGATCTGGTATCCCTAGTGTTGATCTAGGTGCTTCTCTTGAGCCCCATCCTGGTTCTGGAACACACTTCTTTTCTGATCCTCAGAGAATAGCAGTTCACCAGCTGGGCCGTTGTCAGCTCTTGAGAGTTTATTTGTCTATCTCCGCATAACCTCATGAGCTGACTTTTCTTGAGTTGCTCATAACTCACGTTACCTGTATATTTCCCCAAAAAGACTAGAGGGCACTTTTTTTTCTCTTTGCTTTTTCCTACTACCATGCTTGCTTTTAGCGCTGTTGGAACTTACTGGAAATTCCCCATTGTCACTACCCCATCATGCTTCCATCATATATGTCATAGTTACTGAGCTAACTACACCACAGATCCTGCCTTGTCTCTTTGAATGCACCCAGCTCGGGCCTCCAGGCCTGGTCTGAGAGTGGGAGAATCTTGTGATTGCACCTCAAGAGGGATGACTGTTTTAGGCCTGAGATATGAAAGGGGATGCACTCAAAGAGACCAGGAGGAGTCAGAGGTGCAGTTATCCTAGTAACTCTACCACATACGATATAATATAACTGTGGATGTTCTCAGTATCCATGTGAATTTCCAGCTGTTCTTGATGCAAAGTAATTTTCCCTGCGAGGTTTCCAGAAGAAACGGGCATGTTCTAGAGGCCACAGAAAAATATGGACAGTTTCTGAGTAGCTCTGCATTGTGTCACAAATATTTTGCATGCTTCTAATAAGGATATCAGTGTGTACTTCCTTATGCTGGTTCAAAGTCCAAGCCTTCAGCCAAACCCTGCACGCCTTACTCATGTTGCAGAAGTGAGTGGGACTGTTAATCTCTTAGTGAAATAATGAATACCACTCTTAATTAAATAAATCCTTGTACAGAGTTAACTAACGTGGTCTGACCAACCTCTTCACAATGATTATTCGGTGGGAGGGACAGATTCTGCTCACGTTCACAGGTGTAAAAACAGATCAATTCTAATCTAGTGTAACTGAGCTCACAACTTGCCCCCCAACCCATCTTGGTAGCCTCAAATGTTTCTATGCAGTGCTATATCCACATCAATCGAAAGCCACATTAGAAGCAATGAAATTACATGACACATCCATCTGCCATTTCTAGTGCATGCACTATAATCTATGGCGCTTCATAACCAGAAGGAATTAATATTCTTCATAACAAGAATATGATTTGGCACTTCTCTGGCAGTGAGAGATGGGGGGTTTAATGCTCATTTCAGATGGAGGTCTAGAGGGTTGAAGGTGAAAGGGGCCCTCCATCAAATCCTGCCATTCTTTGGAAGCTTTGGGGGCAATATTTCATACACTTTCCTCTTTATGTACTTTAATAAATCATATGGGAGCATCAACTCTGAGTAAAGAATAGCAGCAAAGGGGAAAAATTACCCAGATAGTGATCTGTCTTACTCCAAGCACGGAAGGTCCTTGTGTCTGTGAGGCCACAGTATTCTTCCTAAAGCTATTTTCCCTTCTCTTAAGGTTTACCCTTGATGACTCCCCTGAAAAAAACTTATGACTGTTGTTGTAGGAAACAAACATTATTGGAAGTCCAGGATGTTTATCGTACTCTCAATAGTTTAAAAATAACTTTCCCAGTCACAATTAAATTACAAGGGCTCTTCCTAACTGTGATAATTTTAGAGTCACAGAATAAAATTCTGGCACATTTGAAAGGACATTGTCCAACTTATGATGTCGTAAACAAAAAATTACCCCACCTACATCACTAATACCCTCGATTATTTAAAATTAAAGAAATTTGAAAATCCAGTTTACTTGATCCTCTGCATTCTTTATTTGCTCTCAGATTGGACAACAAAAATCAGTGAAGTCAGTTTCATTCTTGCTTGCTGTCAATATCTCATTCGGGTTCTTTTTGCTGGCTGTTTGGGTTTCAGACTTTGCGAGGGGATGGTTATTTGTTTGAAAACAGTTGTCTTTATTAGGATCTTTAAAAATGTGGAAACCTTCCTGTTGGTCTTAGGTCGTTTCCTTTTTAAAATATACATGTGCCAAATTTGTCAGAATCGATCTAAGCCAACTTTCCCAGGAAGACACTCTGCCACAAATCACACTTGCTGTTTATTTGCACAGGCTTCTCAATTCGATTCACAACCAACGTGTATTAGGAGAAGGACTATACTGCATCCAGCTTGTCACATCATTCCCCCCGCCCCAGGCATCTGTGCCGCTTTCAGTGTAGGGTTTAAAATAGAACAGTGTGAAATGTTCATAAACAGTGTGAAACAGGGGTAAAGGTTTCTGTTCTGTTTTCTCATTCACCTGAAATAAAACATATATTATCATCTCAGACTCCTTGCATTCCCAGACTGAGAAAAAACAACAAAGCAAGAACAGGACAAACAAAGAGACAGCCTCTGGAAAGGTAACTTGCCCTAGAATCATAGAATCATAGAATATAAGGGTTGGAAGGGACCCCAGAAGGTCATCTAGTCCAACCCCCTGCTCGAAGCAGGACCAAATCCCAGTTAAATCATCCCAGCCAGGGCTTTGTCAAGCCTGACCTTAAAAACCTCTAAGGAAGGAGATTCTACCACCTCCCTAGGTAACGCATTCCAGTGTTTCACCACCCTCTTAGTGAAAAAGTTTTTCCTAATATCCAATCTAAACCTCCCCCACTGCAACTTGAGACCATTACTCCTTGTTCTGTCATCTGCTACCATTGAGAACAGTCTAGAGCCATCCTCTTTGGAACCCCCTTTCAGGTAGTTGAAAGCAGCTATCAAATCCCCCCTCATTCTTCTCTTCTGCAGGCTAAACAATCCCAGCTCCCTCAGCCTCTCCTCATAACTCATGTGTTCCAGACCCCTAATCATTTTTGTTGCCCTTCGCTGGACTCTCTCCAATTTATCCACATCCTTCTTGAAGCGTGGGGCCCAAAACTGGACACAGTACTCCAGATGAGGCCTCACCAATGTCGAATAGAGGGGAACGGTCACGTCCCTCGATCTGCTCGCTATGCCCCTACTTATACATCCCAAAATGCCATTGGCCTTCTTGGCAACAAGGGCACACTGCTGACTCATATCCAGCTTCTCGTCCACTGTCACCCCTAGGTCCTTTTCCGCAGAACTGCTGCCTAGCCATTCGGCCCCTAGTCTGTAGCGGTGCATTGGGTGCTTCCGTCCTAAGTGCAGGACCCTGTAACATTGTACATCAGAACTGGAGTATGAAATGGAAGCTGTCCCTGAAGCAGGCACGGAGAGTCCTCCTCATCTGAAAGTGTCATACGTCAGTGAGAGAATGACAACATTTCCTCTTTTTCATAACAACATACAATACACATTCAGTTTCTTTGCAAGCCTGTTACCCAAACCCCAGGCCAGTTTGGCCAAAATATTCATTCGAGTTGATAAAACTGGTCCAGATTTCAAGGGATGCAAAATGGGACAGTTTGATTGGCTTCACTCTGAGTTTTGTGGGTTATTCAATGCTGGAAACTCCAAGAGCAACTCATTGGTTGCGAAAAGTGTTTTGGGCTTCGGGTGAAACATTCTGCATGATTTCCTGGGCAACCAAAGCACCAGATTTTACATAGTCCTAGTGAAATTCTGTGCGTTACACATGCAGGTACAGGGCGTTGTGGGGTCGGGGAAAGGTGGCTTTCATCCTTCTGCTTTCTGGGCTGAACAGAGGCCAAACAAGACCCCAAAGAGCTTGAAGTTAGAGACAGCTCCACAGGAGTTGCCCAGAGTGGCCACAGCAGTATGTGCTATGACCTCACCCTCTACTGCCTTACCCTGGAATGCCCCCAACACCAGGCCTTGTAAGGAGGCCAGCCCTGAGCTCCCTCTGGAGGGCCAGTGTGGTATCTGTGCTGGGAGACTTCTTCCCAGCCAGCTAAAAGGCTTTTACAGTCCCTGCACTATTATTTATTCTTATCCATTTGCATTACCCTAGCACCTAGGTGCCCCATCATGTACCAGACCCACATTGTGCTAGGCGCTGTACAAACACAAAACAAAAAGATAGTCCCTGCCCCCAAAAGCTTACAACTGACATATAAGACAAGAGACAACATCTGGATACAGATGCACAGATGGGGGAGTACAAGGAAACATTGAGACAGTGTTGGTCAGGATGATTGGCAGAGGTCTCAATATGCCGGCAGCCTAACTGTTGTCCCTTTTTTTTAAGGCCTCATGTCAAAGGAGGGTTTGAAGGAGGGTTTGGAAGGCGGATAAGGAGTTAGTTTTGCAGATGTTTTCAGGGAGCTTCTTCCCAGGCATGAGGGGCTTGTTTGAAAATTTAGCAAGTGGGTGATGGAGACTGGCATCCTGGTCTGATAGGCAGCAGGAGTTTTGATACCGAATGAGAGATAAGGTAAATGGGAGTCAGTTGTGGAGGGCAGTGACACAGATGGGAAAGACCCTCCCAGTATTCTCAGTACCTTTGCATTCACATCATCAGCTATCATGTTCTTTAGCCCCTGGTTGGCTAATAGGTAAGGGTGCACATGTTGGGAATCCTGGTGACAAACTGCTGACAAGGGTCCAGGAACTTATGCTTTACACTTGGTTTGCTAAGAAATACATCACCTTTCCTCAATTACTTCAAAAACCAAAAGTGCCCCCCAAAACCTGAAATTCCAACCCTCTATCCCCAGTCTACACCCATTTGTGCCCATTACCAAATTTTCACAAGCACATTTCCTGGTTAGCTTTCTTGAGATGAGGCTCAGACCTGGAAGGATTCCCAGAATGTCTCATTTAGACGCAACTGGAGTTATAATTTCACACTCTGCCTTCAGCTGAATTGGGTGCCACATCCCTTGGAAAACATTCCAGTGTGCATAGGAGAGTAAATAAAGCACCTAACAGTTGGTGTCCAATGGGTTATCAGCTGTTCGTTAAAGATCAGGGTGTTGTGACAGTACTGGATTGATAGGCAGTTAGAGACTCTCTGAAAGGCATTACTTAACCCTTCAGAGCACGATACTCAGACACAGATATTTATGCAAAGCAGTTGCACATTCATATGCTCAGCAATCATCTATCCATGGCAAAAGGTGTCTGACCTCCCACATCTCAGCTATTTGATCCAACCTCAATCCCCACAATACTCCTGACCCCTTTCCAGCTCCCCACCCAGAGGTGCCAATCTGGGTCACTCTATCTTCTTGATGGCTCTGTCCCTAAACCCTCCAGATGTGCCCTCTTGGCTGACCTATCCCTATTCTGATGTATTCAAGAGGCGGCTGGGTTAGGAAACCTGGAATGGGAAAGCAGGTCACAAAAGGGGAGCATAGGCCAAAGACTATGGTGTGTTTCCAGGACTTGCTCCAGATAAAACCTAACCTCTTTTGTCTCCCGCCTGCTAGAAACCCCTCTCATATCACTGACCCCTCCCCCACCACGGGGAATTAGTAGTCTAAGGGTTAAAAGGAAAGTACCGGTACGTGTTTTCTTAACTCTAAGCCTCCTTTCGCAATTTCCTTCTTGAGTTGCTTCATCAGATTAGGTGCTTTGCTACATATAAATGTTGGCTGCGCTGAGAACATGAACCTTTACACTCTGAAGTGAGGTAAGCGTATTTCAAAAACGTGCTAGGGAAAGGAAGTTGTGGCTTATCACCAGATATGACAAACCAGTGACACTCCCACTCTCTCCTTCCCTCATGCCTAGAGATTTAGGAGAATTAGTGCCTTCAGAAGCCATCTGCAGTGCTCAGGCTAGACGGGGCTAAACTGGACTATCCATGGGATCAGCAGAGAATTCTTGAGAGCAATAACTCCTGCTTTCCTTAGGGTCCAAAGAAGCTGGCAAGTAAGAGACTTCACTTTTAACCAGCTGGTCACATGTGCAGGAGTAAAATGATGCAATAACATGCCACAGAAACATATTCCAAGAGCATCAGAAGTAAATTTACATAAATACTGTGATTGTTTGCTAACCCATGAGAGAATATTGTCTATAAGGGTGGTGCAATGGCAGGGGGAGGCAGCAATGGAAGACAGGGTAGAAATGCTGACAGCCTGCACTTTAAATCATTTTCCAGGCAGAATAGTGTGTTTCTGGTGGTTGGGCTAAATAGTGCTCTGAGAATCCAGATGCTCAGGGGTCTAGATCCCTGCAGATGCTCAGGGGTCTAGATGGAATGATCATAGGATGGTATCAGTGATGACGTCTTAGAGAGGTTAGATGTGATTGCTGCAGGAATCTGACCAACTGCATCAGAGCTTTCCCCCTCTTTATGTCATCAAGGGAACGAACAAAAGATAGCAGACCCTACCCGACAGTGTACTGTAACTTCTTCTCTTCATGTCCTAAATGGCTGTACAGTGAGTTGGGAATCAATAGCTGCTGTGATCCACCCTGGAGGAGACTGAAGGAAAGAAAATATTCCTGCATATAAGTAGTTGGTAAAGCACTTTGGGCCAGATTTTAAAAGGTATTTGGGTACCTAAAGATTCATTGGGGAGTTAAGTGTCTTGGCACTTTTGAAAACACCACGATGCACCTATCTGCGTATTTAGGTGCCTATTTAAATCTAGCTCTTTGTTGCTCCATCTCAAAGGCACTAACTACATCAAGTACATGAATTAATTATTATTTAGGAATAAGAACAGCAAAAACACTTACATATTATGCTCTCTTGTACCTAATTCCATGGAGCATTTTGTTATACAGTTTATAGGGATGCTATTCATGAAATGGTAGAAAGCCTTTTAAAACACTCATGTTCAACCTTTTTCTTCTCCGCCCCCCAACTTTTTCTTCCCTTTTGTCTCTTTTAAAAATTCACTTCACCTATCCAATATAATATGTTCATGCTCATGAAAACTGTTTTTGTGGCCTCTTCATTACAGCCCTTTCACAGCCGCCCTTCTGCAAAGGAACACATCATTTCACTTCCAGGTTTCATACAGATCTTCTGGGATGACAACTGCATGCACATGGCTCTAATATCAGACAATTGCTGAGGCCAGATATGAAAAACCTCAGCCACCCCAGCCGGTTGTTACCTGGCAACATAATTCTCAACTTTATTGATGTTTATTTTTCTTGTCCTTGGGATAATCCATTTCGATCAAAGGCTTTAATGCCAATCTGTCTGGTTTATCAGAAGGAATGCAAAATATCTTTTATATAATTCTTAAGCCCTTGAGGCAAAGGCTAGGTATTTTTTAAGGTTGTGATTAAAGAAATCTGCAGTCTGGTGTTTTGGTGGCAGTGTAGCTGTGGGGATCCTAGACAGAGAATTTAGGCACCCACAGGATGTATTTTACATTATGTTTCATAAGGCTAAATGTTACCTCTCATCCTTGTATGTGAAACATTCAGCCAATGTTGTATCATTACAAGAAGGCAGGCCTGAGGAATGAAGTTTGGATCCAGAATCGGATCATATTTGAATATTCCCAAAGTTTAGGGAAAGTAGGGGTGGGCATGAATATGTTCAGATTTGATGTCCCCATTGGAACCAGTACAGAAACTTACGCCATCTGGATCGGATTGTCTGGTTCTGCCTCATCTCTCGTCTTTATTGTCTATGCAATAGCATCTAGAATGTTTCAGATGCAGTACTGGCAAAATACTGAACACAGAGGATGCCAAGCATTTCATTCAGCTAAGGTCTATAATGACTTTTTTTTTTAACAGAGCTTTAAGTACCTCCTTTGATTTTTCTTTTAAATGGAATGGGCTCCAACTCATTGCAGCTGAATAGGTAGGAGGGGTGGAGATGTAGATCTAAGCCACCTATCTCCATCTCCATTCTTGGGCTGGCCAGCCGCTGGCTGGCAAACAGCTTCCCAGGCAACTTAGAGCAGCCTCAGGGACTGCTGTAAATCACACTGCCTGCGGATCTGGCAGAGTGCTGCGTACTCCACCTCTTTCTTCTGAGGAGATGGAGAACAGAGAAGGGGTGTTGTAGAGCTGGGTGTGCCGGCATTGCACCATCTGAGGATTCCTATTTGCTGGGGGGATCCTCAGCTGTCCCACTAGGGCAGCCAGGAAAGGGGCTGAGGATGAAGCCCAGTGGTTTTATCAGGAAAACAGAGGCATAAACCAGTTAGGAAATAAATGTTATATGGAGTTACAGTTAAGGGCACAGAGAGCGGGGACGGGGAATGTTGCAAAACACAAGTTAAAATAATTGGCCCTAAATCTTAGGTTTTGAGACGTAAGCTGCAGGAGTAAGTAAGGAGTCATTTCCCTGAATGTACAACATTACACCATCAGCTAGGTATATTAGAATGGGGGTCCACTTTCCTCTGAAGCAGCAGGAATCGGTCACTGCTTGAGGCAGGACGTGAGCCATGATGGCTCAGTGGACTGATCTAGTATGGCAAATCTCTCTCTGTAAAAATAACTGGTTATTCTTACTATTTCCTTATATTGAAACAGAATTTCCTGCCCCCCCGTCTCCCCGCTCAGATTTTTCTGAGGCTTGTGTAGGGGACAGACCTGTTTTGAAGAGTGTTGAACTCTGGCATAAAGCACCCTGTGCGGTGAAATAATTGCATTAAAGAGCAATTAGTGGAGACTGAGTTGGAAGTCTGGGTCCAGCATTAAAAGCCTTTGATCACAGCCAAGGCAGATGTGTTTGACGTAAATTACCAAGTGATGCCTGTTTCTTATCTTGGTTTTTCTGCTTGTGTCACATAAACATTTAGCAAATGCACTGTGTTAATTAGCTTTATTTTATTTCTATGTCAAACAGTCAAAGGGTATCCATTTTATTGCTACTCCTATAGAATTAGATATACAGGGTCAGATTCCCTCCTTTGCCAACAGATACCCAGCTCAGTAGAGTGGGGGTGGGGGACTCATGGGGATGGTATGAGGGGACGACCTAGAATGGCATGTGGCCCATTGGCAACTGCCAGTAGCAAAAATCCCCAACTGCTGGAGACGGGACACTAGATGGGGAAGGCTCTGAGTTACTACAGAGAATTTTTTCCCAGGTATCTGCCTGGTGGGTCTTGCCCACATACTTAGGGTCTAACTGATTGCCATATTTGGGGTCAGGAAGGAATTTTCCCCTGGGTTAGACTGGCAGAGACCCTGGGGATTTTTCACCTTCCTCTGCAGCATGGGTCATGGGTCACTTCACGTTTAAACTAGTGTAAATGGAGGATTCTTTGTAACTTGAGGTCTTTAAACCATGATTTGAGGACTTCAGTACCGTAGCCAGAGGTTAGGGGCCTATTTCAGGAGTTGGTGGGTGAGGTTCTGTGGCCTGCAATGTGCAGGAGTTCAGCACTAGATAGGATGACCAGATGTCCCGATTTTATAGGGACTGTCCCAATATTCGTGTCTTTGTCTTATATAGGCACCTATTACCCCCCACCCTCTGTTCTGATTTTTCACACTTGCTATCTGTTTACTTAAAATCAGATGAGTTGATTATGGCTCCTTGAGTCCATGGACTAATCAGTGCTGACCCCATTAATGCCATGAGTTAGAGCAGCCTTGGGGGCTTCTGTACCACCTCTGCAGGAGCCATGGGGATAGGGGGCATTGGCAAGCTGGAGAATGGAGGAGCCAATGCAGATCTATATACTAGCTATTTAGTGACCTGCGAAGGCCTGTAGGCCATAAGAGTCCTGCACAGGAACTGGCCTGGCTCTGAACAGGGGAGGCATTTAGGTGCCTAGTTCTCTAGGAGTTAGGTGCCTAAGTACCTTGGAGTGTCTGGGCCAACCGCCTTCCCTCTGTCTCTGTTCCAGAGTAAGGCTGACACTCCTATGGAGGTGTACAAAGAATTATCAGTGCCTCGTTTTCTATTTGGCATTCTTCATTTTTATAATCCTTTTCTTCCTCACCTCTCAAACAACCCTTCTGTAGCAGGCCGGTCACAAGAACACTGCATGGAGGAAAGAGACCATATTACATAAATACTGCTGTACAAATAAGTCTCCTTTGAGAGTCCTTTTTAAAGGCGCGCTAACATTAGTTCATAATTTTCAGCTCTTCTTTAGTCATTTCCTAATGTCATATGTTTTTAAAAAAATCCATGAGATTAAAGAGGCAGCAGGGTCCTTGTAGTGCTCAGTGGAGTTTGTAGCCCACTAAGTATACAGAAACTTAGTGGGAACGTTGGTCTCGTATCTGTCATCTCAACCTGCTGAGCTCTGAATGTGCAACCCAGGCTTTTGAGTCATACAGTGAGGAGGCACACAACAAAACACAGATGAGGAGGAAGCTTGTGGATGTATAGCTTTCATTTCTTTGTGAGATCTAAACTCTGGGTTGAAGATGCAGCATTTCCAGAATTTAATTCATAGGAATGGACACAGAGAAGGGTGAAATCTGGATCTAAAACATGTAGGCTTCTTCTTAATCAGTAGGCAAACTTTCCAAATAATGCAGATATGTAGTGCGAAGAAATGCAAATTTTGTAGGGTAATTTGTATGCAGTCAGTGGTCACTCTGTGAACAGACAGATTATCATTACTAATGATCATTATTCCCGTAATAAACATAGATAGTTCTTGGTGACATTTTCTTGGGGTGGGAGGAGGGGCTACAATCATAGATGGGTTTCAGAGTAGCAGCCGTGTTAGTCTGTATTCGCAAAAAGAAAAGGAGTACTTGTGGCACCTTAGAGACTAACCAATTTATTTGAATATGAGCTGTAGCTCACGAAAGCTTATGCTCAAATAAATTGGTTAATCATAGATGATTTTTCCCATATATCTGCATGAAGTAACTTAGACCTAGTAGCTGTTTCTTATGGGACATTTTGCATCAAACAAAGAGAATTTGATATTGCATGTCTGGCAATCACTTAATGCATACGGATCTGCGTAGCTTAGACTGGGGGAGGGGAGAAATAGTGGTACTATTCCAAATTCTGTTTCTAAGCCAAGCTCTGCCCTAAATGAGATGTGTTGCTCAGAGGCCTGTCCTCTTAAATTGTCCAAGGTAACGAATGTCCAACACTGCCTGTTACATAAAATTGTTTATAAAAATCAGCATAAAATGGAGACAAACAGAGTGGTACAAACTGACTTGTGTAGGTTAAAAGAACTGGGTTCAGGGGTTTCAGGGCACCTGGTAGAGTCACAGGTTGGCATGACAATTAGGTGACAGGTTTCTAGAAATGGGAGGAAATGTTTATAGTTGAAATCACCAAAATGTGTTTGGATCAGTAAATGTTAATGGGATGAGGTTGCCACCCCTTATTGGACATTGTTTATTTGGGGGCCACTAAGTAAGAGGGAAGAGTGGACTGGAAAGACTGAGCTTCACCATTTTGACTCTCTCCTTCATCATCTCCTGGGACTCTGGTATCCACCATGACCCCAATAGGCCTCTGTCTTCCTGATCCTGAATGGCATCCTGTCCAGGCCAGGCCACAGAAAGAGGGGACAATTTGACATTGCCACTTCCACCAGCTTTGGCTAAATCCTGAACGGCAGCTGAGATGTGAGATTTGGGTTCCTATTGACACCCACCCTCATATGTCATTTTTCCTCCCTATCTTATTTTCCCTCTTTCCTATTGCTCTCCTTTGTCTTTCTGTCTAACCAGAGTCTGGTTTAGCCAGACAAGACAACTCATCTTTTTCAACACTGTGGTGACCCTGTGAGCAGAAAAGCTGCTAAAAGCAATGTCTTAAACTGCCTGACGTTGATAAAAGTTGCCAGATCTTGCGTGGCACCTGCCGTGCTCCTGTTTCTCCAGCAGCCAGGCTACAAGTGAAAGCCAGCGTCAGAGACAGAAGCTACATTTTTCTCTCTTTGCCATTCTCTCCTCTCCCTTTTGCATAAATTTTTCTTCGTTTGTCTTAAAGAAAACAGGATCTGACTTCATCAACAGCTCCTGACCATCTCAGCTAACTTTTTCTCTTTCCCCATGAAAAGGGCAGTTAATGCAATCTTTAATACCATCTAAAACACTGCCAAACACTAGGGGTTTCTGTCTGAGAGCTCTCTATAGGTAAAGCAAAAGGGAAGAAGGGCTATTGTTAAAATGGAAGCCCTCTTTAATACTTTACATTTTAAATGCTTTAATCATTTTTCCTTTTTCTGTATCTTAAATAAAAGTTTTAAAAGATCATTAATGGTGGCTGTTACAGTGGGAATTGCCACCAACGATTTGACATAAAACCCTGGACGACGCTTAACTGTTTAATGTTGTAACAGTGAACACGGGTTTCATTAACATCTTATCCCTTAAAAAGAAAAGGAGCACTTGTGGCACCTTAGAGACTAACAAATTTATTTGAGCATAAGCTTTCGTGAGCTACAGCTCACTTCATCAGATGCATTCAGTGGAAAATACAGTGGGGAGATTTCTATACATAGAGAACATGAAACAATGGGTGTTACCATACACACTGTAATGAGAGTGATCACTTAAGGTGAGCTTTTACCTTAAGTGATCACTGTCCTTACAGTGTGTATGGTAACACCCATTGTTTCATGTTCTCTATGTATAGAAATCTCCCCACTGTATTGTGATCACTCTCGTTACAGTGTGTATGATAACACCCATTGTTTCATGTTCTCTCTATATATAAATCTCCCCACTGTATTTTCCACTGAACACATCCGATGAAGTGAGCTGTAGCTTATGCTCAAATAAATTGGTTAGTCTCTAAGGTGCCACAAGTCCTCCTTTTCTTTTTGCGAATACAGACTAACACGGCTGCTACTCTGAAATCTTATTCCTTGTTCGGCCAGGACACCCCCTATTGAACACAACAGATGTCACTCAAAATGTGTAGTGTAGGTATTTATAATACATGCTCTTCTGGGCTCCGCTCCTCCTCACCAGGTTTGAATACACTCATGGGGTCTCCTGAGCTTCATGTTGGCAGTTTCCTCTCTGTTGGGCTTCAGATACCCCCCTGGGCTCTGATAGGTTCCTTGGTCTTGCTTTCTTGTTGATTTGGATGGAGGGGGAATGGTAGTATCTCACAAGGCCTGTAACTCACGTCACTGAAAGGTAATGTCACTCCAGCAGGCCAAGCAGACCTGCACAATAATGCCCTCCCTCTCCCTTCTCATATGTTTGATCAGTTATGAAACAGTTAAGAACCTTGACATTTCAACAGGTTTCAGAGTAGCAGCCGTGTTAGTCTGTATCCGCAAAAATGTATCCTTGACATTTAGAGTATCTTGCTTAAGCATCTGGGTTAACACCTTGCTGATATGAATCATAGAATATCAGGGTTGGAAGGGACCTCAGGAGGTCATCTAGTCCACCCCGCTGCTCAAAGCAGGACCAATCCCCAATTTTTACCCCACATCCCTAAATGGCCCCCCTCAAGGATTGAGCACACAACCCTGGGTTTAGCAGGCCAATGCTCAAACCACTGAGCTATCCCTCCCCCTGAAATGGACATGGACAAGGGGCAGTTCACACCTCCCACCATGGCTGTGTTCTCTCCAAACTCAGGCAGACATCTCCGCATCAGTTACACTTGGCTAACATTTTGAAGGTTTTCTTAGCCCCCATAAAAAGGTGAGACTTCACTGAGCCTTGAGGTCAATGGAGTTAAGCAAGTGTATAGCCACTGTAAGTAAGAGGAGATTCAGGCCCTTAGTTTTTCAAAATGAAAGCATAAATTTGGGAGCACAAGATGGCATCTTGGGAGAGATGTCGGCAGGTCAAATAAATACCCCTATAAAGCTCCCAAATCTGGGCATACTACAAACCTATCTTATGGATAGTATAGTTTATCTACCTTACATTTAGCTAACTATGCCCAGAAAGTGAGTTAAAATAGATGATAAATATTGTTTCCAGCAATTTACAATAAAAGCTTCAGTGACTGTAAAAAGAACATGGGTGATTCATTTGAATCTCAGTAAATATCTATTTTCATCACAGGATAAGATCAGGACAAGTTCTCAATATTTCCTGTTTCTTGCTTATTCTTATAAATAAGTGGCCTAGAAACTAGGGTTCAGAAAACCACAAATAGAGCAAATACAGGAAAGGTTCTTTGGAAACTAGATTCTGGTGATAGATGAGTCACTAGAGCCACAGAACTTGTCTGGAACTGAAGAGCAGACATCACTTTCCTCCCCAAATGCCTCTTTGTATTGGGAAAGCTTCAGCAAATGATGCAGGAGGGGACAAAGAACATTGCTGTGGAAGAGAGGCTTTCATTCCAGCTCCATGTCAGCTGGTGTGTGATAATCCTTTATTTGTCATCCAGGTATTCTGTTATCATTTTATCATATTTCCAATGAGGCACATAATGCACCTTCACTACTGTTCTTATAGCAAACATACACACTCCGCATTTGTAGAGGACAAGTAATTAATTATAAAATGGCACACACCTATGAACTGTGCTGACGGTATAATATACAATGGCTAGGGATAACTTTGAGAACTAGTCACACAGAAGCAGCTGCCGCCACTAAAACAAAATAATGCTGTGCAATCTCCAGTAATATTCACTGTCTTTAGAAATTCCACATGTCTTATTCTGGTCATTGTTTATCTCTATTGAAAATACACGACAATGAGTGTTTTAGCCTCAGTCTAGGTCTCCTTGTACATATAGCCCCTGGTTTACCTGCTTGCTCTACTTGTGTCTATAGTAATTTCCAATACCTGTTTCTTTTTGTTCCCATTTTTTACCACAAGGCAAAACCCTCTTTGCTTTAGTGGCCAGTTTGCACAACTGCTTTATTTCTTGTTTTATAACTTTCTCTTGTCACATCTCTGGAATCCTGTTGGGTCCTGTCATGGTAATTTGATAGGTTTCAGAGTAGCAGCCGTGTTAGTCTGTATTCGCAAAAAGAAAAGGAGGACTAGTGGCACCTTAGAGACTAACCAATTTATTTGAGCATAAGCTTTCGTGAGCTACAGCTCACTTCATCGGATGCATGATGATCCGATGAAGTGAGCTGTAGCTCACGAAAGCTTATGCTCAAATAAATTGGTTAGTCTCTACGGTGCCACTAGTCCTCCTTTTCTTTTTGGTAATTTGATAGTTCAACTAGTTTGCTGGTTAACAGAAAGATCACCTCTCCATACTACATTAGCGGCCTTGCAACACATTTTCAGTTTGGCTGTCTTGGCTGTAATGTAATACAATGCAAATGTATACAGAACAATTAGAATTAGACGCGGCAGAACTCAATTGTTTTTTTATAATTCAGATGGATAATGTCGATATTAATTCTTAAGCATTTTTTTATTATTTTTATCAATCTAATTTTTCACAGCTGTGGGAAATTATGGAGGGGTATCAGACAATTATTCAGTGACAGTAGATGTTGAGATTCAAAGTTAAAGCTTTATAAACTATTAAAAACTCAAATTGTTAACATCTTATGTTAAAATGTACAAAATAAATATAAAATCAACAAACCTTACCCATTTTTACTATTCCTTCACTAGTCCATTTGTAACAAGTCTAATCCAAAAGTCTAAAGTGCTGTGATTTTGATTGTAATAAGTTCTCAAACAGCATTTTTCTCACTTTGTCTATCTGTAAATTTTGATATTAATGAAAATACTTTTTCATCAGTTTTTGTGTGGGTACAGTGAAATTGATGTTTCCCACATTTACCAATAAAAATCTAACACTTTGAAGCCTAGATATAATATATTTGGGGCATATTCAGACTCAACAGAACAGGCTTTTCAAGGGCACATGGCTTTTGTTCTAGAAGCTATTTGGATACCTGAAACAAATATGGGGTTTTTGTTTTTGTTTTAATTTTGATAAGCTAGAAAGAGAATGATGAAAAATATCATGCCTATAGTGAAAATGGCAAAAAATTGTTTCTTCATTTTTGGCAGGGATATACAGTTAATTTTTGGTTCTCAGGTAACTTCCACTGGAGCCATTCCCTTCCGCTTGCACAAGCTAAGCAAGGTTGGCCTGGTTAGCATGTGATTGGCAGACTCCTGTGAAGCGGCATGAAACTCTGCCCTTTGAGCCAGTAATGACTTAAATTAATACCACAGCTCAGAGACACAGACCTTGAACTTGCATTCTTCTTAGCATATGTGCAATGCGCCTCATGTGGCATGTAATCAGGATTCACCACCGAATTTGGTCTGCTGGTTGGATCATTAACTTCCCTGGCCTAGGCTGGGTACTGACAGGGAGTGCATCATGAACACTGATCCATGCCTCCCAAACATGCACTGAGGCCCTGATACCTTAGTGGGGCTATGCCTGGTGGGTAGGTCTGCCTAAGCAACTGTACCTTGCACGATCAGGGCCCAAGTTAAGTTTGGCCTTGATCAAACATGCTTAGACATGTGATGAGTAACTGTACTCATGTGAGTAATCTCATTGCCCCTGATCCTGCAGTTGGATTCACATGGATTCACATGGATTCACCAAGGGTCTGCCTGTCCAGATCTGACTGTAAGCTGGGTCACAGAGTTCAGTGGCACGACTCCCATCTCTGTTTACAGGATTGGGGCCTGGGGCACTGTTTTTACAAGAGGGTTTTTTGCACTGATGTAGCTATCTAGCAAAACCACCACAGTAGATTCACTACACAAGCCCTGCTTGGCACTGGTGTAGTGCAGTGGTTCCCAAACTAGGGGCACCACTTGTTCAGGGAAGGCCCCTGGCAGGCCGGGCCGGTTTGTTTACCTGCCGCGTCCGCAGGTTCGGCCGATCGTGGCTCCCACTGGCCGCGGTTCGCCTCTCCAGGCCAATGGGGGCTGCTGGAAGGGCGGCCAGCACATCCCTCAGCCGGCACTGCTTCCCGCAGCCCCCATTGGTTGAGAACAGCGAACCGTGGCCAGTGGGAGCCACGATCGTCCGAACCTGCAGACGCGGCAGGTAAGCAAACCAGCCCAGACAGCCAGGGGCTTTCCCTAAACAAGCGGCGCTCCTAGTTTTGGAACCACTGGTGTAGTGTGTTTACATTAGTCACTTGCACCAAGTTACACCAGTGCAAATTTCCCTACTTTAGACAAGCCCTTAAGTAGCATCTGTATTTCCACTGAGGATACAGTGTCTGATTCCCCCTTGCCCTGCACCTTTCATAGTGACTTACACTAGAGCAAAGCATTTGTTAAATGTTTTCAGATTAGAATGATAGTACATTACACCCATTTTGCCGTGATGAAAATCTACCCAAGGGGTAGGGCAAGCGAGAAAGAGGCCTAGTTTACCTTTAAACATTAGATCGACCTAGCTATATTGCTCAGGAGGACTGTGAAAAATTTTGAAGTCGTAATGTTGACCTAACCCTTGTTGTAGGCATGGCTAGGTCTACTGAAGAATCCTTTAGTCCACCTAGCTCAGAGGTGGGCAAACTAGTGCCCGCGGGCCACATTCCCTCCAGACCCTGAGCTTCTCGCCCAGGAGGCTAGCCCCCAGCCCCTCCCCTGCCGTTCCTCCTCCCCTGCAGCCTCAGCTCACTGCGCTGGGCAGCGGGGCTGTGAGATCCTGGGGCAGCGCAGTTGCAGAGCCCAGCGTGACCCGGTGCTCTGTGCTGCGCGGTGTGTGGCTGGCTCCAGCCGGGTGGTGTGGCTGTAGAGCTGCCAGCCACTGGTGCTCCAGGCAGCGCAGGAAGGGAGCAGAGAGCAGTGGGGGTTGGAGAGAGGACGGGGAGTTCGGGATGGTGGTCAGGGGGTGAGGGTGTGGATACGGGGCGGGGCGGTCAGAGGACGGGGAACAGGGGGGTTGAATGGGGGCAAGGGTCCTGGGGGGCAGTCAGGAAGGAGGTGGGGATTGGATGGGGCAGCAGGGGGGCAGTCAGGGGCAGAGGTTCCGGGGACGGTCAGGGGACAGGGAGAAGGGGTGGTTGGATGGGGCAGGAGTCCTGAGGGGGCAGTCAGGAATGAGAGAGGGGGTTGGATGGGGTGGCGGGGAGCAGTCAGGGGCAGGGGTTCCAGGGATGGTCATGGGGACAGGGAACAGGGTGGTTGGATGGGGCAGGAGTCCCGGGAGGGCCCTCAGGGGGCAAAAAGCTGGGGGGGGAGGTCAGATGGGGGCAGGGGCTGGGCCACACCTGGCTGTTTGGGGAGGCACAGCCTCCCCTAACCGGCCCTGCATACAATTTTGGAAACTGATGTGGCCCTCGGGCCAAAAAGTTTGCCTGCCCCTGACCTAGCTACTGCCTCTCGGAGAAATGGGCTCATTACCTTGATGGAAAAACCCCTTCCATCGACTTAGGAAGTGTCTACACAATGGCACAACAGCAACAGCTATAGTTCTGTAGGGGCCATAGTGTAGATGCACCCTGAGGCCTGAAGAATAGGACAGAAATGCTATGCACGGTTGCACTTGTCTATTTTTACTACAACTATTAGAAACAAGGGTGGCTTTTTTAAAAACCAAAACTTACTAACTTTGATATGTGTTGAGGTCACATTAGTGTTTGTTAATGTTTTTCGTTAGTGATCTTTATGTAAGCAGTGTCAGGATGAGCTCCACCCTGACATCTGGTGGTGAGGTGTGGCAAGTTGTGGAAAAGAACTTCAGGGGCTGATCTCATTTGCATAGGCACACCCACCCCGCCTAGAATGAGGCCATAGCTGCCCAAATGGTCACTTTGGCTGCTGTGGGATCCCCAGTGTCTCTGTTATTGGGGCAGGAAGAATAAATTGTTATTACCCTGATTATGCAAACTGTGCTTAGAACTGTACGTGGCCTTTTGTTATGATGGAGGGATTCACCATCAACTAAGTAGCACTTGCTAGGCAAGGGTCATGGGTTCCAAAACTGTGTGAATGGAGAGAGGCTGGGGACAAGTATTAATAGTTGGTGGCATGGGCCCCTTGGTGAGGGTCTTACATGCTAATTGCACTTCCTCCTCTCTCCACTGTAGAATATCAGAGCTAATTTTGATTTCATTAGAAGTCTGGTTGTAGGCTGCTGAGCTCACTTTGGGCTGACAGTGCACCAGCACTGGGGCTCCCCTACTACAAGCTGAATTCACCTAAGAGCTGAAATCACTGAGTGTTGTGTTAAGTAGTGGGGGAGCCTGAAGATATATTGTGGAGCAGTTTGCAGGACGGCTGGAGTGCCTTGCGGACCGGCTGGTGAAGCAGTTTGACGCGGAGCAGTTTGTGGATGGCAGGAGCTGCTTGTGGGCCGTGGAGCTGAGCGAAGGAGTTCGTGGGGCGGCTGGCGGAGCGGAGCGCCGCTATGGGGCGGTCAGCTTCAGATCATGTAAGGTGCCTCTTACCCCCGTCCCATTTCCACCCAGGTTGGGAGGTAAAGCTCCGCAGATAAACTTTCGAACTCTGGGGCTGCCCTGACCAGGGACAGAGACTTTTGGGGCATTGGACTTTTGGGACTTTGGGTGATTTGGGGTTGCTGGACTCAAGAATCAAAGGGAAAAGGGTATGCCCCAATTTGCTTGGGGTGGGTTTTTTTTGCTCATGGGTTGTGTTATGAATCCTGTTGGTGGTGTTTCCCCAACATAATGCCACATTGTTTCTCTCTGTTATTAAAAGGCTTTTGCTACACTCAGACTATGTGCTTGCGAGAGGGGAAGTATTGCCTCTTGAAGGCGCCCAGCGGGGGTGGTATATATTTGTCCCAGGTCACTGGGTGGGGGCTCGAGCCGGTTTGCATTGTGTTATTGGAATGGATCCCCTAGATATTGAACCCGGCCCTTGTTGCTGCCAGCTCTGATGGGCAGAAGGGTTACATTTATAATGATATTCCTAAATTATTTTATTTTACCAGCATTAGTTGGAAGGAGATTTTTATCAGCAAATATCCATAAAAGTAGATCTCACCCTAGGCACGCAAACCAAAAAAAATAAAAAAGTTATTTCCATCGATGATAACAGAAATGTACAGATTGTCCGGCAAAGGAGGAAAAATGCGGCTTGAGAATTTCTAAGAATTTGATTTAAGGATCTTCACTGTATATTTTGGCACGTGGTGATGACAAGTTGTGCGTTAACAGTTATAAAGCGCCGTCTTCATGAATCGCAAAACCTGTCATTAACTAATTATTGTCTGACCGCCCCCACCCCGCCCCATTTCCTGCAACATTTTAAACGGAAAAAAAAAGGAAAAAAAAGCAGTAAACAATGCTTAAACACAAACATCGATGTGATCTTTTAGAAATGAGATAAAAATAAAGCTTGAATTCTGCCAAGCCGAATTATAACCCTCAGGGGCTGCTTGGCACCAACTCCCCCCCCCCCCCCCCGCGGTCACTGACTGTCCACCACTGGTGGCTTATCATAGAATCATAGAATATCAGGGTTGGAAGGGACCCCAGAAGGTCATCTAGTCCAACCCCCTGCTCGAAGCAGGACCAAATCCCAGTTAAATCATCCCAGCCAGGGCTTTGTCAAGCCTGACCTTAAAAACCTCTAAGGAAGGAGATTCTACCACCTCCCTAGGTAACGCATTCCAGTGTTTCACCACCCTCTTAGTGAAAAAGTTTTTCCTAATATCCAATCTAAACCTCCCCCATCGGGATCGGCTTGATCCCCTTTATTTGGATCACCCTTTCCCGACCCGCCAGACGCCCCCGCCCGCCCCAAAGGTAAACCGGGAAGCGTCGAGCCCGGAGTGGGATTTCCCGGCCGGTGCCTGCCGGCTGCAGTGGGATTTCCCTGCTCGGTGGGACGCTCCGGCGGCGGCGCTTCCCCCTAACTCAGGGCTGAGGCTCCTGGAAGCCGCGGCGCTGGCGGGGCTCCTCCCCTGCGAGTGGCGGCGGCGGGGGCGAGGAAGCTGCAGCCGGAGCCGCCGGGGGAGCGGAGCCCGGGACACCCCGGCAGGTGAGAGCCGCTGCCTCGGGCGCGGGCAGGGACACGCGAGGGGGCCCCTGCCCCTGCCCCGTGAAGTTGAAGGCCAGACCCGGGGGCGGGGAAGAGGGACTCTGGGGTGCACTGACCGACGGGGAAACGAGGCGAGTGGAGGGGGCGGAGGGCTGGGCACCTGGGTGCTGGGGTGGGGCGGACGGTGGGCTCTGGGTGCTGGGGGGGGGTGCTCTGGGTGCTGGGGGGGAGGGTGGGCGCCGGGGGGGCGGTGGGGGGAGGGTAGGCAACTGGGTGCTGGGGGAGGGTGGGCACTGGGCGCTGTGGGGGGCAATGGAGGGAGGGTGGGCGCTGGGTGCTGTGGGGGGCGGTGAGGCGGATGGTGAGCTCTGGGCGCTTTGAGTGAAGGTGGGGGGAGGGTGGGCACTGGGGGCTTTGAGGGGTGGTGGGGGAGGGTGGGCACTGGGTGCTTGGGGGAGGGTGGGGCGGACGGTGGGCACTGGGTTCTGTGGGCGGCGGTTGGGCGGACGGTGAGCTCTGGGCGCTTTGAGGGGGGGTGGGGGCTTTGAGTGAAGGTGGAGGGAGGGTGGGCACTGGGGGCTTTGAGGGAAGGTGGGCTCTGGGTGCTGTGGGGGGAGAGTGGGCACTGGGCGCTTTGAGGGGAGGTGGGGTCAGGGTGGGCTCTGGGTGCATTGGGCAAGGTGGGGGTGGGCACTGGGTTTACGTGGGAGGAAGGTGGGGGAGAGGGCATTGGGGGGGAGATGAGGGAGTGGGCACTGTGTGCATTGGGGAAGGTGGGGGAAGGGGCACTGGAGGAGATGAGGGAGTGAGGAGGAGTGGGCACTGGGTGTACTTGAGAGGAAGGTGGGGAGTAATGGCATGGGATGCACTGGAGGAAGGTGGAGGGATGTGTGTAGGGGTGGGTGTTGTGGGGCCAGGAGGTGGCAGAAGCAAGGTGCATAGTGCTGCTTCTAACTGTAAAGTTTGCCCCCTGCCCCCTTTAGTGACTGCTTCGAGTCTCGAGACAGACAGTGGGAGTTGTAGTGAAGGGGGGAGACCCCGGGTCCTCTTCTGTAAGGGATGGGATTTCCCTCTGCTTGATTTCCCTGGGACTCTCACACGTTCAGCGCACCAGCACAGCTATTCACTTGTACTTGGTTATTAAACCAGGACACTGGCTTCCTCTTGTCCCTCCACGTATCAAAAACCCCATCAGATCCTTTTCAAACAACAGGTTTGGTGATTGATTTGCTTAGGAACACGTAAGCGGAAAACCAATGACTATACTCGGATTACAGGCTTCACTGTGACTGTTGTGAAATCTATATGGCTGGAGCAACATTTGAAAGCCAAGTGATGATGACTGGGTTGAAGTGTAAATGTTAAAGTGACAAATGTAATAATCAGATTGTATTTGTTTAAGCAAACCATGCAGTTGTGGATATTGGACACACAGCTGGCAAACACGGCATCTCCCTTCCCACCCATGAACTAATTGGTAAACAGAACAGGAGTACTTGTGGTATCTTAGAGATTAACACATTTATTTGAGCATAAGCTTTCATGGGTTACAGCCCACTTCATTGGATGCACAGAATGGAACATATAATAAGAATCTATCTATAATCTGCAGGTTGGGGGGCTGTCTGTAAGCGAGGACTGGTCTGTTTCCCAAGATCTGTGAGAGTGAGGGTTCATTTTTCAGGACCGGTTGTAGATCTTTGATGATGTGCTGGAGAGGTTTTAGTTGGGGGCTGAAGGTGACAGCTAGTGGTGTTCTGTTGTTTTCTTTGTTCTGTCCTGTAGTAGGTGACTTCTGGGTACCCTTCTGGCTCTTTCAATCTGTTTCTTCACTTCAGCAGGTGGGTGTTGTAGTTGTAAGAATGCTTGATAGAGATCTGGTAGGTGTTTGTCTCTGTCTAAGGGATTGGAGCAAATGAAATTTCCCTTACTTGAATGCTGCCCAGATAATTACCCAGTCAACTTGCTCAGGCAAGTAATGCTCCTCATGAGAGGTTTCAGAGTAACAGCCGTGTTAGTCTGTATTTGTAAAAAGAAAAGGAGTACTTGTGGCACCTTAGAGACTAACCAATTTATTTGAGCATAAGCTTTCGTGAGCAACAGCTCACTGCATCCGATGAAGTGAGCTGTAGCTCACGAAAGCTTATGCTCAAATAAATTGGTTAGTCTCTAAGGTGCCACAAGTACTCCTTTTCTTTTTGCTCCTCATGAGATTACTGCTTTAGGGTTTGAACACTAAAGTCAATGGGAATGTGTCCTTGTCTTCAGTGTAAATAAGATCAGGCTTTTAATGTCTACTAGGCATAAAGGGTGGTTATGGAGGAAAGCTTGTTGCTACTAAGTATTACATTTTTCCAGCGTTTTTCCAACAGTGCTACTTGTGTATAATGCTGTAGTTTTAGTCTACTCCTAGCTGATTTATTTCCCTCTTCCCCTTAAAAGTAGCTTCTTAGAAGCATCTGAAGTTTTGCACCAGTGGCTATGCAGTAAGTGTTGGCAGGGTGGTACCATCCCTTCAGGCCTTCTGTATGTCATAACAACTTTAGTGCAATCTGTTGAATTATTGGTCTGTTACTAGGATGTCAGGCTTTATCAGTCTCAGCTTCTTATTCTTGTGTGGCAAGGTAAGTTTGGGAGCAGACTCCAGATTCTTGTTCTTCAGTACCATGTGCAGTCACACAGCCACTTTCTTGGCAGCAGCTTTGTCTAATCATCTGCTTTTGTGGATCAGAGGGAGGCATGGTTTACCAGAGGAGGATGAAACATTCTAAAATGCTCTTAATTTCCTCTGTTCCTTTTTTTTGCCTTTGAGTGGAAAATTGCTCCTGTTTTCCTCAGACCTACAGGAAGTATGCTGCCACCTCTCCATGCTCTCATTGTCTCCTATTCTTCACGGCTGCATAATAGTCACAGAGAAACTGTTTTTCTGGGAAATTAACATTTTCTGTGAAAAAAACATTCTGATTTCCTTCTTCAGGAGCTGGGGATTTAAATAACCCCCTGCAGTGTTGAGAACCCAGATCTGTAGAACTTCTCACCTGGGTGAAGCTAGGCATGTGCCTAAGGCCATGTCTATAGCTGTACTGGCAAATTATCCTAGTTAGATGCAGCTTCTACTATCAAAAGTTGCCAAAGCAAAATAAGCTTTTTTGCTGGTATGACTGCTAGGGCTTTTGCTGGTATAGCTGTGCTGGAAAATACTCACGCCTGCAACCGACATAGCTATGCCAGCAAAACTTAAAAGTACACACTAGGCATCAGTCTCTGCAGGATCGGGCCTTAGTACACGAACAGAAAGAGAAACTGATTTAAAATTGTCTATAAACAAAACAAAGACTAAAGAAGTGCTTTACATAAGAACGGCCATACTGGGTCAGACCAAAGGTCCATTTAGCCCAGTATCTTGTCTTCCGACAGTGGCTAATGCCACATGCCCCAGAGGGAATGAGCAGAACAGTTAATCAAATGATCCATCCCCTGTCACCCATTCACAGCTTCTGGCAAACAGAGGCTAGGGAAACCATCCCTGCCCATCCTGGCAAATAGGTCCATCAATGGCTATCTTCCTGAATTTATCTAGTTTTTTTTTTTTTTAACCCTGCCATAGTCTTGACCTTCACGACATCCTCTGGCAGAGAGTTTCACAGGTTGACACTGCATTGTGTAAAGAAATACTTCCTTTTGTTTGTTTTAAACCTGCTGCCTATTAATTTCATTTGGTGACCATAGTCTTTGTGTTATGACAAGGAGTAAATAACCCTTCCTCATTTACTTTCTCCACACCAGTCATGATTTTATAGACCTTTATCATATCTCCCCTTAGTTGTCTCTTTTCCGAACTGAAAAGTCCCAATCTTATTAATCTCTCCTCATATGGCAACCATTCCATATCCCTAATAATTTTTGTTGCCCTTTTCTGAACCTTTTCCAATTCCAAAATATCTTTTTTGAGGTGGGGCGACCACATCTACACACAGTATTCAAGATTTGGACGTACAATGGATTTATATAGAGGTGATATTATATTTTCTGTCTTATTATCTATCCCTTTCTTAATGATTCCCAACATTCTGTTAGCTTTTTTGACTGCTGCTGCACACTGAGTGGATGTTTTCAGAGAACTATCCACAGTGATTCCAAGTTCTCTTTCTTGAGTAGTAACAGCTAATTTAGACATTTTATATGTATAGTAGGGATTCTGTTTGCCAATATGCATTACTTTGCATTTATCAACATTGAATTTCATCTGCCATTTTGTTTTATTATCTAAATTGATGTAATTTAAAATAAAATAACAGAGGTAAAATAAGACATTTGATCCTGCATTCCCTGTACAAACTACATTTTCATTGCCTTCAACGTGGCAGCTGCCTTGCATGAGGACTGCGGCCATCATGCCAAAAGATATGAAAAGTACCTTGGACGTGTACGATACGCACGCATCAAAATTTATTAGGATGGTCACATTATTGTTTTCCTTTTAATGCTAACTACTGCATTTTTGCAGTTAACTAAATCTTAATGAGAAAAATCCTCATTTTAAAAAACAACAAAAACTGAGGCCTTGTCTACCATTGATATGGTGAACAGTGTTGAGCACAGGTGTTACTACGTAGATGGAGTTACACTGGGGCTAACCCTTCACGTATACACACTGCACTGATATAAAGCAAGTCTTTACTATTACTTTGATTATGTCCTGGAATTATTAGTCCTCTCTCAAAAAAGTTTTTATAACCATCGAACAAAGCTATCTTTAAAAAGTTACCAGTTTAAGTCAATTTTTAAAACCCATATATCAAATTCTGGGAATTTTTACTTTTTTTATTTTTAAACTGTGAAAGTGGCACAGCTGAGGAGTAACATATCATGTAAAATGGAAATGACAATGAAGATTTCTGAAACATTCCTGAAATGTTGGAGGAGATTTATGCCTATGTGCTGTGGTGTACCACTGAGATGTCTTAGAGAAGAATATTGCTTTGTATATCTGTCAATGCCAGCTACAGTGGACTGATCACATCAAGATACACAATTACCCTCAAGTGAAGTTTATAGGTTTTGATTTGTCCATAACAAATCTAGGAAGTTGAGGTTACAGTGTTAAATATCCACAGATTTAATTTTTTAAAGCTTATAAGGAATAGCGAAACTTAAAACAATTAAGTGTGTGTGTGTCCTTAAATTGTGAAATAATCCATTGTTTTGTCACTAGTTAAATAACAATTATTAAGTGATCAGGGTGCAAAAATACATAGTGTGATTTTACTTTTTATTTTAATTTTTAAAAAATATCTATAGATATTATAGGCGAGGAAGTATTGTTTTAGGGTCTCACTTGGAACTGGGGTACTACTGAGGTCACCTGACCCGCCAGCCTGGGTTATCTTTACACTGTGTTGCTGTGACAGGCTCTCAAGCCCCCTTCCAGCCCACACACAGGTAGGGACACACCCAGCTGCAAGAATTTTGTTGTTGCAGCCTTTGGAATTAGCTCTCCAGATCTAGATTTGCTAACATTCAGGGAATACTAGTTCCCTCAGCATTTTCTTGGGAGGTAAGGGTGTTGGTTGATAACTGTATTGATGTAGGAAGCACTAATTCTCTTGTATTAACTAACTAATGCACTGCATGTCATTTTTTTTTTAATCGTCCTCTAAGGCCCTGATTCAAAGACTCCCTGTGACTTTCTTGGACTTTGGAACAAGCCCTGTCCTTAGAAATTCAGAAACGGGCAGCCATTTTCTCATGTTTAAATGTCCTAGGGCCTGATATGATCCATGCAACCCTGCACATCTCACAATAACGTTATTTGAAAGTTAATCCATCCTGTGGCACTAATCAGTCCAAATTTGGGAAGGAATAAACGTTTTCTGCTTGGTACAGAGTCTACAGTGACAGACTACTTCCTAATCTGTTTATTAAAGTTATGCTATTCCTATTTCAAGACTGGTCACATTTGAATAAACACTAAGCAAGGAAAGTTGATCTGTATCCAAAATGCTTCAATAAATTAAGAAAAATACATATAAAAACTTGTTGGCTCTTGTCTGTATCTAGAAGTGTAGATATGGACAGCTGGAGTGGGGATAGAGCAAAACAGGAGAGGTTAGAAGATAATTAAATCCATTAAAGGTTTAGGTTTAAACTTCCAATACCCAAGCTTTGACATTGAGAAATAAATAAATATAAGTACAAGGAAGTAGTGCGATTGAATGGTAGATTAATAGACTTTTTCCCCCCCAGTTAAGCTCTGTTTTCACTTTGTAACTACAGGGAGAGGATAGTTTGTAAGACTTATTTGGCTTCTTGGATGCGCTTTGATCACCCTTGGTTATACCTCTGAATGAGGCTATGTCATTCTAACTAGGCAGTTTTGGAGCTCTCCATCTCCCATATTGCCCTGTCTCCATCCCTGCACTCTGCAACACATGCCGGCAGTAGAATATTTGCTCAATTTCTTCCATTTTCACCTTCATTTTTGCCTCTCTGCACCTCCCGTGTCAAGAGTTCTGACATGGCTCCAGGATCCCTCTTGAGTCATCAGGCCTGCCCCTCTTCCAAGCTCCTGTGGCCCTTCTTGCTACACCCTGGACATTTGGCCTGGCCTTCTCTGACTCTTGGAAAGACTCCCCTTTCTCATGTGGGATGTTAGTTATATACAGGGAGTCCTCTGACTTATGACGCCACTTACGATGCTTTTCAATTGACTGCCTGTTTCGCCCCTACGACGCTGGATCCCCTACGACGCTGGATTTGCATAAAGTTAGCTTGAAATCACTTCCTAGTTGCATTATACTGGTATGGAGCTGGAAGTGGTCGCTTCTGATTAGCTTTGAGACAGCAGGGTAGCTTGTTGCCGTGTAGGGTTGCTGCTTGTTTTTGATGGATATCACAGCTTTAAAGTTGGGCTACAAAGTTGAAGTGAGAATTGACTTAAGCATGGATTTATGTTCTGCATTTTGTCCCATAAGCCATGTCTACTGATTTCCAGTCCAGTGGCAAGACCATCCTTCCTGACAAATCACTAGTTAGAGCTGGCCTCCATAATTACTTGTTGTTTTTGGGGTGCTATTCTTATTGTCCAACAGTTGAAATCTAGAAGTAGACATTACTACAACAATGATTTATGATCTGAATAACATGCCTCACAAACAATTCCAAGCACATAATATGCATTTTAGTAAAGCAAAGAAAATGTATACTTTTATTATCAAAAAATGTAGGCTATATTTACAGGATGGAAAACTGTGACTCTCAAAAATATTTGGGGCGAGTGGTGGATGATTAGCTGAACATGAGCTCCCAGAGTGATGCTGTGGCCAAAAAGACTAATGTCATCCTTGGATGCATAAACATAGGAATCTTGAGTAGAAGTAGAGAGGTTTACTTGGTTCTGCCTCAGTGCAGAAGGCTGGACTAAATGACTTCTCAAGGTCCCTTTCAGCCCTACATTTCTATGATTCTGGGTTTTTCTTACCTCTGTATTTGACATAGGTGCGACCACTGCAGGAATACTGTGTTCAATTCTGGTGTCCAGAATTCAAGAAGGATGTTGATAGACTGAAGTGGGGTCAGAGAAGAGCCACAAGAATGATTACAAAGGATTAGAAAACATGCTTTTTAGTTATAGACTCAAAGAGCTCAATTTATTTATTTTAATAAAGAGAAGGTTAAGGGGTGACTTGATTACAGTCTATCAATGTCTACATGGAGAACAAATATTTTAAAATTGGCTCTTCAATCTAGTAGAAAAAGCTGAAGCTAAACAATTTCAGACTGGCAATGAGGTGTAAATTTCTAACAGTGGCAGTAATTAACCATTGGAACAATTTACCAAGGGTCATGGTAGATTCTCCATCACTGGCAATTTTTAATATCAAGATTGGATGTTTTTCTAAAAGAGATGCCCTAGGAATTTTGTTGGGAAAGTTCTATGGCAGGGATTGATAACCTTTGGCACGCAGCCCATCAGGGAAAGCCCCTGGCAGGCTGGGCCGGTTTGTTAACCTGCAGCATCTGCAGGTTTGGCTGAACGCAACTCCCACTGGCTGCAGTTTGCCGCTCCAGGCCAATGCGGGCTGCGAGAAGTGGCGTGGGCCAAGGGATGCGCTGGCCGCCCTTCCTGCAGCCCCCATTGGCCTGGCACGGTGAACCGCGGCCAGTGAGAGCTGTGATGGGCCAAACCTGCAGATGCGGCAGGTGAACAAACCGTCCTGACCCCACAGCAGATTTCCCTGGCAGGCCATGTGCCAAAGGTTGCTGATCCCTGTTCTACAGTATGTGTTATACAGGAGGTCAGACTAGACTACCCTTCTAGCCATGAAATCTCTGAATTTTACAGTGAGAGATTAAAGGAACTCATTTAAACTATTTAGTTTATTAAAAAGAAATTTGAGATGACTTAATTATGATCTACAAGTACCAGTTCAGGAAGAAGAGATCTGATATTAGCGGGCTCTTTAATCTAGTGTAAGGGGACTGTTGCCCCCTTACTAACATTCAGTGGGGGTGTTTTAGTTGCTAGCTCCCAGTACTAAAAAGGGGGAAGGGTCGATGGGAAACCAGGACCCGGGGACTGGCAGTCCCCAGGAACAATGGGAAGAGGCCAATGTTCTAGGTCAGCCTGAATGACAGGGTGGGCAGGCTAATCAGGGAGTCAGGAAACCAGGGAGGTCCCGTCCTCCCTGTGAGCTGGAATTGCCTGGGTCAGACAGAGTGGGGCCGAGCTAAGGAGAAAGCAGGGGCCTGAGCTAAGCTGGGGAGCAGAGCTGGGCCAGATCCAGAAGGACCAGAAAAGCAGCGCAGAGAGAGCAGACCCTGTCCTGGGAGCAGAGCTGCAGCCCCAAAGCCAGAGGCACAGCCCAGAGAGAGCAGACTTGCCCTGGGCGCAGAGCTGCAGCAACCAGAGCCAGAGGGGCCAGAGAAGCAGCCCAGGAAGCAGGTCAGTGCTGGGAGCAGAGTCACAGAAGCAGCCTGCAGAGCAGACCTGCCTGGGAGCAGAGCTGCAGCAACCAGAGCCAGAGGGGCCAGAGCAGCAGCCCAGGGAGCTGGAGGCAGAGCAGCAGCAGTGCAGAGACAGAGTGGTGCAGCTGGGGCTGGAGCAGTCCGGAGCTGGGTGCTGTGAGCAGCTCGGGAGAGCGAGGGGGACCCTGGGCAGCGGGCCCAGCACAGGGAGACGCCTCAGCCAAGGGGCTCTGCAGGCCAGGCTTGGATCATAACCCTGACAGGTCAGGGGCAACACTGGGAAGAAGGATCCTACCGCTTAGAGCCTGAGAGCGTGTGGCCACCACCAGAGCGAGTGTCCAACCCTCAGCAACCCTGCAGCACAGCCAGGGCCGGAGAAGAAGGCCTGGGACTTACAAGGAACAGACTGTGAACTGCCCTGACGTTCCAGAGACATTGTTTGTGATGCTCCCTGCCACAGAGCGGGGTGATGTGTTTCCTTTAACCTTTCCCATTATTCCTTATTCTTTTTAAAATTAATTGTTGATTAAATAACTTGCATTTGCTTTAACTTGTATGTAATGGTCAGTGGGGGTCAGAGAAGTGCCCAGTGCAGAGATAGTACCCCGGAGTGGGGACACCCTAGCCCCTGTCCTATGTGACCACAGCAGGGTTGGGGGTTGAGCCCCCCAGGAATCCTGGGCCCAGCCTTTTTGGGGTTACAAGGACTCTGCCAGACAGGAGAGTGGAAGGGGAGCCTTCAAGGGCAGGGAGGCCACTGGGTAAAGGAAGTGGGAGCGAGGACTCGGATCCTTTCGCTAGCCCACTTCACCAGGGTAGTGCAGAAGCCAGGAAAGTTCCCCACAATAGCGGGACTATTCCCCTGCTTACACTAGCATACAAAGACATAACAAGATCCAATGGATGGAAGTTGAAGCTAGCAAAGTTCAAACTGGAAATACGATACAAAATTTTAACAATGAGGGTAATGAAGCATGAATCACTGGGTAAAATTCTGTGTTTGTCTTATGTTTGGTAGGAGGTCAGACTAGATGATTGGAATGATCCTTTCTGACCTAAAAACCCATGAGTAAGTCCGCACAATAAGTACAGTTTCAGAGTAGCAGCCGTGTTAGTCTGTATTTGCAAAAAGAAAAGGAGGACTTGTGGCACCTTAGAGACTAACCAATTTATTTGAGCATAAGCTTTCGTGAGCTACAGCTCACTTCATCGGATGCAGTGAGTTGTAGCTCACGAAAGCTTATGCTCAAGTAAATTGGTTAGTCTCTAAGGTGTCACAAGTCCTCCTTTTCTTTTTACAATAAGTACAGTGTGGACAGAGGTAGTTCTGAGTTCACTACTCAGTGCTCTACAAATGTCCATCAGAACTTGTCTGGAGAGACCATCCTTAATGGGAGAGAAGATTGTTCAGTTTCCTTGGGATTTAGATGGAATAATGCTGTGTCTTACAATATCCTTCCTATATCCCCCACAAAAACTGTACACAAATTCCTGGTTAATACTCTTGTTAGTAAATTCTTGTTAGTAGGAAATACACTGTTTAGTTCTGAGACGGAAATGAGAACCAGATGCCTAAAAAGATCTGAAAGTGAAATTCAGACTCTGAATCATCAAGTACTGTATTCCAGACACTAATGGAAATAAAAGTGGCAGCAACCTAATTTAAAAAATCAAGTGTCCCTGCCTTTGGGAGTGGTGTGGCTAGATTATTAGTAGCTACAATGTCTTGAAGCTATGGTGAACATAGATCCGTACTGTTGAATTGGGCTTTCGGAGAAACTGCAGTGACAATGCTAAGCAGATAATGTAAAATTAATTTCAGATGTGGATAAGGTGAGCTCCAATATGCATTTTGACATATGTCCCTGGCCAGCACATCCCTCGGCCCCCGCCGCTTCCCGCAGCCCCCATTGGCCGGGGACAACAAACTGCTGCCAGTGGGAGCTGCGATCGGCTGAATCTGCAGACGCTGCCGGTAAACAAACCAGCCTAGCCTGCCAGTGGCTTTCCCTGGCAGGCCATGTGCCAAAGGTTGCCAATCCCTGACTTAGTTCCTTGCTCTTTATAACTCTGTTCCCTAGACCTTGCTGCCTGGATGCTGGGAAATGGAGCACTTTGGGATAAGGAAAACTGGGCTGCAGAACAGTTTGCTTAGTGGAGTTTTTGGACCTGTTCAAGGCAAGGTTAGATTGTAACTGGCAGTTGTATGATGCCATTCCTGCTGTATGATGCTGATCATAGAGGTCCTGTTAATATTTACTGTTGAGAATCTTGCTTAACAAAAACATATTACAGGGTCACACAGTTGACACCTTGGCCATTTTATGGCTAAAACATGTGATGCCTACGTAAGCCCTTTTGACTTTTTTCCTTTTTAGACTTATATTCCCCGTTTCATCTCCCTACCTTCTATTTTGAACATATTTCCATCTTTCTTGTACCATTTGTGCATCCTCTAATAATAATTTTAAGAGATGTTTTTATAGATTTCTCTTGCTAGAGTGCATAGCTGCCAAGTTTCAAGGAGTTCCATGTGACATCGTATGCAAGTTATTTAATGATTTAATTTGTATAGTACAAAACAGTTTGCACTTAGGCGCAAACTTCTTCTTTTTTAAGCTTTGCGCAGTGAGGGCTGATGAAAGGCAACAACTCATTTGACCTCCAGTGGAAACAAATCACTGATTTCCCTCACAGGGTTGGATCCCCTGGGCAGTTGTGAGAAGGCAGGTCCTTATTCCTGGCACTTCTCAGAATTAAAGGGAGGGGTTGGCATCATGGCAGGTAAATTAAGGTCTAAAGGAGGTGCAGTTGCCGTGCAGGAAGGAGCTGGAGGTAGTTATTGGTGTGAACCTGGAGGAGTTAGCCCTATTAGCCCCTTCCATGCATCAGTTCCAGTTCCCACCCTGTCTTTCTATTGGTTCCTAAGCCTCATTCAACCCATTCAAATCCCCCGTCATTCCCACTCACATTCTGTTTCCCTATTAACTCTTGACCTCTCCATAGCTCCCTCCAGTAGCTCCTGTCCTACTCACTCTTAGCTTGGCCAATAGCCCCTGAGTCCTCCGAGCAGCTCCTCCTTCCCCTTGGTAACTCGCATTAGTCTGTTCTCTCCCCTCTGTGGTGCAGCCTTACCAGACATGTCCTCTGCTGAGTTCCACGCAAATATGAACTGGGAGGCAAGAGCAGGCAAAGGAGGAGGCACCGAGGCTGCCTACTCTTTCTCGGCAGTGCCCCAGCGACCTTGGTGGCTCTCTCTGTGTGGTATTTGTGTAGTGAGGGTACTGTCTGAATGTGCAGTTTGCTGTGAGCCCTGATGTTAGAAAAACATCATGAAATAAATAAGACTTTCTGCCTCCCGCTGGTACAGCTATGAGGCATGCTGTCCTGGGTCTTGCTTTGTGTGGCAGAAAGGGTGGAAAGTATTGGTGAGAAATTTTGTATATAGCACTTCTTCTGTTTTAGAAGATAATGTAAGAAGTGAAAGTAATAGCTCCACAAGTTGGAGGCAGGTGCATATTTTTTTTTTCTCCACTAACTTTCACTACCAGGTACTATTTTAAGATGTCTGTAACATTTGATTCTTCAGTTACTGCCCAGAGTTAGTCTGCTTTTATGTGAAAAGAAAAACAAATTCTTCAGATTGTGTAGGGAGTCTCCAAGTAGCTAGGGCTGCTTCCTTCCTCTCCCCAATCAGGACTGCAGACAAATGAGTATGCAGATCATGTACTCATTATTGTAACTCATTGTATATGTGACCGGTTATTTAAAAAAAAAAAAAAAAAAGACAAGAGCCCAGGGCTTAAAATACCCAGGGATCTCTGTGTACAAGAAAAAATAAAATAAAAACAAATCTCACAACAAGCTTTGTAAAATAAATGTTGTTAAGTTCAGTGTTTGCCTCTAGAGTTTTTATATTATGACGTTCATCTGCAGAGACCTAGATTTCCTTCAGATAACATGAATAAAAGGAAGTCTGTTTCTGTTGATCTGTTTTTATTCAAGCATTGCAGCATGCAAGAGTTGTCTTTAGTGAAGCAGTTAGCATTTAACGTACTGCCTAATATAGTGTAAAGTGATGGTAAGAGAGGAATGGACCAAACCAAAAGACTATAATGTGCACGATTCCAGTATGTCACCGTTTCCCACCTTTTCTAGCTGAAGGATCCCAAAGTGCTTTTCAAAGAATTATGTAATAATAGAGAGAGATTACTTTCAATTGAAACTGCTGGAAAAATTTAGGAAGAAAAAAAAATGTAATTGCCAGAGTTGGAATTTGGCAAAAACACATAAACCCCTGCTGTTGCAAAAAGTCCTATGAAATCTTGAATGACCATATGTGATTAGGACTTTATCTACACATTTGCACCTGCAGTAGCCAGTAACACCAGCCTGGGACACTTGTTTGTATTGACACAGAGGGAAGAATAGTCTGCATCATATCCAGGACCAGCTCTAGGCACCAGCAAAGCAAGCACGTGTTTGGGGTGGCACATTTCTCAGGGCGGCATTCCGGCCATCCCATCCCCCCCCCACCAGCTGAGCCCACCGGCTGCTCCCTCCACCCCGCGCATGGGTGGAGCTGGGGGCGCTGCTCCCCACCCCGCGCCGGGGCAGGCTCCCACCTTGCAGGCGAGATTGTAGCCCTGCCTGAGCGGCGGGGACTGCTTGTGGACCTCTGCGGTGCCAGTCCAGCCAGAACAGAACCCGGTCCCCAGACCCAATTTATGAGAAACTGGGTGCATCGGAAGACACTAACGTTTTTCATTACAGTGTATAGTTGAACCCAAATTGTTTGTAATTGTGATTTTGTTAAAATTAAATGAGTACACTTGTAGGAAATTGTTTTATTTCACTAACTACAAATTCTCTATTTTCATTTTTTTAAAATTTGTAAACAGCCAAAAAACAAAACAAAAACATTGCAAACATGTGTAAACGCCAAAAAGAAGGAGGGGGCAATTTTTTTTTGCTTGGGGTGGCAAAAAACCTAGAGCTGGCCCTGATCATATCTGTATCATTGAGGTATTCCTTGTAGGTCTCCTATCCACATTTTGGCCCTGTTTAGCTTATGAGATAAGAAATCACAGCGCTGGGAGGTATGGCTGCAAGCCCATCCAAATCAATGCTTCATATTGGCATCACCTGTTCTACAAGAAAAGTTAAATGATTTAAGCAGCCAACATTGCAAGGATAAAATCGTGACCCTATTGAAGTGAATGGGGCTCAGATTTCCCTTGAAACGTTTAAAATAAAGTCATCACATGGGGAACTGAATTTGAAAGCTCAAGGATAAACTGATAAACTTGAATGCAAACAAAGGACTACCAGTACTTTGCAAAAGTATTTTCATAATCCTTTTGATTAGGATTGCTTATCCGAGGCAGGCTATGTTTCCAGATAAGTAACTAAAAGCAAGCCATTAAAATGTAAGTATGCAAAGCTTTCTGTCTCTCAAATTATTTGCTTATAATGGTAACGATTTATACTTGAGTGAGGTTCTGTAAGAAGTGATAGGAAAGGTCTGATATATCTAACGTGACCTGTTTCATATCTAACACACTTTAACATACCCTAAGTCAAGTCTGTCTATCAATTAGCTGCAAAAATTAAAGAGAATAACGGGTATGTCTACACTACGAAATTAGGTTAAATTTATAGAAGTCGTTTTTTTAGAAATCGTTTTTATATAGTCTATTGTGTGTGTCCCCACACAAAATGCTCTAAGTGCATTAAGTGCATTAACTTGGCGGAGTGCTTCCACAGTACCGAGGCTAGAGTCGACTGCCGGAGTGTTCCCGCAGTCTCCGCCGCCCATTGGAATACTGGGTTGAGATCCCAATGCCTAATGGGCAAAAACATTGTCGCAGGTGGTTCTGGGTACATGTCGTCAGGCCCTCCCTCCCTCCGTGAAAGCAAGGGCAGACAATCATTTTGTGCCTTTTTTCCTGAGTTACCTGTGCAGAAGCCATACCATGGCAAGCATGGAGCCCGCTCAGCTCACTATCACCCTAAGTCTCCTGGGTACTGGCAGACGCGACACTGCATTGCTACACAGCAGAACCCATTGCCTTGTGGCAGCAGATGGTGCAATAGGTCTGATAACCATCGTCGTCATGTCCAAGGTGCTCCTGGCTGCCTCGGTAAGGTTGGTCAGGAGCACCTGGGCAGACATGGGCGCAGGGACTAAATTAGGAGTGGCTCGACCAGGTCATTCTCTTTAGTCCTGCCGGCAGTTCTATTGTACCATCTTCTGCCGAGCAGGCAGGAGATGAGGATGGCTAGTAGTCCTACTGCACCATCTGCTGCCAGCCAAAGATGTAAAAGATGGATGGAGTGGATCAAAACAAGAAATACACCAGATTTGTTTTGTATTCATTTGCTCCCCCCTCCGTCCGTGAAATCAATGGCTGACAATCGTTTCGGTGAGGTCTGTCAGGGGCACCTTGAAAAGTTTAATGGAGATTCAGTCCTGCCTGAAATACCGGGGGGAGGGATAGCTCAGTAGGTTGAACATTGGCCTGCTAAACCCAGGGTTTTGAGTTCAATCCTTGAGGGGGCCATTCTGTGTGACAGTTGTTTTTGTTTCTCCTTGAAGTAAAGCCACCCCCTTTGTTTTTAATTCCCTGTAAGCCATGTCGTCAGTCACCCCTCCCTCCGTCAGAGCAACATCAGACAATCGTTCTGTGCCTTTTTTCTGTGCAGACGCCGTACCACGGCAAGCATGGAGCCCGCTCAGATCACTTTGGCAATTAGGAGCACATTAAACACCACACACATTATCCAGCAGTATATGCAGCACCAGAACCTGGCGAAGCGAAACTGGACGAGTAGGCGACGTCAGCGCGGTGACGTGAATGATGAGGACATGGACACAGACTTCTCTCAGAGCACGGGCACTGGCAATGTGGCATCATGGTGCTAATGGGGCAGGTTCACGCGGTGGAACGCTGATTCTGGGCCTGGGAAACAAGCACAGACTGGTGGGACCGCATAGTGTTGCCGGTCTGGGACGATTCCCAGTGGCTGCGAAACTTTCGCATGCGTAAGGGCACTTTCATGGAACTTTGTGACTTGTTTTCCCCTGCCCTGAAGCGCAAGAATACCAAGATGAGAGCAGCCCTCACAGTTGAGAAGCGAGTGGCAATAGCCCTGTAGAAGCTTGCAACGCCAGACAGCTACCAGTCAGTCGGGAATCAATTTGGAGTGGGCAAATCTACTGTGGGGGCTGCTGTGATGCAAGTAGCCAACACAATCAAAGATCTGCTGATATCAAGGGTAGTGACCCTGGGAAATGTGCAGGTCCTAGTGGATGGCTTTGCTGCAATGGGATTCCCTAACTGTGGTGAGGCCATAGACGGAACCCATTTCCCTATCTTGGCACCGGAGCACCAAGCCTGCGAGTACATAAACAGCAAGGGGTACTTTTCAATAGTGCTGCAAGCTCTGGTGGATCACAAGGGACGTTTCACCAACATCAACGTGGGATGGCCGGGAAAGGTATATGACACTTGCATCTTCAGGAACTCTGGTCTGTTTCAAAAGCTGCAGGAAGGGACTTTATTCCCAGACCAGAAAATAACTGTTTGGGATGTTGAAATGCCTATATGTATCCTTGGGGACCCAGCCTACCCCTTAATGCCATGGCTCATGAAGCCATACACAGGCAGCCTGGACAGTAGTCAGGAGCTGTTCAACTACAGGCTGAGAGAGTGCAGAATGGTGGTAGAATGTGCATTTGGACGTTTAAAAGCGTGCTGGCGCAGTTTACTGACTCGGTTAGACCTCAGCGAAACCAATATTTCCACTGTTATTACTGCTTGCTGTGTGTGCCACAATATCTGTGAGAGTAAGGGGGAGATGTTTATGGTGGGGTGGGAGGTTGAGGCAAATCGTCTGGCCACTGGTTACGCGCAGCCGGACACCAGGGCGGTTAGAAGTTGTCAGGAGGGCGCGGTGCACATCAGAGAAGCTTTGAAAACCAGTTTCATGATTGGCCAGGCTACGGTGTGAAAGTTCTGTTTGTTTCTCCTTGATGGAACCCCCCACCACCCTTGGTTCGCTCTACTTCCCTGTAAGCTAACCACCCTCCCCTCCTCCCTTCGATCACCGCTTGCAGAGGCAATAAAGTCATTGTTGCTTCACATTCATGTATTCTTTATTAATTCATCACACAAATAGGGGGATAACTGCCAAGGTAGCCCAAGAGGAGTGGTGGAGGTGGGTAGCACCAGGAGGGGTGGTGGAGGAGGGAAGGACAAGGCCACACAGTATTTTAAAATTATAAAACTTATTGAATGCCTTCTGTTGCTTGGGCAGTCCTCTGGGGTGGAGTGGCTGGAGGCCCCACCACTGCGTTCTTGGGCATTTGGGTGAGGAAGCTATGGAACTTGGGGAGGAGGGCGGTTGGTCACACAGGGGCTGTAGCGGTGGTCTGTGCTCCTGCTGCCTTTCCTGCAGCTCAGCCATATGCTGGAGCATATTAGTTTGATCCTCCAGGAGCCTTGGCATTGAATCCTGCCTCCTCTCATCACGCTGCCGCCACCTTTCAGCTTCAGCCCTCTTTTCAGCCCGCCACTTACTCTCTTCAGGCCACCACTTCTCCTCCTGGTCATTTTGAGCTTTCCTGAACTCTGACATTATCTGCCTCCACGCATTCGTTTGTGCTCTGTCAGTGTGGGAGGACAGCATGAGCTCAGAGAACATTTCATCACGAGTGCGTTTTTTCCACCTTCTAATCTTCGCTAGCCTCTGGGACGGAGAAGATCCTGTGATCCTTGAAACACATGCAGCTGGTGGAGGAAAAAAAAGGGACAGTGGTATTTAAAACACATTTTATAGAACAATGGGTACGCTCTTTCACGGTAAACCTTGCTATTAACATTACATACCTAGCACGTGGTTCCTAGCTGCTGTTTGTACAAGCGTAACTTACCTTTGCTTGGAACCAGTTTAGGTGAACTTAAAGCACTGTCCCCTCTGTCTCCTAGGGCTTTACACTGGTACAGCTATGCCAATGCCTGCCACCAATGGCAGAAATCGTGGGGAAATTCTTTATATAGACAGGGGCTAAACTATTTCAGCTTTCACGTTGAGGGAGCTGGAATGTGTAAAGTTGCACTAGGTTAGGCTTCAGTAGAGTTGCCTTTGAACTGAAACCAGTATTAAGACATGTGAATAAAGAACATCTTCCTAATAGCCTCTGTTTGTCACTTGTTGGTCTTTTCAGCTACTTATTATAAGAATTGTTCTAAATGTTGAGGAGTGGTTAGTCATAGCTGAAAGCATCCTAACTTAAGCATATGTTCACAAAGCTTGGTGGCAAGCAAACCGACCCTTTATTTTCACTTTCATTGTATAAGCAAATTGAATACAACAATTAGAATATTTATGAAAGGTATAACAGCAGCGTTCATGTGCTCAATTGCATATACTTGATTTTTACTGCTTTTGAGGGTACTTCTTAAAAAGTTTGCTGGGTAATGTTTCAGTGTAAGCCTACAGGTTCAGTTTATCGTGTTGTTCCATGGGGACTGGTGGCAGTAGTGGGGTGAGTAGTCAGAATGAATATGGCAACACATTCCACAATGATGGTGCATCATATTGTAATTTAGCATGACTCTCTGCACCTATTTACTAACAATTTGCACTTGTAGAAGGTCTTCCATCTGAAGGTCTCAAAGGACTATATGCTAGTGAATTTAGCTTCACGACACCCCAGCAAAATAGTGAATAAAGATGAATTAGTTTACATAATTTATCTAAACTCTCAAATGAGCCTTTTGACAAAACCCCTCACGAGCATTTTAAGGAAACTTAATAACCAAAGTAATGTTCAGTTCCAATAATCAGAAACAGGTAAAGAGAGAGAAAATAAAGTGGGAAAACGTGATCAATATTTGTCTTGGCCCAAGGTTAACTATGGAGTGCCCCACATTTTCCTACTAGGACCAGTGTTGTTCAATATAATTATTTATGGTGTGGGAATGGAAATAAACAGAAGTGGCAATATTTTTACATGACATAATTATTTAGGTCAGTGAACACTGTGAGGAAGCTCAGAGGGACCTAACCAAATGATCACATATGAAATGCAATGGTGACAAAATCAAAATAATGTAAAGTAGAGGGAATAATATCAACTACTTGTACATATTCTAAATATACTGTAACTATCCAGGAAAAAGTGGAGAGGTCAAAGAAAACTAATTAATGTGTTGAGATGGCCAAAAATCAAACATAGTGCTAGCATACCTAAAGAACAGGAGAGAAAACGCTAAAAATGTTTCGTTATATCAGTTAATGGCGTGCTCTGACCTTAAGTACTATGGTGAGTTCTGATCACATTGTCTCAAAACAAAACAGAAAAGCAGAAATAGAGAGGGTTCAAAGCTAGGTGACAGAAATGATTAGAGACATGGAAAGCCTTCTGTATGAGGGGAGAGAGAAAACGTTGGGACTATTCAGCGAGGCTCTGAGTGGGTATAAACATAAATAGTATAGAGATGGGAAATAGGACACTCCTATTTATTCTTTCTCCTAATACAGGAAAAAACCCAAGAGGACATTCAATGAAATTGAAAGGCAAAAAAATTAAAATTGATCACAAGAAATATTTTTTATGCATAATAAGCCTATGAAACTCCTTGCTACAATATATCATGAATGCCAGAGAAGAACGAAGGAGGAGGTATTGGGGCTGAGGCTCTGGCCCTGGACAGTTTTTTCTCTGCATATGTGTGATTGCTTGGACAAGATTTTGTGATGATGTTGGCACCAAGCATTTGAAATTTACAGCAGGAAAGAAAACTTCTGATCTACAATGGAAGTAGAATATATGGAGAATGCTGAAAGTATTGAAAATAAGACTAAACTTATTATGAGCAAGTGAGAACCTGCTGCTGTCTGTTAAATTATAGTTACTGTCCTGCTGCTAAAGATGGTGAGTAAAAGCAGGAAAAGAAAACACTGGAGAAAGTAAGAGCAGGCTGTTTTTTTGGCATTTGCTGTAGATCACGGTAATCAGTTAAGAGAAATGCACATATTTATAAAAAGACACTCCGATGAAGTGAGCTGTAGCTCCCAAAAGCTTATGCTCAAATTTGTTAGTCTCTAAGGTGCCACACAAGTACTCCTTTTCTTTTTGCGGATACAGAGTAACACGGCTGCTACTCTGAACCCTGGCACATATTTATGCAATTCCACTGCAGCGCATTGTCTCGCCCAATGTTGTCACTGGAAAGTTTGTCACTGCTTCATCAGAACACAGCATTGTGGTGAGATGTTATTGGGATAATCTTTCTTTACTTACTGTGATGCTCTCTCGGGGCATCTAGAATTGTAGTCATGCAATTACCTTTCTGCGTTATCAAGCGGGATTTTTTGGTGCTTTACTGGATGGTAGCTCCCCACCACCCCAGTTTGGGAGCCAGCCAAACAAACTCCTTAGGATTCTGCCAGTCCTAACTTTGCCTTGCAGGTTAACCCTTGGTGTACTTCAGTTCCCTGTCTCTCTAGAACAGTGTTTCTCAACCTTTCCAGACTACTGTACCCTTTTCAGGAGTCTTATTCATCTTGTGTACCTCAAGTTTCACCTCATTTAAAAATTACTAGCTTATAAAATCAGATATACAAAAGTGTCACACCTCACTATTACTGAAAAAAGTTGCTTACTTTCTCATTTTTACCATATAATTATAAAATAAATAGATTGGAATATAAATATTGTACTTACGTTTCAGTGTGATACTGGAGCCTGTTCTTCACTTGTGAGCTTTGTCTGAAGCCTAAGCGCTGACGCTCAGGGCTGAAGCCTGAGCCCCGGTGCTTGGAGCTGAAGCATGTAGCTTAGCTTCGCAGGGTCCCCTGTGGGGTGGGGCCCTGGGCAGTTGCCCTGCTTGCCAGCTCCTATGCCAGTCCTGCACTTGCGATCCCCCTAAAACTGTCCTGCGACCCCCATGGGAGTTACAACCACCAGATTGAGAAACACTAATTCTAGATGAGCAGAGTCCCCCCTGGAAGACCGCTGCGTACCCTGAGGGGTATGTGTACCCCTGGTTGAGAACCGTTGCTCTAGAACAGTGGTTTTCAAAGTGCGGGTTGCAACCCAGTACTGCGTCATGGAAGGTAAGGCACTGGGTCGGGGCAGCTCTGGTCAGCACTGCCGACTGGGCAGTTAAAAGTGCTGCCCAGCTAAGGCAGGCTAGTCCCCCCCTGTCTGGACACCGCGCTGCGCCCCGCAAGCGGCCAGCAGCAGTCGGAGTCCTGTAGCCCCCCCCCCCGCCTAGGAGCCAATGTGCTACTCCCGCCCTGAGCACTGGCTCCTGGCCAATGGGAGCTGGGGAGGCGGTGCCTGTGGGCAAGAGTCGCGCATAGCCACTTGTATGCTCCTCCGCCTAGGAGCTGGACCTGCTGCTGGCTGCTTCCAGGTTGCAGCGCGGTCCATGGTGCCAGGAAATGCAGGAAGCCTGCCTTAGCACCCCCGCTGTGCCACTGACCATAAGCTGCCTGAGGTAAGCACGTGCCCCACCCTTGTGCCCCAATCCCCTGCCCCAGCCCGGAGCCCCCTAAACCTGGAGCCCCTTTCTGCACACCAAACCCCTCATCCCCAGCCCCACCCCAGAGCCTGAACCCCCAGCCCAGTGCCCCCTCCCACACACTGAACCCATCATTCCCGGCCCCACCCCGCAGCCCTCATCCCTGCATCCCAACCTTCTGCCCCAGCCCTGAGCCATTCCCAAACCCCTCATCTCCAGCTCTGTTGGGTTGCGGGCATCAACAATTTTCTTCAACTGGGTAGCCAGAAAAAAAGTTTGAAAACCACTGTTCTAGAAGGTCTCCCTGCAGCATTCAGCCCCTGTCACTGGATGCCCACAGAAATACCAAATTTGCCATCTCCAAAGAGACAGACTATACCTGCCTACTGGCTCATTTGAGGATGCCTACCTCACCTTAATATAACAGCACTGATAGGAATTTATAATAAAACAGGAATAAGTTTATCACTTACGTCTGTTATTTATTAATACTTAGAGATAATAGAAACAGAAATGGTTACAAAACCACAAAAGTATAACGTGTGTGTAAGAGACTACATGTAACCTCAGTAGGCTCCAAGCTTTGTCTAAAGCAGTTTTCTCACCTATAGCTGATTCTCAGCATCACCAACCCCCATAGTTGGGGTTCCTCTGTTCATAGATGCAAAGAACTCTATGTCTCCTTAGTGATGAATACCCAGAATGTCTTTTTGCTTCTGCTTATGTTCTCCAAGATTTGTTGTCTTTGTCGCCGGGTTCAAGATGAACCCTTGGGGTTAAGACTCCCGTGTCTTCCTATGCTGATTTTACATCCTCATATTAATTTGCTCCTCCTGTTTGACCTCCGATGCAAATGAACTATTCCTTGTCTCTTGCATCATCAAGCTCAGTTTACATTATAGACGGGGAGAGAACTATCTTCCCTCTTGTCTGGAAAAAAACCTGTTTCTCCCTTTCATTGGTTACAGACTTTAGAGCATAAAATCAGTGTAATTCCTCATATAGTGGTAACACATTTCATAATGATATTAATGACCATCATGTTACTGGTTTTCATCTGGTATCTTACACAACATTCTTTCTAGATAAAAAACAACAAGGAATCTGGTGGCACTTTAAAGACTAACAGATTTATTTGGGCATAAGCTTTTGTGGGTAAAAAAACTGCTGCTTCAGATGCAGGTAAATATTATGACAGCGGTGTATGAGGTGTAGTGAGTTTGTCAGGCTTACTAAGAGTTGCTGACATGCAGCAGTGAAACACTAATGGGCCTCTGTGTCACTCACTTACTCACTCCCCACCTAACCTCTTCCTGCCCTGTCTTGTCATCTATCTTGACATTTGGTATTCTGTAAACAATTTTGTGCCTTGGGGAAGTAGGAAATTGTAAAACTATGGGGGTTTAATGCTATCAGTGGCTGATACTTTTTATGTCCAACATTGGGGTACTTGGGTCAGTCTGACCAGTGCTTGTAATGTCGGAGTACTGTATTGTGTTCCTTAATATGATGTGTGCTGTGCCAAGTTTTTTCAAACATTCCTTGGATTATATTGTCATTAGGGAAAAAAGTGATATTCCTTAGGTTGGTGGAACAGATTTTGAGACACACTGGTCCACTATTCTTGAAGTATTTTGTTTTTATGGTGGTGGTGATGATGATATGGTATAAATTATTGGGGAAACACTTTATTCATAGTGTTATTTGTAGAGTGCTATATACATTGATAAGGGACTGCCCCATAGCAGCTATCGTTCAGATGGCCCTGTTCTACAAATACTGTTTACCGAGTGAAGTGCTTACTATCATGAATCCTTTCATGGAGAACTATGCCTGGTAGCGTTTGCAGGAGTAGGTTGTATGTTCGATAACAAAACAAAAGCAAACAAAGACGACAAGCCGTGGTGAATAGTCAGGAAAGTGTGTGTGTGTGTATGTATGTGGTGGGGAATAATGGAAAGGGAATAGGAAACACAGCTCTTTGAAGAGCTTTGTTCATCTAGGGAAGCAGATGTTATGAACTGGTCCTGTCTTTATCAACAGCATTTTGAATGTGACAGGTTTGTGTGTGAGAGAGCAAGAGAGAGCCAGCAAAACAGAAGGTGCTGGATAAAGATGAATTTGAATTTCAAAAGTCTTATTTTATGGCATTTTCTACAAACATGTTTGGCCTGGTAATTCTAAAATGATGTAATATTGGAAGTGGAGGCCCTATGACTGTGAATGGCCCATCGTGTTTGAAGGTGGAAAGGTTTCTAAATGAGAATTGTCAACAAAAGCAAGCTCAGTACAGCCTCCTATAGTTAAAGCATTGCACTGGGATTTGAATCTGGTCTCATTTGCTGGCTCTGCATCGACTTCCCTGTGTCCTTTGGCAAGTAATTTAGGGCCAGATTTATTTATATTGTTCCTCCACACAAGTGCAGTGTACTTGCTTCTCCCCTTGATTTCAGTTGGAGCTGTGGGCACTTACCTCACTAAAAAACAGGCCCCCTGGCCTCTCTGTGCCTCAGTTCCCCACTGGTGAGATACGGAGAATTCTTCCTACCTGAAAGAGGTGCAGTGATAAATTCATTTAGGCTTGATTTAAACACTGTTTTTGTACCTGTATAGCAGGGACCAGCAACCTTTGGCACACGGCCCACCAGGGATAGCCGCTGGCAGGCCGGGACGGTTTGTTTACCTGCAGTGTCTGCGGGTTCGGCCGATCGCAGCTCCTATTGGCTGCGGTTCGCCGTGCCAGGCCAATGGGGGCTGCAGGAAGTGGCGCAGGCCGAGGGATGTGCTGGCCACCACTTCCCACAGCCCCCATTGGCCTGGAATGGTGAACCGCAGCCAGTGGGAGCTGCGATCAGCCGAACCTGAAGATGCTGCAGGTAAACAAACCGTCCCGGCCTGCCAGCGGCTTTCCCTGGAGGGCTGCGGGCCAAAGGTTGCCGATCCCTGCTGTATAGCTATGTGGGTTAAGGGTGTGACTTTTTTTGTACCAAAATAATGGCACAGCCACTAGTGGGCAGTTTTATACCAGTACAAAAGTGCCATGCACCAGTATAGTTTGTTCGCTTTCCTGTATGGGAATAGCTATACTGATATAGATACTTTTACACTGATTTAACACAAAAGCAGTATTGCTACCCCCCAAATGCTCACAAACCACGAATTAGGGTCCCCCCCCAAAATCAAAGGAGTAGGTTAAAAATCATGAGATTTTAAAAAACAGAACAAAACAGGATTGTTTTTATTTTCCTTCTGACTGATAACAGTTTGTTTTATTTTAGCTGGTTGTAGAGTTTTGAAAATGTACAGTAAAATTGTACAAATGTGTTTTCCTGTGTTCCAACCTGCTGTAATTGTTCTGCCTCACACTTTTACAAAAATCTAATCCTCCCTGTGCAATTTATTAAGCTTCTTTCACTTATAGGGGCCTTACAAATGTCCAGTATATTGGTTTGCTGTTTTCGCAGGATGTGGTCAACGCCTTTCTCCGCCTCCCCTCCCCGCCCCCAAACTCATGGAAAAACTGTGCTTGCACACACATAGGTTGTTTGTTTCCACAAAGACCTGCTCTGAAAGGAAACCACTTTCCTGCTTGATTGCTTGGAATATCACTTATATAGCGAAAGCAAATCCTCCCAAAGGAGTTGATTAATTTATGAAGCATTTGATACCAGTAAGTGTCTCAGCCATTAAGTGCCTAATCCAAAGCTCTTTGGAATCAGTGGAAATCTTCAACAGGCTACGGATGAGACCCTAAGAGAATTACATGTACCTGAAGGTAGGTTCTTTGTTCCCTTTGCGTGTAAATCAGCTTTGGAACTGATGGAGCATTCTGTGCAATTTTTAAAGTCTGCCCAGGAAAGTGTGTTTGGGGATTCTTTTTTCTTTTTGAGTCAGGTTGTTTTGATAATAGCCTGTTTCTGAGATTGCATGCTATTAATGCTGTAGTCAATAAGACTTGTATTGAGTTAGCTCATTATTATTAATTGTTTATATTACATTAATACCCAGAGGGCCAATTTGGGATTATGGTCCAGTTGTGCTAATCACTACAGCAAGGAAAACACAGTACCTGCCTGAAGAGTTTACAATCTGAAAAGTAGAGCAATGTGGAGGGAGAGTGACACCCTTAAAATCTATCGATGAGAAAGATTGTATAAGTATATTATGAGGTCAGCAGGGACCCATATGATCATGTAGTCTGACCACCTGCATAACACAGGCTAACGAACCCCACCCAATAATTTCAGCATAAAGCCCATAGCTTCTAATTGAGTGATAGATTCTAGAAAGACATCTAGCCTGGATTTTTATATAAATTTTCTAACTTTTTAAAGTTTTATTATTTCATCAAAAAGATCAGCATGTCTCGACTCTTCCTTGGCCTTACTGCATCGTCGTCTGTCTGGCTGCGTGTTGGCACCGCAGCAGAAATGGGTCTGGAGGGGAGAATAGTGGCGTTATGCCTCAGAGAGCATTGCATGCATGAGGGGTGTGATGAAAGGATGTTCAAAGGTGTTTGTGGGAGGAGTTTTACAAGTGAGCAATTGAGGCTGGCGTCATTGGCGGAGAAGAGGAAACAGGGTGAGGGGTAGGGTGATGCATTAAGGGCCGTATCCAAAGCCCATTGAAGTCCATAGAAAGAGTCCCACTAACTTCAGGCAACTTTGCATCAGCCTGTGGGAGACCAGGAGTGGATATGTAGAGAGGGGCAGAGTTTAAAATGTGGATTAGTGGTTTGTTAATCAGCAGCTGGCTGGTTAAATTAAGTATATTCATCTCATTTCTACAGCTGAAAGCCATAGCTTAGTTTGTAAAGTAGTGTATGCAGAGATGAGTTCCCTAAGTATGCTGGCCTCAGTTATTAAATGCTCCATGGCCAAACTAATTGTGTTCTACCTCACAACTGTGCTGAAGTCTATTAAAACGTCTTCCTCCCTTGGTCCTCTCAGAGGGTCTGGTTTTGGCCATTCTAAATGAAATTAAAAAGTATTTCTGATGTGACTAGTCTCTCTGATATCAATGGGGCTATTTCAGGGGCCTCCTGATTCAGCGGATGCATTATACTAGGAAGTGATGATGGAGAGCAAGCCTGCCTCACACTCACCGTGCAACAGCAGCTCCTGTCCTACAGGGCTAGGCCTGACTCCTCGCTCTGGGCCTCGTGATCTGGTGCACGGGGTCACAAGTGGCAATCACTCAGATTTGGCCCCACCACCTCTCCATCGTGATGGAGGAATATGTACTACATGCATGAAAAAGGGTCTGCAGGATCTATGGCTGCGGGATAAGTGTTCGAACAAGTTTTACTCTGTGTGTGTGTGTGTGTGTGTAGATTAAAGTATGTCTCTTTAATCTAATTCAGATGGTATTCTACAAATTCATGCTCTTCTTGCCTACAGGCACCTTGGATTTATAGCTCTTGCTGTGCCAAACTTTCAAAGTGGTCTCCTCCAAAGAATAATTCTGACATGTAGTGGTGTGTTTCTGTGGGGAGGGAGGGACTTCCAGGGACAATAATGAGTGCAGGGAATCTAGGGACAATAATCAGTGCAGAGAATGTTATTAGCTGTGCATCAATTGAAGCCTGGATTACTAGATTCTTGGGTGTTGCCTTGAGCCATCACTGTTCACTCCACCTTGACTGATGAGTGGCAGTCCTCAGTGTTCTGTTTATGAGTTGGTATACTGGGATGCCCAAGAATTTGCTGAAAGTTTTAGATACTCTCCACAGAGCTATCTCCTGCACATCCTATCCTTTTTGGCCAACATATGTAAAGTACTGTCCCATGCTGAAGTGTCAGTAGAAAAGGTTTTAGAACAAATTGATACATTAGACAGGAATAAGTCATCAGGACCAGATGGTATTCACTCACAAGTTCTGAAGGAACTCAAATATGAAATTGCAAAACTACTACCTGTAGTATGTATCCTATTGTACAAACAAACGTCTGTACCAGATGACTGGAAGCTAGCTAATGTAACACCAATTTTAAAAAGGGCTCCATGGGTGATCATGGCAATTACAGGCAGGTAAACTTAACTTCAGTACTGGGAAAATTGGTAGAAACAAATGTAAAGAACAGAATTACCAGACATAGATAAACATGATTTGTTGGGGAAGAGTCAACATGGCTTTTGTAAAGGAAAATCATGCTTTACCAATCTGTGAGAATTCTTTTAGGGTGTCAACAAGCATGTGGATAAGAGTGATCCAGTCAATATAGAGTACTTGGCTTTCCGGAAAGCCTTTGACAAGGTCCTTCACCAAAGGCTCTTAAGGAAACTAAGTAGCCATGGGATAAAAGGGAAGATCCTCTCATGGATCATTAACTGGTTAAAAGATAGGAAACAAATGTTGAAGCCTGGAGGAGAAGACAGGGATAGATCATTCCAACTACCCTGTTCTGTACACTACCCCTGAAGCTTTGGTACTGGCCACTGTCAGAGACAGGATACTGGGCTAGATAGACCATTGGTTTGACCCAGTATGGCATTGCTTATGTTCTTTCAGGCAGGAAAGTGTGCACAGAAGCATTGCATTGCAGTTTTTTTTTCTCATGAAAATGTTACCATGCGTCAAATCTTTGTTTACAATATTTACTAAGCCAATCACTCTTCCAGATTACAGTACCTCTGGTTTCAGAGTGGTCACCGTGTTAGTCTGTATCAGCAAAACAACTGAGGAAGCCTTGTGGCACCTCATAGACTAACAAATTTATTTGGGCATAAGCTTTTGTGGGCTAAAACCCACTTTATCAGATGCATGGAGTGAACAAAGCAGAAAGCAGTGTAAATATTACAGCACATGAAAAGATGGGAGTTGTCTTACCAAGTGAGGGGTCAGTGCTAACGAGGCAAATTCAATTAAGGTGGAAGTGGCCTATTCTCAACAGCTGACAAGAAGGGGTGAATATCAAAGGAGGAAAATTACTTTTGTGCTAACGAGGCCAATGCAATCAAGGTGGACATCACCCATTTCCAACAGTTGACAAGAAGATGTGAGTATCTGCAGAGGGGAAAATTACTTTTTGTAGTGACCCATCCACTCCCAGTCTTTATTCAGGCCTAATTTGATGGTGTCCCATTTGCAAATTAATTCCAGTTCTGCAGTTCTTGTTGGAGTCTGTTTTTGAAATTTTTTGTTGTTGAAGAATTTGCCACTTTTAAGTCAGTTATTCAGTGTCCAGGGAGATTGAAGTGTTCTCCTTCCGGTTTGGGATCATCCTTCAGGATAAGTTGTAGATCTCTGATGCGCTAGAGAGGTTTTAGTTGGGCCTGTAGGTGATGGCTAGTGGCATTCTGTTATTTTCTTTGTTGGGCCTGTCCTATAGTAGGTGACTTCTGGGTACTCTTCTGGCTCTTTCAGTCTGTTTCCTCACTTCAGCAGGTGGGTATTGCCTCAAACAACTTTGACATTATAATAAAGAAGGCTGACCAAGGAGGTGCTGTAGTCAGCATGAATAGGTCGGAATATGAACCAGAGAGAGTTGCCTAGCAGCCTGACACCACATTCTACAGCCTGATCCCACTGAGGGCTACCAAAAGAAACTACATCATCTACTCAAGAAACTCCCTGAAGAAGCATAGGAACAAATCTACACAGACACACCCCTAGAACCCCGACCAGGGGTATACTATCTGCTTTCCAGTGCATCAAGGATCTGCAACCTATCCTGAAGGATGACCATCAGGGGCTCGTTCACCTGCACATCTACCAATGTGATATATGCCATCATGTGCCAGGAATACCCCTCTGCCATGTATGTTGGCCAAACCGGACAGTCTCTATGCAAAAGAATAAATGGACACAAATCAGACATCAAGAATTGCAACATTTTAAAAAACCAGTAGGAGAACACTTCAATCTCTCTGGACACTCAATAACAGACTTAAAAGTGGCAAATTCTTCAACAAAAAAACCTTCAAAAACAGACTCCAGTGAGAAATTGCAGAACTGGAATTAATTTGCAAATGGGACACCATTAAATTAGGCCTGAATAAAGACTGGGAGTGGATGGGTCACTACAAAAAGTAATTTTCCCCTCTGCGGATACTCGCACCTTCTTGTCAACTGTTGAAAATGGGCAACGTCCACCTTGATTGCATTGGTCTTGTTAGCACTGACCCCCCCACTTGGTAGGCAACTCCCATCTTTTCATGTGCTGTAATATTTATACTGCTTTCTGTGTTGTTCACTCCATGCATCTGATGAAGTGGGTTTTAGCCCACAAAAGCTTATGCCCAAATAAATTTGTTAGTCTCTAAGGTGCCACAAGGACTCCTAGTAACTCTAGCAGTTGTCAAGTTGAATATTTTAATTCATAAAGTTTGATAACCCACAATATCAGGTTTCAGAAAGGGGAAAGAGTGGAAATGGCCCACTTCTGATGATCCTAAAGGAAATGGGCCTCACATAATCTTAACCATCATTCCTTAGCATAGGGCACACTTTCTACTGCTCATTCCCTTCTAATAACACAGTATGCTTTCCTCTTACTTGTTAGAAATGGACTGAAGGTCTGTGGGTGAGACATCATGAGCCATAATCCAGAACTGCTGTTCACTTTAACGATTTGGCTTTTATTCTTCTCACATTCTTTTTAGTGACCTTATGAATTACTGAAGTCCATTCAAAACCAACAATGCCAAGGAGCTGGTGACATCCCTGTTGCAGCTATGGATTTGGATAGATCCTCTGTCTGGGGATCCCTGAAACAGAAAACCAGGCCTTTGTTACAAAACTTCAACATAAAGATGATAAAGAAAAGCTCTAGAAAAATGGTGGCTAGAAGGCAAAGGCATTCCTTGGACCGACGCCTCAGCGTATCTGTGCCCGACATACTGGAGAGTGAGTCTTTCACAGGCGAAGAAACTACTTATTCAGGTTCCCAGGCCCTGTCCACCTTTATCCCCAGCACTCTTTCCAGCTCGGTCATGTCTCTCAAGAGCAGCAGCACTTCTTTGAAACGGGCAGGAGAGGACCTGCAATGGAGACAGCAGGAGGCTGTGCACACGGAGATCAACATAACTGAAACAGAAACGGAAGTCATGTGTGGATCAGAACCCAGGCGGAAATCCAGCATTGACCTCTTAGCATTGCTTCAGAGAGCTCGCCTGAGTGGTAATCTGACAGAAGAAATGACTGAGGTAAGGGGCTTTTGGATAAGCCAGGGTAAGTAACCATGTCAGAGTTTGCATTCTGTCCTTTATCTGGGTTGGTTATGAAGGGATGAAGAAAGGCTAAAAATAAATTTTTAGGTCAGTAAAAATTAACGTATATAACTTGAGAATAAATCCTATTCCAAATTTTCCCTTTCATATACTGGAAAGTTCTAAATGCCACATTGGAACATTGTTCTAGCATCTGGCTTTGGCAAGTGCAGGATACTTTTAAAGGCAAATTTTTGAAGGTTCTCAAAAGAATGATCCCTTGATTCAAAAGCGTTTGTAGGCTTCTGACCTTCAAAATATGTTGCTCTCTGAAACATTTGGTGTAATACTTTCTTTGTTATCATAATATACTGGTTTCATCAGATAGCAAAGACCCACCCAAACCAGATTGAATAGTAGAGTGGGAGGGAGAGCAAGGTAAACTCTGCCTGAAATATGAGCTAACTGAAATAACTCGATGGCGTACAGTGAACTTGTTGGATTCTGCTCAGGAATTTCATTCAGGTTTTCATTACAGGATGATCAATCTGGTTAAAAGCACAGACAAAAGGGTTTTCTAACACTCCCATTTAATACTCATGGAAATGAGAGACTACCACTGATTGCAGGAGGCATGTGAACTTTGTCAGTGTATCTCTGCCAGGGTTATTCAGTCCTGACTAGCATCACCACTTGCCTATGTGTGTGTGTCTTTACAATATGTGTCATTAATACTACTTACTGACCTGTTCCATTGCTGTCCTCCTGCACCATTTAAGCTCCATTTTCTTTTGAGTCAAAGTGGTATTTGCTGTCTACAGTGAGATTCAAATAGAGCGAAGAAACCTGGGCCATACCCGTATCTTGCTAAACAGATGTTTAGTGTAGTGGCTCATGTTTCAAAAGTGGGGGCCATATTCACACAAGCTGATGCAGAAAGTGTAAAACACACCTCAATGAACCCCTGCCCTCAAGTATCCTATATGCCAGGAGGGATTCATCTACAGAAAAAGCTGTTCCTCCTGCCATCCCACTTGCCCCTTTCTGGTGTTTCCTACTCTTGGGGCCTTGTACCCGGGAGTGAATCCCATTGTCCCCGGGAGTGAATCTGGTCTACTGCTCTAGCCTTGGTAGTGACCTCGTCTAGTTACTGGTTTAGTCTAGAATGTGGTTTAGCCCCCATCCAAATGGTTGCCAAGCTTGCAGTTAAAAATCATTGTAGCTGACATTGTGACAGTTCCTTAGGGCTGTTCCCTGTCCATTGCCAGGGCGCTAAATGTTCTGCAGCCACAGAATCCAACCCAGGCCACAGAAATGTTCTCCAGAACTTAAGCTTTCAATTTAAAACAAACAAACAAAAAAATCTGTCCCTTATGGTTGCAGAGATAAGTTTCCAAGTGTAAGACAAGTACTAAACCAATGCAGTGCTGTGTTCCTGAAATCTGTCCGTTAAACGATAACTTGGAGAGATGAGAACTACTCCATTTATTGTAAATAACTATATCGTTAGCTGTTTCACTGCTGTTCATTCTAGCCGAAACATCCAGTCCCACAATCCCAAACAGTGACAAAATCCCTGATTTTTCCCTGATGTAGATATCACAATTTAGGGGTGGTTTACATTAGAGAAGTTGGGGAAATGGTATAACCAAGACATTTTATAATTGCACTATAAAGTTGTAATGACTTCTGATATATATGAGGGATATATTTACTGTTATAACTGAATAGTGAGTTCTAAAATGCCTAACCTGTCCTGGCTGGAGTAATTATCATTATTAATTTTATTATCATATTGTACTTTGTACTACTTTAAATAATGACAATCAAATAATAATATTTTCCTACAATGTAACTTTATCTTGTACGAACTTTAGCAGTGCCAGTTTAAAAGTCCATTAGCTAACACATAACTTTAGACACTGGGCAGATGAAGGTCACTTATTTTCAAATGTATTTTTAGTTCTATCTGTAAAATAACTTAAAATTTGCATGAAAATAAATGTAGTTCCAACTATGATACCAATAGCAATTATGTGAGTCACATACATGATTGTGATCAGTAAACATAAATGCCAAAATAATTTAGAAAAATAAATTCCCTTTCTTCATAAACAAGAAAAAAACTTAATCACATATGTTAAAATTATGTTTTTAGTTTAAGACAATTGACTAAAATAGAGTAGATAATGGGAATAATACAGAGTGTGTCTGTTAGAGAAAGTAAGCAGATTTTATTAATGTTTGTTTATCTGTACTAAAGATAGTGTACAAAGTATCAAACTTGTGTTTCTGATATCTGTGTTAAAGCTCTAGAACTGATACCTCAAGGTTTGGGATTGGGAATAACTTGCTGTATTATCTCCTTTTTGTTCTAAATTTACATATAAACTTTAAACATGGCTTTAATTGGAGTTTGTATATATATATTTTTTTCTTTATATAACAATTAGATACAGTGCTCCTGTCAGCTAATTCCTAAATTATTATCGGCAAAAACCCTAGAGTTTTCAGGTGCCCAAGTAGTCCATGGAATCATGGCTAAAGTTTCCTCCGAGCCCCCCTGTCATAAATATAAAGGGAAGGGTAACCACCTTTCTGTATACAGAACTATAAAATCCCTCCTGGCCAGAGGCAAAACCCTTTCACCTGTAAAGGGTTAAGAAGCTAAGATAACCTTGCTGGCACCTGACCAAAATGACAATGAGGAGAGAAGATACTTTCAAAGCTGGGGGGCGGGGGGGAGGAAACAAAGGGTCGGTCTGTCTGTCTGTGTGATGCTTTTGCTGGGAACAGATCAGAAATGCAACTCAGAACTCCTGTAAAAAGTTAGTAAGTAATCTAGCTAGAAATGTGTTATATTTCTTTTGTTTAATGGCTGGTAAAATAGCTGTGCTGAATGGAATGTATATTCCTGTTTTTGTGTCTTTTTGTAACTTAAGGTTTTGCCTAGAGGGATTCTCTACGTTTTGAATCTGATTACCCTGTAAGGTATTTACCATCCTGATTTTACAGAGGTGATTCTTTTACCTTTTCTTTAAAGAAAAGTCTTCTTTTAAGAACCTGATTGCTTTTTCATTGTCTTAAGATCCAAGGGTTTGGGTCTGTGTTCACCTGTACAAATTGGTGAGGATTTTTATCAAGCCTTCCCCAGGAAAGGGGGTGTAGGGCTTGGGGGGATATTTTTGGGGGAAGACGTCTCCCAGTAGGCTCTTTTCTGTTCTTTGTTTAACACGCTTGGTGGTGGCAGCATAGGGTTCAAAGACAAGGCAAAGTCTGTACCTTGAGGAAGTTTTTAACCTAAGCTGGTAAGAATAAGCTTAGGGGGTCTTTCATGCAGGTCCCCACATCTGTACCCTAGAGTTCAGAGTGGGGAAGGAACCCCAAAATCCGAAATGGTGCTCCGGGTGAGCCAGGAGTGGCCAGAGGGCTGCAACAGGGCCATGGGCTCTGGTAAGATGCAACCCCAGTGTGATGGTGCAAAGCCCGCCTTGAGGCACATGCTGAGCATCAGGCACCACAAGTCACAGCAGTGGCGCAGAAGGGTGGCAATATACCATATACCACGCCACGCTTATTATATGCCGCCACTGCTGGCGGTGGTGTTGCCTTCAGAGCTGGGTGCCCGGCTAGTACCCGCCAATATCAGGCTGCCCTGCCAGTGATTAATTTGTGCCAGGGCTGAGCTCTGGCATCTCTTTTTCATTTCAAATTAAACACTGGGGGAGGCAGTGGGGCCCAGAGGCAATGGGGCGGGGGGGAATCCCAGGGAGACCAAGGAGCCAGGAGTGATGGGGGGGGCACCAAAATAAAAGCTTGCCCAGGGTGCCATTTTCCCTAAGGCCAGCCCTATTCTTATGCTCTAAAACAGGGGTGGGGAATCTTTTTTTCTATCGGGGGCCATTGACACCCAGAAAAAATCGGGCCTCACACAAACAGAAAGCGAGGGTCTGATCCAAAGCCAAAGTCTTTGACGACCCCAGTCTTTGGATCAGATGCTGTGATGCAGTTCTCACCATAAATCAGCCCTACCATCCCCTGGTGCTGTCGTGTGGTCTTCTCTGAATTTCCCCCGGTTTGTCAGTATATTTCTGTGGGGCCCAGTACCAAGTGCAGGATCCCTGGGAGCATGGGGGAGGGTTCCTCCCCAGAACTGGACTGAGGGGGCTGTCCTCTCCCTGTTTTGGGGTGGGTGGCCCAGTGGCATAGCCAGGACGGGACACTTGGGTGGGCCCTGACTTTTGGTGGGTGGGAAATGATGGGGGGGGGCAGGAGGAGGGTTTGGGGCTGCCTCCCACCCACCCCCTCCAGGCTTCCTTGCAAGGGGCGATGGACACTCTGGGCAGGGGCGCCCCAGGCGCTCACCCAGCTCTGAGAAGAGACACTGCTCTCCAGCAGCAACGGCTCCCTCCCACCACCCTGCACCGGGCCTGACTCCCCAAGGGCAGGTCTACCTTTTTTGAGCATTCCTCTGTTGCTGATGGGTCACCCACTTGCTCACCCACCTGCCACTGGGTCAAGGGAGCATGCTCAGGAGCCCCAGCCAGTTGGGGCCCCCAGAAAAATGGGTGCCCCCACCTGCTCTGACCCCCCTGCCCGGTGCTTCTGCCGGGGAATGGGGTCAGGGCGCACGGGATCTTGCCTCAACCCCACTCATTCAGGCATTTCAGAGTTGCTGCAAAAAAAAAAAAAAAAAGGCACCCAGTCTATAAAATTATGTATCTCTTACTATGATCAAAGAGAAAAGGAGCTGCTAGAAAAGCATTCTCTGAGTACCCCCCTGCTTTGGAATTTGCTGCCCTGTCTTGGTGACCTTCAGAAGACCTTGCAAGGCTCCTCTTTTCTCTAGGTCTTTTGAAAACTGAAGTGTTGCTAGAGAGATGATATTTGGGGGAGAATGGATGATTCTTCAGTGTGAATTTTCTTTTGCTTGGGGGCTAGCCATCTATTGTCACTATCTGGTGGTGGCTCTCTGTGTTATGTCTTACCCTTTTAAATAGATGTCAGTAGTGCCTACAGCCTGGCTAAAGTGCCTTTTTAAGTTTTCCATAATATATAATGAATATTTTTATCCTTGCATTTTGGGCACCCAATATTTACCAGTGAATGGATCACAGAAGTGTTTCCTCTGTGTGTCTTATTTTGTTAGCTTATTTAAAATGGTAAATGAAACAAAATACTGGGCTCCATCCTGCTGACATTCACTCCATTGTAGTAATTTCAGGGACTGCAGTGGAGTGACTCCGGATTTACACCAGTTTAAATGACAGCAGAATTTGGCCTAATGCAAGGAGGATAGGCTTTGATGAGTGATCACATTTATTAGGTGCCCGCTGAAATGTCGTTATACTCATTATACACTGGAGAAGGGTGGCAGTTTGACAACCCTAAAGATGGAAGGCCAGTTTATCCACGGAACAGGTATATCACAAGCAGCAGCAGCCGTGTAGCCTTCCTGCACACACCAGTGTCCCTCAACTCTGATTTGGAGGGATGACCTCTAAGGATGAAAGAGAAGCTTGAGTTTAATAACCCATTTAATCCCTGGCCTCTCTGCTGAGACACCCACAAGGGTGCCAATTAATGCAGTTGTTGGGGTTTCTTTTGAGACATGGATACTTTGGCATGGTAAATGGACTAAGACCACCAAGTCATAACTAGTAACAACTTTACAGTAGGTCACTAACGACCTGGGTCCTATCCCATTGCCTGCTTGTATCTCAACTGTCCCTCCAGATAAGGTCAGAGAAGATGGAGATTGTAAGGTCTTTGGGGATAGGGACTGTCTTGCTGTGTGTCTCTACAGCAACAAGCACAGTAGGACTTCAATCCTGATTAGGGCCTCTGGATACTACCAGAATACAAATAACAATGATAGAGGGAAAATCTCTTCCTACATTTGAGCAGGAATTGGACAGCGCTTTATATTCCGGTTTATAAGGTGAATGACTAAGAAACATTAGCTATGTGAATGATGCTGATTTTACAGTTCAAGTATAGGAGGTCACAGGCCCACCGACAGCAATTCTGGGCCCCAGGGTAATTGCCCCCTTTGCCACCCCCCCCACCCCCATCAGCAGGCCTGGGAGGTCAAATTCTGCAAACCTTATTTGGGCAAAATTCTCCTTGTGACCTTGAGCACCTGATTTAACAGAAGTTTTCTCTGATCCAGATTTGGCTCCCTATGTATCTCTTCTCATTTTGCACTTTCAGTCTAAATCCTTAAAAAAAAAAAAAAAAAAAAAAAAAGAATTCTCCAAGCTGTGAACCTGAGTCTCTCTTACCTCAGTGTAACTCCATTGACTTCAAAGAAGTTGCTCCTGGCTTCACTATTGATCAGATCAGAATCAGGGTTTGCATATCTCCTATTGTGGGACATTCTGACCAAATGAAATTTGGACCAAAAATGTAAATATGAAAATTTTCATGACTTTTCCCCATTTCTGTTAACCTCTTTATATATAATAAAAAAATTTCCATTTTGGAAAAAAAGACTAAATATTGATGTTGCTCAATTTTAATTGCAAAAACTAACTTAGCTGCATTGTTGTTGTATAACACCAAGGAGTCAATGCCATGTTTTTAGGCATGCATATTCAAGAGTCTCAGTGAAATTAGATTTACTAGAATAATAGGACTATATGGAAACCAAATTATAACTAGTTTCATTATCTGAAAACTATAACTTTGTTCCAAAGGTAGGATGCAAAATGTACGAGGAAAAAATAAAGGTTGACTTAATAATTTTGGGGTAAGTGGTTTATCATAAATGGTATGCAGGCAGCAAAGAGACAAATATTTTTCATTTCACTTTTCTGCAATGTTCTTTGCTCTTCCATTTATGCAGTTTATAGCAAAGATGTAGAGCCAGACTATTATCAGTACAGTTGATGGTACTTGACAGAAATTCCTTAAAAGCCTCAGACTGCTAGAAATACTCTGTTTAAGGCAACACAATTGAGATTTTACGCACGCTAGTCAGAAAATTCAAAATTAAAGGTCCCCAAGCAACTGTAACTCAGCCGTTTCATGTAGAGAGTCTCTTATGTTGCATTATCTGATGATAATTTTGCTGAGTTTAATATGTGTTTGCAATGTGGCCAAGTTATGGTTATAGTGGGAACCATAACTTTAAATTTCCTGCCTATCATGCAGATAAAATGTCAGTTGTAATGTGGCATTATGTAGTTTTTTAAATGCAATTTATTTTTTGAAAATTAAAAAAGAAAACTGGAGTGATTTAAGTTTTGAAGTATAACTACATTTGCATTTATTCAGTGTATCAGTATCTGTATGATTGAAAGGTGCCTGGGGCAGGAGCTAGTCTTTTTATTATGTTTGTACAGTGCTTAACACAACAGGGCCCTGATCGTGCCTCTATGCTCCATCAACATGCAAATAATAAATAATGATGACAGCACTTGAAAACTGATTTCTGGGCTGTGTGTGAGTGAGCGAGAGAGAGAGAGAATTCTGGGTCGTTTGTGTGTGTGTGGTGTGTTTAGGAGAGGGATATCATCCTTCTTAGCATTAATCTATGCTGAAATTCTGACCAATGTGATCATCCTGCATGAAACCAGTACAGCTGCCCTCTATGTTATGCCTCCTAAGAGCAGAAGAAATCTGAGCAGGGACCTGTACCAGTGGCCATAGTGTTATCTGGGGTATCCTGACCCAGATGTCCACTTTTACCCCTACAGATAGCCTATCCATGGCTCAATGCATGAAGTCAGAAGCAGCGGAAGCCTGCTAAAAGTGTGTGTGTGTGGGGGGGCCCACTGGTGCCTGAACTATGGCCCCTCCGCCACACTGCCCCTTCCCCTGAGGCCCTTCTCCCCAAGCCCTTGCCCCAGCACTGCCTTTTCCCCCAAGGCCCCGCTCTCCTCACCCCATCACTTGTCCTTATGGCTGGTAAAAAGTGATGGGGCCATGGACCCGTGCGCGCCCCCCCTCCCCGGGTTCCAGTGCCCCTGCATGGAGTGCTCCTAAGGTGTGTTTACACTGCACACCACTGGCGGCGGCATGTAAGGTACATGTCGCTACCTGCCTCAGTGAAAGCAGGCTGCATCCACATTGCAATGTGTAGCTACATGTGACGGCTGGGAAAGTCTCTGGCAGGGAGGAGGCAGCAGGGTAGAGGCACCATAAGCAGGGAGCTGCCAGCACCTCTTCCCACTACCTCCCCTCTGCTAGAGCCTTTCCCAGCTGTGGGAGTCTTTTCTTGCAGTGGAGAAAGGCTGAGCAGCTGCCCACCCATGGAGCCTTTCCCCTCTGCCTACCCCCTGCCAGGGGCTTTCCCTGCTGCCGGAGCCTGGAAAAGGTTCTGGTGGCAGACAGGCAGCGGGATGCTACACTGCTAAAAACAGCAGTGTAGACGGGGGATGCACTGCTTGGATGTGTGTAGAGCTGTATAAGGTACGTACTCTAAGGTGCTATTTATACACTGCACACCCCCAAGCACAGGTAAGCGCTCTACACGCGGTCGTAAGATTTGTGCAGTGTTGACTTACCCATTAAACACTTGCAGATGCAAACTCTAGGGTTTGGAGGAGTCAAGCTTTGGCTGCAGAGGTTGCACCCTGTCCTTCCCTCCATGCCACCTCTTTTCCCATCTGCGCAGAAGGACCAGACAGCATTTTATTCAATCATAAAAGAAAATGGCGCAGAACGTGTTTTCTTTCCCCCCCCCATCTCCTTGACCACCGTTGTCTCATTCATGAGGGAAACATGTTTTACCAAGTTAAAGATTGAAGAGTTATGTACATCACATGCCAAGTATGAAGTTTTAAAATTTAAATGGCGGTGTTATTTGAATTTCTAAGTTTTTAGTTTGATTTCTTCTTTCTCCCTCCCCAAGCTTAGAGATCTCCAAACTAAAATACACAGTGAGATATTACAAAGATTTCCCCATTAAAAAACTATGCCTTTGGATTGAGAAGGTGAGTTAGAAATTTCAACCTGAAGTGTCGTTTCCCTTCCCCTTATCTCTAGTATGATGTTGCTCCTGCTCTTTTTTTTTTTTAAGCACCTGGAATTGGGACAGTGACAAAAAATATCTTGTCATCCATAAGTATAGCATCGCTAGGACAGTGTTGGAATGCAGAGTGGGAATTCACTAAATTGGTGGAAGTGTAACAATTTCTCAGTCTCTACCCCTCGTCCCCACAGTCATCAGCAGGGTTTGAACCAGGAATCTTCATTACTGAAAGCATGGGCCTCTACCATTTGAGCAGAAGAGCTAATTCCAATAGCTGGAAGAACTAGAAGGCTCTTCTTTTCTGTATGGACCAGCCACTAGAGAGTGAAGATAGCAATATACCATGTGACGTGTTTGTGTTAGGCCTGATCCACACCCAACCAGTGCCAATGCAAGTCTGTCAATTATAGCTATTCTGATACAGCCGCTAGTGTGGATGCAGTTGTACCAGGGTAAAGGTATCTTGTATTAGCGTAGTTCATACTCCTTCTTACTTGTGAATAAGCTATGCTGGTATAAATACATTTATACCCGTATAACTGGGTTCATATTAGAAGGGTTGTACCACTTTAACTATACCAGTATAGCTAACTATACCAGTATCGCTAAAGTGGTACAACTTTTATGTGTAGATGAGGTCTTCTAAGCAGAGTTTGTGGTAAAATGGGAGAGCAGTACACAGTGAGTCTTTCAAGTGTCTGAGTGCCTTCATCTCCTACTGGCACCGATAGGAAGTTAGGAGTATTCAGCCCTTCCCATGTTCAGGGCCCAAATGAATGTTTTGTGGCAAAGGATATCTGTACTATGAGCCTCACACTTGAAACTGGCTCACCTTTCCAAACCCTGCCTCCATGCCAATGAAGATGTATTTTACAGTCACTTCCACAGAAGCACTAATTTATCAACTGTTTTTAATGCTACATTTAAGCATGCATAGTTGTTTAGTTTTTTGGTTTACTGCCTGCCCCCTCCCACATCTGAAAAGGCAGAGAGCTGTTTAGTTTTAAGGGCATCTATATGTTTGATTCATATTGCATGGAGTATTAAGACCTGAGAATATTTGTTGTGGTAGGTGAGGGGAATCCCAATATTTCTTTTGCTTATTTGATCATCTTTTAAATTTTTGTTTTTAACAGCATCCATGTGAAGGGATAGATCTAGAATCTTCAATGTCCTCTCAACTTTTTGATGAACAAATTGTAAGTTTATGGGTTTGAAATGTTTTGAATCCTGAGCAGACTATCTGGGAAAACGTGGGTTAAATTTAGATTTGGGTTCAGCTCCTTACAGATAAAGGGAATACTGTACATCTGAATCTTCAACTTCCTTAAAATATTTTGTTTTTGTTTTTTTTTGGTGTGTGGGAAGGGGAGGGTGAAGTGGTGTGAGACAATCACATGTCAAAAGAACTGAGGTACTCTAGAAAACAACATCATTTTCAAATGAGATTTCACATACAAGCTGCCACATTTTTCAAATACTTTTCAAAAGAAAGGGTTGGATACAAAAGAGCCTTCCAACTGTATTGCTTAGAGAAAAATCTGGTCCTAACAAATTGTTTGTTTTGGAGAAATGTGCTGCAAAAAGCACCAGGGTATGTATTCAACTACTTGGAAGATGTAGGAAAAACTTGGAGTGGATTTTGGGACTGAGGGATATTATTTGAATATGGGGGTAGAGCCATTGCAATGTTTATTTGGGCTCAAGCTTTTACTATTGAGTTCACCTTTCATCATCCTCCAGGCAGTCTAAAGCAAACCGGGTTATGACACATGCTGGCCATGTTAAAAAGGCATTGTTAACGTACACACACGCTCAGTGGGCGCAATGTGTATTTGCAAAATTTGGATTCAACTCTGGGACTTTTACCATTAACATCCTGAACTCCATTATCTTCCTCCATAATGGTGATCTAAATTAGATGTTTTATCTGAAGATACAGTCGGGATGATGATGATGGTTTATATTATGGCAACATCTAGAGTTCCCAACCAAGATCAGGGCCCCATTGTGATAAATGCTGCACAAATACATAGGGAAAGACTGTAAAATATTAGATACCTTAATCTAAATAACATGTCCAGAGAAATGTTATATATTGGCAATGAACATCTCTGAGTGGAGATGAATGTAAAAAGTACAAGAAAGTAGGAGGAAAAGAACATAATTTTATGTTACTCTGACTTGGAAATCTCAATATGGACATAACCAGCGTACAATGCATATCTACAGTATTATTTGTCATTCTCGCTTATGGCCCATCCTTTATATTACCCTTTTTCTATCTCTTGTGCATGTCTGTGATGTTGTTCTGGTTACCATTATTTGCATTATGTGTTTGTTATAATTACTACTAAAGCTGGCTGCAATTCGGGATTTCTAGTTCATAGGAATTTTCAGTATTTCGAAATTTCCTGCAGACCAGAAATTCCAAAAGGATTTGGCTTCGGAAGCTCAGAAACATGTTGTTTCAAAATGAATTATGCTTCCAGACCAAGGCAGCTGCTGTCTGAAATTGACAATAAATAATTGGTCTGCTGCTGAGGCAGCCTGCATGGCAGGGCTGCTTTGGAGCTGTGGACACTAGAAGCCCCAAAGTCCTAAGCAGGCTGCCGGGAAACCAGACAGGTTTCTTTTGGAACTCTGCCTGTGCTTTGATAAAAGTTCATCAAACTCAAGATGTTTCTGGAAAATAATTTTCGGGTTAGCCGAATCAGCTTTTTCCGACAAAGCTCTGTCTTGTTGGAAATTCCCGACCAGCAATATTTATGATTAAAATGAAGAAAATAGGTAATTCTGACACAGGCTTTAAAACAAAGCCTTTGAAAGTTGGCTTGTGTGTGAGTGTGTGCACATGCGCCAAGACATGCGTAACCAGGATTCCTCTTGCATAAGGAGAGGAAATGAGGCCTGTGAATTTCAAGTCACTCCAGAAATAGAAAGCATGTTTTTGTGTGTGAGCTGAGCTGTATAGATGGTGAAACTGATGACTGGCTTCTTTGCCTTGCCACAGCCTCTTGAGGAAGGAAATGACTGTTTGAGCAGCTTGTCAAGCTCCTTTGCTTACCTACTGACAATACACCTGAAAGAAGGCCGGAACCTGGTCATTAGGGATCGCTGCGGTGAGTCTGCCTTTTGATGTACAGCAGATAACTCTCTTTTGGGGGGGAAAAAAAACCCCAAGAACAAAGTACGGTCCTGATTCTCCCTTCACTTTCTTTCCAAACCAGTCTAACTCAATTGGCTTCTCACTTACTCTGGTGTCAATCGGGGAGAATCAGGCACTACTTCTGTCTGCCAGCCTCCAGTCTGCCAGTCAAAATGTTAAATTTCCTGTCATATAATCACCCTAGGTACACAAGGGAGGGGATGGGCAGATATATATTGCTGCTTTTCCCAGGTCTGAGAATTATACACGTTGCAACGTGACCTTGTAAAGCACATGCTTTCCTCCTACTGCTGGCAAAAGACCCAGTTCAATTCTAGTTTACTTAAAGGAAACCAAAGGATGTTTTGAAATCCAGTGGGTGGTAGTGAAGGGGAAGACCAACTGCTTTGTGATTTCAAGTATGGTGTCTAAAATGTGTGTTTTATAGGGAGGAAGTTAGTAAAGATCTTGAAACTTGAGGGCTGCAACGTAGGGAGCATTCACTTCTGAGGGTAGGGATTATGTAGTTTCACCTAATAAGGCCTGGGGTGTATGTTTTATGGCTTAGTGAAAGGAAGGTCAGAAAGACATTGAGGAAATGAGTTAGTCAGTGGGACATTATTCAAATATTATGGAAAATGTTTGAATTTGGGTCGCTGCTGGCTTGAGAGAGTAGCACGTAGTCCTTGACTGTATGCAGGAGCATTTCCTTTAAGAGCTTAGACCTGGGTCTCTTTGCCTCTCCAGAAATACAATTACTAGTGTTAATTATAACACTCTGTCCATGGAGAAACCTCTGAATACTCTTACATTGCAAACGTGCAAGCACTTTCTCTCTTGAAACTGAGCAATAGGGCAAAAGTACACGAGTAACAGGATAAGCATGGACCTGTTATAAAGATGTATTTGCTTTCTTATAATGGGCCCTGGCTTGTTGTTGGGCTCCTTTCTGATTACTAGATGCATTGTTTTTTCTACACTATATTTTACTGTCCTAGCCAGACGGTAAGCTCCTTGCCAGGGACTGTTATCTTTCTCTGGCCAGCTCCTAACATTCTGAAGATATTAATAAATAGATGTTATGTAGTCTAAATCCTTTACTTTTTAAACAGAACTGCTCTTTGTTGAAGTGTTTTCTGACAGGACAGCATGTCACCAGGTTCACTAGAAACCATATATGTCAGAACAAGTCTTGCTGTTGGATGGCTGTGTGGAAAGGACTCTCTACTTGCTACAAATGAGCAATTTGGGCAGAGGAATGTTTCCCTAGAAGAGAGAAGGCAGTCTTAATCTCACATTGTATTTGCTGTGTCTTAGGTGAGGCACTGCGCAATTCAGCTCAGTGTAATGTGACAACACAAAGACAATCCAGGGCAAGATGGATTATTGTTGGTTTAGCGAGGGCGTGCATGGGGAGATGTGCAATCCACTAAAATTCCTCCTGTATTTGCATACAGAGAAGTACAAAACGAGTGTCTGCCAATCTGGCCATCTATCTTCACATTGCTATAATATCTATATACAAACCCTCGACTTTGAAAGCACAGTTATGATCAGACTTTTGCCATTGTGGTGCTTTTGACTCTCAGGTTTTTCTTCTTGAGAAATTTAGCTGGGCTAATCTGCAGCCATCTGTGTTAGGGTAACAGATGGGTTTTGAAATGTATTCTTAAAGGTGGAAAGTCCTGGGTTCATCCTACCCTCCAGTAATGGGGGAATTTAATAGCTAAAGGCCTGATGCTAAGAGTGCCCTGCCACTGAGTCTGACTGTTGATCTGTCAGCCCATAAAGTCTTGGTAGGACACTGTGTCATCGGAGTTGCAAAGAGGCAATCCCTGAAATAGCTATGGCCCTACTCTAAGATGGAGCTCTAGTATTTGATAAGGAGCCAGTGTATGGCATGGTACATTTTATGATGTGCTCTCACTGGCCTTTTTTACCTAGAAAGTGGGTTGCTCTGCCCCATGCTGTAAGTATATGCTTCTGTCTAGGTAAAAGAATGCAACCTATTAAATTAGACAGAGTAAATATTCAGGGTCATTCCACTTTTATTGGCAAAGAATACAATGTAAGTTACTGGGCACCTGAAAATGTCCAGTTAGGAAATGGATCAGTCTGAATGTGAAATCCATTAAATGTCTTAAAAAACAATGTAATAAACTTCAGCCAGTTTGGTTATATTGGAATGGATGTGGGAAGCTTCAAAAAGATTTCAGTGCATTTATTACTCCTCAGGCTTTCCTGATTGCTCTGGCAAAGATTTCAAGTTACCTCTCTGTGCATGTGGAAAAGCTTATTTGCATGTGTGTAGATAGGTAGTTCTGAATATAGTTACCTGGTTCATATCTGCACATGGATCACTGGGGGGTTTTCCTTCTAAGAGACCTCCTGAAAATGTGAAGCTTTCAGATTTATTTATTATTTTTGCCCCCAGAGTGCCAGCTGATGCTCCTGAAAAGTTTGGGAACCAGAAACCTACCCAGCTAACTAAGCAGTGCAGTTAAACACGGCTATCAGACGGGTTTAAAACCCACAACCCTAGCTGCTTTACTCGTGTGGTGGCATATTGCTATAAGCAAATAAGTATTTTGGTTCTGTAGGTCTTCTGGGACTCTTGTAAGCAGGGTTGGTGCATTTCATTGGGATTTTACATTGTTGGCCTGGAAATGCTCTTAACTTACAAAAAAAGTGCAGATAAGCATCATCTGGCAAACTGCAGCAATGTTGTGCTGTATAGCAGTCACAGTGGAGAGTATGTCAGAGGCATTCGTATGTTAAGAATACCCAATATGACTGTACCACTCAGGGGTTTGCTCATATTTGAGATCCTATTGCAAATCTAGGGGTAAATTCCTTTCCAGTGACACAAGATGAGCTTCAGCCTAAGATTTCTTGTCTGTTACACAGGGATGGTCATATGAGAGAGAATAGTATGTCATACACAGAAAACCCAAGATATATAAAGCTGTTAATATTAAATCAATAAGGTTTGAAAGAGTTGGCATGGCCTAATTTCAACCAATTTTAGTTTAACATGTTTTATAGTATTCTTGTCCTAAATCCTGGGGAATATAATTTAAGAAGACCACAAACACTTATAAATTTTACATAAAAAGTTATTCGTCAACCTAGATCTATTTTGGTAACATTATTCTTTGATTGCTCACCACTTTAATTTGTTAATTTTTGTTCAAAGATTATGTGATCATATTGGGGAAACGTGATTCAAGATGCACAGTATAACAATGTACAAAAATTGCCACTTATTTGGGGGGAGGGGAAACGCTATGATCTTTATTTACAGACTGATCATCCACAAGCTCTTTAAATGGATAAATATGTCATGGACTGTGATAGAGTATATTATAGCTAGACATGAAAAACTGTGTTAATGGTGCCCTCTTGTGGCTATTTTAAATGCTGCAATACACTTCGGGAAGAATGAAATTATAGTACTGGGCACTTCCCTGGAACTCTTCCATGGTGGAACTCCAAAAGCTTTACAAATATTAACTAATTAACCTGCTCAGTCCCTCCAATTGCATTCCACTACTTAAACAGCATCTGCATTCCACTCCATTCCAGAAGTGGCGCAGTTAACAGCGTACACAAGTGCTACAGAAAAAGTTAGGGCAAGAAATGAAGAACATGTTAATTGGTCAATACTCCAGGGGACAGATGAAGTTAAGAACAGAAGAACGGCCATACTAGGTCAGACCAAAGGTCCATTGAGCCCAGTATCCTGTCTTCTGAAAGTGGCTAATGCCACATGACTCAGAGGGAATGAACAGAACAGGTAATCATCAAGTGATCCATTCCCTGTCCCGTATTCCCAGCTTCTGGCAAACAGAGGCTAGGGACACCATCCCTGACCATCCTGGCTAATAGCCATTGATGGACCTATCCTCCAGGAACTTATCTAGTTCTCTTTTGAACCCTGTTATAGTGTTGACTTTCACAACATCCTCCGGCAAGGAGTTCCACAGATTGACTGTGCGTTGTGTAGAAAAAAATACTTCTTTTTGTTTGTTTTAAACCTGCTGCCTATTATTTTCATATGGTGACCCCTAGTTCTTGTGTTATGAGAAGGAGTAAATAACACTTCCTTATTTACTTTCTCCACACCGTCATGATTTTATAGACCTCTATCATATCCCCCCTTAGTCGTCTCTTTTCCAAGCTGAAAAGTACCAGTCTTCTTAATCGCACCTCATACGGAAGCTGTTCCATACCCCTAATCATTTTTGTTGCACTTTTCTGAATTTTTTCCAATTCCAATATCTCTTTTTTGAGATGGGGTGACCACATCTGCACGCAATATTTAAGATTACTGGTGTTGGTGTGTAGCCAAGATACCAGAGTCAATAAATCTGCTGGTGTTTCTCTCCCCCCCCCGCCTCCAATCTCCTCAGAAGGACATCACCTCCAGCATCCTAGGCCTTCCTAACACTACGCTGTGGTTTTTGTCCAAAAGTAACAGAGGAAAGCATGCTGCCTATTCAGTTGCCAGCACTTCTGAACTAGCTGTTCTAATAGAGATTAAAATGAGAGTGCAAGTCTATCCTTGCCCCACCCACAATCACAGAATTGCCACTATTGCCTACCGAATATAGACATTTTTCTTCAGGTGGCTCTTCCCAGACTGGCTGATCATCTTCCCTCCTGCTGGGCTGATGCTGGGAGCTTCAGATGCATTTAATGGATTCACTGCTCCTCGCCAGCCATCACACTTCCTCAGAACTCACCAACTATATTCTTAACATCTATTAAGTACTAATTGATGAAACTTGGCTAAATTCATCTCAGGTGTAACTTCACTGCCATCCACAACCTGTGAAATCCACAGTTACATCAGGGGCAAATCTGATTTTCTTCATGATCTTTCACCTGTTTCCTTCATTTTCTCCTCTTCTTTCCTTCTACTGTATACTACTCCCCCAGTCTATTTTTAATTGTTCTCCATTTTCTTCTCGCCCTTCTCTTCATAGCCCTAATTCCAGGGTCTGTTCTCCTTTTTGCTCTGGTTTGTGTTTCTTCCTCATTCCCTCAGGTTCTCTTTCGCTCCCCCTCTTCATCCTTATTCCCCATCCCCTTAATCCTGTGCTCCTCCCCAGTTACTTTCTTTACTCCTTCATTCTCCCTTTTGCTTTCTCTCCCACCTATTCTCTCACTCTTCCATTCCTGACAATCTTGCCTTTTTTCCTTTCCTCCCCGCCCCCACCTTTATACTTGCTGTGTTTGGGTGCAGGGGGAACAGTTTCTCAAATCAGCTGGAATCTGACCCAGCTCTGTATGTACGCTACTGCTTTCTACAAAATGGTTAAGCAGTGGGGGAAAGAAAATAGAGATTAGGGTGTGTGTGTGTGCTTCCTCTCTTTGCTCAACTGCTGCAGGGAGGATGATTCCCTGGAGAAGGAGGGAAATTTCCATCCACCAGATACTCTGCCTGTGGAGTTCTGCTCAATGTCACTCCCTGCTAACAGTGAGGAGAGGAAGGGCCCAATCTGTTGTTTAGTTGATTAATACTCAACTGTCTCCTATGGTTTCCTGTTGGGGACAGGTGGTAGTTTAGTAGTAGCCAATTTAAGAGTGCAGCTGGATTCTGCATAAACCCCCTTGCTATTCACAGACACAAGGATGAAGGTTTTTGGAGTGCTTTTTGCCAGATCTGTAGCCTGGCCTGTGTTAAAGCCTAGAAGTCTATTGACCAAGTACTGACCTTATTTCACCTTATCTAGCCTATGGGACCTACATAGGCTCTCACCACAAGGCAGTTTAGCAGCAGGCCAAATCAGTTTATTTCACCTTACTATGACACGTGCAGGTTGAGTCTATCCTCCCTATAGTAGCTTTATATCCATAAGTTTGTAGTTCTCATAATGAAAGAACTGCATACTGGATTGTGTGCATCTGCACAAGTGTCTGTACTGGATTGAGCCAAACTGTACATTTTTACTGCTGAAAGCATTTGTTAAACATAGGTTTATTCTTTCACGCATTGATGGTTCCCTTTGACTTTCTGGGTATGTTTCAAGTCCTGTCTATTTAACCAGTAGAAGTGCTTTTGTGGCAAAGGGTTTGGTTAATTTTGTGTCTTGGGGAGTTTTTATTATCAGTAGTTGATGTGTTAAATTGTGAGGTGAATGGATGTTTGTGAATGTTTAACTTTGGTATGATAAATTGTAAGAAATCCTCATAAGTGCATTTTGTTAATGAAATATACAAACTTACAAGTAGTGTGGGTGCTGCTGAAAACTGTTCAGGATTCCAGGGTGTTAAGATCATTCCATTACAATTTCCTGGGTTTCAGAAAAGCTTAATGTCTCTTCTCTCTGACCTTCTACATGCTGCTGGACCCGCACATTTCTGTGGACTACTTTTTTTGGTGGTCTCTCTGATCCTTTCATGTCTGATCCCACAGACTTCCAGGTCTGATATTCTTGGAATTAGAAGTGAGTTAATCCCTTTTTGATTTGTTTTACTCTTACAGTCCTTTTTCCAAGTGCTGTGTTATTAAACTGAGCCGTTCTAATGAGACCTGAAATGCTCTGCTCCTTCACAGTGCTGATATGTTGTGACTGTGCATGCTACTGGCCTTCTGAATCATTTTGTGCAACGGTACAATTGTGTCACTTCGCAGTACTGTGATGTCACACGTGCCTTTTCTGTAATGAAGTGGTCTCTTTCTCTCCTGTTGTTTGAGGATTCAATTGACAATTGGTAAAGCGTTAAAACATTCAAATATGCTACTATAACAAGAAACAGAAACTCAGCTCTTCTTGGTGAGATTCAGTTTCTATATTGTGGTTAGGGTGAGGCCAGTAGCTGGCTTTGAGCCTTAAGGTATTTTTTGTCCTGAAACTCTGTGTGGTTATGCTGTGTATCATTGCAACTTTTTTCTGTGAAATGATGTACACTGAGTGGCTTAGTCTTTTTCTGGCCATATACTCTAACAAAATCCATCTTTCTCTCTCTCTCTCTTCCACACCAGTCTCCAATGAACATACTCTTGATTTTTTTTTACACTTCTGCGTCAGTTTTAACATTAACTTTGAGTCTCTTCCTTTCTCTCTGTGGGTTCCTAATAACTTCCTGTTGTTCCGTGGTTTGATCTGTCTTCTTTCATCTCTTTAGAGATAGTGTGTGTGCAGATCTGTTTGTTTGTTTTCCTCACATGCTTCCCCGCTTTTTCCCAAATCCAGGCAGAGCAGGAGAGTATTCACCCCTGCATGAGGTGCTTATTTCTATATTCTTACATGCCCATCTCATGACTTTGCGGATTGATTGGGATTCACTTGACTAGATCCTTTGAGGTTCACCATTTGGTACAAAGTAAATTTTAAAAAATGAATACCTAAAGCATTTCTTTTTAAACTGGGCCATAACTAAAAAATACCGTGATACTTTCACAATGCTCGGATATCCAGTGCCAGGCTATTAATGTGATTACAGATTACCAGACCACAGTGGAAGGGGCTGTTTTTTAATATGTCGTTGAGCACATTGTCAGCAAATAAGACTATTGTTTAGAATGCAAGTGTTCATAACAGCTAGACTGAATAGTTCACAGTAAATAAGTTATCTGTTAAATGTAGACTCTCTCTGCTTTCATGGTATCTGCAATCAGATCATTAGTTCCTCAGATCTATGATTCAGATTTACTAGGCAACTTTCTAGCCCAATGATTTTGCTTTAAGACTTAATTGTGAACAGTTTGCAAATATCTGGAATTTGAGCCATGTTGGATAGTTATAAGTTTCCAGGTAAATCACCTTGTGTTGTCTCTCTTCCTTGAGTGCTGGAACATGCAACAACTTCCACTATGAGTACTGGGATGTGCCAGCTGCAAATTCGGTTTCTGTAAGTGCTTGTGCATGTAACTCTGAAACTTTGCCTCCCACATACACTCATTCCAGTACACACAATCACTTGCATGATCGTGAGAAATGGACATGCAAGGGGAAAGAACATGACCAGAGTGGTTTCATCTAAAAACGAGAACTGTTAATAGAAAATGTTAAGCAGTGTCAATCAAGCTTTGGGAAGAAAAACATAAAATCTCAAACCTATGCTGAATCGCCTCCAACAATCCATCCTTTATCTTAGGCAACCACATGAAAGCATTCTTAGGTAATGCCTGCATTATGCAGGAGGTCAGACTTGATTGTCTTTTCTGGCCCTAAAGTCTGTGAATTTTTCAATACAATTTTTTTCTCCCTCTAATAAAAAAAACACCTGTGTTAAGTATTTCCTGGGCCTTGGGGTGGTTGCATAAAACAGGTTTCACTGTATTGTAGAAAATATAACTTCCTAATGGGAGTGCTAGGTACCCCAAATGATTAAGACTCTAAATGGAAGGTGCTGTCAAAAATGTATAAAATAACACCATCTGGATGTTATGGAATGATCTTATCATTAGAATCCATCCTCCCTTCCTCATGTGATATTGACATGGTTAGGGAGGCATTACACTAATGAAATCAGGTGACTGTGCTGCCCTATATGGATTGAGTTGGTGTCAGTCGAGTTCCACGTGGGCAGGAGTCCAAACCATACTAGACACCATCACAGTTGACACTAATTAGCTGGCTTTTTGGCAGTCCCTGCAGAGAGGCCAAGTGCTGAATGGACTTGGTGACTGAATTCCCCTCACATCTCTAGTGGTGGTCCCTTCAATGAAAGATGAGAGTCTCATTACCCAAGTGGGAGTGGGGAATCTTGTGCTTCCATTGTGCCTATTTTGTGTATAATTAGAGGACTTCAGTCTCTGGAGCCCTCAATCCATCATCTTTCGCCAGCTGAGATTTACTTCCACTTTTTAAAGGTTTTCATGACATCCTCCACATTTTTAATATATACTCCATGGAAAATTGGCATACACAAAACAAATGAAAAATACAGTTGTGGAATCCTCATGGGAAGGCCATTTAAAAGTTGTTATATGGTGTTTGCGTTAAAAAAAGAAAAAGCTTGTCACGTAAGGCCCTCACATTCCATAAACTTTCTCAGAGATCTGCTCAGTGCAATACATTTTATGCTGCAGTTACAGATGGTTCTAAAAAGAAACCAGCCTGCACAAGCATGTGTAGGTGTATGCGCCTTAGAAGCTGAGCGATTCCCTTTGGGAACATACATTTCTTCTCTCCCAGATGCCCTTTGCATTTATCAGAGCAGTCATTGTTTCAGAGAGGTGAGTTGCTATAACTTTCTTGTTGGTTGTTCTCAATGGACAGGTGTCCATATCACAAAATTTGCCACTATAAATAGCTCCGTCTGGGACCTTTGTTAACAATTTTTATAGTAATATCACAAGAGGACACAGCAGCAGCACCGCGAAGGTCCCAGAGTGCGGCTGCACATCCCAGCTTGCCGTGCAGTAACTTGCTATGTAGCCAAGCCTTTAACTGTGCTCACAGCAGCGCGTTGTGAGTTCAACGTAAGAATGATACTCTCACAACATTGACAACTGATTCTACCCAAAAAACTTTGAAACAAATCAACTTAAAAAACAAAAAGTACATTAATAAAGTTTAATTAACCAAAATTCCTACCCCACACAGAGCTTTTACCCCAAAAGAAGCACCAAAGACTCTATTAATTCTACAAGGAACTTAGTTACTCCTTTTTAGAAGGTGCTCAGAGATTGTGGTGATGGGCAGAGTGTGAAACCCTAAGATAGATTCTATTCCATATAGCTTCTTATACCAGCCTCATCACTAGTACTTGAGCAGCTTCCAGTAGCACATCAAGCAATGTGCGTAATTTGTCATATGTGGTTTGTTCTTTCTCTCATCTTTTCCCCCAGGGGAGAATTGTGTAGTGTTTTGGTTTGGTAAATTTGTGCAGTTTGTGTGCGCACAACGTCTGCGGGAGCGAGGGTGTGTGTGTGTGTGTGATGTACAGTCTGAATGCGTTACAAAAGGCAAGTTTAAAGAAATGTGCTTTGCACTTGATGCGGAAGGAAGGTTGTTAGGATTGTGATGGTCCTTAGTTCCTGTGAGTGTTCATTCCACAGCCTTGGATTGGCCCAACATAAAGCTCAGTTTCCTGCATACACAAGCTTTACCCTTATGGTAAATATTGCACCATGCTCTTCATCACTTCCTGGGTGCACTCCCACCATCTATTCTCTTGGTCCTCCTATGGTTTTCTCTACCCACGTCACTAACGAACATGGAAGCTAAGGCACATGTTCTTTTTAATGCCACTTAATGCTTTCTTGCTTCAGAAAAAGACCAGTATTAATTAATTATTGCATCATGGGTTGCTCTGACCTTCTGCAAGACATCTCGCGTGCTGCTTACAAGGTGCATTTTACAAAACATCTCTTGTCTGCCTCCTTGTTTTTTATCAGGTGTCAACTCACATTCTCCTTCTAAAAGCTTATTTCTAAGCTTATATATGTTCCACACACCTCTTCACTGGCAAAGTGTTCTGGTTTAATTTCCTTCATAGTTTACCGGAGGCATTTGCTTCTAAACCATTCTAAACACACACACAGCTTTTAAAGTACACAAGCTTTTTCATTTTTTTTCCTGCTTCCCCCAGTAGATATTTGATTCCATTTTTGTTATTTCTGTATTAGTGTTGGTTTTTTTTTTTCATTTGAAACAAAAATACCAGTGATCCATCTTATAATTTTTTTTGTCATTATTGTAAACAACTGTAGTAATATTATTTCTATGGGTTTGCTGAAAAATTACACTTGATTCTATATGGCTATAAAATAAGTCTGCAAAATATTTTTTAGAAATAAATTCATTTTCTTTTCCATATTAAAATTTGGAATTTAATATCCTAAAACAACAATTAAAATGATCTAGGATACATGCCGTATGGTTTTCTTTGTTTGAGTTCTTAGGATTGTGGCACCGATAGATCTTTGTATTTCTAAATACAGATATTTTTAATTCCTTGCATACCCAGCAAACTGATCTCTAGAAGATGAATATGTAGTTTGAAATAACACCAGGTCTGCTGTTACTTTTTCAAAGTGTGAAACAAGTGTGTAGGGTTAGTAAATAAAGTTGATGTGGCAAATCTCATAATAGCTGCTAGAGGGCAGCAGTAACCATTTAAAAACACTATGAACTCTTTCTGAGGAAACTAAACCCTATCTAGTTACTGTGTGCAGAATACTTTTGTTTGTTTAGGCAACTTCAAGTCCCAGTGAACTTAGTCCACCTATACTGAGTGAATGGCCTTCAGTGTTACGGGATAAGCCGCTTTTCTAGGAAAAAATACTACTCAAAAATAATCCACTAAAAGCATGGTAAAAAAGGTCTTTCATATAGCCCAAAACCTTACTCCTGTTGAAGTCAAAGGCAAAGCTCCTTTTTGACTTCAATAGTGCAGGTCCATAGTGCTTTTGTGCCTGAACTCTTATTGTCTGTTCAGTTTAGAAGATAAAATCCCCCTGCATTTGGAAGTAATCTTATATATATAATATATACACACACCCCCACATTCACATGCTCACTCACAACTGCAGAAGATAATGAATGACTCTTTAATATGAAAGTTAAGTATATTTAACAATCCATGGGGTTATAAACCCCAAGGAGAAGGAAGAAAGGGTTATATAGTGTGCTTTCATCCTGGCCAATGCTGACTAGCACGCACAGTCTGACTAATTACTTTAAATGCAAGCCAGCTGCTTAACGGGTTGTAAAATCCATGGAAGGATCACAGTTTGAAAAAGGAAAAAATGAGAAACTGATTTTAATTAAAAATAAAATGGGTATGGTGAAAATTATTTAAAATAACCAATGACATTAAAATAAGTACCCTTCCTTTAATTAAAAAAAAAAAGCGCCCCAAAATCTTAAAGTCACAACAGAATCATTTTTCAGAGGTCACATTTTTTTCCTCTATTTTTATTGGGCTTTTGCTTAAGACTCCAAGAAGCAAATCAGCACGTGTTCATGCTTGCTTTATTTCTAGGTCATTGAGCATTTTTCTGTCATTTTCCAACTTATTGAAAATAAATTTCAAAATCCTGAGCCATGCTCTTCCCCAGTTTGGAAGAGAATTAAGCTAAACTGAATTAAATCCACTTGAATTCTGAACGAGTGTGTCCACACAGGGATTTAATGTGGTTTAACTAATTTAATTTAAATGCACACCTTTAGTTCAGATTAATTCTCCTTTGTCCCCATGGAGACAAGTCCTAAGAAAAAAAGAACCGAGACACTGAAAAAAGGAGACCCCAAAGCTTCATTAGAGCTAAACAAATTAGTTGTGTATTCCTCCCCCACCCTTTCTGAAAAAGGGTTGTGGTTTAGTGTTTTGTTCTGCTCCATTTCTAATCTGATGCCATTGCCAGAAAAGATTTTATGTTCTTGCTATTTGGTTCCGTCAGAATAAGTACCATAGAGCTGCATTGTTTGTGAAGCTCCCGATGCAAAGGTTAAAGTCCATCTGTTGGCTGACAGTGAGACGTCATCTCGTCATTTGTCAATCTCAGAGTTGCATTCTTGAGCAGCCGACCCCTTTTTTTCCTGCTTACCTAGTTGAGATGTTACTTTCCTGACAGTAAGACAGTTGTGCTCAGCTAGCAAATCGCAGCATGTTTCTCTTGCGTGCTCTCCCTCAATTATTTTCCGTAACAATTAACACTCTACTAACTTGACACCCTTTTCTTGTTTGGCTTTGTAAATCATCATCCCTTTTTTTATTAATTCCAGACATTAATATTTTGTTTCACGCAAGTGCTGCCATTCACCCATGAAAGAGTTTGAACATTATGTTGCTGTCAAGATACCTAGGGATTACCCAGTATGCCTTGCCTTAGTAAGTGACACCACTGGGCCTGCTTTTGAGATGTTTATTTTGAGAGTAAGCTGACAAGCATGAAGGCTTGATCCCAGAGTGGCAATCTTATTTAATTAAAGGCCTCTTTTTATTATAGTTTTTTCCCACTGTGTTTTTATATATATATATATATATATATATATATATATATATATATATATATATATATATATATATATATATATATATATAAATGTGGTGTGTATGTATCAGAATGATTGTTAAAGCCCGATTCACTTGAACAGTGCTGTTATACAGTAAAGAGGGGTGTATGGGGAAGGACTGGTCATTCAAAGTAAGGTCATTCAGCAGTCTTGATACATTTCTGTGTAATAATGCAATCAGAACACTTGCTTAGCTATGGAGCTTGTGTTTCCTAGTGTAAGAGGCTGGTTATGTTTTGTTTTTTATTCCTGCAGAATCTAGATTTTTGGTTGTTTGCTTACTTAATTTTATTTTTTAAAGGTTCCCTTCACTCAAAGTTTCTTTTCTATTTAAGGAACAGATGAGTTATAGCTGTAGACCACCTGCTTCCATTGCTCTATTCATGTTTCCATTCCATCAGTTCCTTCCCTTGTCTAATCTTGATACTACCTCGTTGGTGTAGTGAATAGTTGGGGACTTTTGGTTTGGTTTGGTTTGGTTTGTTTATTTATAATGCAGGCTGCTTCTGCTTATCCAATACATGAAGGCAGTAACGCTCTTTTTTTTTTTTTTTCCCCCTTCCAGGAGAGGGGAATTGGAATATTCAAGATAGATAGGGGTATTTGGTGTAGCCTTTTGTTAATTTATCTAATTTCCTAACTAATGCATCCTCTGAAGGTTGTTGGACATATTTTATGTTGGGTATTATTATTTAGTGGATTATCTGTGTGGTCCTTTCTGTGCAAAGTGCATGCTTTTGTTCAATATTTCTTTTCTACCTGTGTACTTAGGAAGAGTGTGTGTGTGTGTGTGTGTATGTATGTATGTATATTTCTAATTATAGCTAAGGGCATGATCTAAACTCACCGAAGGCAATGGAAAAACTCCCATGGACTTCAGAGGGTTTTGAGGCTGACCCTAACTGTGGGTCTCTTGGAGGAGCAGGAAAACAAATTTCCTTTTAGCCCCTGTGCAACATTGTCTGTCCCTCCCTCTCCCTGCCAAAACTAATAATATATATATAATTCTGCTATCACTGTGTAAGAAAAGAGTTTTCTGCAGGTTGTATTTGAAAATAGATTAATTGGGGGATATTTTGTCTTTCATCAAAATGTTTTCATACTACTTATTAAGCCACCCCTTATGAAGAAGACCTACAGAACTGAATAGAAAAGGAGTACTTGTGGCACCTTAGAGACTAACCAATTTATTTGAGCATGAGCTTTCGTGAGCCACAGCTCACTTCATCAGATGTTTACCGTGGAAACTGCAGCAGACTTTATATACACACAGAAATCATGAAACAATACCTCCTCCCACCCCACTGTCCTGCTGGGAAATGGCCCACCTGTTGATCACTTTAGATAAGCTATTACCAGCAGGACAGTGGGGTGGGAGGAGGTATTGTTTCATGATTTCTGTGTGTATATAAAGTCTGCTGCAGTTTCCACGGTAAACATCTGATGAAGTGAGCTGTGGCTCACGAAAGCTCATGCTCAAATAAATTGGTTAGTCTCTAAGGTGCCACAAGTACTCCTTTTCTTTTTGCGAATACAGACTAACACGGCTGTTCCTCTGAGAACTGAATAGGGTTCTATAAAAATTATTCTAAAATCCTATAGAAATTAGTAATGAATAAGAGCCCTGCTATGTAGGTCTTCTGAATGAGTCTATATAGAATTTTTTAGCAGCTATACAATTCTCTATTACATTGTGTTGGTTAGTTTCAAAAACCTGCCAAACGTAGTTATATTCATATTGAATCCCGTAAGATTTTCTGTAAGTGATTTTGATAAAATCTGCAGGCCTTTTTGTGTATCCCATTTTATTTGTGATTCTGTGTTTTTGTTTGTCTGTATGTTATATAGATTCATCCTTGCTTTTGTTTGCTACTTCCTGCAAAAAAAAAAAAAAAAAAAAAAAGAGAAAAGAATAACCAAGGTTCTTCCAATATGACATGGCAGAGAACACAAGCACAACGTAGAATTCTTTTTTTCCCTTCTCCCCATCAAATAACTTTTTAGCCATGTTCAGCAGAATCCCTGAGCTTTTTCTCCTCCATTATTTGTTTGTTTTTTTGTGGTTGGTAGTGTTGGAAAGTTTTCCAGACTAATCCCATTTGTATTATTGTTTATAATAGGTACAAGTGATCCATATGTGAAATTTAAATTGAATGGAAAAACTCTATACAAAAGTAAGGTCATCTACAAAAACCTAAATCCAGTTTGGGATGAAACTGTTGTGTTGCCAATACGGACTCTTGATCAGAAGCTCCGGGTCAAGGTAAATTTTTGGTGTAGGGTACTGAAACATTGGTAAAAGCTCCTCTGAACCACTTGCGCGCCCTCGCTCTCACTCTGTATTTATTCAATTTGATGGTTTGACACAGAGAACGTGTATTCAAAACACAATTAGGATCCAATGTTTTCTAAGCTTTATATTCAAATGCACATGCATCTTTGCCACATTTTACTTGGATGTTGTGTTTTCAGTGTGTGAATGTCCCAAATCAAAATAATCTGTTTGGCTGGAGGCGTTTAAACCTACTGTGCCAAACTCTGCCCTCAATTGCATCTGTGCAACCTCAGTGAAATCAGTGGGGTTTACCTGAAATAATTTAAGAGTGGAATATGGTGAACTGAGTTGAGTAGAATTATTACCTGTGAGGTGGTGGTGACAAGCAGCAAAGCTCTTTCTCGTTATGAGGTAACTTTATAGTTAACAGAACTGCAAGCTACCAGTTGTAAGCACTAATTGCTAAAACATCTGTAGTTAAAAAACTGCCTGGTTGTGTACAGTATTCGATTGTACTATACTACCAGATATATAGGAATGGTCCAAATCCATTGTTGCACATATGACTCTGTTCACCATATATCAAGAAGGTATTTCAAAATGCTGTTAAAGTAGTCAATTAAAAATCTACATTAAAGAACGGAAATGGAGAATTTCCTAGAAACATCTAGGCTTTGATTCCCAAAATATGGGATGAAACTCAAAATGTCAGTTCTTTTTTCTGATGTGGCAAAACTGGCTTAGGATGTAAAAATAATATGCATTTATTTTGTTACCAGGTATATGATCGAGATTTAGCCTCCTCTGACTTCATGGGATCTGCATTTGTGGTGCTCAGCAACCTTGAGCTCAACAGGTACTATATGAATTTATTAAAATGTGTTACTGTGGTTTAGTTTGGAAATGATCTCAACACTTTTACAGCAGCTTAATCTTTTATCTGTGGGTTGTCAGTCTGACTGTAGAGCTGGGAGACAGGAATTCATGTTTTATTCCTGGCTCTTATACTGACTTACTGATATCTTGGACAAGTGCATTTTCTTGCATTATGGGCCCCATGGCTGTACTATCTGAGTGCCTCAAAAACATTAGTGAATTTATTTCCACAACACCTCTGTGAGGTAGGGAAATATTATCATCTCCATTTTCAGAAGGGGAACTAAGGCAGAGAGAGAGATGAAATGGTTTGTCCAAGGTGATGCAATAAGTCTGCATCAGGTCTAGGAACTGAACACAGATCTAAGAAGTCAAAGTCCAGTCTTTAACTGTCAGACAACTCAGCTGGACAAGTCATTGTCCATATCCTTTCCTATAAAATGGGGATAACATTGATCAGTTTTCTGCCTGTCTGAAGGTGGTGGGTTATCAGTATTAATTAATTGCTATGGAAATACAAGGTATTACTTAAAATCGCTGTGCTGAACTTTGTATGTTTTGTGGAAGCTGTGAGGGGGAATATATGCCACAAGGAAATACGCTAGATTGTACATTTTAACGTTTAGACTCAATTTTGAAAACTTTAAAATATGCTAAATATCAGCCATAAAAAACCGAATTTGCACAATTCAGTGTGACCTTTAATAATGAACCAGAAGGTAAAATGGAGCCTACAGATGCATTTCTTTTCTGCTTGCAGAACTACTGAACAGATTTTAAAATTGGAAGATACAAACAGTATAGAAGATGACATGGGAGAGATTGTGTTAAACTTGAATCTAACAGTCAAGCAAGGAGACTTCAAGAGAACTGTAAGTGGTTTAGGAAATCAAATTTATAGCTAGAATGCACAAAAAAAGAAAGCTTCCCTAATCTGATTTACTCTGTACTGGGAAATGCCACCTTTATTTTCATCCTGAGACTCAGCATAGAAAACTAGATAGTTCACGATTTAAAAATCAACCACATTGGACTGGATAAAAGTTGATTATGCTTCTGTAGCCAAGTGCTTCTGTTCTGTGGCTTTAAAGGGTGAGCCCACGGATAGCAAGTCTCCATATAGTTCAATGAGTGGTAGGTCTGTGCATGTGTGTGAGATCTCTAAAAGTGTATGCCCTACAGCTGCAGGACTGTTCTTTCAGGACATGCCATTTTCTCACTCTAAGCAAGAGGTTTAGATTTTATGAATTTTTAAAAAGGTGTTAAACCTCCAATTAGATGTGATCTTTTTTTTTCATACCAGTGAAATATATATATCAGTGTGAAATGTTAAAGCAAGGATTTACTATTAAGACTAGGTTGTGCCAGCCCTGCATTGGTGCACATTGCTGAGAGGAGGGAAATGGATACAAGGAGCTATGTTTCAGAGTGGTAGCCATGTTAATCTGTATCACCAAAAGCAACGAGGAGTCCTTGTGGCACCTTAGACTGCCAAATTTATTTTGGCATAAGCTTTCGTGAGAACAGGCCAGGCACAGCCTTAAACTTCACCAGATTCTTCAGTGAGCTTTGGATCAGGCTCCTATTGCAGAAGTGCCGTGGGACTCCAGTGTTGAAAGTGGTGATAGAAACCCAGAAGGAGCTGGGCGGAGGCTGCAGCATGTGATTAAAAGGAATAAGGGCTTTCAGGATCAGGGTTTGTGTGACTATTTTTTTTTCTTACATATCACCATTTGTGTTTCACACAAAACATGGACCATGCCTAAATCTGTAACTTCGTCTTGCAGTCATTTAGAGAACAGGTTGACAGTGAGAAAAGCCCCAAAGTATATAATTTGAATAGATCCAATTTTCAAGCAAGTCCAATTTTAAATATGTAACTAAGAAGTGTTGCAGGTTAAAAAAAAATGAGAAGGGTTTCTGTGAATATTAATTATAACAGTTTTAATTTTTCAGAATCCAATGTGAACGCTGCAGTCTACTGTAGACTGTTAAACTAGACACGTGGGAATTCATAGTAGGTATGGGATATTTATGAAAGTGAGAATGTTACCAAAAGACGGGTTGGGGCAGAGAATATAGGAAATAGACTTCACAAGAGAGGTGTGCCTTTCATTATTGTTTCTTCCTAGTAGCTGCCTGGTTTTTAAGAGTTGTTAGTTTATTAGGTAATTTAATAGTGTGTTGTTGGAAAGTTTTTGATATTTCTCCCTCTGCATATAATTATTTAAAAATGTCAACAACAACCAAATAATAAAAAAAAATTCCAGAACACTTATTTGTGTTGTGCTGATCTCACATAGCATATATATGCTGTAAGAAAGTAGCTTTTCATATACAAATAGGGAGGGAATGAATTGCCTGATCTTAAAAGTAAGAAAGCAAGAAATGTTGCGAGCATGACCGTTAATGTTCTGACCTTTCCTTAGTCATTAATGAGGCTCGCTCTCTCTATGTCAAAGTCCTCTAATAAACCCTGACCACTTCCCTTGAAATTTTGGCTGTTCTTACTAGTGTAAGCCCTTTTGGCTGGGATGTCAACTCCCCCAGTAATTTAGTGTGCAAGGCATGGGATGGCATTCAGGTCACTGTGTGCAGAAAGGGGCGAGACAGGTGCACTGTCCACGTGAGAGCTGCTGGAGGCATTTGTTCTTACTTGGGGAACAGTTCCTCTGGCAACATTAAGGGGATGTGGGTCAGAGTGGCCCTGGGGATTCTGGGATAAGAGAGGGTACAGCATTAGTTCTGGGCAGCAGCCTTGGGGATGCCTGGGTGTATGGTTAATATTCAGAGTCAGAGCAGATGCCTAAAGAGCAAAATGGTCTTGTCCATGTTATGCACTCAACAGCAAGCTGTTCCCCCCCCTCCATCCCCCGGGCCTTTAAATTAGCTTAGTAGGATCAAATGGCACCAAAAGTTTGAGCCATGCATCTTACTAATGGCTCAGGGTCTCTTCGACTTTTTATTCTTGATGCTTTATTTCCTTTTATTTCTGGTGCAATGCAGGTGTTCTGTTTTCTTCCTTGTTATGATCTGTGAGGGAGGTAGTTTAGTTGAATGCAGTAATAGAGCCAACTCTGTGCTAGTAATATGCCTTCCTTAACACAGTTTTATAAACCAGTGTTCAGATTATTTGACTGACCACTTTACCTGTTTTCCTCCCTTTGCTTTTGGATTCTCTCTGTTGCAATGGTGGGAACGCATGAATAGAGGTGGTCAAATCGGAAGAAACAAACTTCATCCAAGGTAACCTATATCCCTTTTCTCTTTAAATCTCTTGTTCCCTTTCTCCCACAAGAAATATCATCATCTTATGTAGCATCTCCATTACTGGAGGTTTGCAAACATGCTAGCGCCTTTCGTACGCTCCTCCGGTATTCTCTTTGTGGGTGAACAGTCCTTTTGAACAACCCAGGATTCCACACCATCCATCCAAGATGGTTTTCTGTAACTAGTTTGAAAACTCTTGGCACAGGTGCAGACTGTCAGGCCCTCTGGGCCGTGATTCTCATTCCTTTCTCAGTCTGACTGTTGAGTGGGAAATGTTGGACCTCTAGTTGTTTGTATTATAGTAGCAACTGGAGACTCCCAGTGTGCTTGGGTGCCCATTGTACAGACACATTGTAAGAGACCGTCCCTAACCGGAAGAGCTTACAGGGTAAATTGACAAGGAGGAGGAGACAGAGAGAGATGAAGGGACTTGCCCAAGGTCACACAGCAGAATGGTGGCATAGCTGGGAATATAATCCAGGTCTCCTGACTCTCAGCCCTGGTCTACACTTGGGGTGGGGGTCGACCTAAGATACGCAACTTCAGCTATGCATCTTAGGTTGACTTACCTGGCCGTGAGGACGGCGGCGAGTCGATGGCTGCCGCTCCCCCATCAATTCTGCTTCCACCTCTTGTGAACTGGAGTTCTGGAGTCTATGGGGAGTGTGTTCGGGGATCGATTTATCACGTCTAGATGAGACTCGATAAATAGATCTCCGATAGATCGATCACTACCCACCAATCCGGCGGGTAGTGAAGACCTGCTCTCAGTCCAGTGTCCTATACATTGTACCATGCTGTCTCTGTTCCTGAGCAGAGATTTCCTCAGATCCTTCTGTTGAGGGTTTCCCCTGATGGAATGAACAGGTCTTTTGGCTGCTAGAAATAGAATGGTGCCATCAAGATGTTCATGTACCATTACTGAGTATGCACATGAACGTCTTCCCTTTGGGCCATTTTTTTTTGCACCCACTTATTGCATCATGCTTATATTGGATTTTAAAGCTGTTCAAGAAAGGGACTGGCTTTATATCTGTTCTGTAAAGCACCCAAAATGCTTCTGGGTAGATGATGAAGATAGTAACTTGAGACATCAGCATCAGATCCTGTATTTTGGGAGATTACAATGTAACTTTAGAAAAATAATTTGGCTCTTCTAAGAACACCTAACATCTGGGGAGTTTCCTCATAAAGCTGTTTGTGCCTATATGAAATTAATAATTACTCTCCCTTTCAGCACATTGTAGATAGGGACCCCCACCCAGGTATAATGCCACCAAAAATACTTCTGTAAAGAGGACATGTAATGTACATTCCTGGGCACAGGTCTGCAGCTATTTTGGCTTAACCAAACAGTTCCAGGGATAATGCTGGCCCTCTACAGCTATATTCATACTGCAGAGATACAGCCAGAAATTGCTAAATGGAATATGACAAAGTGATGGAATAATTGAAGAGCTCAGCAGTTTAGTTTTTAACTAAAGCTCTTGAAATTACTAGTGCCCACACTTGATCAAATGTGGCTTGATCTCTCTTTCTGCCATGTGTGCGCGCACACAGCTGTCTCTCGAATCTCGCTGGCTTGGAGTCACAGGACAGGGAGCCAGATATTCCAACTCTAGTCCTTTCGGTCCAAAACAGCCAAAGTTCTGTCTTGCTTTTTTTTCTTTGTTGTACATTATCTCTCTGTATTTTAAACACTTGATTTGAAATAACGGAGATAAAGCTTTAATTCACGTTGGCAGGTCATTCAGTTCCCCGGGCTCCAGTTAACATCTTAACATCGTTTTAAATAAAATTAAGAGATGCCAAAGCATGATATTGGATTAGTGGATGCAAGATTATTGTTGAAAGAAAAAATAGCTGCAACCCTTTGCTCTATTCAGTTATAGCCACTAGAGGGTAAGAGAGCTTCAGTTCTTCAGAGAGAAGACATAGTTCATGCTCGAGTGTGATCTCGTAAGAAAAGCTTCTGTGGCCATCCAAGGCAGTAAAGAATTTCCCAGAATGTGCTGGAAAAAATCTGACAAAGCAGTATTTCCTAGTTTATTGATTCTGCTACTGCATTAAAACATTAGTACTGTCCATCAATAACCACCTTTAGTTAGGAAACTCTGGTCTGTGGAAACAGTACTGGCAGTTTGTGGCAGAACATAAAGGCTAGAAAGAAAAATTGTGAGCATGGGGAATATAGATGTCTAGGGAAGGCATGAGAGGTTATGGAACAATGGCCAGAGGAGTGTGATGGGGTAGAAGAAATGCAGACAGACTGGATAAAGATACCAGCAATATGGGGGGGAACATTATATAATAGATACACAAACTCAGCACTGTTGTTTTGGCTATTACCCTTTGGTTGTTGTTCAAGGAGGAAAAACTCCATATTCAATCCATTTGTGCAACTCGGTCCCCGATAAATCTGCATTGCACTGATTAAATTAAATGTGTCTCAGAAATCTACATCTCTAACGTGATCAGGAAAGCAAATGTTTTATATTAGGGGTAGCTTAACTTCTTCTCAAGCTGAGTGAAGGTGGGATTTTACTGAAATTTTCAGATCCTGTTATGTAGTGTTTTCATATGTGGGTAGAGAAAAAAACAAGTTGTGAGCTGTAGCTCACGAAAGCTCATGCTCAAATAAATTGGTTAGTCTCTAAGGTGCCACAAGTACTCCTTTTCTTTTTGCGAATACAGACTAACACGGCTGTTACTCTGAAACCTGAATTTTTTCAGTCTTTGATTTCTCAACTCTCTATCTCAGACAATTATAGCTTATAACTGGATCTGATCCCCTAAGTTTTATCTTAGACTGGATAGCAGATACCAGTGTCACAAATTAATCTTCTTATTATTTTAGTCACCAGTCCATCTTGCAGGGACTCAGTAATATCCCAAAAGGAGCAGTGACGCCACACTGGTACCAATAACTGTTGCAGTCCCATGTGCAAGAGGTATCGAACTGGGTGGCTTGTATATTTGTCAGCATATATTTATCACTGCTTTTAGAGGGGGGCGGTGTCATATAAAGTAAGTTATTTGGGCATGATTACATCCCCAAAGGGAGCAAGATATGTACATCAGAGCCCCTTGCTTAGGATGCGAGTGTGGGATAGCATTGTTTTTGATATAGCTAACTTCAGAGTGTAATTTGCTGCTTTGCTCATCAAATGTACATGGTGCTGCAGAAGGAAGCATGGTCCCTTTGGTTTTATTAAGTATTTGCCGTACTCTATCCATCTGTAAGAAAAACAAGATGAAGTGCTCCTTTCCCTTCCTCTTTTCCCAGGCTGCTTAGCCTATAGTGTTCCCCTATGCCCCAAAATATCTCTATGTCTGATGCTTAGTAGCCTTGTTTCTCCCAGGTGGCTAGACTCTTGCACCGAGGGCATCCTGCATGTTATTTCCATTCTTTGTACAGATGAATAACCTTTAAGTGTTGAACATCTAGGAAGCAAACAAATGGGTTTGCTTGGGGGGTGGAGGGGATTGACCTGCAGCAGTTTATTCCTAAAACAAGTGATTCAATTGCCACCTTGATATCTAAAGCTGATTGAATAAATTGGCTGAAAGGATGACTCTGGACTGAAGTACTCCCACTCCTCTTATCACAGGGGATAATCCTTCACCCTCCTTTTCATGTGTGTGTTTGCCTGCCTCATTGTATTTGGCTCTCTATAGCAATACCCTTTGGGCAGTGGTGCCTCTGTGATCCTTGAACGTTTCACAGAGCCATAGAACTCAGTTGCCAAAGGGTCATGTGCCATCACGGCAATCTCACGTCAGTTCAATTGCCTTTCTCGTCCTCCTCTCCTCTTTCCCAGAGGGAAACTGCCTCTGCATAACCGTTTCCCTGTCTAATGAGTAGAGGTCCAGAAACTTGTTTGTTTTTTTTTATTTTACAAATTACAGTGGTTCCAATTTCTACTTTGACCTATTCACAGGAATTTGAACACTTTCTGTTGTCCTGTCTCATCCTTTTAAGTACAGGAGGCGTAAGACGGGTTCATTTTACGCTTGTCCACCTCACTGTATAATTTAAATAAATGTATGATGGTTTCTTTTTTATTGCTCACCAGCATACAGAAAGGCTTTGACCTTTCCCCACAAGCACGGTGCCCTGTCTGGGGAGGCAGTGTAACCTAGTAGTGATTGGAGGAGCGTCTAGAAGTGAGGGCGCCTGAGTTGTGTTCCTTACCAGCTCTGCCACTGATTTGCTGTGAGTTTGGGAGCACGTCCCTTAGTTTCTCTCTACCCATCTATAAAGTGGAGATAATACTTTCCGACCCAATGGGGATGATGCAAGGTTTAATTAATTGACACTGTGTAAATCACTTAGAAATGCTTAGGCGACAAGCATAAGAAAAGAATTAGAATGAAATAATTTTGATTTAAAAATGAATAATAAAATATCTGCCCCTTCTTACCGTGGGTGACATTCGCCTCAGTGCAAACTGTCCTCTCCAACACTTTAAACCCATGGAAATGATCCACGGTCTGATCCAAACACTCCCACAGAGGAGTAGACCCCATGTGCCAGCCACCTGCATTGTGGTAGGTAGAGCAGCCTCCTGAGAGCTATTGTTCCCACCCCCGGAGATGCAGAACTGGAACAGGCCAAGAAGCAGATTTTGACTGTTCAAGCTTCCTACTCTTACTCAGGGCTGGTGGCAAAGCAAACATTTAGTCCTTATGAAGTCATGCAAGGGGTCTTATGTGGCCCTTTGCCCTCTATTGAATGTTGCCCTGAGGACTTACATACTGGTTAGGAGGACCATAGACCTGGATTGCTACCATAAAACACTGGACTGATCAAAACCAGAAGGATCCCTATGAGAGGACTCACCAAATTTGATTTTAAAATTTATGTGATGATAACTTTCTTTGTTGCTGAGCCTGGAGACTCTAGCTAAGTGGAGATTTCAGTTTAAAACAAAATGTACTGTGGATAATAAAGTTACTCTGTCTGTTTTTTGTGAACTAGCTTCAAAAACCTCTTCCTCCTCCAAGGAAGGGAGGGAAAATCCTTGGACCTAAAGCAGCAAGTACATCACATCAAACATGACTGTGTTAAATACTAAAATGTTCAAAGTACGACTGAGATAGATAAAGGCTTTGATGGGAAGTGGATATTTCCCAGGGACATTACAAGCAATAATCCAGATGTTATGGTGTAATGCAACGAGTGTCCATGGATAGATCGGGAGCTCAAGCCAAGCAGCGCCTGCTGTAGGCCTTAGCCCTCCACTCCCATGCTGTTCTGCCATATGGAAGCAATCTCTAGGCCCCTTTAATAGCCAGCTTTGGATTCCATTTTCACAGGGCTCGTAGAGCTAAGTGGAGCTGTTTTATGGACAAGTTAGATAGAAGCCTTTCCAAGATAAACATCCAATTCAAAATTAGGACATACCAAGCCACAAAATTATTTTAGGGCATATTTCATGGAAGCACTGCCATTTTTCTTAAGCAATTGCCAGACTGTAGGATGCCCTTTGATCCCTTGTGGACATTACTCCCTTTTTTATAAAAAGGATTTTGAAATAGTTGCAGTGTTTAGGGAGGAATATATCTGCCGGGACTTTGAAGTATGTCCATGGGAACAGTCATGCTTTAGCTTTTTGGCCTACAAGATGAACTTAAAAAAAAATTTGCACTGCAGCTGGATTTATGAATCAAAATCTCATTTTCTTTTTAAAGGTAGGAATTTGCATCCAGTGTGCCAGGAAAGCCAAACAGTGTGTTTTAAATAGAAGTATATTAATATGCATGTGGGATTCAAACATTTGGGTATTTTAACCAGTAAAAAGGAAGTTAAAACTTGTGTATGTGCCTCCCATGATTTAAGTATTTTGTTTCTGGGTAATTCTTCCTTAAAATGTTGTTCCCAGGCCTGAAGTGCTCTTGAAATCTTTTTATTTAGTAACACCATATCTTACTTGTTTTTAAAGCTAAAGTGTTCTGTTTTCATGTGACTAGTGAAATCTCCTCCTCCCTTTTGGACCCACCAGTCTGTCATGATTGAAGCACAGAAGCATGGCATGTTAAAAATTGTTGCATGGCAACCAAATATGGCATGACTTACAGTGAGAAGGGTATAGCCTTAAGTTTCCAGATCTCTCTGCTACTCCCGCCTGAAAAAGGTCCATTTACTCATTTCCACTTCCCATAAAATATTGCCAGTGCTATACTGTTATGTGCCATTACATGATGAAATCAGAAAGTTAATAAATATGTTGTAATTGCCATATAACCACCAGATAAAAGTCGTCATGTTTCAGCGGGCATCAGTATTTTTGATTCACAAGCTCAAATTCTGGTAACATAAACACTAAAGACTAGTAAACAAAGACCAAGAGGTGCAGAATGGGAAAGAAAGGTGGTCTGGTGGTTGGTTGGAGCACCAACTTGGGAATCAGGAAATTCATGGTCAATTCCCATCCCTGACACACTTCCTGTGTGACCTTGGGCAAATCACCTAGTGTGTCTGTGTCTCAGCTCTCCAGCTATAAAAAGGGGGGTAGCTGTACTTCTGCACTTCCACAGATGATGTGAAGATGCAGTAGAGATTGTTGCACTTGGAGTGAGGAAGGCCATATAAGTACCTAAGAGGTGTATCCAATAGCGTCTTCATGAAGTCAATTTGTTTTTCAGTCAAGTTTCATACGAAATATCCGACTGTCTGAATACATGCGAAAGAATGAAATATGGAATGGAATTGTAACGATCACTTTATTGGAAGGGAAGAATATCCCAGGAGGGGGCATGATACAGATTTTTGTCCTGTTAAAACTGGGAGATCAAAAATATAAAAGTAAGGTAAGTATTAACAACTTCTATAAGTGTGCAAGGTAGGGCAAATAAGGGGTCTGTTTTTTTCTTTACACCATTGGAACTCTTTCTTCAGTGGACTGGTTCCTGATTTATAGCAGTGTAAGCGAGACCAAAATGAGGTTCAAGGAGTTTAGATTTTTTTGTCCCTTTTCCTCATATGTGCATTTAATTGCAGAATAGGAAATAGAGACTATGGTGTGTGTGTGTGTGTGTGTTTATATATAAAATATACACTTCACAGTGATGGATTCGCAACACTAATATAAAATGAAACAGGATTCATGCATAACACATAGTTTTGTTCTCTGCCAATACAGAAGTCATTTTGTAATGTTAAGTGTGCTGTATAGGGAAGACCCTAAAAACTGTGCATTGACATTTTAAAAACATTCATTGACTTTTAAAGAATATACATATTTAATATTAAAAAAGAACCCTTGAAATTTCCAGTGTTGCTTCCCAGAGTTAGTTCTTCATTCTGTTCTTCATAGAGCTGGGCCAGAGTTCATGTTTACTTGTACCCCATGCAGCTTCCCTGGAGCCCACAGATTGAATGGAGTTCCAGTGGCTGGGCATTTCACCCTTTCATTCTAAAGATGGGGGAAATGCAATTAAAAACAAAACAACAAAACCCTCTTAATGCAAACAAATGAGCTAGATATTCTAGACTGGGTTATAGGACCTGATAATTCTAGAAACAAGCCCTGAACATCTGACTACAGAGGTTCCACAAAATGTGGTCATCCCGTGGTTGTTTTTCAAAAATATATAAATAATTCTAACCAAAGAGGAACAGAACATGATGCTATTTCATTAGAAAAGTAGGTTTTTTAAAAAAAAATGAACAGATTACTTAATCTTTATAGTTAAGATGCCTTATCTCCATCTAAGATGCACTTTTATGTTTACTTTTAATGCAATAATAAATATTAAAATTGAAAATGTTTCACATCCGTTTATGGGGATTACTTAATTTACCCTTGTTCAATCACACAACACACAAAAGCAGACAAGAGGAGGGAGACCATAGCAGTGGTACAGGTAATCCAATATCCTGTCTCTTGTAATGGTCAATGCACATATAGAAGAATCACTGGTGTACTTCCAATATAATCTAATGTACTGTGCATTGCAAGAGATATTAAGGTCCTCATCCTGCATACACTCATGTTCCTGAGTAAATTTATGGATATGAATGGTCTCACTGAACTCAATGGAACTATTTGCATGCATAAAGTTACTTGTGTGTATAAATATTTGCATGATGAGGTCCTAACTGCTCATTCCTGCCTCTGCTAAGGTCCCTCTCTTTTAACATAAAAGAATGAACACCTGGGACCTGATTCTGATCTCATTCAAAACTGTTCAACCTCACTAACTTCCAAGGGCTTGCCCCTGATTTATGCCAACGTAAGTGACATTGATCCAGGCCGGTGGTCTATTTAAACTGGAGATGGTGGTTCAACTTCCCTATATGTGCATTTCTCCCGCCACACATTCACATCATACTTTTCTATTTATCATTATGGGGAACAAAACACTTTTAAGAGAAATGCAGATCTGCATGATAGGCTGCAGAGCCTTGCTGGGGATGCTCCTCTTGGTACTTGATGCTCAAACATCTGGCCTTGCTCGTGTAGATGAAATTGATGTATACATAACTGTGGAAATAAGTGCCATTTAAGAAAAGTAAATATTATAACTGCATGTTTTCTAGACACTGTGTAAGAGTGCAAATCCTCAGTGGAGGGAACAGTTTGATTTTCACTACTTCTCTGACAGGAAGGATATGTTGGACATTGAGGTCTGGGGAGAGGATAACAAAAAGCGTGAGGAGCTTTTGGGAATGTAAGTTTTTAAAGTGTACATGATGATGTGATGGTACTTTTTAAATTCAATGTTAACAATGTAACCTGCACTGTACTGTCCAGAGTAGCATAATACTTTGTTTTACATTATTCTGACAGCACCCAGATGCTGCTTTGAGGGGAACAATATAAATACCTACATGTGTTGTGTTCTAACCTAACATGGTGGTTACTTGAGCAGAGGTTGTGACTCACATAAGTCTATAATTTCATTCTGTTTCACAAATTCATTGTAGTCTGACCTGTTGGGTAGTCAAGTCTGTCCTGTGGCCAACACAGGATTTTTTCCCTACTGAATAGACCCTAAGACTTCCCAATTCTGCTTTAAATTTCAGAAGTGATGGGGCTGGCATCACCTTTGCTGATGAGATTTTTTTTCTTTTAAGGATTAGTTTTTGAGTTTTTTATGTTTTCATAATAGGGAAGTGTGTGTCCTATCTCTTTGTCCTCTCCTTCCCCTCCCATCAAGTCACATTCTGTTTGTATTAGACTAGAGGTCTCATTATCTTTTGTAACCCTTGTCATACATTCCTTCTTATTGCCTTCTCCTTTGACCTTGCTATGTCACTACTCAGTCCCTCATCCTGAAATTGGATTGACACAGACAGACACTTGTAGCTGCATGGAGCCCCACATGGGCCTGCCTGTGCATATCCAATTCCAAGATCAGTGTCTTAGCGTATAAGTTCAGGTGAGCAGCAGACATTGCTGATTTGGCTGACTTAATGTACCCTCTCTAAACACACACACAAACACACACACACACACACACACCATATATCCTTTGAAAACTTACTATGTCTACTTTAAGATGAGGTATGATGTGAAGGTATCAAGTGATGCCATTACTGAAGAAACGGGGATAAACAATGACACCATCAACATGTTAAAATGACCATTTTGAAATATTTGTATTCGTTTGTTAGTTTAATGACCGCAAAGCATCGCAACAATAATCTTAAGGTTAAAATAAAATCTAATAATAAATGTGTACAGGTATCATTGAAATGTAATAGCGCTGGTGACGTGTCTAGTCTACATCATTATCCTCATATGCTTCATCACTATGATCTCTGTCAAGAGTATGTGGGTTACCACAATCTTCATTGCATTCTGTGGAGGGAAGATTGTTCTGAAAACAGACACAGTTCATTGTGCAGTGACTCCTTCTGGTATAGTCACAATAAGGTCTTGTAGAAGTTCGCATGCCACCGGACCCTTGAAGAATACAGAAAGTACTTCATCCACATTTTTCCATCCATGTTGCAATGGTGAACCAATCTCTGGTTTTCCCATGTGCAAAGACATCCAAATCTTTGTTTTTCAAGATGCTTTTTTGACATGCTCGTCAAAACTATCCTCACATGGTGAGAGTTTGGCCAGTGACTTGTCCTTTTTTTGATGGTTAGATTGAGGCGCAAGCAGCTTAGGTCTCTGTTTGTTTTCCTGCACTGGTCATTCAGTACTGCTACCAACTTAATTGCCGCAGAAATTGTAGCTTGTCTATCACTCTCTTCCATCTGGCAAGATCTCTGAAGCGATAAGCTCTATTTGTTGCGACAACATTTAACAGATTTTTTCCCAATACCAAATAGGAGTGATGTGGAGTCGCATCATTTTAATTTGTAACCAGCAGGAAATATGTTGCAGAGTCAGGAGTGAGTCTATCAAAAATTGTATGTACAGGTTTGAGGTGACACTTATCAATTGTGCTGATAACATCTGGATTGAAATAGACACACTTATCTATGTGTTCCATTTCTTGAAAGTAGTGAACAGCAAGGACCAAAACATCTATATCAGTTGACCTAATTACTAAGGTTCCTTTGACCCTCCCCAAGAACCCCAAAAGCCATATCGGTGCATACAGCATGCAGAAGCATCCTTGTGTCCGCTTCCTCTTGAGTACAAGTCTTGGGCTTCTATAACACCTCTGCTGGTGATGGACTTTGCTCCTTCATCTTTGGGAAAAGCCTCCAGCAAGAAGGACGTTTGTGTAGAGTGTGCCTCTACACTTTCAGGTGCATTTTGAACCATCTCCTCACAGTTAAATTTGACAAGTGGCTGCTTGCTGGATGCCATGTTCAGAAACTTTTTTCCATGGAGGCACAGAGCATCCACCAATCACCTGGTGTTTCTTGCATCCAACCTTAGATCCTGACTGGCCCTGTCTTTCTACAGTTTCACAGAGCTACTGTTGTCATATCTGGAAGATGTGACAAAGGCACAGGTCCTATTGGATGACTAAAACCAGTTGCCATTGAAATACCATCTCTGCATCTTGCTAAAGATAGGGCTCTGTGAGAAAACAATTTCTGGACTGATAGCTGCTGTGATTGTCCCTCCCTTGCCAGACTTAAATTTGGTGGTCTTGGGCATGTCAGCAAATATTTTTATATCAGATTTCTTGGCTCGGTTAAAGAAGCTACATATCCCATCAGAATCAAGTGCACCTCTCACAAGTCAATATGTTGCAAAATGTTGATATTTGCCATTTTTGCCACATGCTAATTTGCTTCATCATTGCTGGGGGAAAAAAAAACTTGCCCATGTAAAACCAATAAAAAATGTGTAATACATTGTCCTTTGGTAGCTTTGACCTATAAACACCATGTTAAGGCATTGAAATTACCTTAAATGGTAAAAATTGTAGTCACAGTCCTGTTGCAGTGTTTCTGGAACTGTGCAAAAGACTTTCTCATTTTGGGTACCATTGTGTCGCCTCACCTATGGGCTTGTGGCACTACCTGACAGCTCCACATTATACATACACTCACATCATATATCATTTAAAAGCTTATTTTATGTATGTTGGGCGGGTACATTAAACTCAAAAAATGTGGCCCTTTTTGGAGCGTTGCTGCATACTTCTTTCTTTGTGGCAGGGACCCTGGCTTTAATTGTGTTAAATTTAGCGTGCTTTGGGGGCATTCATTGGATAATAACTAGTAGGAATAGTCTACTGCTTCATGCATTCAAATAATTTGCAACTCTTCACCAAATGCAATGATGTCCTCTGGCCATACAAATATTTGTGGTTTCCCAGAACAGGAAATGCTTTCTGCTGAATACTTTTGCTTATCACATGGACAAATGTTTGCAGAAGAATCTGGTTCTCTCTTTCTTTAAAAGAATACATGCTCATTACTTTTGATATTTTCTATTCCTAGTTAGGCCCCAAATGCTAGTACATTTCCCATCTGGCCTCAGTTCCCTTAATGTTGAAAGGATTCCTTTTGGTTTTTCTTTTAGCATAGAGAGGAAAAAAGACTTAAGTAGTTTTTCAGCAGGTGGAGTTCACCATTTGTTGTGGCAAGAATTCATCAGTGAATTGGTTATTTTTGCAAAACAATAGCATTATAAAAATTTTTGGCATTTAAAAAAAAAGTGTCTGGTCGAAACCTTTTTTAAGTTGTTTTTTTTTTTTTTACTATTTACTGAAAAAAAAAATCTTGTGTCTTCCCAAGTTCAGGGAAATACTCTCCATAGCAACACAATGTACAGGAAATGTAGAGACAGCATTTACAATTGAGAGTCTAGAAAGGGTGTTCCAAATATAGGGGAGCACTGTTTTTGGATGTATAATACAAGCCTTGTTCTCTCAGTGTAGAAACACCTAACACTCAGTAAATAATTTTTTTTTTTGTGAACAGTTCATGTGTAGTTCTAATCTGAAAAGCAGTTCTGCAAAACATAGCATTGTTGTTTTGTCTCAATGATTCACATGCCATTCTGTGTTCTTCCTGGCACTTGTATCATCACCATAATAAAGAAAAGATTCTATGGATACAGTTGTACCCTGAGTTGTACCTGTGCAACCTCCCTTGTCTCCAAATTCTGTTCTCTCCACTGTGCAACCCAAATATTTTCAGCGAAACTGCACAGTTGTGAGCAAGGGCGGAATCTGGCTTTGCAACTGGAACTTAGTTAACAACCCTTAAGCAAGCTAGAATAGAATCCCCTTTGCTCTCCCAGAGCCCTGTTGGCTGTGCTGTGCTTGTAGGAGCTAAACAATTAAAGTAAAATGTGCTTTAACACGGAAGCCGCCTGATCTGACTAGACACGTGGTGAAATCCTGAACCCACTAAATTCAATACTAAAACTTCCATTGATTTCCACAGAGCCAGGATTTAACTCGGAGCGGTTCCCTTCATTAAGAAAGTGTCATTTTTACATGGCCCCTCTTCTAGACATAACTGGATTTTCAGGCAAACTGCTACTCTCGATTGTAGGTGCTGTGGCTCCAATTGAGTCAGTAAGATGGTAGTCTTATCATAACATAAAAGGGTAGGGCATAGCTGGGCTTCCAGTTTTCTTCTCCTGTCTTTCCTGCTGAGTTCTTATCTTCCTTTCATAAGATACAAACATTGAGCATGCAGCCAGTACAGAGCGGTTCTGTGTCCTGAACTGTAGATATTAGAATGTGTACGATAAGTAGTATACTATGCCTTCCATACAAAAGTCATGTTATTGCTAGGGCCTCAGACTTTTGTCCACTTCTGAGCTGGTCAGCGGGCTATCTCGTACCATCTCATACCAGTCATTCTGTCAAGAAAATGGCCCTTTGATAATTTTTTTTCTATATGTAGTAAGATAATCTCAGGGTCTTGGTCAAATTACATGTTGGGTTATTAGATTCTGCCTGCCTAATTCCCCTGGCATTTCCAATCAGTTTATAAAATGAGGAGGAAAACTGTGTCCGAAGTGTTGTGTAGTTCAGCTGCCACAACACAACACCGAGGTGGCTGATTTCAGTGCAGGTGAAATGATCCTTCTATTTAGTCTGCATAGAACCATTAGTACCATTTGTTCAGCGTTATTTATATCCATCAGGATAAAAGGCAAACTTTAAGCAGAAGACAATGTTGATGGGTTAATAAATGAAGATGTTAAAGTTTGCAGAATCTGTCTAGGCTGAATGAAATTGTTTATGCGAAATTCGAAGAGAATGTTTCCGCATTAAGGAATACACTTTGAGAGAGAGAGAGAGAGAGAGACACTGTAAAATGTTGATTTTACACAAATTTAGTTTTAGAAATAGGTTTTAGGAAAATTGCTAGACTTAAGGAAAGATCATTATAAGCCATTAAATAAGAGTGCGTGTGTGACATCTTTGAGGGATGCCTCTGGCAAGTACCAGTAGTATCTCTGCACCAAGAAACAATCCAATTATACAGCAGCGCAGTAGGTACTGAGTCGTAAGGCTGTGAGAGCTGGACCAAAACCCTGGATTTGAGCTCCACCAAGCTATAAGAAGAGTTTGGAGTCAAAATACCTATCTTTAGAGTGGGTGACACCAAAACCCTATATCCAAACACTCCTGGCCTTTGTGGAGTTTTGAAATCCCTATCCAAATATTAAGACTCATCTTTTTAATCCTGTTTTCTTTTATTGACTACAATCTAGTCAAGTGCTGAGTTGGCTCTAGTATAAAATATTAATATAAATTGTGGTGATGAGTAAGAGGTTAAGATCAATTGAAGTGAGTAAAAATCTAACGTGTCTGCTTGTTACAGTAAAAACAAACAAACAAACGACCCCTCTCCCCCAAATTAGCACTGAACTCAAATGATAAAACTGCAAAATTACTGGAAACAAAAAAGGGGCAAGGAACTGAATGATGCGTAAGTATGCAGACTACAAATGGGCTAACAGGGCAGTCTTTAATACAAGTTAAAATATATTACAACCAGAAAACCTTCATGAGTGACCTGGGGGTGTATATAATGTGCAGTGTTGGGTGTGTGTTTGTGTGGCCACCTTGGCCAACATACCAGGGATTGAATCAGTGACCTCCAGAACTAAACACTTGAATTTCTACAGCTGGAATTAAAGCTGGAGTCTGTAACGAACTCTGATTCTGTGTGGGTAGGGAACAGAGGGGGGATGCATAACACAATGTGACCAGTAGGTTACATCTGTATCGCTACCTAACATGTACAGGTGTACTAATATAGGGGGGAAAGGATTAGACAGTAGGTTTTAGAGAGGTGATTAGAGCCAAATACTGAACTAAGAACTGGGGAAATGTAAATTGGGGGAAGAAGGTGAGTAAAAAACGGAGATTGCCACTACACAGAAATGTTATATTAGGAATTTAGCTCAAGGGGGTATTTTGGTCTCCTAAAAGCATAAATAAATTTGTGGGTTTAGTCGTTTACTCTCATGTGGTGCTTCATACTAGGCTTGTATACTGCTGCCCATCATGGTGGTATCTGAACTCCTTCGACATAAAATCAATAGTAATAGCGAAGTTCCACTCACGTGTGTAACAGTAAGAGAGAAAAAAAATGGTTTCCAGAGTGCAAGGGAAGTGCTGTGAAAGTAAGTGAACCATAGTAGCAGTAGTCGAGAGCTGGTTGCTGGTGTAGAAATTACTACATTCATCTGTTAAACTCAATTCTTGATTAATTTTTCACGACAGTTTTTTGCAGTGTTATCAATTAAATTAAATGACTCAAATGAATCAGATTAAGTGCTCTAATTCTCTAAGAGTTTTGCCTTTTGCCAGTGCAGATGTGGAGCCTGTTTGCAATTTCCTAAGGAAAAACTGTACCACTTATAGACAAGGCATACTAGCAACTTGAGTGAACACAGATGTTTTGAGTCAGTTACTTTCCATGGAAATCAAAAACGAGTTGAGGACACAATGCTTACACTCCTTCTCCTGCTGGTTTCCCCTCCACATCTGCATCCCTCACCTCACCCTTACACTCAATCTTCTCTTTGACCTTTTGTTGATATTAATTTTTTTAATGGGTGAAAACAGTCAGTCTTACCCAAAACAAACTGGAGTTAAATATAAGTCTACTTTTAGGACACAGATTTTTGATGAAGTTATGTCTGTGTAGGAGGGACACTTTTCTCTCAAATAATTGCCTTCCTCCTCCCCCACCCACCTACTCTTATTATACATAACACCTAAAGTTATGATGACTAAAAGAGATTGGAGAAAAAGCTATTTTTTCTGAGTTTTTCTCAGTTTTGCTTTGTGTATTATGCAACATTCTGCACACAGTTACCAGTATTGAATGAAAGCTGAAGTTGAACTTATTTAGGAGAGGAGTTAGGCAAAGGTGATACTGATCTCCTGGATTAAAGTGATAAGAGTTTGAGGAAAATGTCTTTTTATTTCTCCTCCCCCACCTCCTCACCTTCCAGGACTGAAGGTGTAGCAAGGAACACTAAATGCAATCTCTTGCAGTGGGAACATGGGTTGAAATTGGCCTTTGTATAGTACGTGGAACTTTGGTGCTCTTTTCTTGGTTATCTTGTTTCCTCTTCCATAGCACTTGAGTGCAATCAATAAGAATAAACTTACAACTAGTTGTGTGTTTAACCTGTGCACTACATAGAGCTCACAGAGAGTGAGAGGCATGTCCATTGATTCCAATAGTTAGAATCTTACACAAATAAACACTTCCTAATGCAGAGCAAGTGAATGGCTTACACTCTCATCACACCAGTGACTTTTACTTCTTAGGTTAGATTTTGTGTGTGTGTTAATTTAAAGGTTTTTGGGAGGTTTTTCCAAACATTTACAGAAAATAGGCTGTTAAAAAGCAGAAAGCATGCAATTTATAGCAGAGGGGTACAAACCGCTCCAGCTCTACAGCTGGAATGGGATCAATCAGGAGCAGTGCATGCACCATTTACCCAGAAGAAACCCACCTAGGGGACCCCTGTGGAATTTTTGCCTATTAAGACAACACCTTAACAAGTTTTGTTTAAATAAAAACTTGTCGGCAGGCATTAAGTGGAGTGAGAACTCTCTCTATCATCCATCCCACATCCGCTGGAGAAATGTGACTCCCCGTATACCATGGAAATAAAGCTTCTCCTTCCTTGCTTTTTTTTTTTTTTTTAACCACAAACTTTTGTTCAGCTTATTTTTAAATGCCAAACCTAATAGAGCTTCCTGAAAGTTCCACTCCATTTACTGGACTTCCACATAGAAGGCAGTTAGCTGCACTAGGTGTATAGACTTTGTCACATTTGACCATTTGCTTTTAGGCTCTCCAGCAAACTCTCTCTTCTTACCCCTGGTCTCTTGCCTTGTTGTCTCTCATTAATGTGCGCTTTCTTTTTTCTTTTTTTTCCAAAAGTGTCAGAGACTATAACAATGTGCATTATGAGCTGGTAGCTTACCTGCAAGCCACACTGCCCCTCTGGGAAATATAACAATACAATGAAAGCCTAGATCTAGTTAGGTTTGTAAAGGAGATCAGGGCATACAGTACAATGTAGCATAAAATGAAGTCTGCCTTAAATGAAGCTGGTATTTTAGACACAACATTTTGACTTTGTATTTCCACTCAGATTATAATAATTTTACCTTTTTAGAAATCAGAAGACATTGGGGTTTTGTGGGAGAGGAGAGCAGAGTTGGATTTAAAACCTCACCACTACAGAGGCTGCAGTGCTAACTTTCAATCCCTATGCAAGTACAAGGAAACCAGAAATGAAACTGACAAGAAACAAAGTGAAACTAACTAGCTTTTCTCATTCCTCCCCCCTTCCCCATTTCCCCCACCTTGACCAAACAGCCCAAATGGTGAAAAGTAAATTAGATATCTAAACTTAGTTCATTTGTACCTTTTGATCCTTAATGATAGGTAAAAAAATTCTTATTTTTAAAAGTGTATGTGTTGGGGTTTATTTGTCCCATTAAAGTAATCCTCTTTATTATTAATCCATGACAATATTATTCTAGGTGTAAAGTGGATATTACTGCACTACCTAGCAAGCAGACCAATGTTCTAGAACTGCCAGTGGAGAAGCATCTGGGGTCTCTGCTTATGCTAATTGCTGTTACCCCCTGTTCAGGAGTGTCTATCTCTGATCTGTGTGTCTGCCCCTTGGGAGACCCCAGTGAAAGGAAACAGATTTCCCAGCGCTATGTGAGTTTTTGTTTTGTTTCTACTTTATTAAAAAAAATACTGAAAATTGTATCAAAAGAAGATCTGTCCCAGTCCTAATAACACCGCTTCTAATGGAAAAAGGTATCACACACCATAATTATGTTTAGTGTGACAAGTGAATAGACAGAGCAGTTAGCCTCTAGCAATTTGGCTGTTTGCATTTGGCAGTTTTTAAACTTAACAGTTCCCTTTTGAAAACTTGAATTACATTAAGATGTTATCTTAGGAAATGAGGAGACTATGAATGTTTAAAAAATCATAATGAGAGAGAGAAAATAGTATTTAGAATTCTTTTCTCATTGTGGCGATGTGCTCTGGTCTGTTCACTTTGGGAAGATAAAGCCTGATTCTAATATTTAGTACTTTCTGTACTAAACCATAGATCTTAAAGTGCTGCACAGGATAGATAAACATTATTACCCCCATTTTATAGACAGGGAAACTGAGGCACAAAGGGTTTAAGTGATTGAGTTAATGATAGAGCTGTGAATGGTGCCCAGATCCTTGACTCTGAATTCAGTACTCTAGCCGTGGGCTTATGGTGCCTCTCTAAATATATCTTATACTTAGTTTTGGAATAATGCTATTTTAATATTCAGGTATGTGCTTATTTCCTTTGAATCTCCTTGCCTAAATTAACCATTTAACTCCTGTAAACTGAAGATTACATATAAATTAAAAATAAATGATAAACAGACAGTTTACATGCTGGGATGAACAGTGTAAGTGTGTTGCAATGGGATGAGGATTGGTAGAGTTGTGTGAGTGAGTATCTGATAGTGAAACATTGAGCAGTGGGGATAGGGACCAAAATTAAGGGCTAGTCTACACTAAAGCTGTAAGTCTATCCAAATTACACTACTTCAGTTATGGAAATCATGTAATTGAAGTCGACGTAACTTGGATCGACTTACAGTGGTGTTCCCGCCTCTGTGTTGACAGGAGACACTCTCCCGTCTACTTACCTTATGCTTCTCGGGGAACTGGAGTACAGAGGTCGATAGGCTAGCACTCTGCCATTGACTGAGCAGGTCTTCACTAGACCCACTAAATCGACACTGCTACATTGATTGAAGCAGTGCTGATTTAGCCATGAGTGTAGACATGCCCTAAGACTTATGGTTTTCTAGTAGTCCGTCAAAATCTGTCTCACTAAATTATTATTTTTAAAAAAATCTATATTCACTATTTTTTCCAGTGTATAAAGAACTCCCTTCAGGACATGAAGGACATAGGCTTCTTACAGGTCAAAGTTTTAAAGGCAGTCAACCTGTTGGCAGCAGATTTTTCAGGTATTAATTGTCTTCCTTCTTTTTATTTTGGGTCTTTTCTGATGTGTTTTGATACCATGTTAATGTTTTTGAGGTGTAGTGCATGTTAGTGAATCCCTCACTTGTGCCATGAGTCTAGCAAGGCAAAGTAAAACTTGTGTATCACCCACTTGTTAAAGCGTTAAAGGTAAAATGCATGCCTGGGAACTGGGGTCCCACAAGCCCTATGCATCACTTAAGTCTCCAGTGTGGGGCTTATTTGGGACTTAAGTGGTGAACAGGTTTTATGGGCCCACTGCACTGGGGTCAGCTTTACCCTTCATATTTATGAGTGGCATGTCCAGTAACTTTTGCCTTTTTCTCAATAACTTAAATAAATTAGGGTTCTTGTGAGTTGAACTGTGGGATGTTTGTGTGCAGTACTGGCCCTGCTACCTGTTTCTAATGCTGGAACTGTAACTATTATCCTGCAAAACCTTACCCACAACAATAAGGGTTTGCTGGATCGAATCCCTAGCCCTGTGCTCAGGCCAGCAGAGAACACCATCTCATTAAGTACACTTTAGACTTGATGTCAACCATAGATGGAAAACTATCTGAGATTGCTGTCTGAAGTAGAGGCTCTCAAGTGGCCAAATTGTTGTGGCATCAAGGTCTTCCTAGGTCACATCTGAATATCTAGGAAAATTACTTTTCCATCATCACATGTTTCAGAGTGGCAGCTGTGTTAGTCTGTATTCGCAAAAAGAAAAGGAGTACTTGTGGCACCTTAGAGACTAACCAATTTATTTGAGCATGAGCTTTCGTGAGCTACAGCTCACTTCATCGGATGCATACCGTGGAAACTGCAGCAGACTTTATATATACACAGAGAATATGAAACAATACCTCCTCCCACCCCACTGTCCTGCTGGTAATAGCTTATCTAAAGTGATCATCAGGTGGGCCATTTCCAGCACAAATCCAGGTTTTCTCACCCTCCACCCCCCCACACAAATTCACTCTCCTGCTGGTGCTAGCCCATCCAAAGTGACAACTCTTTACATAATCAAGTCGGGCTATTTCCTGCACAAATCCAGGTTTTCTCACATCCCCCCACCCCCATACACACACAAACTCACTCTCCTGCTGGTAATAGCTCATCTAAACTGACCACTCTCCAAGTTTAAATCCAAGTTAAACCAGAACTTCTGGGGGAGGGGGGTAGGAAAAAACAAGAGGAAACAGGCTACCTTGCATAATGACTTAGCCACTCCCAGTCTCTATTTAAGCCTAAATTAATAGTATCCAATTTAGGCTTAAATAGAGACTGGGAGTGGCTAAGTCATTATGCAAGGTAGCCTGTTTCCTCTTGTTTTTTCCTACCCCCCCCCCAGAAGTTCTGGTTTAACTTGGATTTAAACTTGGAGAGTGGTCAGTTTAGATGAGCTATTACCAGCAGGAGAGTGAGTTTGTGTGTGTATGGGGGTGGGGGGATGTGAGAAAACCTGGATTTGTGCAGGAAATAGCCCGACTTGATTATGTAAAGAGTTGTCACTTTGGATGGGCTAGCACCAGCAGGAGAGTGAATTTGTGTGGGGGGGTGGAGGGTGAGAAAACCTGGATTTGTGCTGGAAATGGCCCACCTGATGATCACTTTAGATAAGCTATTACCAGCAGGACAGTGGGGTGGGAGGAGGTATTGTTTCATATTCTCTGTGTATATATAAAGTCTGCTGCAGTTTCCACGGTATGCATCCGATGAAGTGAGCTGTAGCTCATGAAAGCTCATGCTCAAATAAATTGGTTAGTCTCTAAGGTGCCACAAGTACTCCTTTTCTTTTTGCATCATCACATGGTATCTCTTTGTCGCCTATGAGCAGTTTACATCTAACCATTCCGCATCCCCAAGTTCTACAGAACATGATATGAAATGTCATTACTTTTCTCTTACAGTTCTCTGTCCCACCACTTCAAGCTCCAGCCCCTACGTTCATGGCTCTAATATAGACTAGTTTCAGCACAAGTGAAGTGATCCACTATTATTGCTGTAAATTGTGACTTGTGCCAGTGATCTTTAATTCAGAAGCACAGCCCCTTTAGGAGCTGTGTTAAATGCTCTGGGTTAAACACTGCACTCCATTTTCAGCCATGGCCCATCCTGGTTTGGTGGCTGATAGGCTTGGTATAACCGTGTTCCATACGTGGCACAAGAAGTGTGATCAGCCCCATTGGACAGAGGTCCAAGGTGTATTCAACCCCAGCTGGAGAGAGCCAGGCTTGACCCTGATGGCTGTAGAACAGACATAATCACAAACATTAACTCACTGGATATGTTCTTGGCTATTACAAGGTAGGAACTATATATTTTAGCACTACCTGACAAGTGTCATTCATATTGCAACTAACAGGCGATTATTTTCTGAGGGTGGAGCCCCATTCGCTTCCCTTTGCTGACTGACTAGTTGACTCCATGCTAGACGAGGATCACTGTAATCTAGGAATCACAAAAAACACCCAGAGACTTAAGTATCAGTATACTGTACTGGAGAAAGAGGCCTGTCAGCTGTTTAAGTATATGTTTTGGAGACCATGTTCTTTATTTTTAACATCAGATTTACTGCAGGCTGTACCCTTTGCTGAGATGCATGCTCATTTGTGAGTTGTGACATGCGTTATCAGGGGAACCCTTCTTCATCACTGTTGCAACAACATTTTGCTAACCAATGGAGGGCTAGATTGGGGCAAATGGAAAATAGCTCTGCTCTGGGGTGAAAATTTGGCCCCTCGTTACATGGATTTAATTGGGAGGATTTAGAATGCCGGGGCACTGTGTTGCTCTTGCTTCTTTCAATATGAATCATGGAAAATAAGTCTTGGAAAAGTATCTACAAAGTGACCTTGATTCAACTGCTGTTTGCTGGAGGTGACATGTCTCAGCAACTTCTTGTGAGCTCATGAACTAAATAATAGAATTATAGAAATCCTCAAATTCTTTAATGTTCCCCATTTACCTAGTACCCTGTTCAGCACTTGTCTAGGCTGCCTGAATGTATGGGTCAATGCTCCCTCTTAAGTGGAGATTTATCAGTGCTGGAAAACTGTAAACAGTAGTTCCTATTACAGCTAAATAGTGAATCTGATCCAAAATATACTTAATATATTAGTTTCTCTCTTAGTAGGAAAAATAACTTCTGGCCTCTTTTGAAGAGGTCAGATGTGTTGGGCATTATGTTATTTTTGCAGGGCACTTCTTGGAAGCTGATACCACTGCGTGGTGACTGATGAAATAATGGCAAATGATGAAATTAAAAAAAAATATTCATGTAGACATGAGATCTGCTACATCCAGTATCTTTAATGGTGCATACTTCAGATACAGGTCTGATTGTAATGAAAATGTATTTTACCTTCTGATTCTTTTTGACTCATCAGAAAGGCAGAGAGCTAAAGAGAAAGCATTGTCAACCCAACCTGGGGCCATTATTCAGGCCAATCTCTGATTGTAACATCAGCAGCATTTCTCCAAAGTAAGGACTATAAAAGATACTAGCCCACATTTTCAAAAGTTTAACCAATAAATAGTGTTATTTATAAGTGTAGCCACCCTGTTGTCCCCCCTCCCCACCCCAGGAACAGGTAATGGACTTTTTTATATACTAGCAATGCACTGAAGAACTGAAAGGATTAATGTGCAGATCTTCTTTAAAAAATAAAAAAAAGTCCATGTGCAATAATGACCAGGGTAGAACTATGTGGGTCACAAGCTTTGCCTTTGATCTTGAGTTTCCTCAGCTGGCCTTTCACCTGACTGATAAAGGGCTGCTACAGTATGTAAGCTTTTATTGGTTTATTAGTTACTTTAGCTGCTCTTCATCTGTAAACTTAATAAGGCTAAATGTACTGTAGTAAAAAAAAAAAAAGCCTTTATAAGCTATGGGACTAATTCTACCTACAAATGCACAGAATATTACAGGGAGTTTTGTCCAAGGACAGATTTGGATCTTGGCTGTGTTCATCCTTTGTGTAACTCCACTGAGGCCAATGGCGTTATAGAAGCAATGGATTGGGCCCCATTTTCCTAAATGCTTAAACAGGAGTGTGTGCATTTGTGTGTGGATAATGAACACTGAAAGAGATTCTGGGGAGCTTGATTTTGCAATTGAAAGACTTTTCATAAAGGGTCTGAAACACACATTCCTTGTGCACAGAATGAAATCCTGTTTAAGTGCAAGGTTACTTAGTCTGTCATTATGTTCAAAATAACTAAGGCTTTGAGCCTGAGCCTGATTCATGAGGCAAATGACAAATTGTTTTGCAATGGCAGTGCTGAAAATATCCTAGTATTATGCGGTAATAGACCCACCAAATTACAAAAGGATGCAGCCATTTTAGGTAAAAATAGCATAAATTTCTGATTGTGAAATGAGAGACATAAAGATTAATTATCTGTTCTGAGCCATTCATAAATGATTAGTGCAGCAATTATGTGCTTCCATAGTAGAAGCCTCCCAAAGCAGTGCTGTATTTCCTCCACTGCATGGGAGACTGTTGCAGGTTTTATTTTTGATAAAAAGTAACTTAAGGTCCAGCAAAAATCTGATAGAGACAATCAAGGAGACAATAAAAAATACAAAGATTTCCAAGGGTTAATAGAAGAGCAGTCTGAGCATGTATCATATTTTCTCAGTAGCGCAATGATGATTCAATGATGGGAATACTTCTGCAGACCAATTATCCAATTCTAAGTGTAAAGGCATTTTATACCTTGTTACTTACTACAGTAATGAAGATCAGATTTGAGTATGGTTGGTATTTCTGTTATAGGTTGCTGCATGTTGGTACTGTACAGTTTACCAAATTTGAGTTTTTAACCTACAGTAATAATGAGAATCAGAACCTTATGTTATTGGATGCAATTCTGGCTTTTAAAGAGCTTCCTGAAAACTCACAGGTACTATTTGACCCAAGTTTAGACCAGTTACTATGTCCCATATTAAAAATGTAAAGCTAAATATGTCTAAGGACAACAGCAGGAACTTCATCAACCCCAACTAGTTCAACTTGAACCTCCGCTAGATAATAGTTTTGTCATTGTGAAATGACTTTTTCTGCTTCATTGCATGTTTCTGTGTGCACATGAGCATTCTGCTCAAAGACGGCATTTGCTCACTGACCAAAAAATGGTATTCAGAACACAAAATTATAGAGTAGGATTGTCTTTTGGCACATACCATTTTGCGTTTCAAACAGTTTCTCTGTCGTTAAGTACATTTGCCACTTGTACCTGGTTCCAGTGTATAGGTGGGTAGGAGACTAATAGATTCCACTAAAATGTGAGATTATTAAAACTTTCCAAAAGTGACTGGTAAATATTCACTGTTTTAGATACTGGAAAACATTTCTACTTAGGCTGTAAATTCCTCAGGACGGAGACCTTGTCTCCTTATTTGTTTGTGAAGTGCCTAGCACAGTTTGGGTACTGTATTAATAACAGCAATTTAAAAAAAATTAACAGAAGTCTGCTTAAATGTCTGTTTTCGTTTATATAAATGTCTCTATGGCTGAGATACACAGTAACCTAAATAAGACTAGAATGCCTGTAGTTGAGCTAAATGTAAATATGAATACCTAAGATAATGAACTTAGATATACAGCTGAACAGGCTCATAGGCACTCTGTTTATAGTAAAGTTTGTCTGAAAGCTCTGGAGTGTTTTAAGGTGTCATGCTGTGCCAAATGCAGGTATTGCAATCCTCTGCTTATTGAGAAAAGTAACTAGGAAATATATCTTCCCCATATAACGCTTCCACTCTGATACCCTTTTTTGATAGGATGTTTCCTTTAATAAGTTTCTCACTCTGTCTTGATCCAGCAATTGGGTCCATTGGTCTGACCTGACTCTCACTGAAGTCGTCGGGTGTCTATATGGATTCAGAGATCTACTCGTGCAAATCTCATTGCAGGATTGGTGCTGAAGTGGGCACAATACTTTGCTTATTTTATGAGACTGCATGTACTTATATGGTTATATAATGAACTAATAAAGCAAAAGCTCTCGGCAGATTATAAAGCAAAATGAACTAACAGAAGCCCTGACATTTCTATAACCCAGACTAAAAGTCTGCATGGTTCATAACCCTTGATCGCCCGTGGAGGAGAATATAAAAACGGAAACTTGTTCAGAATGGGACTACCTCTCTTATTGCATGTCATTTTTCTTGGTAGTCAACATTGGCTGATCTTCCTAATCACCAAAGATTTAAAGATTATTCTTGATAAGATTTCAGTTCTCTGTTATGAAGACAAGTTGCCTACATGGATTAGAATGGAAAATGCTTCGATAAAGTTTCAAAGAGGAAAACAGTGAATACATATTGGTTGTGTTGTTAATTTAGTAATTCAGAGAAAGGAAGACATTTCCAGTCACCTTAGTGCAGTTTATTCTTTTTTGATCTTCTGATCTCCTTCTCCCAACCCTGCTGCAAAAAGAGTGAGCTAACTACCATCACATTATCTAACCCTTCTTTGTTTTATTTTATTTTTTTCACCTGTTCTTTCCACAGGTAAAAGTGACCCTTTCTGTGTGTTAGAGTTGGGCAACGTCAGACTTCAGACCCACACAGTTTACAAAAACCTCAACCCAGAGTGGAACAAAGTTTTCACCTTGTAAGTGAATTGCATTTGAAAACATGCCGTAAATGTGAAACGGTGAGCAGCCCCAATATAAAAGATATTTATTTTAGGAAACATGAGGTAAAGTTTGGGACATGTCACTTTCTCCATAGGAAGAAGAGGTTGACTGAGTTGTATTTGATATTTCTCCATTAAAGCATTTTCCTTTTTCAATTCTGGCATGGAGTTTATTAATAGAAGTCATAACAAGAAGAAACTGTGATATTTATAGGAAGAATCATGACTATATATAATAGACTCCAAGAAATTGTATAGCAGACCTGAAAATGGAAACCTAGATATAGTCGCTCTTAGGTTTTTCCATAATTTAAAATATAACTTGTGTTTTGTTTGGACATGATAAAACTGTAGTTCTGTACATAATTTAATTTGAAAATGATCAGGAAGTAGAGTTCTGATTGCCCATGATGAAACAGCTGAGTTTAAATCAGGCAATAAGAAGCCCTACCCAAACCAGAAATTTACACCTTAATCAAACCAAAAAAATGTGTGATTATTAAGTGAATTTGATGCCTGTGAAAAATGCCCTGGAGACTGAAGGCCTCAGTATTCGCAGAATAGATGCAACTTGCTGTTGCAAAGCAAGGTCATCACATGGGCTGCTACAGTGTAAATTTCTTCTATAGTGCCCCACCTATGTTTTTTTAGGGCTAAAGTGGAATAATAACCACCTTTTGGAGCTGAGAGAAGAGTCTGCTTTCCCTTAATGATTTGTTCCTTGTCCACTGCTCTTGAGGCTACTGATAAAGGGTGGCAGTTTTATCTTTATGATGCGGATGCTACTCCACTAGGAAATTAGTCTTAGTATTATTGATTCAAATCATACAAGCTAGCATGCAGAGAGACTGGGCTGGCTTTGAATAAGATGAAAAGTTTCATATCTTATTGCTCTGTGGTCGATGGAAAAAACTCTACCATGTATTTCCACTGAATTCACTGGTGCCAGAAATGAATCTGGAACATCTATACCTCTTTTGCCCTCTGGCCCCTACTGTGTGTCTCTTTTGTAACTCTCCTTCTTACCCTATTTGTTTATTCTGAAGGAGCTCCGCATGCATCACTATTTATCCTGAGCTTACAAAGTTGACCCTTGGTCCAGATTCAAATGTTTTAGTAAATCTGTTCATGTCATATACATTCTATGAGACTTTCTGTTCTATTTAGGTTCTTGGACTGTGCCCATCAGTGTAGTCTGAGTACTTTTGACATTTTATATCGCTAATAGCCTGTGTACAACTATTTTAATGGTGTTTTTGAGTTTACCTTTGAACAAAAGTGGAGGTGTAAAGCCTCACAAACTGGCAGGTTCTGGTAGCCATTTACTTTTTCTGGGCTCTCAAAACTTTATGGCTATATATTTAATTGCTGTTTATATAACTCACATTACGATAGTATAGGCATTTGTCTCCCTCTTCTGGCTGTCTCCCTCTACTCTCTCAACCTAAGAGATTAGTGAGTTGTCTACAGCTGTCTGCTAGGGGAATTAGTATTTTAGTTCATGCTTTTAGTGCAATAGGTTCCAAGCTTAGTCCTTGGTGGACATTCATCCTAAATTGTGGCTCTGTTGCTGGAATGTTCCTGGAATTAGTTGTCTTCTAGCTAGAGTAGCAGCTTGTGAGGCTTATCTTCTACAACAGTGGCTCTCAACCTTTCCAGACTACTGTACCTCTTTCAAGAGTCTGATTTGTCTTGTGTACCCCCAAATTTAACCTCACTGCTTGCTTACAAAATCAGACATAAAAATACAAGTGTGTCCCATCACACTATTACTGAAAAATTGCTGACTTTCTCATTTTTACCAAAAATTATAAAATAAATCAATTGGAATATAAATAGTGTTCTTATATTTCAGTGTATAGTATATAGAACAGTATAAACAAGTCATTGTCTGAATGAAATTTCAGTGTGTACTTACTTTGCTAGTATTTTTTATGTAGCCTGATGTAAAATTAAGCAAATATCTAGATGAGTTGATGTCCCCCCAGAAGACCTCTGCATACCCCAGGGGTACATGTGCCCCTGGTTGAGAACCACTGTTCTATGAGACCAAAGCCAGACAAAGCCTCAGTGGTTAGTTGTGTTAATTGCACTTGGATAAACAATAACTTCCTCCCTCCCTCCAGTCATCTACCCAGAGTTACCCAAGCTCTCACAGACACCAATACATTTCCCCGGATGAATCTCTTATTTTATTAATGATCCTGATGACCAGTTGAGATTAGCAGGCAGTTGTCATCCCCAGTAAAGCATATGGATTAGATGGAATTACTAATATTATCTATTTTATTTGAGGGTTTTTAGAAGTCTTTAAACTACTTGGCCAAATGGGGAAAATTGCTCAATTGCTCAGAAAAAATGAGAGAGGTTTTCCTCTTTACATACCTTTTTGGCACATGCACGCACCTTCCTAAACTCTGACTCAAACTTTTTCTCTTGCCCACCTTCCTCACCCTCATATGTTCCATCAATGTCAACATCCACACACCAGAAATCTCACTGTCTAGCAATAATTGTTGTCTTTCACGTGGATACGTGAATCTTGCATGAGGGAAAAGCTTGGGGAATAGCCTTGGTTTGATTTAATTTTTGGAATTTAATTAAATGCTAGTTTTATACTCCAAGGTAATGCAGACTTAATTAGCGAAACACTATTCTCTGATCTTCCTGGAGCAGACTGAATGTGTACAGACCATTTTTTGTGCTTCTCATTCCAGCCCTATTAAAGATATCCACGATGTTCTTGAAGTGACAGTGTTTGATGAAGATGGAGATAAACCCCCTGATTTTCTTGGAAAAGTTGCTATCCCATTGCTGTCTGTAAGTTATCTTTGCACGTGTATCATTCGAACATTGATGGTTTCATTGGGAGCAAGTTGCATTTCTTTCCCTTTCCTGTATGAAACAACTCAGATCTAGATATAAACAACCTCTTTTTTGCAGTGGGGGAGGAAGGGTTGTTTATGTGTATACATATATAAATACACATACGTACGTGCGCGTGCATGTCTTGATTGGTCAGTGTTTACAGTCCTCCTTACTGTCACAAAGGTTGCCAAATATGGTTGATTTGGAAAGAAAACTACGTAAAGTTCATCCGTGCAATATGCCAGTTTGGTCTGAAAACATAATTGAACTGTTTTTCTGTGTGTTTGTCACATCACCTTTCAGTAGTAACATTTCAGTTGTGTCTTTATTCATTGTTGCTTCTTGTTACTTCAAGAAAGTAATTGCACATCACAATAGGATTGACCAAATAGTTGTTGGCACAGCTGAGCAAAATTACATAGATTCATAGATACTAAGGTCAGAAGGGACCATTATGATCATCTAGTCCGACCTCCTGCACAGCGCAGGCCACGGAATCGCACCCACCCACTCCTGCGAAAAACCTCTCACCTATGTCCGAGGTATTGTAGTCCTCAAATCGTGGTTTAAAGACTTCAAGGAGCAGAGAATCCTCCAGCAAGTGACCTGTGCCCCATGCTGCAGAGGAAGGCGAAAAACCTCCAGGGCCTCTTCCAATCTGCCCTGGAGGAAAATTCCTTCCCGACCCGAAATATGGCGATCAGCTAAACCCTGAGTATATGGGCAAGATTCACCAGCCAGATACCCAGGAAAGAATTCTCTGTAGTAACTCAGATCCCACCCCATCTAACATCCCATCATAGGCCAATAGGCCTATTTACCATGAATATTTAAAGATCAATTAATTACCATAAAAGGGTGTGTTTTACTACATAGTACTGCAGTTATTGTTCTGTAAGCAAATGTGAAGAGAGGACGATCATGGGAGAATAGAAACAGAATTGCATTCTGGTATCTCCTCGGAACTCCAGTCCTGGACCAGGACCCCATAGCTCTAGGTGCTCTACAAACATAGAACAAAAAGATAGTCAGTCCCTGCCCCAAAGATTTTATTATATAAGTAAAAGACAGGAGACAACAGATGGATACAGACACAGATAAGGGGGAATACAAGGAAACAATGAGACAACATGACAGGCTGTGTGAACAGTATACAGTGAGTATTGATAACACCCCCGGTAGTAAAGTTGAAAAGTTAGCTTCCATGACAACTCCATTTTCATGTGCTAATGTTTTGTCTGAAATAGGTTCACATTTGGGGCTGAAACTTTCCATGTTGGTCTCTGCTATTTTATTTATTTAATTATTATTTATTTTTGCAAAGGGTGATGGTGTGGGGAGAAAGTAGATCAAAATCTTTTCAGCTATTTTTTGGACGTTTAGGAAAGCAAGAAGCAAACACCTTCTTCATTGTAAAATTGTACCCACTCATTTAAAAACAGAACTACAACAAAAAAGTGGCTGGAGTTTGAAAGCTGGATGGGACATAGTCCTCAGTGAGGACTAGTTGCCTTGGTTTGGTGGGTGTGGAGGGGGGGAAGGTGAGGTGAGGGAAATTACAATTAAAATAATTAAGCAACAGAAAAATAACTTTTGGCTGTGCTCAGTAGTACCAGAATCTTATCAGAACTCAATGAATTCCTGTCCCCTTTATGATGTCACTGCCCATTCTCTCTGCTTGAATTAATTAAGGGATGACAGGAGCCGGTGCTTTCAGGTTTTCGGTTGAGCAGTTTGCGTGAGGGAGGCTGTGGGGTGGTGAGCAACACCAGTGCTTGCCCCATCCTCAAAAACGAGTGCTTTAACATCCAAGATGGGGTGGAGGGGCGCTCTCAGAGTTAAGGAGACCTAACATTTTAGTGTGCCTGCAATTTTTACTGCAATCTGCAGTATTTTGTATATTCTACCTTTTTCATTTTGCATAAAGAATTATTTTTTCTGTCTGAAAATATCTGTTCCCCTATTACAGCAGTCTGGCTGAAAATTGTTGGCAGCCAAACCGTGCCAGGAAAGTCAGGAACCCAGGCCCCAATCCAGCAAAGCATAAAAGCACATGCTTAATTTTCGTCCTGGGAGGAATCTCATTGACTTCAGTGGGACAACCTATGTGCTTAAAGTTAAACATGTGCTTAAGCACTTTGCTAGATGATAACTTCAGAGCCCATTTGTGCAAATTTGAATGTTAACATTATGAAGCGCAGACAATTTAATTGTTTTCAGCTAGGAAGTTAAGTTTTAAAAAACTATATTAATTGAAGAACATTATTTCCAGCAGCAATGTTAACATAGCCACAGTACATTTATAGTGGATAGCATTTTCTATTCTCTGCGTGTGCGAGGGGGTGTCAGTTACGTGGCTTACTATGTCACTGTTTTATATTTTAAAATATTTATCATTCCAGCATATAGGATGTCAGGTGCAGCAGAGTGAATGCTGCTGTGAGAACCTTACCTTTTGCAATCTCTGCCTTGTATGCAATTTTAACTGCATTAATGTAGGTATTTGCTGTTCATACCTGCTTTATCAGAACCTGTACATATGAGGCATTGGAAAAGTACTAGGAAGCATTCATTAGTCAAGTGGCTACCAAACGAACATATCAACTTTGATTTCAGTGTAGATGCTTATGAAAAGGGTTGAATACAGAAGGTGGGCTCTATGGCTCTAAGTAATGATACTTGGCTACCTTTTGTATGAAATTATCTGCATAAAGCTAATATTGATAATCCTGTACCACAAAAAAAAGTGCAGTTATACTCTGAAAAGTGATTCTGTAAGAACAGTGCTCATGGGTTCTATGTGTGTTCTTCCTCTGTGATCTCCGTTCAGTCTCTTGCTTTACAGGTTAAAAGAGAGTTGTTTTTTGTAATTGCTGGCATAACTCAATCAGGAATCTGAAAGTCGCACTGAGTTCTTTCTTGCTGATCATCACCAGAAATAAAGTCTGAATAGTATCATTTTAGGCAGAGGAGGGATTCAACAGTTCTGGAAATCAGGTCCCCTTTATTTATGCACCTAAATATGAATTTTGGTGCATAATTTTAGTTTGAAAAATTTGGTTTAAGTAAATGAACTGGAAACAAAAATTGATGGACTAAAATGGGCCTTTTTTCCTCTTTAATTCCTTTCCCCCCACTTCTTTATTTTCTCTCTTTGTGGGAATGAAAGGTGGGGTGAATACAGAATGGTGTGGATGGAGTTTAAATGCATGACTTTTGTAAATGTTACTATTTTGAGGGCCTGATCCAAAGCCCACTGTTGTCCAAGGGAGCATATCCATAGATTTCAATGGGCTTTGGATCAGGTTTGATATGAACATAGTCTCATAATATGTAAAAGTGCTGCGAATGATACATGTACATTTCTTCTCAGATTAGAATTGCAGTGTTTTGCAGCCCTCTTTTACTCTGCTACTGTGACTCTGAGTTCCTTAAGACATTTATTTTCTGCTTGTCCATTTTAGTGGCCTGACTCATTGACATCTGTAATTTTAGAACAATGTTAAAGTCAGCTTCATGTGAAGAGCCATTTGATATTTACAGGGAAGAACAACTCTGAACATCTTTTATTCCATTTTTGATCGCTTGGTTAATTTTTCCCCAAGTCCTCATATCCCTGATGTTACTGGAAGAGAGTGGCTCGAGCAGCTGCTCTCCTGCAGAACCGGTGCTTGCCAAATGGTCTGCATGATCAGCAGCAGGCTGTGTGGGCTCACAGTGAGGAGATGTTAGATTTGGATCCTCTGTTGATTTTATAGGCATTTGTTAAGTATCCCTTAGGAAGCGTGTAACAAGGCAGAGGAGGGGATTGTGTATGTGTGTGGCAGAGTCCAAACTCCATTCAGTCTGGGTTCTTTGTCCAAGATTTGAGACAAAAAAATTGTTTATGCTTTCTCAAGCCAACTGATTTTCTTCCTTCCCTTCCAAACTTTGCTGCCTCCTATTTCATGCAAATCTAGTGTAAATATACTGTTCTCTGCCTATGATTAAAAACCATTTAGCACCTATTAAGTTAGTCTGTTCAGTCAGAGATTTGCAGTGTTCTGAAACTCTCTTCTTTGAAATCGGAGTCTTTTTTTTTTTTTTTTTTTTTTTACCCAATAGTGTTAGCACTTTGTCCATACATTTGAGTGTATCCTCTGAATTCTTTTGAGAAATATATTCCAAGAGAGCAGTAGTTGGAATCCCATGGAGTGGTGGCTGATAACCACACAAACAGTCTAATTCATAGGCGATTTGGCTTAACCTTTGCCTGGCATTAAATCCCTTGCCGAAAACCAAAAAGCATTTAACAATATTTTCTATCTCTTTGGTTAAAAATGCATGAGTTTTACTTGTGATCTGTTTGCAGATGAGATGCATTTACTTTTAGATTCACTTATGGGTGACAGAGATTCTCATCTTAATAAAAAAATGTACTTCAGTGTATGTACATATGGTGTGTGTGGGGGAGGGTTCCTCAAATATTAAAATTTGAGTTTATTTTGATTCCAATGTGGTCAGGATTTTCTTAGGTTGGTGCTTTGCACAAAATCAAGTGTTCAAGCTTAACTATTGTAAATGCTCATCACCAATTAATGTTAAGCTTAAAGGCACAAATATTAACAAACAAACAAAAACAGTTGGACTGCCACACTCCATTGTGATATTTGACATTTGCACTTCATCCTGAATAGCCTGTTCCATACATCATCCAATTAAGGAACAGAAACAATAATATATGGGGTGGGGAAGAGTTCAAAAAAGAATTTGCCAATAATTTCAAATAGTGAATGAATTTGAGAAATTCATATTCGGTTGGTGAACTGAATAAAGCAAAAATTGCTGACCAAATTATTTGTGAATTTTTATACAGCTCTAAAAATAATATTTAGTACTTAATTTTTCAAAGAACCATAGAAACATTAACTGATTTTTATAATGTCCCACTGAACTAGGTATCATCTCCATTTTACAGGTAGGGAAATGGAGGCAGGGAAGCTTTGACTCCCCAAAGGCCACACGTGTTAGTGTGAGTCTGAATCCGCACTTGAAAGGTTCTGGCATCAATCACTGAAATCAAGACCAGACTTCATCTTTGCTTAAATCATTTCTGAGGTTAAAAAATAGACTTGGTACTAATGAAAGATGAGGAATTTTTGTAACACCCAGCTTAGCAATATGAGGAATTGAAGCTTGGTATGTTCCAGCAAGCTGTGGACCAAATACAGTGCATGTACTTTATATATCCTAACCTCAGGAGAACTTGGCTAAGAGAATTTTTTTCCATGTTAATCAGCCCATGAATTTTTCTCCCATCTCTCTTGCCTTTTGCTCCCACTTCTTATTAAAACGACCTTATGGTCTTTTCAGTTTTTTGCTTCAAGGGACTCCCATATTATACAAAGATGCAAGTTATTTGGAAGATGGAAGTATGTAATGTGCTTCAATGAAGTTGAAAGCAAAGTAATGGTCTTGTATCAAATATCCCCCATGTTGGAGGGGCGGTCAGATGAAGTACTATGCCACAAGATGGAATGTTCTTATCTGTAGTATTATCAGCTCAATATTGACTCCAGCTGCACTCTTTTTTTTTTAATTAACAGGAAAAGGTCTGTAAAATATCCTCATCAAATAACCAAATGGTTTCAGTATCCCATAGTACAGTGATGATAACTAACATAAATGTCCCAGAGGTTTCATGTTCTAAGGGATATCTCAGATTGAGAACACAAGGACCCGAGCCAGCAGGATACTGAGCACCTCATCTTCCTTGAGAGTTGAGGGCACTTAGCATCTGACCAGTCGTGCTTGGTGCTGCAGGATCAGGCCCTATATGTGACAGTTGTGGTAACACTACAATTGTATGATCTGGCATTGAGTGGGTTGACTAGGTGGCTTGCTGTCTCCTTTTCCGAGAGAAAGTTGCCTTTGAATAATTCCATGTGTCTCTTCTATTAGGCACTCTTTATGCTACTCAGTGCAACTGTATGACACTGTGCATTAGTGATGAGACCCAGAAAGAACTCCGGAGTCCCAAATGCTTTAGACATGTTACCCAGGGGGAACAGCCATTGTCCATTGCATACATCAAGGGTGATGATGTACAAGGGTTTTACCCAGCTGCGTTGAGTCATATCATGAAGATATGACATCGGATTCACATCAAAGGTGGATACATGGTGAAGTTTTCCTATTTCAGTGCAAAAAACCTCACTAAACCATATTTCTTTGAGCTAAAAGCAAAGAAAAAACCTTTGCTGTGTAAGGTTCCTGTCTTTTCAAAGCCTTATGTTGTATTAATCTCAGGTTTTACTATTTCATTACAATTCACAAGCGGTCAGTAAGGTGGTTGCTTAATAGATTTAGCATTGGCTAGCTACATCAATACCATATTCAGTCACATTTGTTTTAAGGGGGCGTTTGTAAGAATAGTTCAGCAGATATATTCATGAATTTGAGAAAATGCAACACAATATTGGCCTGGAAGGATGATAACCTGGGGGAGGACTTTACAATGGATTTACGCCATAGTTCTCATTAAGATTGGATATTTCCCCCACACCAAGATACAGAACCAGGTTATTTGGAGGCACAGCACAGCATGGGGTGGGGCTGCAGAGGTGCACCTTTGCACTTCTGGAAATCTGGGTTGTTTCAGGCATGGTCCATAATGTAAGTTACAGAAACCCTAGAGGCTGCTTTAATTTGTATCCGCTTCCCCGCAACTATCAATGGGCTGCTGTGTAACCCAAAATATTTGGATTACAAAGCATGCCAGGCACCCCCTATACTGACATACTTCCTCCACATGCCCCTACATTGGTGGGTTGGGCCAGTGGGTGGAGGTAGCGGTGTAGGATTATCTATGGCAGCCTTTTGTGCTGGGGAAATTTCTCAGATGGCTATTCTGCCCTCTTTATATTGTTGGAGCAGCAAAGAAGGGGCCATAGCAGGTGCCAGAATCTGCCCAATAGTAATTACTCCGCTTAGAGCAGGGATGTCTTAAATTCAGCCCAAGGACTAAATTCATACCACAGCTGCCTTCTCTCCAAAAAATGAAGGTTGAAGACAAAGATGATCATGTTCTTTTTTGCCAGTGAACTCAACCAATAAGAAGTTTCTATTGGTATGACAGGGAAACAACCGGTATAGGCAAATATGGTTGTGCATTTTAATATTTTTATTGTGTTTTCTAAACCTATTAGCATACTTGATGTGATCATCCTTTTTTTTATGGAAAATGCTATGATGGGAAAGTCAGCATTTGCCCATGAAAAATTTCCTGATTTTCTATCAGGAAAACCTAAACAAATATTTAGTTTCTGGTCAGGTCGACCCAGACCAAACATTTGAGTTTGTAGAACCAACTTGAAATGTTCTGTCTGAGGACAGTTTGACATTAATCTGTGTCCTCCTGAGCTACTGCAATGCCTGAGGAGAGTTGCAGTTCAGGTGCCTTGCTCCTCGCGTGGACTACGTCTCCCATGGTGCACCATGGTGTCCTCTCTGGTTGAACGGTAGCAGTGCCTTATGGGAATCACATGGTGTAGGCTGGCTGGGGAGCCTGGCTGCCATGAAAATGGGGACTTGAGACACTCAAAATACAAGTCTCACGAAGTACTGAGGCAGCTCAAGGGGACACAGATGAATTCCAAACCAACTGGAAATGTAACATTTTCAATATTTCCAGCACAATTTTACAGACATTTCCATTCTATGAAAAACTTCAATATTTTGACTTTTTGTCCCAATTTAGAACACAAACATATTTTGAAATAATTGGAATTTTCCTACAAGATAGAAATTTTGATTTTCAATCAGCTCTAGTCACAGGCCTTGCCTTGGCTCTTGAAGTGACAATGGAAGGTCAGAGCTATCTTTTGTTTGAGTCTTGAAGGGGAATATGGAATTTTAGACGAATTATTAAGTTTAATAGTTATATGACTTCTTATAATTTATTATTGTGGTAGTGTTTAGCACAGGGATCGGCAACCTTTGGTACATGGCCCGCTAGGGAAAGCCCCTGGTGGGCCGGGCCGGTTTGTTTACCTGCCGCATCCGCAGATTTGGCCGATTGCAGTTTGTACTGGCCGTGATTTGCCATTCTGGTCCAATGGGGGCTGCGGGAAGTGGCGCGGAGCTGAGGGATCTGCTGGCCGCCCTTCCCGCAGCCCCCATTGTCCTGGGATGGCGAACCGCGGCCAGTGGGAGCTGCGATCGGCAGAACCTGAGGACGCAGCAGGGGCTTTCCCTGGCGGGCCACGTGCCAAAGGTTGCCAATCCCTGATCTAGCAGCATCGGTCATGTTAGGGCCCTGTATGCTAGGTGCTGTACAAATCTAGGGAAAGAGACAGTCTCTGCTTAAAGAGCTAACAAACTAAAAGGCAAAAGTTACCTGCAAGCGAAGAAACCAAGTGGTGTGGGCCGCGGGAGGAGGAAGACAGGACAATAATTGTAGAGTAGGAAATTCTAGCATCAGTATTGGTAACTGTAGTAATCACAGTAATCACAACTTGCCCCCTGCCTTACCGTTATCAGATGGCTCTTCTGTATGCATCATGACAAAGGTGAGTGTCAGAATGTCAGAAGCATTTGAATGAGGATATGGGGGAGGCTTTATGTATTTGAAGGATTTTTTTTGTGTGGGTTTTTTTGTGTGTGCATGGGTTGTTTTTTTTTTGATGGAATAGCTTACAATAAAACACACAGGAACTTTTGGGCAAAGCAAACAGCAGGTATTCTGAGCTGTAACATTGAATAAGTTTTGTAGAATAAAGGAAAAAAATTGTCTAATGAGGGATAAAAAACAGTAGGGTGAGGAGGTACGTCATATTGAAGAAATCTTTTGGTTCTGAGAATTCTTCAAATTTTCTGTTCATAGCTTTTCTTAGTCATTAGTTTGTGTCTTTACATCGAGCTCGCTGAGAAGATGTTGGATTCATTTTCTTATAGCACATCCATCTACCTGAAACCAAACAGTGCTAGGAAAAAACATCCTATCTGGCCTCAGACCTTACAAAAAGGAGCAAATCAATAAGTCGGACTTTCCTGCCCTTGGTGTTAAATCAACCTGTTAGAGGCAATCTTGCACATGATCAGCTCTCCCAAACAATGTAGGCATTCCATCGTGGGATCTGATCAAGGTGTAAAGCATAGTGTCACTAAGGAGTAACCTTAACTACCTCTCTTCAAAGGTCCTACTCTCAGCCCTGTTCAAATTTAGATCAGAAGTGTGTCTGTGTAAAAACTGTTCCTGTCCTTTTCACCTACCTGTAATATTCAGTATTCATTGATAGCCTTGCCAGAGACAAGTCATGTTACAGAGACCATTCGTTGAACTCATTATTGAATAAAATCCTTGGGATACCAGGCAAAAAGCAAAAGTTATTGTAGTTGGGGTGACACAACGGTAGGTCAGATTTAATCGGTCTTTCAGATACTTTCTGCCTGACTGGTGTAACATCCATTCACATTTCCTGTAACTAGTGGGAATGTTTGCCAATGGCCATGAACAGCAGTGGTATGAGGAAAAAGTGGACCCCAAATTAAATGGAAAAGAATTGGCCATCTTTAAATATTTGGCGGGAATGTGTTGTACTGAAAGAGAAACAAATGTAGGGAGAAAAAGTATGACTCAAGAAATTAATGCAATGGAAATGTACTGTAGCAAAAGCTAGCCTGGACATTTTTTCTGTGAACTTCTGAGGGATGCTACCTTTTTATTTCTATATGATCAAATGTACTGAACTTCCCCACTGCATTTGTTGAAGCAAACTGGGATAGCGTGCTAGTGGTGCATTAAACAGGGTTTTTTTTTTTACCCTGTATTCAATAAAAAATGTAAGGTGGAGAAATGCCACTTTATTTCCAATTTTTTCCCCTCTTTTTTTCTTAAGAAGGTCAGCGAACTAGGAAATCAATATGAATGTTTAGTGTTGGACTGAACTACAATTGCACGTAAACCAAATAGAATTAAGAACAAGAAATAAAACTGACTGTTAACACTTCCAACAGAACTGTTGTTTTTCCCAATACAATTTTAAGTAAAGTTTAATAGTAATGATATTCACCTTTTAAAAGCACATTTCTAGCTTTGAAAAAGGTCTTTCAAGCCAAAACAGTCTCTCAGATAGCATAATTCATTTCAATGGGCATGAATTCATTATTGGTTCTAAACTTGCGTACAGACACACATGGAGCCATACCCACTGCATTTGATTCTGCTCTCACTGTGCAAATCTGGAGTGAAATCAACGAAATTTGCTCTGGTGTAAAATGGTATGATGCCAGAATCAAACCAGTAAGTCTAGCTAAAGCTACTGTCATAGTACTGCATGTTTCTACTTAGCCACATGTGGTACTACTGTGGTTGATGCTTTCCTCATCTAGATTTTTGAAATGGATAATTAACTAATATATACCAAGGACAGATAAAGAGTACTCCTCATCAGGTTATTGTCAAGAATGTTTTCCCCACTAGGAACAGAGGAAGAGCTATGAGGAATGTGTATCTGAAAGATGCAGAAAATCACTAAACCATATATAATTTAATTATCCAATTTGTTTTAGCTCGATGTGAAATAAGCACAAAATTAACAGACATGTACATTAAAGTCTGAACTGTGCTTTGAGTTACCTGCTGTGAATGTGTGTGCACATGTGCATCTCTGAAAAGTTGTTTTCAGCAGCATTCCTTCTACCTGTTGCAGAAATGTTAACCAGAGTGTTCTCCAGGCTAACAGGCTGCAAAAGTGATTGGCCAGGAACCCAATCCATCTGGACTACTTTGTGGATTTTGATTGGTTTATGTTATTATCAAGGAAGAAAAATGTGAAGATGATCAATTCTCTGAGCCTTATGGAAGTTTTATTTTCCAGAATAGGAGATATAACACACTCCTTGGTTGGTGGACTAGAGTAGATAGGCTTCTTGGAAGACTGTATCTACAGGTTTGAGATTGCCATTGGTTGCCGGCCTTGTTCAAGCAGATTTGGAGTCTCTTGGGAAGCCATTTATTTGTGCTGTCTCCCTAGCTAGAATGCCTAAGATTCCATGTGTGATATCCTTCTGCTGCTCATCTGCCCCAGATTCTTGTATCAGCTGGGTATGAGGAGTGACTATAGAATTAGTATCATGTCCAGAATTGATGTGGGTCGGTTTATGGAGGGAATGATGGATGTAATACATGCAAGTTTCCTGTTAAACAACAGAGGTGAGTGAAAACTATGATACACATCATTGCGAACTGTGACAAAAGAGAAGATATCCTGACTTCCTGCAGTGCTTTAATTCTTATCATATGTCTGTTTTATAGGGCTGGTTGAAAATTTTTAAACAAGACATTTTCCTCCTTTTTTTTTTAAGAGGGATTTGGTTGCAATCAAAATTTTCTGAGGAAAAGAACTGAGTTTGGTGGAATTTCCAATTGGAAAAATTGAAACAAATTGTTTCATTTCTGATCTACACATCAAAGTGAAACATTTTAGTTTGGGAATGTTGAAATGTTTGGTTTGACATTTCCAAATAATTTTTTTTCAGAACTTTTCATTCGGCAAAAAAAGGTGATATTTTGACGTTGTCCTGAATTGGGACAAAACACCACACCTCAAAATATCCATATTTTTTCATAGATGAGAAATTCCACTTTTTGATCAGCTTTAGCTGTTAATCAGCACAAAGCAGCTTACATTCCAGCAATATATTCTTGGAATATGAGGAATAAATATCACCTTAGCACTAGTAGCCCTGCAGGTCCAGATTTGGCAGCACTGTCTAAAACCATTTGGGCTGTGAAGTGGCATCATATTTCTTGTCAACCTAAAAGGAGCTGCTTTCATGGAGGTACCCCTTTTGTGTTGTATCCCATATAGGTTCGACCTATATGTGGTTTGAAATACTCATGTAATGAAAGCAGAATCAATCTAAAATCAATTAGACACCATGCGTTTTTTTTTTTAAATAAACAAAACACAGACATACCAATCCCAAAACATCCTATCAGGTGAAGCTTTGGATGACAGCATTAGTGGAAGCTGGAATTCCTGTTTGGATCCCACTGAGGATGTAAACTGGTTCTTTCTGGGGGCCCTCTTTTCTTTAACCATTAGCCAGGAAAGGGATCAATCCGCTGAAAAACTATTCAGTACAAAGGAGGTGGAGCAGCATTGGGAAAGAAAGTGACCTTTCCCTTGTCATGTGAAAACACTCTATTCCCGTTTGTGCCTTTTATTCCTTACCCATTCTCACCATGGCTTGTATGAGCACTTGTACTAAACTAATGCCGTGACAGCAATAGCTATTTTAAATATGGTTGCAATTTCATTCCCCCAAATTTCCTCTGTTCTCTTTAATCTTTGATCATTACAGTCCCCAAATGGAGATTTTCGGTGAGCTGCAGTTTTTATGTTGCTGCTGTTTAGAATTAACTGGTCCGCTTCCTAAAAAGCCAAATGTTTAATCAATACATATCCTACTGTGTATAATAAATACATTTCTGCCATCACTTTTGAAGAGAGGATGCCATTTATTTGAGCCAAATAGTTTGCAAAATGGTAAAGGAGATGGTTTTTTTTCATAGATATTTAACATGACAGGGCCAACAGGCAGATTAGAGCATAGAAACAGCATCTGAAATTCTAAGGGGAAAGTCTTTTACAGGAATTTGTTTATTTTGAACATTTGTTACATTAACGTTCATTCCAATTGTAATGATTGATTGATTTTGGACTCTCTTTGTTCTGTGGCTAATAATTTGACAACCTTTCAATAAACTGAGAATTTGGAGATTTGTTATTTTGATTTTGTTGTTGTTGTGTTTCCTTTTCTGATCTTTGGAAGAAAACTTACATTTTAAATCTGTAATAACACAGGCTGATTACTTCCCATCAACTCACTGGCTTCCAGGACAGAATTTTCAGGCTGGTTATTGTTTGCACTGCTCTGCTATAAAAGTACAGGGTCTGTAAATTAAAGTTGGACGGTAATAGTTTTTAATCTGCAATTTTATAGTCCTCTAATCCAATGGTCATGTTACATTTTAGGCTTTTTCTATATTGTCATCTTTTCTGGGGAAGGACGGTGGTTGGAAAGCTATTCTAGACACAGCAGAGAGTTAATATTTATTGATACACTTTATTATTTATTTATTATAATTCTAGATTAGAAATGGACAGCAATGTTGTTATACATTGAAGAATAAAGACCTGGAACTTGCTTCAAAAGGAGTAGTTTGCTTGGAGTTGGATGTCGTATTTAATCCAGTAAGTTTAAATGTTTTCACTTAACTCATCCACTCTGTAAGAAACTGGAATGCCTAAATTTGCTAGTGCCAAGGGGCTTGGTCTTTTAAACACAGGAACTGAATGGAGAAGGTCCTGACCTGGTTGCATCTGGAGGGAAGGTTGGGCTTTATTCTTTTTATAAAGAAATACTGGCAGATCACTATGCTGCAACATTCCATCCAAGTTGATGTGACAATGAAATGGCAACTTTGGGCTGGGGATGACCACAGATGTTTTGGGAAGAGGTGTGGGTTATTGCACGCAAGGGCTTAATTTGCAGTAACAAAAAAGGGAGTTAATATTTACATTACTATGCAAGAATTTTAACGACTAATTGTTCCCAGAAAGTTGACCCACAATATTCTATTCAGAGAGTGTTGACAGGAACAAAAACTCAGACATGGGTGTGGTGGTCTCAGATTGCTTGTGTCCCGCCATCTCTTACTGAATTAAATTCCATTTTACATTTGCTGTTGCTGGATGGAATGTAACTCACTTCTTACTAGCCACTTATTACAGTGATATAGGAAGCAAAGTTTTATTTATTTAAATGGTTGGTAGGTACTGTTTTGCCTTGTATGGAGTTTAGGTTTGGGATGTTGCTACAGAGAACAATGATCAACCCTCTTTGTCAAAGAACAAGCTCAAATATATTATGGCTCCCCTTTTCCGGAGGCTTTCAAAGCTGTTCCCAGGCCATTCCTGTTTTTCAGATAGACTGGAATCGATCTATTTAAGTATCTGTTAGCCATCACTGTAGTGTCTGGGAACCTCTTCGTAATCTTTAATTTATTGTACCCGCACAACACCGCAGTAAGATAGGAAGGTACTGTTTCCAATGTACAGATGGGATATTAAGGCCAGAGTAGGCTAGACCAAGGTCACACAAAAAGTTTGTGGCAGACCGAGTGCCCTATCTACTTGACCATTCTCCTGCCTATGGCTAAGATACTACTTTTTGTGGGCTAAATTATAATACCATTACTCATATTTGAGTAGCACCTTACTCCATGAGTCATCCCATTGATTTCAGTGGACCTATTACTAGAGTAAGGTAGTATTCAGCATGAATAAGTATATCACAAGCTGGTTTAAGTGGCTAAGGGCGTTACAGGAGCGTAAAATACTTCCGTCTGTTCTCGGATGTCCCTTCTAATACCTTAGCATTAAATATGCAGTATGAACAGGACATTTGGGGAAGTGATCTTCAGTTCCTGTCTCTTTTTTTAGAACTTTTCTGTATGGGGTTGATCCAACAGAGGAACAGAAGGGAGTATGCTGAGCTGTGTGCTGAGCTTAACCATGGAGCAGCTCACACCCTGCAGTCTGCCTCTCTATTGGAGTAACCTAGATGAGCCCCAGGATTGTGCAGAATAACTGATATGTACACCTAACACCTTGTCATAAACCATTTAGGGACTGAAACAAATAAATAAGTAAAGGACACCAGAGCTCCAAATCAATATGATGATACCAAATTTGAATGGTAACATTCTAAATAAATTATTCTTTCCTTAGGTAAAAGCAAGTATCAGAACCTTCAAGCCACGAGAAAAGCGCTTCATTGGAGACAACCGCAAGTTTTCAAAGAAGGTAGGCTGACTCTGGGCCGAGCTATCACCTCTGTTTGGAATGGCTTTTCAGTAGCCTCACTAGTACACCCAGATGATAGAACCTGTGGTCAAACTCTATTTATGTATGGAAACATGGAACACAGATGTCAATTCTGTGTATGTTTTTTGCATGTGTATAAATGCTGATTTGCATTCACACACAGTTGCTTCCTGATCTAACTCGGTGGTGCTACATCTCCCCAATTTCTGGAGGGAAAAGAATGGCTTAATAAAGAACTTTTAACATATATGCATGTTGCACAGTTTATGGAATTTGAAACAAAAACCTATACTTTGGTTTCATCCCTGAAGAATAAAGAAAAACAATAAGATGATATAGAAATTTAATAAGGTTCTAAATCAATTACTATGAAAGTCTATAGTATTTAATTGAGACTAATATTCTTGCTATTTTTTAACCATCTGTAGCAAGAATATAATTTTTTATTCAATTCTATAGAGAGATAGCCCAAACCCCTAAGGGAAAGGGTTTCATTTTCTGTTAAATTCTGTAGGATTTTGCCATAAAGGTGTGTTTTTTGTTTTTTGGTGGTTTTTTTGGTGGAGGGGGGAAAAAAGCTTCCATTCTTTTTCCTTCAGACTTGCAGATTTTGGGGGTGGGGGGAAGTGCTGAAATATTTGGGTGTCATACGAAAACACATAGTAGCTGGAGCGTGTCTGAAATAGAAGCTGTAGCATATGTACAAGCACAAAGGCAATTGTAGCTTAAAATTGTCACTGTTCCTGAAGTGAAGTAGGAAATTGGAGCATTTAATTAAATTCCTTTCTCTCCCCTCCCGTCCGACGTTTACCAGATCTTATCGAGAAATGTTGATCGTGTGAAAAAAATCACCATGGCGATATGGAATACAATACAATTCCTAAGGAGCTGCTTTCTCTGGGAATCTACACTAAGGAGTGTGGTAGCATTTGTGGTAAGTGGATTTATTCATATTCCATCAGACTAACTGATATGAGGCATTGAGTCTTACAGCACCTTCTCTCCTCCCCCTCACCCCCCCAGCTTAAACTCTCTTGTTGTTGGTTGGTGTTACTATTATTGTCCTTCAGTTTTATTATTTAAAACACTGTTGTGCCCACAAGTCCCAAGCTTGATCAGGCTCTCCTTGTGCTGAATGCAAGATGAACACCACGGCAGTCCTTCTAGAACAATCTCTCCCATATTTTCACCTGTTGCAGAGGCCTTCTGCACAACAAAGCCCCTTCTGAGACCTTGTATGGAGGAGCTATGTGGGCCCAAAGGCAGCACTGGGGGCCTCCGAAGTCTGTGCACATAAGGATTGGATGGGCTGCACTGGCTCTCAATAGGTTTACACAGAGAAGAGTGTCACGACCAAGGACCTAGTGGTCTAGAATCCCCACAAAGGGCTTACAGAAGGTCATATTGGCTGGACTTGCGATAATGGAATGGCGGCAGCCCTGTGACTTACCTTTGGCTTGTTGTGCTGCTGATAAAGCACTGGAAGAACGAGTCTATAGGCAACAATCCTTTATTGATGGGACAGGATGAACTAATAGGTCTTTTCCGTTCCAATTTTAATTTCAATGAGATTGCATTTTTCTGTAGTTCAGCAATGCTTGCCACACCTGTTAGTTGAGGGCGTGCCACTTGTCCGACTGCATACAAGCAGCTCTATGCTGACATTAATTGTCTCTTGTAAATCTGCCCATTGACTGTAATAACTATATATATATAAAAAAATTATGGTCAGCAAGTCCTGGTGTGGTCTGAGAACTAACAGCCAAGTTCTCCACCTATCTGGCCCACTTTTCAGCTGCATTCTTTTTTTCCTCTTTGTAGTAAACACCCTTTTTTCAGCTTTCTCATCCACTCAAGCAGAAAGAGGTTTCTCCTCCTTTTTATTCAGCAGTGTGGCATTTTCTTCATGCTTGAAATGTCTGGCATGCCATTAAAGGTTGCAAAATTGTTTTGTGGTGGTCCAGAGGGAAAAAAAAGTTTTTGAGTTAAGTGTTTATTAAACCAAATAACAGCCACATCTCCAAGTGTTTGCCTCCCTTTTTGTCTTTGAATTATAAGTTGCTTTAGGGTTCTTTTGATGAAAACACTTCACAGTGTATTTGCACAGATGAGTAAAGTGAGCTGTCGCTGCTTGAAAGATTCACAGAGTAAAGACAGAGAAGCTGTCTTTCACCGTGCAGGTTGAGAGGGATCTGGCAGGCACAGTTGAGGAGGAAGAGAGGGTTTTTGTTTTTGTTTTTGTTTTTTACTTGCGTTGATAATATACACAGTTGACTCTAATGGATCAAGAGCTTGAAAGGGTGACGATTAGTGTTTTCCAGTCCATTCTCCAATTGAGATACTAATTGATATACCTTTCCCTGTGATGTACACAGATATACTGAACCCCAAGCGGAAGAAGGCTCAGTTAATTTTAGTTCTTTCCTCTAGAACATGAAATTCTGGGTTCCTTGGACGATCTGCCACTCTTATGCTTGAGTGTGCATGTGTAATCGCTGTGGTTCCCGAGACCCGTGTGTGTATATTCCGAATGTGAAGGGTAAAATGGGACTCTTAGTTGAAGCAGGTATGTGTGAGTGCACTGGTGGAACTGCATGTTTGTACGTACTGAAAATGGAAAGAAGGTGAACATACAGGGTGCCAAGTGCCCTGATTCAGCAAGTTACTTGAGCACATACTTAAAGTTAGGCATATGGTTAAGTAGCTCGCTGAATCTGGCCAAAAACAAACATGGAGATGTGTCTGTCTCTAGGCTGTGGAGAAATATAACAATGTTAGCAAGTGACGGAAACTGAAATATAAGGAAAAAATGGCAAGTGTAGGGAGACGGAAAGTGGGAAAGTGTGTCTAGGACCAAGGAGCTATAGGTGATGGTCCAAGATGCATCTAGAGAAGGAAAAATGGGATCAGAGGGTGAAAAGGACAATTTTCCAAATTTCTCTTTCTACTGCGTGTCGTAGATGCTTTCCCCATAGAACTAATGTTGTGTGATGATATGTCATTGTGGGGGTGGGTGGGAAATGACTGTACAATGTTAAGATAATAGAGAGTAACTTTCCTCTGGAAAAAATTTTTAAACCTAGCTGATTCAGCATTAGTGTTAATTATGCCCCCTTCACTATGAATATTTCCAGTGTCTCTGTTAATAGTTTTAAAAGTGCCTTTGCCGTAGTCTCGGTGCAAAATGAAAACTGTGCGTACAGTTCATACGCAGCAGGTCAAAAATGACTACAAACAACGCCTCTAACCTGCCTAGAAACTTTTGCTCTTCCTCCAACTTTTTCAACCACTCTTTTCCCGAGCCCTTGGAAAAGCAAGGGAAAACAGAGTTTTGGAGTACCCATTGGGTGTTCTTACCTACTCATTGACCAAATGAAAGGTGAACTAAAACCATAAAAAAAAACCCCAATCCTCCCAAAAGCAGCCCAGTTTCAGCTCAGCCTGTTCCACAGGTCTTTTATTATGTGGCCATTCTGACATTAACAGCAGGAGAGGAGTCTCAGATCCCCAAGACATCTCTTGAACCTTTCTTCTTGGTTCTATGCATAATTGGAAGTACAAGAGTTAATTTACTTCATTCAACCACAGTTGCTGAGGGATGGTACTGTGAATGGCATATATTTTTTTAAAACTGTTCGTGCATGATTGTCAGGGCTTAGAATATGGCCAGAAACACAGGAAAGCTCCACGCCTTCCTGCTCTGGGCTGTGTGCTGCTCTCACACCTCCATTACTGTGTACCGGGAATGTTTTCCCATCAATGTTGACAGGGTTGTGAGTTTGACAAGAGTATTTACTACTTCTGCTGGAGGCACATCAGAGAAAGAGAGATGGACAGAACCACAGAGAGAGAGAGAGAGGAGGTCACGTGGGACCATAGGAGAATCCGAAGAGTGCTATCTCCTTTTGCATCAATCTATAGGGTAAAATACTCCCAAGTTAAATCTCAGTGCTTGTTTCCTCTCCCCATGGTGGAATATAAATAACATGTGAGTAGATTTCACATGCATACACACACCAACTAAAAAGTGAAAGCAAATTCCTCATCAGCACTCAATCTGTTTAGAGTAATAGAATCATAGGGTTAGAAGGGACCACAACAGTCATCTAGTCTAACCCCCTGCCAAGAGGCAGGATTTATTGTGTCTAAACCATCCAAAATGGATGGCTCCAACCTCCTTTTGAAAACCTCCAGTGAAGAAGCTTCCACAACCTCCGGAGGCAGTCTGCTCCATTGTCCTACTGGTCTGACTGTTAGGAAGTTTTTCCTGAGATTTAACCTAAATCTGCTGTGCTGTAGTTTGAACCCATTGCCTCTTGTCCTGCGCGCTGTGGTGAGAAAACAACTTTTCTCTCTTTTTTATGGCAGCCTTTCAAGTATCTGAAGACCACGATCATGTCCCTCCTTAATCTCCTCTTTTCCAAACTAAACATACCCAGTTCCTTCAGCCTTTGCGTATGTGGCTTACATTCCATCCCTTTGATCATTTTTGTTACTCATCTCTGGATCCTTTCCAGTTTCTTTACATCCTTTCCATATGTTGGTGACCAAAACTGGACATAGTACTCCCGCTGAGGCCTAACCAGTGCCGAGTACGGTGGTACCGTCACCTCCCATGACTTACATGCTATGCCTCTGTTAATGAAACATAAAATTGCATTTGTGCTTTTTTTTTTTTTGCAACAGCATTGCATTGCTGAGTTATGTTGATATTCTCCCAGATCCTTCTCAGCAGTGCTTCTGCCAAGCCAGTTTTCCCCTAATCTGTATTTGTGCATTTGGTTTTCTTCCCTAAGTGTAGCACCTTACATTTCCCTTTGTTGAAATTCATTTTGTTGCGTATAGCCCAGTTCTCCAATTTATCAAGATCCCTCTGAATTTTAGCTCTATCCAAAGTATTGGCAGCCCCCTCTAGCTTTGTGTCATCTGCAAACTGGATTATTATGCTCTCTGTATGTACATCCAGATCATTAATAAGATGTTAAATAGCAGCAGACCCAGAACAGATTTCTGGGGAACCCCACTTGAGACTCCCTCCAATCCAACATAATTCCAATAATAGTTTAAACTGATGACTTGTGACTGTCTGTGACTGGGTTCCCTCACCGCTCGCGGCACCTACTCCTGGCCATCCTGTGGATCAGTTCTGCCAGGCGCTTCACCCTCCTCAGCAGTCTCTCTATCCATCATCTTCTCTGTCTATAGCCTCTCCCTCCCTCTTGGAGCGGCAGCCAGGTCACTAAGTTCCTCCCCTTCCAGGGAAATCACAGTCCTTCTGGACCAGCTGTTTGGCTGGCATCTCCAATACCCTGTGCAACTACCCAGTGGCTTGGAGGGGAACCCAGGCTTGCCCTCTACACTGGGTTCCAGCCCAGGGACCCTATAACATTCAGTCAACTGTCTTAGTCTTTGCTGCTGTTTCCCTGGGCTTCTTCCGACATCACTGTCTCCCCCCTCTCTGAGTACACCAGCTTCCCAACTCCCTCCTCTCAGGGAGTAACTGCAGCTTGCCTTTCCTGCAGTCCTCCTTGCTACATGCAGCTCCTGAGCTTTATACAGGCCCCTTCTCCTCCAGCCCAGCTGCGACTGCCTCCAATTAGTGGTCGTCTTCTCGCCTATCTCTCTCCCATACTGGCTGCTTATTTGGTCAATTAGGCTTGCCTGGCCTAATTTACCCTCTCAGTGGCCAGTGTGGGGAATATACCCCATCACACTATCTCTGCAGTCATTTGCACAGACACTAGGGTGAGTACTGTTTGGGATTACATAGGTGTTACGTGAAATCAGAATTTAGTCAGTTGACTTTTGGTGTGTGGAAGGTGAGGGGAAAGGTGAAGTTTCAATGACCAAATGAATTTAACTCGGTGGAATTCACCCTTGTGCATAGGGCCAGTACAAGGTCTGTGTACCACTTATGTGCTCAAAACAAGGTGTTAGTGGAACATAAGTAGTCTATAAACCTTTGGTTGTCTACATAGTGAATATCACAATCACTGCAGACTCAGAAAAGACACTAATATATTGGCACATAACTAGGAATATCCATATATTTGAACAGATTGCTCATAGTGAGTGTTAGACTTGTATATCTATGCAAAAATTCTGGACAGTTCCTACTGTGTCTTTCTCCCTACCAGAGCCAGCAATTCCCCAGATTTGAAATTTAGGGGGTTAAGTGCACTTGAGCCCAAACTTCCACCTGAGCCGGAATGTGCTGATGATGCTATATTTAGGGTGCTAGCTCAAACTTCACCAGTGCAAGTCTGTCTACTTGCACAGGGAGACTCGCTCCCAGCTGCAGTGTGAACATATCCGTAGAGTTTAAGGCCAGAAGGGACTATTAGATCATCTAGTCTGACCCACTATGCATCTCAGCCATTAAATTTCATTCAACTACCTCTGTATTGAGCCTATTAACTTGTATTTGGCTAAAGCCTGTCTCGCAGAAAGGCGTCCAGTCTTGATGTGAAAGACATCAAAACTTCCCTTGGTAATTAGTTCCAATGGTTGATCTCCCTCACTGTTAAAAATGTGTGCCTAATTTCTAATTTGAATGTGTCGATATTCAGCTTCTAGCAATTGGTTCGTGTTATGCCATCATCCATTTAAACGTTGTTTCCATAGTATGTTACTGTTTTTCAGAAATCATTTATTAATTTCTATATTCAGCCTGGAATTTTCCGTAGGTGTGTTCTGCTTATGAGCAAAATGATATACACACATGCTCCCAACTTGCTAGTTTTTCCAGCATTAGACCTATATATGGCTTAATTTTTTAGATGCCGTTTTTCATCTTGTTTAGTTCATATTAAAAAAACCTCACAAATATGGTTGTGGAAGTTAAGCCCATAAATTAATTGTGAAGTTAATTGCTATTGCTATATATTATACATTTTAAAAATCTTTTAAAAGTTAATTTTAATCACAGAATGATTTTTATAAATAAATGTGCATCATTGCACATTGTGCTTATGATTTTATACATAATTACACCTTCTATTGACAGTTTTCCGTGCATTAATAGTAATTATGTCATTTAATGAAATTACAGTAATTGTATTAAGAAAACTATACTCTGGTCAAATTAAAAGAACCTATTGCCTGCCTTTTACTATTGTATTCCTTTTAAAATTTTTCATGGAAGTCATAAAAGACATTTGACTAGAGCCAGGCGTAAGGTGCAAACCAAACTCCATAGTATCTTGCGTAACTTCTGACCTCATCACCGATCTCCTTCAGCTTGTCCCCTCTCTTCCCCCATCCCCCATACTGAGCTCTGCCAGTACACCTAAGACTTATTTTAAGCATACCCTACTATTTCAGTCTTCTGCCTCTACTAACCAGGGCTGCTATTAGGAATAGGGACAGGTAGAAGCTGTTTTCCAAGGCCATACATAGCTGGTGGTTTAGGCCGGTTGGCCAGTGAATGGTAGCAGGCATAGGCAGAGCTGTGCTGGTTGGTCATAAGTTTTGGCTGAAGTGCGGTATGGGAAGTGTGTGTGGTGGCGATACGTAGCTCCTAAATTTTACACAGCTCCATGTATGACATTTTATGCAGATTATTTAACAAATTATTTTACATATTCTCAACTCTTTTTTACATATTGTTGTAAACTGCAGCTTCAAAATAATTATGGATTTAGTGCTGATGCAGCCCTGATGAATTAACCTCTATCTACAGGGCAGCACAAGAACATATTTTCCACACACACTGTCCTGCCGGCATGCATCAATCCTAATCTGGAGGGATTTCCTCTAGAGTAATGGTAGTTCAGTTTGTATGGTCCATGAGGTTCTTGGCCTCTCTCCTGGGTCAGCCCCAGTTAGTGCAAAGCATGATGGTGAGTTTGTGAACTGGGAGCTAGATGAGAGTCCCACCAAACTCATTTCATAGAGTTTCCCCCAACATCCCATTAGATGTGAATAATTTTTAACTCTCTGATGAGTTGGGCTGGATTTGTACTGGTGACTTATAGGCAAAAGGCTCTGGTGTTCATTAGCAATATCCCCTAATTAGCACCAGCAGTACATCTTAGATGGAAGCTTGTTTTCTGGAAAGATACATTAATTAAACCAAGTCATCACTGATTGTCATTGCTGTGGGAATATTAACTGCCACAGCAGAACTCAGACAGGTATCTCAAGCTTTAACAGTAGCCCTGCATCTCACCCCAACTGTCCCCCCAAAAATTCATAGCTTGAAATCTCTTCAATAATTTGAGTTTCTTTTGTTGTCTATATGAGCTTCTTGCTCATCAGAACATTTGCCTGCATGTCTCCAGTCACATGCATGTAACAGAGCTGTATGCACAAATGTGGGATTTCATACGCAGCAGTGGGAGCATAGTGTAGGGAGCAGGATGAAAACCTACCTTTTATAATGTTGAGAACAGTCTCATGAGGGTATAATAGTTTTAAATAAAAAAAAGGCCTAAACAAGCCTCTCTGATCCAATCTCACCTCAGACTGCAGGAAAGTTTGGATCTGAACTTTGCAGCTCAAGCCAATCTTTTTGAGGATATAACTGTTGTTTCTCTATGACTGTATCAGGAACCCAAGCAGGACAGGGACTGAGGAGAGCCCTAGACAGAAACTCTGAAATGAAATGGAGGGGAAGGGGAAGACCGTCTCTTTGGTAGTAACACTGGTTTCCTTTTTCTAGTAAAGTTCCCTGTTCAGTGTTTGAAGAAAGCGAGCCTTATGGTGATTCTTTACTATTTCTATAGATCTATTTCTGATGTTTTAATTGGCCGAATTTCAATCCTCAGTGGCTTTTCAGCTATTCCTGCCACCACTACTACTTCAACTAACAATAAAGGAAACTTCAGATTTATGCAAACAAAGATTTAAGAAATCAGAATATCATTAAGAATCTGCCAGTCCTAAATTGATCCTGTTGTGGAGCCCTTTTTAAAGTACCTTGAAGAAGGACAGCACAAAGCAAAACACCCTTATGAAATAGATCTATCAAATATTGTTTGGGAGGACACTTAAGGGTTAATTCTCTACTCTTCTGTTTCTGCTTAACTGTATTGCACTGTGAATTGGACACTTCACCCTTAGCTGTGAATTTCCGTGCCTTTGGTGGCTCAAATCCTTAACATGATTCTAACCTATACTGATTTATGTGAATAATCGCAGCGCTTTCTGTGCAGTGCTTTCTAAACTTGCGTGCATCATGTAGAAATTAATCCCTCAGCCCTGGCGGCTTGGGAAATCCTCAGCCCTTGCCTCCCATTTTCCCTATACTTACATTAAACTGATTTTAAATTAAGCCCTAGGCTTTTTTTTTATGTGTTTGTAATCCAAAAGTTGCAGCCAGAGCCGGAAAGCCAAATTCTGCCACAGGATGAATGTGTGCACAACGCTCATTGACTGTGGGTCATTGGGAGCCATGCATGCAGGCTTTCAAAGACAGAGATGAATTCACTGTGGTGGTACAAGGATAGATAACCCCTTAAAACAGATTCTACCCCCCCCCCCCGCTTACTGAGTTGAATTAATAATGTGTATTTTTCATCTGTTTGGCTGTCTAATAACGACACATAAAGTCAGCCCCAAATGTACAAACATTTTGTCTATTGAAAAGGGTTCTTTAGAGCTTAAATTTGAACCAAACGTGTGTGACAACAGTTCTAACTGGCTTCCTGCTTGAGTTGTGACCTGTTGGAGCACTCTGCTCAGCGCTTGCATTTCCAACTAATTTGATATTGCCTTTTTTGTGGTTCAAGCTTTGTCATTTGTTTCTAAGCTGTCATTTTTATTAGTCTCTCTGGCTGATCTTTTTGGGCTCTCGTCAGGTGGTGTGTGTTCTCCATTGTCTGGCTGGTCTTGGCAAGCTGTAGGTCCTTTTATTGCCATATGACGTGGGCGTGCTTGTAGCAGTAGCCTGTAATTATACCCACCACAGGTGACAGTTACAAGAGAGCTTTGGTAATAATTTTAGCTGCCTGATCTGATGTTTATGAAGAGAGAACTCTCTTTGTGGTCTGGTTAGAGTTTGCTATAATGTATTGTACTTTAGCTGTTTGATTTATGAAGCCTTTTTTTTTAATCGTACGTGTTAGTCTTTTGAAGTTATGAATCTAATTTTACAGGAGATTATTGTTGGTCTTATACCATCCCACACAATTTCTATTTATTTAACATACACTGTGTTCAACGAGATAAAATTGTGATCCAGTCTATTGCTGGTTTTTACTTGTATATGCAACACCACTGGATTCCTAGTACTTCCTAGAGTTTTAGCAGATGCATTCTGTCCTTTTAGTTGTTCTAATCACAAATCAGCACAATCAAGCATCTTTCTTGGGATTCAACTAATTGTCAAGGACACGGGTCCGAATTCACTATCTGTGTATGCAAGATCAATTCCATTGCTGTCAGTGGAGATGCAGAATCTACTCATGCCAGAAATAGATTTAGCTCGTTGTTCTTACTGTCATTGTACAGGTCATCCTTGACTCAATGTACAGAATTCTCATTCTTTGTACAGAATTCCACTGATGTCACTCGGAATTTCCTACAAAAATATAGGGACAAACACAGTGTAATGTGCAGTTGTTTGTCATGAAAGTGCAGCTCTGGATTTGCTAGAGAGGGTTCAAACAAAGTGTTTTTAGAGTATATTTTGAATTTGAGACACCAATAATTGTAATCTTTGTCATCTGACTAATCTGCAGACAGATAACAAAAATGTACTTGTGACCAGTCAAATCAGCTCATCTGGTTCTACCGGAAAAGAACTCTCTCTTTTGCAATTTCAAGACTTATAACATTTACAGACTCTATTTATTTTTACTTGTGGACTGCATCACAGAAAGTTAACAGTATTGAATGAATAGAAGTTCATCTTTTAAGTTTCATGAAAATAAAACCTTTTTAGCACCCTCAGTAAGTTCATATACAGAATAAAATTGAACATTCAATTAAAAATGTGCCATGTTTTGCAAACCCCAGAGGTACTTTTCTTTTTCCTGGATCTGTTGGGATTTTTACTATGTTATTTTAACCCTGTCATCTATCAGAAAACTTCTCAGAGCACCAGTAGGCGTATTTGATGTACGTGAAAAGTATGGACTCTCACTGACCTTAATTGATTCTTCCATTAGCCTAGGCATCCTGTAACTGGTTTTTATTTTTGTGTCTTCATTTAAAAAACAAACATGTTCTTTAGTTTTCACGTAAGTATAATCTAAAAGAAAAAAAGTCTCTAAAAACCTGGGCTTTTCACTCTTTTGGACTGACAGGAAAAATAGGCTGATTTCCATCAGTCGAGGATCTGGCTCTAATTCCACTGTCTTCAGTGGACTTACGCTGCTTTACACCAACTGAGGATCCAGCCCTCTATTTTAGAGTAAACTCTTCACCTAGGCTTGTTAACTGGTTTTCAAAACTGGGGGAAAATCCTGTAGGTGGCGATAGACTCTCATGAATGATTAAACTCCCGTTTTAATGTTTTTTTTTCTCAGATTTTTCTGGCAGTTTCTTTTTTTTTCCTTACTTGAACTCTTTTATTTTTAATTTCATACACCCATTCAGTACTAATCTAACACTACTTGCAGAAATCTGGAAGAAATATTGTATTTTGAAGGCAATGCAACATTTTGGTTTTTGTGGTGATGGTGATCGCTATCATGATGCACCATGAGAGGGTGCGGGAAGGAAGGGGTCTGCAAGGGAAGACCACTTTATTTTATTTTTTTTCATTCTTTACAAGATCTGAAATGAAGGAGGCTTGGTGTAGAACTCCTATTGCATTTAAAAATCCTATCTTCTCCCTTTTTTAGTTTTGCTTTTCTTTACCTGCAGCTAAAATATGATGCACATGGCAGAGGTTAGATTCAGGTACCAGGAAGTCCAGAGTTGTTGGATACAAGATTGCTTAAGAAGGATGATGATGATAATAATAATAATTAATAAATACCCTAAAATCAAATCATAACATCAAGTCCAATTGGATGTTTAACCCATTCTCGTCCTTTTTAGGCCTTTGTGGGACAGGGAAAATGTATTTTTATCTGAGTGTATCCACAAAATCCTAGCAAACTATGAAAAAAATAAAATATTTGATTATGGTGAGATGCAGTATCTTGATAGCAAAGGTTGAAATTAGCTTCCCAGTATAACCCTGATTTTTGACACCTTCTCCACCACTTCACCACAAGCAAATGGATTAATCTGTATTTTTTCCTAGTGCTTTTTAGCCAAGGTTAGAATTGTTTAGGGTGCTCTTTATTTTAAACACAATGCAGCGACTTTATATATTTTATGTAAATATATAGATAATATGGTACTGTTGTTTTCCCCAGTCTGTCTTATTCTGATTTATTTCAGACACTCATATTAGGTTTTCTTAGAGGATTCTCTGAGAGGAACACAATATATTTACACGAACCTACACTTTAAAAAAACCCAAAACAACAAGCAAACTTAGTCTCCCCTACTAGTTTAGGTTCAGAACTCCCTAAATTGCTTTCCATTGTATGTTACTGCCTTTTTCCTCAGCTTTTATCTTTTAATGTCAAATAATAACTATACTGCTTTTTCTCAAAGCCAGTCACTAATTTTCAGTAGTCGTATTCTGTTGCCATTCAGTTTTAAAACCGCTGTATTATACTTTGATATGGAAGGAGTTCTTGTAAATATACACACACTAGTAGCTGCAACCTTTTTTATTGTTTTCCATGTTTTTAAAGTTGAGATGCACAGTTGAAAAATATTCTCTTGTATAAACTGAATGTGTTTGTAACATAAGTTCTTCACAAAAGCAGCTGCATGTAGATGTGTGGAAAAGCAAACAGAATCTTGCAAACTGTACCTAGGTATCTGACCCCTATTATCGGCTGGCAGTGTACATCAAATGGATTTAAGCGTAGAAAAAATACTTGTTTGCATGATTGCAGCTCCCATTATTCAAAGATGGGTGGGAATCTAGTTAGCTACTCTGTAAAAACTCATTTTGCAATGTCCATATAAAGAATGTTCAAAGCTGGCCTCTGTCAGAAGATGACAACTATGGAAGGTCTAACCCCATTTTAAAACTGTGCTAAGCAAATTTTCTAAAAATGTGTAGAATGTTAAATGGGGAAAGCATAACTTATATTGCAAGATCAGCATTTCAACAGCATGTGTCCATCAGGAATTAAATTATGCCTTGATCTGCCAGTTAGTACTTATGGAAGTTTTGCTTTCTTGTACAAATTTTGGAGGATTGTTTACAGCTAACCATTTTGCTTTTCTTGATCAACTAGATCGGTCCCTGTAATACCCTCTCCTCTAAATCTCTTCACAGGAGTTAAGCATTGCAGTCTTTTTAAATGATTATTTTTATGACTAAAATATTAAGTTATGCCTTTTAAAAATAGATGTATGTCCCCAAGCAGAGAAATAAGCAGTGAAATAACCTAAAATTGTTATTAGTGTTGATATTCTGTAGCACTGCTGCCTGATTGTTTTTGACAAGTAATAACTCTACAGTCCTATAGATTGCAATGGCTGCTCTCTGTTTTAAAAGGATACTAACAGAGATAGTGGACCTGTAATGCACAATGAATGATGTCTTATGCACTGATACCTATAGTAACACATACAGAGTGACTATGAGATCAAATGCTCTGGCTAAAAAGCCTTAGGGAAGCATTATGTGTCTGAGTTCTGATCTATTGTCTGGGAGGTCGGAGAGTGTTAATGCACTCTGCAAAGATTAGACTCCTTCTCTAATTGCTCCAACACTTCCTTAAAGGATTTAAGCAGTCAGGAAAGGTGACGCTCCTTGTCAATTTTTGTCTTCTGACAGCCTGTTGAAGTTTATCTGTCTTTCCACGGAGACCACTAGATCAAGTAAACCAGGCAGTGTCAAAAGCATAAACCCTGAATTAGTACTGAAAGCAAAGAGTGACATTATTTACAGCTCATTTATTTCACCTTTTAAATGCTCTAAAGAGGGGGAGGGGATCAGTTTTATATTCCATTTGTATTGTTTAAATTTTGAGTTGATTGCAGAACCATATGAACAGTTTAACTTCTTGACTTTCCTTAGAAGTCACTCTTTACTTCCAAAGCAGGTCAGATTTTTTTTTTTTTTTGTTCCTTGACATAAGGCTTTTGGGGTTGATAATTCTATACGCAGTGTAAATTTACAGTAACTAAGTTAATATATTTACAAAAGCTTAATTATTTTAACCTCTGTAGTTTTAGTAGTCACTGTAATACTGGTTATGTAGCTAACCTAGCTACATAGATCCAGATCCTGAACTTCTGCAATGGGCCCAGAGTATTAAGTGTTCACCCAAAAGTCTGATTATTTTGACAAAACCCTGATCATGAGCTGATCTTTCTTCATCCTCCTGGAGTCTTCTGGCAGGACCCAAATGTATATAAAGCTCAACTCAAAATCTGTGGCACTTCTCTTGCAGTAACTCTTTCATAATGGTTAACATGCATGTCTCTTAACTCTTGGATCTGAATGGGAAATCTTAAGAGTAGAATTCATCAAGTGTATTCTGATCATTCTCACATGGACAGTTGCCTTTCACGTCCGCACATCGCATGTTATCTCACACTGTTGCTATATTACATGAAATGTTTCATCTGTATATAAAAATTAAAAATTCAAACAAAAATCTGGCCCTCATGAAGAACAGGCCCTTTGGGCATATGGTTCATTATGCATATTCGTTTAATTACTAAAACACTTGGGATGTCTCTACTGCCCTTGCTTTCAACTTGCAAAGTTGGATCTGTTCTGCAGCACAGAATATGTCAAACAGGCGTGTGTCATAAAGGGCTTTGATTTTCTCCTATTTAAAATATATCTAGTTCTAGGATGTATTGTTAGAATTTATTGAACATTGGCCCAATCCACTTCATGAAAACAGCAGCTACAATGTGACTTTTTCCTTACTAGCTTCCCCCCTTCCCCCGCTCCCCCTCCCCCTCCCCGGCTGGTTTTGCAGTCTTTAGCTCATATCCATGTGAGTCTCAAAGTAATGCGAGACTCAGGCTTAGGTTTCAGGCACATTCCCAAAAAGCACCTAAAGTTGCACGTTAAAGCTGTATAACTTTTATTAGCTAAGAAAGGATCGCTGTGATGGTGTGACTTTAATTGGTTTTCAGGGCAAACAGGTGGTGGTGGTTTAGGCATCCCCATGTCTCCTGCCATTCCTAATTTGGAGCTGTGCATGTAATAGCTTTATTAAAATAAACAATCTTCTGGCTTTGGTTTTACCTGAACAGCTGCCTTAAATTGCAAAAGGATCTTGCAATTTTTTTTAAACCATTCTCTGCTTTGTAAAGCAAGATGCTATAGGCCTGTCACTGGAGAATCTTCATTGCTTAGTCCTGCTGTCAATATTGGGTTTTTGTTGCTGCTGCTATTGCTAGTCTAAAATATGCAAGACTGAGATGAAGAAAGTTATCATATTTAGGACTGTAATTACAATGACTGTTCCCGTCGTTTTTAGTGCATTCATTACGCACTGTAGCAATTTTGGAACTATGTAGTTTATGAACACGATAATTTTGTGTGTGTTTTAATCACTATAGATTTTTCTGGAACATACTTGTTGGGGATAAGGGGGGTAGTTACTATTTTTGCTCTCTTCCTGACTACAGAATCTTGTAGTCAGATTGACAAAGAGGACTTCTGGATTCCTGAGCAGTGCAGTAGCTATAATCTGGACTAGGAAACTATTCATGTACACACAGCTGGGAAGAGAATCATCTGAAATTCTTTGTCTGAGAGTATGAGTATTTTAAGTTGGTGTTTTATATTTACTATTTTTTCACAGGACAAGCTTGTATTGTGGTTGGTGCGTGCTTATTTGTTTTATTTCATTTTTGATCCCAGATTAAAAACAAAGAAGTCCATATACTAATTCTATCAAACTGATCATGGCTTCCATCCTTGGTCCCAAGTTCCAGAGAGTATTCAGCCTGGCAAACCATTTTCTAAAATGGGAGACTTCATAAAGAAGGATACCAGTTCAGTCCTAAGCACTAAAATGTACATGCAGCTATTTCACACTTATGTGGGTTTATTGCAACCCAAATTCTTTTCATGCCAGAGATGAAGGCTGCCAGTGAAGTAACCTTATGCACTGAACTGCGATACTCCTGCCACTGTACACTGAACTAATTCTAATTAAATATACTTGGTTTATTACAGAGAGCCCTTTTTATTTTATTCATTCAGATCTAATCTGCACTATGAACATGAGGCAGAAAGCCTTTTAAGTATATAGTTTAAGCCTCCTTTTTTAGTAACAGTTGTAATTTGATGTTGATTTTACCAAAGGCAAAGTACACTTGCACTGAATACTTTTCCCACTTACTGTACAATTAAAACACCATCTGACTCTTACCACTAATGTTTCCTATAATGTTAACCAATATGTCTCCAAAGTGAGTAGACATTTATCGGTGCAGTTAATGGTGATTTTTTTCTTGACCTTTTTAAGTTGCTCGGCTTTACCAGGAGCAAATAAAATGTTAAGTCTTTTTTTCTTTTGCTTTCTTTTAATTAGCACAGAGGTTTTGCTGATGCTTTTTGAAAGAAGTATTTACTGAAAAATCCGACTTTCAACTTGCACAATTACTGGCGTCTTCGAAAACCTATAATGAGAAACTTTGTCTGATCCTAGCCATGAAACTGTGACCCTACTGCTGCTGCAGAAAAGGAAACAGAGATCCAAAAATGTCATCTTTCATTAGGTTAGCCAAGATAAAGTAATGAAGCCTTTTTAAAAATCTGATTTAGGGTACCTTTTCCCCCTTCCTTTTCCTGGGACAGCTTGTTTTAACCCCATTGTAGGTAACCATTTGATTCTCCCTCCTTCCCCGCGCAAAAAATATCAAACTGTCTTAAATAATTCCCCCACCCCCTCACTTTATTAAGGTTTACTGCATGAGGATCTTAGCCGTATTTTACTTGGCTCAGGAAATGTAAAATATGGTAGATAAAAACACAGGGGAAAAATTAGAACAGTCAGCATTCTAACAAATGGCTGTTTCTACAGTGTTCGCTACAGAAAAAGATCTGAAGGCTTTTCACTCTAGAACTACTGTACATGCATAAAGATAGGCCCCAAGGATCCTTCTTACTTTACCCTTCCCTGGGGCCGGGGGAGGGAGGAAGTTGTAGCCACAAGAAAACTATATAAAAGCATCAAACCAGAGTTCTGGTAGGCTATTATGCTTTGGGGGTTAAATGTACATATGTTAAAATAAAACCTAGCTTGTTTTCCAGTTGAAATAACATCGGCACCAACACCCAACTGCATCATCCTCAGATGTCTGCAATGCAGTACAAAGCACTGGGCAAAAATCATTGTCAAGTGGGGGCTCTACTCTAAGCCCTAGTAGAATGGGAATGTTTAAGGGATCTTGTTTTCTCTCTACTGGGCTGCTGTCTCCGTAGTGTGACCTCTGATATGCCGCCTTGGGTATCTCAGCACTGGGTATACCTACACAGCGCAGAAAAACCCATGGTACCAAATCTCAGATCCTGGGTCAATTGAATTGTGCTGTGGGGCTAAAAACAGCAATGTTGACGTTCCACTTGGGACCCTCTGAGACCCTCCCAACTCACCAGGATTCAAAGGCCGGGCTCCTGCCTGAGCAGAAACGCCCATACTGTTTTTTTTAGCCGCACAGCCCAAGCACTGCGAGTCCAAGTCGATTGAGTATTTTGGAAACACCGAGCAACAAAATAAAACAGCAATTCATCGTGCAAATCATCATGATTCGTTAATGTCTAATTCTGAACTCACGCACTGATGTAAATCCGCTGAAGTCGATGCCAGTGCTCTGTAGCAGGACTGGGATCCCGCAGGAACCGCTGCCATAATATCCTGAGCAGGTAAAATGTACTGTGTTGCAGGCAGTATTGGGTGAGCAAATAAAAACAGACTGCGGTAATTTGCGGGGAAACACTCTAAAACTTTTAATACTTAGATTTAAGCGAGGGGTAGAAAGAGATTTGATGTTTATTATAAAAAGAGTTGAAGTATTTTTACATGGTTTAAGCAAGATTTGTTTTATTCTTTTAGTGGTAAAATTTGTGTCTGAATTCTGTTTTTAAATATAATATATTAACCAGCCTTTTTTGTTTTGGGGGCAGGGGTTAGTAGTTGCAAGATTTGTGGGATCAAAGCTTTTTGCGGGTGGGAGCAGGATCAAAATGCAAGAAACAATGCGGGAATGGGTGGGATAGGTATTTGCGGGGCAAAACATGAGCATGATTAAAAAAATAGCCCCATGCAGGGCTCTAGTTGATGGCAACACTGTACAAACAGTTTGATATCAGAATCTGGACATTCTGCAAGGGATCAGAAATCATTTTGAATTTACCTGTACCATCTGTCCAGAATACAGAGTGGTGAATAACTGTGGTATCCAATGAGAAAAACAAAGAAGAAACTGCAGCCTTGCCAACTCTTGTGATTGTATTGGGAGCCTCACAGTATGTTATTTTTCTTAAAGCCCCAGTTCTGGGAGGCCTGTGATTACATGAGAGCTGCAGCTTTCATTTAAGCTCCTCACAGCAGCAGAGAAAAGCTTGAAAATGTGTCCTCCCCCGCCAAAGGTTCAAAAACCATAAGGCATGTAAATAGGACCCAGAATTCATTGGCTTAAACAGCAGGAGAATTTTCAAATCTATGATTTTTGGGGGGAGCAGGAGAGAGAAGGGGCGTGGCTTATGTCTTTTAATGCTTGGGGTTGGCAACACTTAATTGTAATTCATAGAAGCCCAATTCGTCTCCTGCTCGTTTGGTGCTCTAGGGAGGAAGTAGGTTCCTTCATCTCTTTCACTGAGCAATCTGTTCCCCGTGCCGCAGTGCACGTGGCTAGCTACTCTGGTTGCTGAATAGAGTGGGTGAAGCCAGGGCTGCGCCTGTTCTTAATCTTCTTCTCTCCAACCTTTTTCTCTCAGCAGGGGAAGGGGTGGGGGTAGCCCCTCCTCACCCCACTGCAGCTGGAATGTGGGAAATGGGAGCTAGAGCACTGGAGCTGAGGTGGTGGTTTCCACCTCGAGGAGACATGCCTGTGCTCTCTATGATTGAGCTAGCACACTAAAAATAGAAGGGTCACTGTGGTGCCATGAACAGCTGCCTCTGTACCTGTCTGAGACAGTACGCATGTACCCGTTCAGCTAGCCCTTCTGCGGCTTCACTTCACTCATTTAGCTCAGTCAGCTGCCAGTGTGTCTCCTCAAGCTGAAAATTACACCTCCAGCTCGCAGTGTAGACATGCCCTACATAGGGCAAAGCATGAGAGGGAGGGGCAGGGCTTTAACCCTTTTACTCCATCACATGGCTGAGTAAGGGCTGCAACGATCTAATCCATTTGTAATGACTGTCCAGGCCTTTTCCTTTTTTGCTCCTCAGTCTTGTGTAACCAATATCTTTAGAGGTTGTTTTTTGTTGTTGTTGTTGTTAAGAGCCCTTTTTCTGAACATACGTTAGGTTCTAATCCCTAGTTCTGTGCAGTGACATGCATCTAATGCACAGAGACTGTATTCTTTCTGGGCATGATTTCTTTTGCTTAGAAGCTAGTCCTGTTTGTGATGGAGGGTTTGTAGAGGGCTGCTAACATTTCTTTGCCAGAGGTACACCCTTAAAATCAGGAACTTGTTACACTGATGAGATGCACAGAGCAATGTAGTGATAGCAGGTAACATGGTATAAATATTTAAAGATCTCCTTTCCTTCGGGTCATTTTTGATTTCAGTGATCCAAGCTCAGTAGAACATACACTTCATAAGACTATTGAGATTCCCCACATTCTTTTGCTGGGGAAAAGCAAATTAGATCTAAAGCAAATAGGTTTCTTCTGTCAGCAACTGTTTATTTAAACATTATTTCTCTTTCTGCCACATGTTTTATGTCTCATGTTATTGCATTACAAAGAAAGAGGAATTCTAATACAGTCTTGCTGATCAACTGTTTCTTGAATTAATTGCATTGCTGTTAGGCACTGTATTTGGTATACTGCCACTGAGTGTGTTGGGGTGGTGGGGGCAGGATTTGGAGAACCAGTGCAATAGGCACAGTAGGGATGGTGGAGACAATGCTATGTGGATGCATCAGCCTTTGCTTCCCATCCATAGGACAAAGAGGCTGCTCTAGCTCTGGAGGCATTTCCCAGTACACAGTCTGGTAGCTCAGACTTCATGTTGGGGGCCAGGATTTGGACTTGGTTCTTGTGATGGGTTGTATAAACCTCACATGAGTCAGGAAAGGGTCAGTGGGCCGTTGGGGGTGCAGTAACCCCCACCCTGTGATATCTGAAACAGGTGACAGTCTTTGAGGGAGGAGTGAAAAAGAGAGCCCACCTCAGCTGCTGGCTGACTGGGAGAAAGAGCAGACGGTGCGCTCTCTCACTGTGGGGGAGAAGGCTGGCTGGAGCCAGGAACTGGGGAAGACTGATGCCTCAGGGCCTCCCTGAGGGAAGGGAAGAGATCACATCTCTTTGTTTGTTTTGGACTTTGGGGGTACCCCAGAAAGGGTGGAACATTTAGGTGACCTAGCCAGAGAGCTAGCCAGGTGTTGGAGGCTGGGTGGAACAGCTGAAGGCCCCACAGGAAACAGACAATGCCACTGCTGCACCGTTCCACACGATAAGGGGGCGCACTGCGAGGGGGTGTGGCCACAATGATCAAGAGTCTGTGAGAGTCTGTCACGGTCAGATGTGTGTAGTAGCCAAGTATTTCTTGATAATGTGACATTTTCACATTTTGTAAGACCTTGCTGCTAAAGCTGCTTGCTCTTTGATGTTGCCACTTTGTGTGTTTTCTCTTTTAATCATAGGAATAAGTCTCTGCCAGAAATAGTTGTCAGTAGGCCTATTTTCTCCTAGAGATTCATCTGAACTTTTTTTTTAAGGTCAATACCATATTGTATAGGCTAAAATCCCTTAGTTTGTTTGGTACAGGGAGGGATTAAAAGTATTATCTGAAGAGAGATATCTTGTAATTTTGTCTATCATTGAGCATTCAGCTGTGACAGGTACTCCTATTTGATAGTCACTATTATGTATACAAGGACCTGAATACATTAGCTTAGCCTTTAGATAGATTAGAATTGTGGAGCTCTTCTTCCCTAGGACCATGCTCAATGCATTGGACCATATTTGTATCTCAGGTCAAAATCAGAGTTCTGGTTTGGGGCCAAAATGGATACCTTGGAGGCACAACTTCAGATTAGCTCATGTTTTCCCCCAACCAGGCCCAGGTTCATGAATCTAAGCAAACCTTTTGACAAAGCTGGTTTCAGATTTGAGATCAGTGAAATCTTGTGAGATGTGTTTTAAGGGCTTGGGGGTTTTAGTTTTGGTTTTTGGGGGGGTGTTTTGCAAACTTTTTTCACAGCTCCACTGATGAAGCATTTGCTTAGGACTGGGACTTAGAATGGTCAGCCTGACAAATTGCAGTTCCAGTAAAGGTTCTTTGCTCACGTTTCATGTCCTTTCCCTTTTTTATTTTTTTCCATCTGATGAAAATTATTTCTTTGTACTTTTCCCATCACTGTCATGTCCCAAGAATTACTCTGTCACACAACGCACGGGGCGGGGTGGTGGTGGTGTTAACCTTCACTTTGTCAAAAAGGTTTACTGGGCCAAAGGGAAGCTTTTGTTTATTAGAGATAAATATTCATAATTACCATACAGAGATACTACACTGACATTGCTAACACCTCACCCCGCCCCCCAAATTAGGATTCTAAATCTCCAAAAAATTATTCTACCCCATGATTGTGGGGTTGCTGGTGGTACACATTTTATGGGCATAGTTCAGGAGACACCCATCTAAAATCTGGTTTTAATAGTCAGATTCTAAATTGGAACCAGAAGGACAGAAAAGCCAGATTCAAAATGTGTTTCTAAGGGTTTCAGCTCAGATTGCCTTCTCTCATCTTTTACACTGCTGTCAAAATGGCCACTCTCATGGTTGTTCAAGCTCCATGCTTCTTGACAGGAACAGTTGGACTCCTCTTCTGTGATTTTTCAGATGAAATGGTTTCCAAACCTCCAGAGCTTTAACTTGTAGTTATTAGGCCCTTTGAAACAGCAACACATTAATCAGCTGAAATCAAGTGGACTGTCTCCAAAGCTATGATGCTAGTGTTCTGTTCTAGACAGGACTCCACTCTAAATCTTAACTCCAAGAGTTCTTCCTTCTCCAGAAAGGTCTCTCTCATTTGTATTTTTATTTTGAACTGTCGTTGTTATGTTTTATAATTCTTATAAGTCTATTCCTTATTGGTTCTTATACTGCCCAGTTCAGCCCTTTCACAAAAATTCTTTGCCTTTTTTTTTTTTTTTTACTTTTATTTCAGAAATTGGCTTCTACTTTTGCTTGCTAACTTTTCCCATCTGGAATATGCAGTTTACCAATGTAGGTGGTGATGGTGCTAATGGTTAATATTTAATGGAAGGAGTTCGGTCTACTGATAATATGAAGCACTATGAAAAAGTTAAGTTAGAGTAAAGTACTTTGGGCAAGGACTCCTGGGTTCTCTTTCCTGTTCTGCCATTGGCTCACTGTGATCCTGAATAAGTAATTTAACCTAGTTCTGCATCAGTTTCCATAAGTATAAAGTGAGAATGAGAATATCTAACTTCGTGTGTTTGTATGGAACTTCTTTTATGTCTTCGGCTGAATGATGCTATGGAACTATTTATAAGGCACATTTCAAATACACCGAACCCTCACTAGAACACGCCTCCATATAGCGCGAATTCGCATATAACGCGGTTGTGGCCATGGATCCCGAATTTAATTACTTTAATTACAGTTCATTTTAATGCGGTTGCCGCGTTAACGCGGTCCTGCGCTCGGATCCCAAATCCCGCGTTCTCGCGAGGGTCCGGTGTACCTTATAAACTGCTCTGTACTGTGTGTTCTAAGTAATCACCTCACATACCTCTGAAGCTGAATAATTTCTAATTTCTGAATATATAAATAAATTTGCCCTTGCCACCATACTGTGCAACAGAGCTTAAAGCGCTCTGTACTCTAGCTACAGAAGCAAATCAGCTCTTTCAAAGCAGGCTTAGTGAAGTGCAGCTACCTGTGGGTTGGAATTTGGCAGCTGACTATGGGTGCATCAGTAGCAATACAATGTAACTTTAGGAAAGGAATTGATCAACAACCTTGTCCGTTTGCAGCTATGAAACTATTTTGTAAATAAGCTTAATTTTACTACTCAAAATGTAATTTGGTCAGGAGACCTAACAACGTACTTGTACAAAAAGTGCTATGGGATTATTAATGATTGCAAATGAACAGGATCTTGATTTTATATGCTATCTAAAGGACAGAGGGTTTGAAAGTTCATATTAGAATTACAATTGGGGACTTCTGTTGGATTATCTAGTGTAGATATTATGGTGACCGCTGCACTAAAAATGTACACACAGGCTCTGATTCTGCAATTGGATCCATGCAGGCAGGTTCTTGCAGAGATTCTTTGACTTCAGTGGCACTCCAAAAGACGATTGCAGATTTGGGTCCTTAAATCCAGCCGTCCCTTTCTGTATCATCATGGGACTGAGTTCAGTACTATCCCAGATAGGTGTTATGTATACAACCTCCTTCAGTAGGTTACACTGACTTTTTAATTCATAACGATACATGCTGTCATTGAAGAGCTTCCACAAAAAGATCAAAACTTGGGTTTGATAAATATGTGGAGGTCATTCTTGTCCAGGGTGGTGTTTGGATTAGGGCCAGAACTGAAATCACCCTTACTGTATCTCAGAAACGTTAAATAAGCAGAGGTATGAGGGGGCAGTGGTTGAAACAGGTTCAGAGGAATCTCTTTTGTGAGAACTTTACCACCTTCTATAGCATCTTCTTTGTAGGATTTCAAAGCTCTTTGCAATGAATATTGACTAAAGCCTCACAGCATTCCTTCAAGGTAGCTAAGTATTATCCCAGTTTTGTCCAAATTCCTGTCCTGCTGTGGTCCATGCTTGCATACATTGGTGGAGTCGAATTATGTATAGTGTGGAAAAATGTGATCTACCTTGTCATGTTCTAACTTCAAGTGCTGTGAATCAATAGTATGGGACTGTGTTGTCTGGAATTGAATCCATTTTCTAAAAGCGTATATCTTAGGCTATTTTTTTATTACTGGCCATCAGAACCCAATAAAACAGCCTCTAATTCATTCCATAGCAACACAAAGTAGGGGTTATCGGTGAAAAATACCATTGTTGAGCGGTTGGCTGACTTAGAATGGGTGATAGCATGTGGAGTCTTTCCCCTCTTAGTAGCTGGGCTGAGTTGGGCCCCAAGTGGGTGACAACTGGGCAGTTTGTCTTACACAGAAAGAACTTTTTTCATTTACAGAGTGCATCTATCCCCATTCCCCAGGCATGAAATCCTGGCCCCACTGAAGTCAAAGGCAAAGCTCCCATTTATTTCAGTGGGGCTGGGATTTTGCCATAGGAGTTGGAGCTGTCAGTTTGTGTCCCTATCACAAAATCACTGCCACAAATGGCACTAATTGGCACTCTTGTGAGCAGTGTCAGAAAGGCTGAGGATTAATAGATGTGGAGACTCAGCCATCCTCTCATCCCAAAAGTTTCTCCTTCGCAGTATTTGGATGCATTGGCAGGAGGTGGTGGTGTTTTTATTGCTGTTGCTCATGCTGTACCTGCCTTGTAGAGTTTCAGTTTCAATGCTGTCAGTCCAGCACCTCTCACCAACCTAAAGCTGTAAAAGAAAAAGGGCATGGCAGGGGATTGTTAGCTGTGATGTCACAGCTCTTTCCCCCTTTAAATAAACAGATGAGTTAAGTAAATTCCACCTTGGCTGTGTTATTCTAATGATGGGATTTTAGATCTTGAGCATTCATTCTAGAACAGCATTTCTGGATTTAAAAATCGAAAAGCACTTGGGTATATGTGTCTTGTATTCCAGGACAGATGTTTATGGTTTAAAGCTACTTACAGCATTAGGCTGGCCTGGAAACACATTGTATGGCTGGAAAAAAGAATTTTGTGATCACAACATGCATCCTGTGGCAATTGTGGACCTAATTTATAACCTTATTCTGTGTTACCATCAACTCCAAGCTCAGACCCTGTTCAGATGATGTCATTACACAAAAATATTTACTGCTATCTGCATATAGGAAGGAGTTGATGATGATAAAACCTGATTTGCTTTGATTTCTTTGAAAAATCCAGCCATTTTTGTTCTAAATCTCTGTCAGGGAGGTCCCATCCCACTCTGAACCATTTTGCAGATCAATTTACTTTGAAATTTGGCTTCTGCTTTTAGTTTCTGGCATCACTAGTTCAGGTATCGCTCCCCATGAGCAAAATCATACTCCTACTGTGGGCCCAGAGGTCTCCAGACACAACTGAAATAATGTGGTTATCCAGTGTTGAGAGGTGGCTGGGAGACAGGATTTTCTGATCCCATTCAGGGAGGCCTTGCATCCTGCTCACCACAGAGCCCTGCCCTATAAAAATGGTCATAGTGGGCTAGTCCATCCAGCCCAATAGACTGCACTGACAATGGCCAATGCCAGATGCTTCAGAGGGAACAGGGCAATTATTGAGTGATCCATCCCCTGTCATCCAGTCCCAGCATCTGGCAGTCAGAGACTTAGGGACATCCAGAGTCTGGGGTTGCATCCCTGATGATCTTGGCTAATAGCCGTTGATGTGCCTATCCTCCATGAATCTATCTAGTTCTTTTTTGAACCCAGTTGTACTTTTGGCCTTCACAGCATGCCCTGGAAATGAGTACCGTAGGTTCATAGAATCATAGAATATCAGGGTTGGAAGGGACCTCAGGAGGTCATTTAGTCCAACCCCCTGCTCAAAGCAGGACCAATCCCCAACTAAATCATCCCAGCCAGGGCTTTGTCAAGGCTGACTTTAAAAACTTCAAAGGAAGGAGATTCCACCACTTCCCTAGGTAACGCATTCCAGTGCTTCACCACCCTCCTAGTGAAAAAGTTTTTCCTAATATTCAACCTAAGCCTCCCCCACTGCAACTTGAGACCATTACTCCTTGTTCTGTCATCTGCTACCACTGAGAGCAGTCTAGATCCATCCTCTTTGGAACCCCCTTTCAGGTAGTTGAAAGCAGCTATCAAATCCCCCCTCACTCTTCTCTTCCGCAGACTAAACAATCCCAGTTCCCTCAGCCTCTCCTCATAAGTCATGTGTTCCAGTCCCCTAATAATTTTTGTTGCCCTCCACTGGATGCTTTCCAATTTTTTCACATCCTTCTTGTAGTGTGGGGCCCAAAACTGGACACAGTACTCCAGATGAGGGCTCACCAATGTTGAATAGAGGGGAACGATCACGTCCCTCGATCTGCTGGCAGTGCCCCTACTTATACAGCCAAGAACGCCATTGGCCTTCTTGGCAACAAGGGCACACTGTTGACTCATATCCAGCTTCTCGTCCACTGTAACTCCTAGGTCCTTTTCTGCAGAACTGCTGCCTAGCCATTCGGTCCCTAGTCTGTAACGGTGCATGGGATTCTTCCGTCCTATGTGCAGGACTCTGCACTTGTCCTTGTTGAACCTCATCAGATTTCTTTTGGCCCAATCCTCTAATTTGTCTAGGTCCCTCTATATCCTATCCCTGCCCTCCAGTGTATCTACCACTCCTCCCAGTTTAGTGTCATCTGCAAACTTGCTGAGGGTGAAATCCACGCCATCCTCCAGATCATTAATGAAGATATTGAGCAAAACCGGCCCCAGGACCAACCCTTGGGGCACTCCGCTTGATACCAGCTGCCAACTAGACATGGAGCCATTGATCACTACCCGTTGAGCCTGACAATCTAGCCAGCTTTCTATCCACCTTATAGTCCATTCATCTAGCCCATACTTCTTTAACTTGCTGGCAAGAATACTGTGGGAGACCGTGTCAAAAGCTTTGCTAAAGTCAAGGAATAACATGTCCACTGCTTTCCCCTCATCCACAGAGCCAGTTATCTCTTCATAGACGGCAATTAGATTAGTCAGGCATGACTTGCCCTTGGTGAATCCATGTTGACTGTTCCTGATCACTTTCCTCTCCTTTAAGTGCTTCAAAATTGATTCGTTGACTGTGCATTGTGTGAAGAAATACTTCCTTTTGTTTGTTTTTAAACCTTCTGCCTATTAATTTCAGCATGTGACCCCTGCTTTTTGCATTTTGGGAAGGGGTAAATAACAGTTCTTTATTCTCTTTGTCCACACCATTCAACATGGGAGCTGCTTTGCCACCCCAGATGATGAGGAATCAGCTTGGGCACAGGGAAGAAGGAGCAGCAGATAATTAAAGCATTGTAAAAATCCACTGTCTAATCGTCCCATGGGAGTGGATGTACAGCAGCACTTGGGGCAGAAGGTTTCCATCTCACTCACATCGAACCTGCTGGCTATTAGTGCTTAATGAAACTGAGTTGATTTGCCTCCTAAAGAGTAGCCAAGTGCATTTGTTACGAGCTGGCATTGGGGACAATGGCTATCCAGACTTGGCAGGGTCCCAGTAAAGAGGGAATAATCCCCATACACTAGCATTATGTTGGTGGCCTTGTACTCTTCTGAGGAGATGGGGACAGAGAAGCTAACAAACGTCAGCCTAATGGATGAAACACAATGGAAAGAGAATAAGCTATCTGGGTAGATTTTCTTTATTGAAGGGGTGTGGGTGGGAATGAGGTTAACAGAGATACAAGGATGCATGTTAGTAGGGATAATATTGAAGGGGTTTATTATGTTTCTCTTTAAACACTTGTTTTAATCCCCTCTTATTGCTTTGTCTCTCTTAGGTATTTGTGGTCACTGTTTGGCACATAGAGCTTTACATGGTGCCTCTGGCTTTGTTGCTGCTCTTTGTTTACAACTTTTCTCTGATCACAACAGGGAAGGTCAGCAGTGCCCAGGACACCCAGGCAAGTAAAGTAAACTAATGTTTCAGGGCCAATTGTAATCTGCCTTTGAGCAAAAATGATCTTACAGTTTACGGGTTTTCAGCTAGTTCTATGTCCAAATGGTATTCTATTTCTAGGTTCCTGTTAAAAACAAAATAATAGTCTCTAGAGTTTTGTGGTTCATTTCATGTCATAAACCATTGTGGGACAAAACTTACTGCTGTTAAACAGCTGCAAAGTTTCAAATAGTTTTAATCAAAGAATGGGACAATACTTGGCCCTTGGATCTCTCAGATTGCAAGGAGGCATGATTTGAACCCCTGGGTCCATATCCAGCCCTGCAGTTTATTTTTCAGGAATGATTCAGGACTTCCTGGGGCTGAGGAAGGCCAACACAACCCCAAAAGAGAGGCCAGTTTTTAAAAGTCTATTCTGTGAGATCGATATCATCCTCGTCTTATTTTTACTGTGACTTTAAAAAGAAAAACAAAGCTGTTCAAATCCAGCTAGATTTCAGTTTTAGATCTGATTTTTGAATAAAAGTCTTTTCTGTGCAAAAGTAAATTTCAGCATGGAACTCTGTTATGATACAAAATGTCATTTCTGTGATGTTAATGTTAGCACTCTTCGAACATGTTATACATAGCACAGGTCATTGAAGTTAGAAAGAAATAGAGTAAATTAACACCTAGAAGATTCTGTTTCAAAGCTTTATGATAATTCTGATAATGACATCCAGGCAAATTCCCTTTTTGAAATGTTCATAGAAAAGCATTGTCATTTGTACACACAAAAAGCAACTTAACATAGTGCAACCACATGGAGATCTTAAATGAAGGAATAAATGGCATCCTAGGTCAAATATGTATTAAAAAAATAATTTTAGCTAGTCAAGTTGTTCCTAGTGAAGTTTTGAGTCATTCCAAGGTCAAAAGTAGTTACAAGATGATGAAAATCATATTTCAATAACAGGCGACTCTATGCAGATTTGACATGAGGATAAATGGTGAGAATCTGCTAATCTCCAATGTCGGGAAAGTCGGAAGTATTCATAAGTGTATTGTGTATGTTCCCTGAGTCCTTTATTCCATCACCAAAATAGGAATTTCCCACTGGGGAGAATCCAGGACAAATAGTTTATTAAATATAAAAGATAATCTATAAAATAATCTTGAGACTGACTAACCAGATAAAACCAGGAGAGTGCAGAGTTAATGGCTGCCACTGCCCATCGCTCATTCAGTGATGTGTTGTGTACCCTAGCAAACAGAATCTCACTGAAATCTTTATTGTGCTTGTGATGGATACCACAAAGTGCCATGCGTATACAGCTGAAAAGTACAGAACAGCTATTTTCAACAAGACTTTGGTTAATCAAAAGTTGGTCACTTCCCCTACATATGCAACCTGGGAGTAAGGCACACCATATGTGCATATAGTAATGCCACTGACCTCAACAGGATGCTCTCCGGTAAGCAAAGTTACACACGTGCACCCAAGTGCTTTGCTGGATTGGAGCCTTACTGAGCCTCTAGCAGGTCAAAGCATCTTTAATATCCCTTGGATTCTTTTTCTGGTACCCAGATTCTGAGCTTTCTGAATTCCAACTCTGTATATCTCCTGTAGCTCAAAATAGGTAGTGTTGCTCTGAGTTGCATATGCTCTGGGTGGGAGGAGTGGGTAGTATAACTGTCCCTTTTTCAAAATACCAGTGGTTTGAGTACAATCCTATTCTTTCTGCTCATCCAGACCTTGGCTGCACGTGGAGTAGCTTAGTTTTCTTCATGCCTACGTACCCATGTAAATTTTCAAAAACAAAATTCATTTTGTCCATTCTGAATGCACATCACGTTCTCTGGAAATGTGGAACCCGAATCATGTGCCTCAGTTTCCTGAGCTGTAAAATGGGGATAATATTAACCTAGTGTACATTACTAGGCTTCTGTGAGGCTATAATCATCAGGACTTGCAATATGTTTTAAGAATCTCAGGTGGGAGCTGCCATAGATATGGAAAATATTATTATTACTATTAACCTAGCTACGCAAGGCATTTCAGCAAAGACATTGGCAGATCTGGAGGTAGGACTCACATATCCTAGCTCTGAGGCCCTTGCTCTGATGAATAGATACCACTACCTCCCTAAATAAAGCAACCTTTAATTATGATCCTTCACATCCCAACATTTCAGTGATGTTTAAACATTTTAATATGGTAATTCAACTCTTCCTATTGAATAAGCAAGACCTAAATTAACTTGGAGGATCCTGTTAAAGGCTCAGCTAGAAAAACGCTTGAATTGAAAGCCAGGGGTCCCTAAGTTCACACCCTAGCCAAGTCTTTTGTTTTCTTCCCTACCTGTCAGAGTGGGAGTCAAACTGAAGGAATAATGCTGTATAGAAATCTGTATGTGATTCTTGAGATTGATTATGTTCATACTAATGTATTTTCTTCTGTCTAATGTTTCTGTAATGGCCCTAAAGGGAGAGAGCAGTCATTGTAGCAGTGAGGATAGAACAAACTGAGTATAGAATCTTCAGCCTTGACATACCAACTGGTTCATTTATCAGACTAAGAACAAAGCTGTTTACAGACAGTAGAACTTGGCAATGAATTTAAAAGCCTGTTGCCTTCAGACTGCTGGGCTCAGCCACAAATACCTCGATGTAGACTTAAAATTTGCATAGGTTATTGCGTGCTATTGTTCCTGATCTTGGGGGGGAAAAGACCTTGAACATAGAGTAATAAAATAAAAATGGTAGTTTAAAAAAATGGTTTAGAACTAAATGTACCAAATGAAATGTGATAAAAGTTATGTAAATGTTTTGAACCTCTGACTGTCAATGAGGAATTTTAATATGGACATATGTTTTTCAGGAGACCACATACCTGGATGAGGATGAAGATGAGGATGACAAGGTAAGTGTGTCACATGTAGGTACACCAGTTAGAATGAAATAATGCAAATGATGCAGTCTTACTCCAGGAGATTGTGGTTTATACTCTGCACAGGCTGCGGGGTGGGGGAAGAGGCGGTTTCTATTAATGATGGGCAAACCTGAGAATATCTGAGGTTTCATTTGGATAAGCATTCCAAAGTGTGGATGCCTATTTGAAGCTTATAAAAACTGATGTCCCTTTGGAGTCCCCAAAAGTGTGCTAGAAATCACGGGGAAAATTGTACTCTTTTGGGTACAATATTTCTTAACAATTCCAGTTCTGAATCTCAGATGGAAATTCTATCTGAATAACATTTCTTGTGGTATTGAGGCATTTCCAGTTTTTGTCCAAGTTGGAGACCAGAAATGCTGAGATTTGTGGAGGGCTGGGGAGAGTTATCTCAATATTTCAGACCCTCCAAAAATGTTGGTTTTAGTTTGGCTCCTGAAATGTACAAAGGATTGCGGTTGAAGAGAGGTGCCTCTTAGTTTATCTGAATATACTTGCTCATCCTCCCGCTTCATTCTGAAAAATACATCGGATTCTTTCCAGTTTATCAAACCAAGATGACAAATGATAAAAAGGATTAGAAGGCATGACATATGAAGAAAGATTACGAGAACTTAATATATACATCTTACAAAAAAAACATAACTAAGTGAAGGGGAATCTGATAGTCTATAAATTCTTTCAGAACTAAAAGGTAAGGAATTATTTAATGAATAACTGTTAGCAAAAGGAATTTAGATTTTAGGGCATAAATATTCACAAGGTTATGTGCAACTTGCAAAATTTCATAATAACTTGGCATGCCATTTCTTGAATATTCCATAGGTTAATAGAACGTTGAAATTAACTGTTCAGTAGTAAATCAAAGTCATAGTTAGTATACAAACCCTTAACATTACCCACTTGTGTACATTAGGGTTCGATCTAAACAAGCTATTTGCTGGGAACAACTTCTTTACATTTAGCTTACTGTTCTGTCAGAAATTTAAAAAAACTGAGCAGAAATCTGAGTTTCATACAGCTACCAGTTATTATTCAAAACTATGTAACAAATAATTTATTTCAGACTGTGGATTCCTCACAGTCTATGTACCACAACTATCAGTTCAAGTCTTCTCATTTATAATTCACTGTTTGCATTGTGTGATTGGTCAACTAACTCAAATGTTGTTGTTTCTGCTGAGTGAATGATCCTAAAGTCAACAAGAATCTTTCTTGATGGCCACTGAATGCTTCTGGTGCTAATATTTGTGCTCAGACATATTTGTGCTAGTGTTCCCAGGTGAATATTCTTCCAAACAAAAGTCACTGTGCACTGAAATTTGCAGAAAATTAATGAAAAGTAAATTGACTATTTTTATTTGAATAAATCTTTATCATTACATTTTTGGTAGTATTTGTCCAACTGTAATCATGATAGTCTGATTCACATATTAGCACATTATATCATTCCTCCCGCTTATTTTATGCTTACAATAAAGCATGGCTAACATGTTCAAACTAAGAGTTGCATGATTTTCCATGGAGTGGTAGATGTTCAGCATGTCTGAAAATCAGAGGAGTTTCCTAACTTTAGGCACCAGATTTGAAAATGCGAGCCTTCATCTTTATTGGTGTATGGCCTCATTCTTCAGTGTTTACTCACTTGGACAGGCGTATTCGCTTTCGTTTTACCACATTACTTTTCTTCATTTGTGCATGCTGCTTCAGAGAAAACTATCTACCTTGTCTTAAAGCTCTAGACAGTTAAACCATGAATTTGACTGTACTATGTGCCTGTGACCATGGTTTAGAACAATAAAACAAGTCTCACTGGTGTGTGGAGGGGGAGGGAGGGAGGTGGTTCTGTTTTGCTACGTAGAGGCACACAGTACATTTCACCTTATGTAAAAAAGGGGGGAAAGGACATTTGAAGATTTGTTAAATAAGCGTTTTGTCCAAAATTGGCAGAGGACTATGCAATAAATGAATATACTACAAAGCCAAAATATTTAGGTCCAGTTTTACACTGATGTAACTACACCAATTTCTATAGGGTTACTCTGTTTTTGCACATGGATAACTGAGATATGAGTCTAATTGCTCTGCATTTTGCACTTCTCCAAACTTGACCTTATTCTTCTTTTACCACTTTGGTTTTGGAATGCTCCTGAGAGACAATGTTCAAAATGCTGGTTATTTGGGAGGACCATGATGCTGTGGTCAGTGTTGCTTCTAGACCTCACTGCTATATGCATTAAGTATTCATGATACCTGGCAACTCATGAAACTGGGTGGAGCTATTCATAGCAGAGGCAGCTGCTGTGCCAACTCTGTTATTACATTATCAGGTGCCCATCACCATAATACTTCATAGCTAAATCTCACCATAACCATACCATGTAACCTGTAATAGAGTATTAACTTAGACCCTTGTATGACCATCCTGTCAAGTGTACTCCCTTTTTGGATAGTAAGCGAAATGGCATGTGTGCATTGAGGGGAGCCTAGATCCTTAAGTACATTTAGCTGTGCTCAGTATCTTCATAGTTTTTCAAGTGCGGTAGTGATAGGGGTGGTCGGAACACCCTTGCGAGTTAAAGAAAAATGAGTTTGATGACATTATCTCTATGCAATGTCTGCATTTAAAAGAAAAATATACATTTTTTTCCTATTACAGGAACTCCTAAAGTTGAAATCTGCTAGTAGGGTCATAGTATACAAGGTCACTGTTTCTGTTTCCTGTCATTAATGTGTTGTATCAAAATACTCGCACACATAGCTCTTCTGGATTCTGTTGCATGTTAGACATAACAGACCGTGCTTCTGGGAACTGTAACACGACCCCTGAGAGATGAACTGTTTACAAATTATAAACACACAGACGCTTAGTTCAAAAACAGAAGAGCAGATTAACTCCCTTCCACCTAAACGATCAGTCTTGAAAATGACAAGGCTTAATTGCTAGCTCCTCCTTTCCCCACAAATGCCGACACAGAAGACTGTGAAAGATAAGAATGCTTCGTCCCTTTGGCACAATCTGCTCAGTGGATGAATGCCTTCTCGGATTCTTGCCATCTTGGATGCAGATTTCAGACTCTGGGATCTGTCAGGCTATAGCTGTCTGGAGCGGGGATTGTTTTAAAATTACATCACTGTGGCATCTTTCACCCTCCAATACAAAGGTATAGAAAAGTTGCATACAACTCATAAGGATTTTGTAATACTCTTTTGGAAGTGGCATGGAATCTTTCATGACCTCAGGTTGTCGGGATCTTAGTTTTTCTTTTCCTACAAAAGAGACCAAACAAAGTTGCTGCCAATACCGGGTTTGGAAATTGGTTCAGCAGAAACTCGAAGGAAGGATGATCAAGTGATTAGGGCACTAACCTACGGTCGGTTCCTTGCTCTGCCACAGACTTCCTGCATGGCAAGTCATTTAGCTTCTGCGCCTCCATTCCTCATCTATAAAACGGGGATAATAGCACTGCCTCATCTTGCAGGTGTGTGGTGAGGTTAAATACATTAAAGATTGGCAGGTGCTGCAGGGGGCATATAAGTTACCATAGATAAATAAGGAAAACTGCTCACTACTGAATCGATTCCATTTTCTGCAGCATCACCTGTTACTTTGGGGGTCTCCCATCCAAATAGTGAGTAGCACAGCCCTGCTAAGCTACTGAGATGCAATGGGATCAAATCAAATAAGGCTATGGCTGCAAGCAGGGTTATTTACTAACTTCCAAGAAATATAAAGTGTCTTATGCTTGGAAAAGAAATCCCCAAAGGAAAAAAAAGGCATTTTTTCTGATATAAGAAAATTTCTGTTGTACTAGTTGGTACCAAAAATACACCAAGTTTTACAAGCACAGTTCAGAAAGGCTCCAGCCAAACAAATAAAAGTCAGATTCGTCCAGTAGCAAACAGCTGACATTTTCCATTTGTGTTAGATTTAGCATGTGGAAACCTTCCGTATGAATCTTATTTGTACGGGTGGTTTACAATGAAAATTGCATTAATTTTCTCCACAGTAAAGGTCAGTAATTGAAACATGAACCAAGAGTCTATTGTGTAAGACGATATATCCCTATACTTAGGAAAGGTCACTCAAGACAATATCATCTCATTGTTTTCATTCCTTAGGGTAAAAACAATTGCATTAGGGTTTTTTCACCCCTTCAATTTAACAATCATATATAATATTTCCACATCTCCCATTAATATCACTGAAGACTAAAGATGATAAAGGCTTGAAAGTACAATAAGCTACAAAGAGTGTTCTTGTGCTAACAATGCTGTTTTAATACTAGCTGTCTGATAGACAAGGATGTTTCACCAGATCATGTAATGAAAGAAAATTAAGAGCATTCTACAGCCATATAAATAAGAAGAAAACAAAGAAAGAAGAAGTGGGACCGCTAAACACTGAAGACGGAGTGGCGGTTAAGGATAATCTAGGCATGGCCCAATATCTAAAGAAATACTTTGCCTCAGTCTTTAATGAGGCTGATGAGGATCTTAGGGATAATGGTAGCATGACAAATGGGAATGAGGGTATGGAGGTAGATATTACCATATGTGAGGTAGACGCGAAACGCGAACAGCTTAATGGGACTAAATCGGGGGGCCCAGATAATCTTCATCCAAAAATATTAAAGGAATTGGCACATGAAATTGCAAGCCCATTAGCAAGAATTTTTAATGAATCTGTAAACTCAGGGGTTGTACCATATGACTGGAGAATTGCTAACATAGTTCCTATTTTTAAGAAAGGGAAAAAAAGTGATGCGGGTAACTACAGGCCTGTTAGTTTGACATCTGTAGTATGCAAGGTCTTGGAAAAAATTTTAAAGGAGAAAGTAGTTAAGGACATTGAGGTCAATGGTAAATGGGACAAAATACAACATGGTTTTACAAAAGGTAGATCATGCCAAACCAACCTGATCTCCTTCTTTGAGAAAGTAACAGTTTTTTTTTTAGACAAAGGAAACACAGTGGATTTAATTTACCTAGATTTCAGTAAGGCGTTGGATACTGTGCCACATAAGGAATTATTAGTTCAATTGGAAAAGATGGGAATCAATACGAAAATTGAAAGGTGAATAAGGAATTGGTTAAAGGGGAGACTACAGTGGGTCATACTGAAAGGTGAACTGTCAGGCTGGAGGGAGGTTACCAGTGGAGTTCCTCGGGGATCGGTTTCGGGACCAATCTTATTTAATCTTTTTATTACTGATCTTGGCACAAAAAGTGGGAGTGTGCCAATAAAGTTTGCGGATGATACAAAGCTGGGAGGTATTGCCAATTTAGAGAAAGACCGGGATATCATACAGGAGGATCCGGATATCCTTGTAAACTGGAGTAATAGTAATAGGATGAAATTTAATCATGAGAAGTGAAAGGTCATGCATTTAGGGATTAATAACAAGAATTTTAGTTATAAACTGGGGACGCATCAATTAGAAGTAACGGAGGAGGAGAAGGACCTTGGAGTATTGGTTGACCACCGGATGTCTATAAGCCGCCAATGTGATATGGCTATGCAAATAGCTAGTGCGGTCTTGGGATGCATCAGGCGAGCTATTTCCAGTAGAGATAAGGAGGTATTAGTACCGTTATACAAGGCACTGGTGAGACCTTACCTGGAATACTGTGTGCAGCTCTGGTCTCTCATGTTTAAGAAGGATGAATTCAAACTGGAACAGGTACAGAGAAGGGCTACTAGGATGATCCGAGGAATGGAAAACCTGTCTTATGAAAGGAGACTCAAGGAGCTTGGCTTGTTTAGCCCATCCAAAAGAAGGCTGAGGGGAGATATGATTGCTCTCTATAAATATATCAGAGGGATAAATACCAGAGAGGGAGAGGAATTTATTTAAGCTCAGTACCAATGTGGACACAAGAACAAATGGATATAAACTGACCATCAGGAAGTTTAGACTTGACATTAGATGAAGGTTTCTAACCATCAGAAGAGTGAAGTTCTGGAACAGCCTTCCAAGGGAAGCAGTGGGGGCAAAAGACCTATCTGGCTTCAAGATTAAACTCGATAAGTTTATGGAGGAGATGGTATGATGGGGTAACATGATTTTGGCAATTAATTGATCTTTAACTACTAAAGATAAATAGGACCAATGGCCTGTGATAGAGTGTTAGATGGGGTGGGATCTGAGTTATGACAGAGAATTCTTTCCTGGGTATCTGGCTGGTGAATCTTGCTCACGTGCTCAGGTTTCAGCTGATCACCATATTTGGGGTCTAGAAAGAATTTTCTTCCAGGGCAGATTGGAAGAGGCCCTAGGGGTTTTTTGCCTTCCTCTGCAGCTTGGGGCACGGGTCACTTGCTGGAGGTTTCTCTGCACCTTGAAGTCTTTAAACCATGATTTGAGGACTTCAATAGCTCAGACATAGGTGAGAGGTTTATTTCAGGAGTGGGTGGATGAGATTTGGTGGCCTGCATTGTGCAGGAGGTCAGACTAGGTGATCATAATGGTCCCTTCTGACCTCAATATCTATGAGTCTATGAGCATGAAAGCTTCTTTAGTAGCATGAATACTCCCTCCTAGATCATTGGTGTCTCTTGATTTCAGCCTGTCACTACTTCTCAGTGAAGTTATTTATAGGAACACTGGTACACCATGGATATAGACATAGCAGTAATATTTTCTAGGAACAAGATAGAAATGTAAGGGCTGGCTCCTCCAGTCTGGGTAAGCTGTGCTCGGGGCAGGACTTTAGAGGGGGAGTATAAAGGAGCTCTAAATAAACTCTGTCCCAATTTTGCAACCATATGGGGACTAATCTGGTTTCAGGTAATACTTAGGGCAGCCTTATAGCTACTGTAAGTTACACCTGGCTACCTATGGACCCAAATGGCCAGTTTGACAAAGGGGGAGTACAGGGATTGCTCTTGCTATGCCCCTTTCCTCCTGGAAACCTCTCTTACACCAGAAAGTGGAGAGGTGGTTCTTATCATTATTTATACTATTATTATTTATTATTTATATTGTGGTAACACCTAGAGGTCCCAGTCCCATTGTGCTAGGTACTGTACAAACACAAATCCAGGCCCCAAAGCGCTTATGGTCTCAGTGGAAAAAATAAGAGACAACAGGTGTATACAACAAACAGATGGGGAAGGGGGGAGGAACTGCAAGATCACAGCAAGACAATACTGATTAGCTTGATGAGCAGTGGTTACAGCACACCAGTTTTGAAAATATGCCCCTTTCAGGCCAATGGTGCTCTCATTTGTGTCACTCTGAAATAATGCCATTAACTTGAATGGAGTTGTCATGAATTTCACATCATTGTAACTAAGAGCATAATTTGGACCTTATATGTCACTCTAGAATGTATACTTTCCTCTATTGTTCATTGACTAGTTCAGATACATTCAGATTTCCATTGGCAGGCAGGCATATTTTCAGCATGGTGTTAAAAAATAGAAATCCTGAAATGTACAACTGCCTATCATCTTTGGATTGTATGAAGTAGGTGTACAAATCTAGGCATGCATTGTGTACATTTACCCCTCCTTCTGTTAAATAATGAGAATCCTCCAGCAGCAGACAATAGATGTAATAAAGGGCAAGAAAGTGTCTTTGCAACACAGGTTGTTGGGATCATTTCAGTCTATTCAAAGGCCATAATGGAGAAGCACAAATCAGAGTCCAGTTCAAGGTTGCTGTGCTCATTTTCAAAGCACTGCATGAAATTCATCCTAGCTACCAGAGAGACTCTCCCCCTCCATGACCACTACTGCCTACAACAGCCTTATTACACTGGAACAATGAAACTGTCAGCCACCAACAGGGAGAGACTTCTAAGCAGAGGAAACAAAACCTCCACAGGAACTGGTCCAAGACTATGGAACTTGCTGCTAGAATGACCAAGAACCTCATGTTCAGAGTAAAATACAAAACCTACCTCTTTGCCTAAGCATTCTTCTCATTAAATGACATGAACTTACTCTTGGGACATACTCATGTACTACACTGATTAGATTATGCCAATATATCAACCTACGTAGATTCACGATCAACCCATGTTGATACAAACAACTTCCTTAAATATTAGGGCAGCTGTTACAACTGAGAGTACCTTGACCTGGCAGAATATGGAGATTCATTCTCTCCCCTATACAGTCAAAAACAGTTGGGGACAATTCTCTGAGGTTTATAATCCATTAAATCCTTTTGATTTCAAAGGATACACATCTGTGAATATATTGGTCTTTGGGAATCTTTCTTTGGCAAAGATGGGTTTGAAACACCATACTATGGCATAGTGCATGACAGTTACAACGAAAATCAAGCATTGGTAAAGTCTGCATTTCTTTAAATGACCACAACATATTTTTTAAACCCAAAAGAACAACAGAGCAAGAAGCCATGCATGCCTGAGTGTTTTGGATTTTTTTTTTAAAGTCAATCCTGTTTGTTCTTAATACACTGGAGAAATCGTACCTAGTACATTGGACAAATCCCATTAAAGCATTACCCATGTTATGCTTTCAAGGACAATGTCAGTTTGGGTTATCTTCTGCATAAAAGCTGATCATGATAGTTAGACCTGCCCAAGAGCTAGTCAAACTTTCACAACAGATTTTTTTTCCTGAAAATTTCTAGGTTTTCATTCATGGATTTTTTTTATTTTTATTTTTTGGGGCCTGTCTCACCCCTTTATTACTCTTTTTGTGATTTGCCACTATTAATTTTTTTCCTTTATATCCTCTTCTCTCCCCCCAAATGTCCCTTGGGTTAATATGTGCGTTTCCTATGGCATGCCAAAAATCTGTTGATGAATACCAGTTGTATGAAAGTTACATGCAACATTTCTTTTTTGTGTGAGTGTTTTATGTAACTAAACTGAAATCCGAGTGGTATAAAGCCATTTAGGAATTGTTTGTGATTTCAAGCTTGAAGTCTCAGTTATACAATACATTACCATATGAGTCAGCAGTGCACTTAGAGAACAGCATTAGAAACTGTCCTTGAATTTGTAATGTAATAGATTAACAAACACATACTATATTGGATGTTTCCATAGGAAGAAATTTAAAGGACAGATAATAAGGTGCATGGTTTTAACCGTGAGGGTGATTAAACATTGGAGCAAACTTTCAAGGGAAGTGGTGCATTCTCCGTCTCTGGATGTCTTAAGTTAAGCCTGCATGCCTTTCTGGAAGACGTGCTTAGTCAAACACAAGCCATTGAACTCAATACAGGAATGTAGTGGGGCAGCTGCCCCACTCCAGGAGGACAGGGGTTAAAAGCAGCACTGGAGAGGGCTGTGGCTGGGATAAAAGGAGTGTGAGCAGCTGAGGGAGTAGCTGACCACAGGTGTGGCCAGCTCAATCAGGGCCCGGCTGGCCCTGATAAGGGGGCTGGGGGGCCAGGAGCTGAAAGAGTCTCTCTCTAGCTTTGGAGAGAGATGAACTTAGCTGCCCGAAGGAGCAAAGGTACCCGATGCAGAGCAGTGCTCGGGAAAGGCAAGAGGAGCTGGGGAGCTCGAGCCTGGCAACTCCCCAGGCTGAGGCCTTGTTTAAGGCCCAAGCAGGTCCTGGAGCCTGTAGAGGCGCTGCGTCGGTGAGCCTGCGATCCGCTACACAGAATAACTAGATGAAATTTTATGGCCTGTGTTGTACAGGAGGTCAGACTAGATGATCTAACAGTCTCTCTTCTGTACTTAAAATCTGTGCATCTATAGTTCCTAATGATTTCAACAGGGAAGTCTGGGTCTAGTAAACATATCTGACCAGTCATGGATTTCTGTTTATTGTAAGAGATTTTTCCCCCCTTCATATTTCACACAATTTCAAAATGAAGTCATTCTCATCAGTTTTAAAGCTGAAGTGAAATTTCTTTTGTTACTGTCCCTTACTTTCTGGGAAATTATTAAATTTCAGTGAGATGAAGTTGAGAGATTTGTACATAACTCTTAAAGTGAATTTATGTGGGCCAATTATTCGCTGCCATAACCAGTGATGAGCTGCCAAAATCTTAACAACCAGTTCCCTCCTCACCCCATGAGGGGTTGTGTCCCCCACGCCCCGGGGACTCCTTCCCCATCCAACCCCCCATGGTCCTTGATGCGCCGCCCCCCCCAGGACCGCTGCCCCATCCACCCCCCTCCCCTTTCCCCTGACTGCCCCCAGAACCGGGCAGGAGGGTCTTGTGGGCCACCGTAGTGGGTGCCCACGCCGCCCAGCCCCTAAGAACCAGAGGGACCTGTTGGGGGGCAAGGTGGGGAGTCCTGGCAATGCTTACCTGGGGCAGCTCCCAGGAAGCAGCCGGCAGGTCTCTCTGGCTCCTAGGGACGGGGTAGCATAGCTGGGGGGGGGAGCCACTGATCACATCAAAAGTGGTGCCTTAGGCATCAACTCCGTGGGTGCTCCGGGGCTGGAGCACCAACAGGGAAAATTTGGTGGGTGCACAGCACCCACCGGCAGCTCCCCGCCCTGCCCCACGTCTGGCCCCAGCTCACCTCACCTCTGCTCCGCCTCTGCCCCTGAATGCGCCGCCCCACTCTGCTTCTCTGCCCCGCTTCCTGCAAATCAGCTGTTCGGCGGGAAGCTGGGGAGGGCTGAGAAGCAGGCGGCGGCTTCACACTCAGGCCGAGGGTGGCGGAGGCGAGCTGGGGCGGGGAGCGGTTCCCCTGCGTACTCCCCCTCCTCCCCCGGGTTACCTGCTGCAGCGCAGGCGGCCCTCCTCGCGCTTCCCCCCCCCCGCCCCAGTTCCCCTCCTCTCCACCTCTGCCTCCCTGGGCCTGAGCGTGAAGCCGCCGCCTGCTTCTCAGCCCTCCCTGGCTTCCTGTGCGAACAGCTGATTCACGGGAAGCGGGGGTGGAGGGCGGAGAAGCAGAGCAGGGCGGCGCATTAAGGGGAGGAGGCGGAGTGGAGGTGAGCTGGGGTGAGGAGCTGCCGGCGGGTGCTCTTTACCTACCAAATTTTCCCTGTGGATGCTCCAGCCCCGGAGCACCCATGGAGTCGGTGCCTAAGGTGCCACTTTTGACCATTGTTAAATTTAGAAGCCCTTTTAGAACCGGTTGTCCCTCGCGGGACTATCGGTTCTAAAAGGGCTTCTAAATTTAACAACCGGTTCCAGCGAACCAGCTCCAGCTCACCACTGGTCATAACTCTAATAAAGAGTGAAAGGTGGAAACACCTTTCCTTACATAGGCAAAGGCTTTGTATCTTGCTTTTTAAGTTCAGGCTGATGTGTGTTAGTTGGACACAAAAGACTTAATTTCTGAATTCGCTGAACTTTTTTTTTTTTCCTGACATGGTTAATCTTTTGTAAGACCCCTTTGTGTTTTTGTTCATGCAATTAGTATAGAAATGAAGGTTTTCTTAAATCAGGATACGCATGGAAGATTTAAAGTAACATACTGATTATATAATTAATTCGCAGTTGTACATTTATTTTGATGGTGTTAATGCTTTCCCAGAGGCTGAAACTAGTTTGATTCTACCTACAGTGCTGTGATCAGCTGAGAAATAGGGAAGAAAAAGGCCTTGAAGAAATGGGGATTTCACTGTTCATTTGAAGAAAAAATGATTTGCTGGAAACAGGCAGGATCGTTTATTTTAAATTTAAACTTAAACAAAGACGTTATGAGCTAAGGTTTTAAACCGTGGGTGTCCAGACTTTTTTCTTTTTTACTGGGCCAATTACACATTGACTTGAGACACCTCCAGCCACAAAAAGTCATGGTACAATAATATCAAAAGGAGTGTAATGCTGTGGAATCTTCAGCCTTGTGTACTTTGGAAAGAGTACGGAAGTGAAATCCTCCTTTGAATTCATTCTACATCGGACTCAAATGTAGTACATTTATTGATGCTCAAACAAAGCTTTTTACATGATGATGATTGCCTGTATTTATTTCTATATAACAAAGAGCAGTGACTCTATCTTCATGACTTTAGAACGTTCGGTCTTGCATCATTTCTTGGGTCCAGTATACTGTGGGGTGCAAACTTCAATAGGAGCTGAGGCTGCTCAGAACCTCACAAGGGGTCAAAGAACGTTGGAAAATCAGGCCTTTATTGTGCATCGTTTATCTTCTTTTGTGTCACTTAATGAGTTATGCTTTGTGTGTCTGGAGTTAGGGTCCTGGTACTAATTGCCACTCCCCCCCTCGCTCCCCAAGTACGTAACACAGAATGAGGCATAGAAAAAAATCCTGGAATTTTCAAATGATTCTTGCAAAAAAACATTAGTGTGTAAGTACATCACAAGAGCAACCCAGATTACTCGCTAATCAGAATCTGATTTCAGTGACAGCACTTGTTAATTATTTCTGTAGACTACACACACACACACACGCACTTTTCTGTCCTGTATGTTTTATATTACAAATTGGAAATGCCACTATCTAGCAGTGACTTTGTGTGTGTGCATGTGTGTATGCTAGGTAAGGAAACGCATATGATTGCTATTATATCCTTCAGAATGAATCACTGTTTTGTTTTTCTGAGGCAGCTTGGTAGCTGCAGCAGAAGTAATGTTGCGTGTGTTAAACTGTGTTATCACCACATTTCGTAGCTCAATCGGAGATGTGTAAATAAAGTCAGCATGATGCAGATAGTGCTGCCAGATTATCTTCGTACAACTCTGGGCAGCAAGAGTAGGCTTGCCCTGGAAGATCACTTTTGGAAATTTCTTGCCTTCCCTCCAACTACAAGTTGGACAGAACTAGATAATTACTGGGTTGGCTCTCCAGTTTTTGCTCTGTGTTCCACTTGTATGTAAGGTGCATAACAGCAGCGTAGAAATAGTTTAAAATAACCATGACATCATTTAATTCTGACCCTAACAAGGTTATAACTGGACCTGTGTGAAAATGACTGGGTTTTTTTTTCTGTTTTGTCATTAAACGGTTATTTTGTTCTGGGTCATTTCACATTTAAAAAATTCTGTGAAAGTACTTTTTCATACTCAAATGTGATATTTAAAATTCCACTTCTTTTCATAGCACAGTGACGTATATGTAAAAGGAATATCCAAATATTTAAATTTGATCACATCATGAATTTTTTGTTTAAAATTTACTTTGAGAGAAAAAAAAGGACTATGTGTTATTTAAAAATATATTTTGGAGGAGACGGGGAGGAAGACATGTGGCTGTTGTCTCAGAGGTTGTTGATTGGCATCCCATCACTCTAGCAGGAGCTGAGGATAGGGAGTCTGTGTCAGGTACACACAAACTCCTCTCCAAGTGACCTAGTGCTGAAAGGGAAATAGTGATGAACCTTCTACCATTCCATCTGATGGCTGTAGACCCTATCAATCTGTTCTAAGCGGGGGCAAGGACATGGCAGAGGATGGTAGGGTGATGTGCAGAGGCAGAAATACAGGGATGTTCCAAGTGTGAGTATGTGTGGTGCCCTAGATTACCTTCATCTGGCCCTAGTAACTGGGGAAATAGGTGAGCATGCAAGGGGCTGGTAGCACCACTCCTACGGGCTCCTCCCAGTCTGGGCTTTAATTGGTTAAAACACATTTCCACCAGCCCCCTCAAATTCTATCGGACTATTCTTGGACAATCAAAATGCAATGTAAAAACCTCTATATCCAGGTGTTTGAATTTTGTACAGAATGAATGTTTTGCACACTTCTAGTTAGAATGTTTGTAGCCATACTAACTTGCGTGCAAAGAAATGTAATGTTAACACTGATAATTGTACCCTGATTTCCATGGCTGATTTAAACCATGCTGATTTTAATGCATTCTTTGCTTTCATTTTATTGCTGCACATTGGTTTCCTGTAATCCTGTGGCCTAAAATAAGCAGTAAGCTTATTTCGCCACCAGAAGCAAAAATCCAAACCCTGAAGAATTCTGAGTGAAAATGGCAAAGTTCATAGTTTTGGAGAGGGTTGGAATCTTTAGGGTTTATTGTGGAATTGTAATGTTTAGTGATTTGAGTCAGAGGAAATGCTCTATGCTTTTGGCTTTGCATGGAAATACTTGTGAAGCAAAGACAGTGGTTATATATGAGTCTGTACAGGGCACGTATAACAAGTGTTGCTGAAAACAGATTGGGCAAAAAGACTCAACTGTGTCTTGAACAGACAGGTGTATAGAAATGATATGGTGGGAAGTAGAGCATATTAGAGTGTTTGATTGGACTAGCAATACCATGATCACAAAGAAATTTGGACATTACATGATAAAAGGGGAAAGAATATCAGAGAGGAAAATCAGATCTCTAGGACAGCTCTCACCTGGTTCTAAAGTTCAGTAGAAATGATTAGGTTAACATATGACACACTCAAAGATTGACCTGTAAGTCTGATATTGTTTTGTAGCAAGACTGGGTTATTAACACTTACTGAGCGAGAATGGTGGAGGCATATTGGGTGCTGGGAGAGACCAACCCAAGAGATTGGAAATAATTTAATTTTACATTTGGTCACTTGACACATACTTGTGTATAGAGTAATGTAATGGCTGTCGATAAGGATAAGGCTATGAAGCTTGTGAATCCTGTCTTGAGCAGGGAATTAGATGAACAGTTTCATGCAAGGAATGTGGGAACTCATTTGTGTGGTATATTGTGTTTGCATCAGAAAACCATCGCCCAATTTAGCAGAATTTGTATATTTAGCAGTAATTGCTTCTGAGTGGGCTTGATCCTGCAAGATTCTGAGCACCTGCAGATCCTCAGCACGTCTCCTAATCAGGTTCTCAATGCAAAGTCTAGTGCAGGTCAACATCAAGCAAGAATTGCAGGTCTGGGATGAGATGCATTTACCTGTCAGGCCTCTGTGGGGTAGATGATCACTGTTGGAAAAGGACCTGTGCTCACCTGAAGGGGTAGGGTGGAGGGGGGAGATACACAAAGTAATGTAGTATATTATAAATGTATTGTATATACATTTAAACTACTGTGTGTATTCTCTCCTGCTCCCAGCTGAACATCCACATGTGTGGATATGAAAATCTATTATATACCTATTTTGTCTATGAACACATTAGGAAATGCAAAATAAATTAAAATTTGGTTTACTTTTCAGGAATCTGAGAAAAAGGGATTAATTGAAAGAATCCACATGGTGCAGGATATTGTTATAACTGTTCAAAACATCTTAGAAGAAATAGCCTCATTTGGAGAAAGAATTAAAAAGTAAGTGAATGTTTTGTTGCCAGGCCCTAAAATGTTTAGGACAGTGCAAAGGTGCATAGCTATAAGTAAGGAAATAAATTCCTCCCTCAGAGAGTGGCTGGGAGTTGTAGGGGAAGAGCCCGGCCAGGCCTGGCTCCATTTCTTCTCCCCAGCAGTGGTACCACAGAAGACAGCTCAAAGTAGAGAGGACAAAAGTTATCAGCAGCACTGCCTCTTCCCAGCTCTCCCTAGTGTGCTGCCCTCAGCCCCCTTTCTCATCTACCTCTATGGATGAGGGTAGGGAATGGGGGACTCTGACCTGTGGGTCCAGGGACTCTGCTGCTGGAGGGAGGTGATCACAGAGGTGCAGTTGAGGGTATTCCTCCGGCTCATCCTCTGTCTTTGAACTAGGTGGGGATTAATGCCTGAAGCTTTCTTCCCATCATTCCTCCCAAGGCCGGACATATGGGTTATCTGTTGCTTGTCACCCCATCCTGTGCCTTGAAGTGCTTGTCTATGTATCAGTTTAGGCTTCCTGCTGCCATGAGGAATCCTAAGGAGGTCCTTTATCATTTGTCACAACAGAAGGCCTATGACTTATGCCTCACACTAGGAAGCACGGAGGTGGGGGGTGTCTCTAAATAACCCCTTCCCCCCTCCACCACACACACACACACGTTTGTATTTTATAATTACACCCATAGTGGAGTGTAACTGACACTCACTTTTTTTCTCTTTAACACAAAGTAATTGTCGCAGAGCTAAACTTAAATGAGGAGCTGGGTCGGGGCTAAAAATATATCAAATCCATATGTTGTGGTTCTACTCCATCCATCCCAGCTGTGGTGGAAATGGCCAAGAGATGTATTCCACTCCATGAACAGAGTACTGTTCTGTCCAGCTGCATGGCAGGAAGGCTCAGAGTGCTTAAACACTGTTAATTCTGGTATTTATTTTGGTAACAATGATCTTAAAGAACCCATTGGTATTAATGTGGATGCCCTATGTAATTTCCAAGGAATTCCATTGTAATTCAAAAATGATGTACCATTAAAAAATTGCTACCAAAGTTATTTTTTTAGTTTTTTTTTTTTAAAGTGACAGTCTGGTTTGTGCCAGAGCTCTGTCACTCTGATTATGCAGTCCGAAGGATTTTTAAGAGCTTAACTGTATTGAGCTGTTTTGTGTTTTGTTTTTAAGTTAAGCTACACAGTTGTGTAATAATTGTGGTAGCCCTTTCACCCTATCTTTCCTTAATATTTTAATACCTCCCTGGAAGTTAAAAATATTTTCCCCCTCCTACAAATTTTGTATGTGAGATGAAGATCATCTTATTTTATAGCCTGATGTTGTTCTGAGTGGTCCACTTTTGACTCTCTTCACCCGCAGGTGATCCATGTAATGCAAGGACACCCTGATCTGTAAATCCACTCATGCTTTAACTAATGCCTTGTACTCCAGTTTGCCTAGTGTTTAGCTGCCGCTGCCAGGAAGTAGATGGAGATCAGAGAGGCATAGTGCAAGGGCAACAGGGTAACTGTGAAGAGGCAAGAAATTGCAACTTTCAGTTATTTCACCTCTAGCTCTGACATACAGGGCTAGGTCAGTAGTAACTGGGCTACATGGTGGCCTGAGTGAAATGAACTGAGCTTCTAAGACTTATTCCTAAGGGAGAGTATCGAGACTTGTTCCTCACCTGAGAGTATCATGCCTGAAAATGTTGTCATTCTCAGAAGATACCAAAGACTAAATAAGCATGGTGACTGAATCACTCATTTACCTTTGCTTGTGCTTCTCCAGAACAAGTCTGAGGCATGTTGGTGACATGAAAAGGCTTGGACTGCTGCTGTCTTGTGACAGTTCCCTAAATAAAAATAGTGATAGACCTGCAATGAGATATGTAGAATCCAGAGACTATTCCCTTTGTAGCACCCAGATGCAGAAATCTACGTATCTTGTCTTCCAAAGTCTCTGTGCTTTACTTTACAGTTTATTTATATGCATTGAATATTGCAGAAGGAGTCCCTGAGTTCTTAATGGGCTGTAAGTTATAGACAGCATTTAAGATCAGTAACACTGAAGAGGTTTTCTTATTATTATTTACAGCACATTCAACTGGACAGTGCCTTTCCTGTCGGTCCTGGCCTGCTTAGTTATGACAGCAGTGACAGTTATTTTGTATTTCATACCATTGAGGTACATTGTTTTAATCTGGGGTAAGTGCTTCATAATATTGCATTTGCATGGGAAGAATCCAATATTAATTTATAAGTGGGAATAATAAATCTTTAAACTTGCTGTTACGGGCATCAAATATTTGGGGTAAGCACTATGAGGATAATAAACACGCCCTAAGCCTTGGTGGAAGTGAACATTTGTACTGAAGATCAGACTTTCTGCTGGTAGACTAAGGATTTACCTATTCTGAGCTTTTTCTTGAAGTGTTCTCATGGTTTACCATAAAGGGAGCCTTAAGTGTAGACAAAATGCTGCCAGCATCTTTACTATTGGGTTGTCTAGACTCCAACTGAGCAGAATAAGATGACAGTGGTTGTTAAAAGCCTAATGCCCAAGCTCCCATTGGTGGATCGACACAGCTGGTTGGAAAATTAAGGGAAAGCGAGAGGCACATCCTGGAGGGATCACAAGAGTCCCCTCTGGCTTTGGAATCTATGAACTAACTAGACATGTCTGAAAGGTTTAAACACTAAGGGCCAATCCTGCAAGATGCTGAACTCTGTGGGGGTTGAGGGTGCTCAGCAAATAGCTAGAGGCATTTAACACCTTTCTGGAGTGGGAGATGGATGGGGAGGAATTGGTCAGGATCGTGTGAAGGTACATGGTTAAATTTTACTAGGTGAAAATAGGTTTCAAAATTGTCTGACAGTGCCAATTCTGTGGTATAGTCTCTCATGATAAGTGACAGAAGCCCTGTTGCTGGAGACATTTCAGTCTTGGCTGGACAAAGCACTAACATATGTATTGTACTGTAGACAGCAGCCCTGCAATAGCAGAGTTGAGAGGGTGGACTGTATAACCCAGGAGGTATTTTTCTGGATCTGGTTTCAAAAATGATTTGGGTGAAATACTGTTCATTTCTATTACTTGATTGACTTGGTTCTTTCTAGTCAATTAAAGTAACGAAACATGCCCCTGTAAGTTGCATTCCAAAGGAGGGTGAGAGATAAATATATGTCAAGGGGGGGGGGGCAAATGTACAGGCAAATGGTTGACATTCCTATGGACACAGAGTTGTTATCCAGTTGTATGAAAATAATTTTGGTAAGTGAACAGGTGGCTCAGTAGCTGGTTAGTCTGTAGGAGGTGATAATAAGAACGCATAACAGTAGATTCACAGTTAGGAATGGGTGACTGGATTGGAGGAAAATAGGAACCAGCCCACACTTCTGTACACATTTTGAACCACACCTGAAATTGTTGGTAGGCTCACAAAATTTGAGACCCAAAGTCAGCAAGTTGGGCAGTCTCTGCTTCCCTTCAGTTATTATGAGTTCCAAGGTCAGGGGAAAAGTTGTGTGTGTGTGTGTGTGAGAGAGAGAGAGAGATGTATTAGGGGCTGCTTCGAGTCTGGGGAATGGAGCACCCAGGCCAGTACCTCACAGTGTATGTGTAAGACCTAGGAAATCACTTGCCCTTGTGAAATCACCCAGGCCAGCATATCATCAGCTGTCGGGAGTGGGATGTGAGTTGGAAAGAGGGAGCTTAGTTTTGAGGGAGGAATGGGAAGGGGGGGGGGTCAATAAAGAGGTAAAGGAGAAGGATCTGACTAGGCTGGGAGAAAGAAGTATCTAAACCTTTCAAAGCCATTAAGTATCCAAATATCAGCTGGATCTTCTCAACAAATCTTGTAGCTCTTTGCGTCCTTTCAGAGAAGTTGGACGAAATCCAGTAAAGTCAGGGACATTTCTGAAGGTTTTTGTGTAATCACAATGCAGTGTTTAAAATAATAATAAATTGTGATCGTGTTTTGCTGCTCCCATGGAAGATGCCCACCTTTACTGGTATATTTGATCTGATGTTCAGGGTTTTGTGTAGTTTCCTGCTCTCACTGCCCATTATAGCAAATCCAGATGTACACGGTTTACAGACCTGATTTTCAGTGGGGCTGCGACTTCTGTGTGCATTTTGCAACCAGGGAATAGAATTTTTGTATGCAGATTTATGCCTGTACTAATAGAGCTCCTAATCTGAAAATCAGGCCCTTAATGTATGTCTGTAATAAGAGAAAGTTGGATTTTTTTTCTCAGAATGTTTTTTATCGCCCTTCGTCAATTTCCTTGGTTATTTACAATGCTAAATCTGGTTAGGGGTGAAAGAACAAAAACCAGAGGGCAGGGTAGCCTCATCAAACAGCTTTGCAATGTCACAACATCATGTAACTGTATGCTTCTGGACAGTGGTCAGCCCTGATTAGTTTTACAGTGATGAATCATCTGCTAATGTCAGTCTAACATTAGGGGCTGGATATGAGGAGGACGAGTGGATGATACTTTCAAAAGCTGGAGCTGGGAGAAAAACAGTAAAATAAATTATTGAACTCAACGAAAGAGCGAATGAAAAGAAAAGAGAGGAGATTCCTGTGAACTAAAAGTTCAGGAACAATATGTTTCTGCCTCAATGTGGAAGACATCCAGAGTACACCAAAGCTATACATCCAGTCAACATCATCTAGACTGACAGGGCCTTCAAATATGATACATGTTAACCAACTACCCTGTGGCAAGGCCTCAAAGGACCTTATGATATTTTCTGTTTTTAAAAATCAGGTACACAGAAAATTGTGTTGGCATTTTGCTACAAGAATATAGCTTAAAAGCTGCATTCATATGTGAAGCAGGTACATTTGAGAGAGAGAGCAGTGAGGGAGGGAGTGCAAGTCATTGCATTTGAAACACACGTGCATAGAAACTACTGTGAAATTTTAGCTTGGGTTGTGATTAGATTAGGTGCTTGTGACCTCTTTCTTTGCTTATAGGATACCAAAATCTTAATTTTCAAGATGCATTATTATTTGCTCTCCTTTTCCTAATAAGACTTAACTCTCCTACGGCACATTTCAGCCTTCCATCTAAAAAGCTTACTACACAGGAGGATAAGCCACATGACAAATTCTTGTTTCCAAATGGGGAAACTGAGTCAAAGAGAAGTTGAGTGGCTTGCCTAAATTGACACTGTCAGAGCTGGGAATAGAGCCCAGGTCTCCTGACTCCCAATGCTGGACCTTGTTCATGTCGTTGCTCAGAGAACAGGCTGGATCAAAGTTGTATGGTGCTCTCCCTCTGATTTAGGATTCACACCTTCCACTTCTACCCACATCAGTAGAGCTGGTCAGAAAATGCCATTTCTGCAAGACTTAAACTGTTCATGGAAAAGGATCTTTTTTGGTAATTTTTAAACTCAAAATTTTTATAATCGTTTTTTTAACGTTTTTTAAACAAAGTTCTGATTTTCTGATTAGAAACAACTTTTTGTTTTGAAATTTAAGGTAATTCAAGGAAAAATAAATATGTAATTAAAAATGGTCAAAATTGAAACAAAACATTTTGGAATTCTCAAAATGAAACTCTTTGATCCACCTAAATTAAACTTATTTTAAATATTTGGTTCACAGGCACTTTTGAGAGTTTTAACTTTTTGGCCTGATTCAGGCCAGGAAAATTTTTTGATATCTAAAATTTTTTATGGGATAAGAAAATTGTGATCTGCCCAGCACGCCTGGTGAGCCCTGATTCCACTGCTGGGACCGTCTCCAGCTAAGCACAGTTTGGCTATCTCTGCAGAGCAAACTAGGAATGACATTGCAATGCTTAGTAAATCAAGTTATCAACCTTAGTCAGATCAAAAAATAAAATCCTAATAAGTTTTCACAGTTTCCCACAGCATCAAAGTACAATCAATGTGTCAAATCTGGCTCTGCAGTGAAAGGATAAAAAGCTATGAAACATGCTGGGGGCGGGGTAGATATCCTCAGTCGCTTTCTTTTTCAAACGAAACAAGAAAAAAAAACCCTCCTCTGTCCCATTTCTCTCTTCACCCTCCAACCTCCTATATTTTCCCTCAAGCTTCAGGAGAGGACCACATTCGGTCTAATGATGCTATATTTCAAAGCAGAATGGGCTGTTAGTTCATGTATTCCCCACCACTACCACCTTCCCCCCCCCCCAAAAAAAGATGATGGGTTCCACAGTTTCTGCTTTTTCAGCCACTGCCTCTCTGCTGGTATGGTAATGGGATTTTCACCACCCAAATAAAGCAGAGTCTTTATATAATAATTCCCTTTCCTTCCTTCCTTCCAAGAGGCATTTGTGAATGATTCCACATGACAGCAACACGTGCATGACTTGAAGTCAAGTCATTGTTTTCACACTCATTTTTACTTGTGAATTTCTGTTTTTCCCCCCACTTGCCTGAGCAATTAAAAATAACTAAATAAATAAACTGGGTTTGTATTGTTTTGTTTTGTTTTTCAGGCATAAATAAATTTACTAAGAAGTTTAGAAATCCCTATGCCATCGACAATAATGAGTTACTAGATTTCCTCTCCAGGGTACCATCTGATGTTCAAAAGGTAATGAATGGCCACCACCAATGGGGGCATCAAGCAGGACTCAGAGTTCCCAGCACTATGCTTGGGGAATACAATGCCGAAGCATTTTGAATAACAGAGATAAGGTGTCAGGAAAATCCATAAAGGGGGCAAGGAAAGTGAGGGAGAGGGGAGCTGAAAACCTTTGTCGGACGCATAAGATGATTGAAGAAAAATTTATCCTGAAGAGAGCAACTTAAAAATGATCTTGAACTTGCACAGCATGGTGATGAACTATTGGTTTGTTCACCTTTTTGCTCTGATACTTGTATGGACGGCGGGGGAGGAGGGAGGATACAATCTCTCTGAGTGACAGAGATAACTATCCAAAGGGTTTTACTGCATTCCCCGTCCCCTCATACAGGAGTGGGGGGATTATTCCATGACTTTGTGCTTGCTGTGGTCTGCTTTGGGCCAGTTGCCATCCTAATTTCTTCTTCCCCCACCCACCTTGAATGCAGGGTTTCTTTGGACAATGCTATGCTCACCTTTTATGGCACAGAGACTTGAGATTTGTATAAAATAACCGTGATCAAGAAGATTGATCTTTTACCAGCATGGAATTATAACTTTCAGTCGAGCCAGGATCCCCCTTCCCCCACTTCAGTCATGTCTTTTTTTTTTTTTTTTAAAGCACTGTATTCAATAATCTTGTCCAGCTGGCTGCAAATTATCTGAACAGTGGGTCTTTTAGAATGTTGAGATCCATTTATTTCTCCCGGTGGAAGGAAAATAGTCTTACTGGGTGGCAAATCACACAAAATAAAACAAAAGAAACAATCCTTTATAATCAGCCAGAATCTTATAACCAAGGGCCCTGATTCTGCTCCCCCCCCACCCCCAATCACACCGAAATAACTTTTTACTCAAGCAGTAGTACTTGCAGAGTGCGGTGCTGCTCACTGCAAATAAGGGGATCACAATCTAGCCCATAGTGATTTTACTCTGTTGGAGATTGGAAAATGATTGTCTCCATGCGGTGTCAATGCAGCTGGTAGAAACACAGTTGGAAAAGGTTTCCCACAACATTTGTTTCAAGAGATCACCAGATTGGTTTATGGTAGTGCAATAGCTAGAGAAAAATATCTCTATAGATTGGGGCGGGAGGGGGGGAGCTAAACAGAAATAATCACAGAGACATTAAGCTTAAGTGTATTTGTATTTTTGTTGTTGCTGTTCCAGAGTGCACTGGATTTGCAGAGATGGTTTGCACTTGTCCTTTAATGTTTATATGTAAAGATAAGCTGCTTTTCTATTTGTGTTTTATTTAAGATTTACATTTATAACATTTTCCTGACTGGTTTCCGTCATCCTCGGGGAGCTTCACTGAGCTCTCTAAGGAAGGTGATGCTATTTTCTATGAGGAAGCATTGGTAAAACACATATGAAGGGATATACCATCCTAGGGGAGTTTTGCCATAAATGCTAAAAAAAAAAATAGTGAATACATTTGGCATCTGATACAAGAATCTAATTAAAACCATTCCCAGGCAATAGCAAAGCCATCTCTGCCTGTTCCACTTAAAATGTTGCTAAAGCACCTTTGTTTCATTTTGCTAGTACTATGAGTTAAAAAATACCCCCAGTATCGTAGCCTGTTACTGTATGCCAGCAGCACATGGCCTGGACAAAAGGCACAGAAGCATGGAAAAGTGGCGTACTCTTTGTAAGATTCTCATGATTTCAATGGGGCCGCTTTTCAGTTATGCAGCAGACAGTTTGCGATTGGGAATTACACCACATTTGGATTTATCACAGATGTTTTAACTGTTATATCGCAATTGAAATTGCTGTGGGGAAGTAGGGGAAAATCTTTGTTTCGTTTCTGTTCGGGAAAATATTTTTCCTCTTTAAAATGATAAAGCATGTCTCTGTACAGTTTTGAGACTACTCTGACCTTACTGAATATTGGGATCCACTTGCTTTATCATTCCCAAGAGAGTCTTATTAAACTTATAGGTTAATGCAAGCAAAAAAAAAAAAAAAAAAAAGCAGTCTGTCTGGCATTGCTGAGATCAGGTAGTGCCCCGTGCATCTCATTAGAAAAATCTGCTTTTAATATTTTGGTTTCAAGAAATGATGCATGACTTCTCAAATCCTTCCTGCAATTAATCCCCCATGTTCCTGTGTTTAGAAAATGATTCATTACTTTTGAACCTTCCTTAGTTTCCCTTGGTTTGTCCTTGGGGAGCCATTAACACACACTGTAGTGAGCTAGAGTTACCTAACTGCAAACGTCATGTCTATTTGTTTTTACAGGTGCAGCGTGCTGAATTGAAACCATACAGCAGCTCCAGTCCCCTCAGGAAGAAACGGAGTACTCTCTAGGATGCAGACAGATTTTGGAATGCAACATCCTCCTCCATATACACATACATACATACAGTTTTTTCTCCCCACACCCTTTTTTTGGTTCAGATCAACACTTTAATACCTGCCATGGGCCCAGGATGGTTCCATACATTTTCTGATGTGTACCTATCCTGGGCTGCCTTTCTTTTTGGCGTAGAGGCCTCATCCAACCAGAGCAGGGACGAATTAGTGGGTGGAGAAGAGCACAAGTGCGTGTTCCATTTTTTTACTTGGATTATTAGGGTAAGACCGAATGTTGCAGCTCTCCTTGTTTGTATGTAGCAAGATATAATTCTGCCTAGTGTAGTAGATCAGCTAAGCTGATGTGAGGAGATGCTCTGAACTAATTTTTAACATATCCAACAGATTTGCATTAAGATACGAGGCCTATTCTTTTCTCAGTTAAATCACAGTGCATAGAAGGGTTTAAACTCTGAATTAACAAGTCTTTGATACCCTGCTTCTGTTCAAGCAGTGTATATTTTGAAAAGTTGTTATCATAATTGCCAGAAACAGCTAGAAGCTCCCACAGTATCTCAATTTCATCCAGCACTTGTGTTTTTAAAAACTGCTGTTAACTCCTTGATGCCAGAATTGCCTGACATGAGGTCCATTGCTGGCAATGGACACACCAGGATCCGCCATTGTGAAAGGGTTAAGAGAATTTGCGAACCTGAAAAGACTGTATTTCTGACTTGCTATTTATAATTCCATCTCACCAGATTTTTCAGCATAACTGTTGCTTTTGTCTAAATCTGGAGATGTCAACACTACAACTCTCGAAGAAAAATACTTTGTAGCCTTAAAGATGCAACATCTTGGGCAAGAGGAGAGCACTACGCCCAAAGCGGTGTTGTAAATATGTTGCTTTGCTGTAATAGTTCTCAAACTTGGGTCCATTGACCACCAATGTTCTATGGAGTCTTTCCTGGTGCCTTTCAGAATGAAATGGTAAGAGGTCCAAGCAATGAAGAACTGGTGTTTTGATAGTAGAGGTGAGTCCATGAGAAAATTTTAATTCTCCCAATTATCTAAGTCCTTATATAACATTTCTTGTCCACAGAACTCAATGCATTACAAAGTTGGGTAACCATTGTTTCCCATTTCACAGATGGGGAAAACTGAGGCACAGGGAGGCAAAAGTTTATGCTGCTAAATCACTTGAGGCGATGTTGACTTGACTAGAACCTAAGTCTTGTGACACCCCTCAGCCCCCCATCCACTGACCTGCCCTGAAGTGGTTCACAGAATAAAGAAACCAGAGAACCACAGGATACAGATTACTTGAAAATGCATTATTTAGAAATAAATCTGATTAATCAATGGCTGTAAATATAGGCCTACCTTTATTGGCAGACCTGTCTTGAACAGAGTTATATCATGGTAGCCAGCACTGCCCCCTGCAAAAGAAATGGGATTGTGATAGTGAATGGATTATTACTCAGATTCAGTAATTTTCTAATAGTTTATTTTTCAAAGTTGTTTTAACAATGTTTACAATGCCTTCATTGAAGGAGAGGAAATTTTTTCATACAAGATTTAATTTTATAAACAAGGTATTTCACTGGGATCTCATGTTGTAGGTATATGTGAAAGACTAGAAAATAAATTAGCCCTCATTTAAAAAGGAAATGTGTGCTGTGTATAGTATACATACCTATGTATATGCATACATATATAATGTATGTATGTATATGCATATATATGTTTGTTATGTGTATCCTTATGTACATGTGCACACACATTTGGATTGCAGTTAAAAAATCTTCAAAGAAAATGTTTATGAAAACCGCCAAAGATTCTAAAGCTTATCTTGTGTCTGTTCTTTTTCATTTTGTATCTTTCCCGGTATGTCTTTCTGGCTGAGTCAGATCTCTGCATGATTTGATTTACTTCAAGTTAATGAAGCCGGTTGGAAAGAGCCTTGTAGAAATTATAAAAGCTCCAGTAAATCTCCTATTTGTACAAACAGTAGATATGCACCGACCCCTTTTGTTAAACCAGTTACTCAATCTTCTGTGTAAACAATGCCTCATTGTCTCACTCTAAACTATCATCTAGTTTATCATACTGTCGTCTGTAATTTTGTAAGGACCAAAGTCAGACATTTTTAAACACATGTGAGATCTGTTCATTTATTTGAATGAAAACATTCAAAAGGAGCAAAAATACCTTATTTGAATGGAAGGTGGGACCAATATTTTAATAGTATTTTTTTCTATAGAATTTTCCACATGAACTGATTGCTGTTCAGGAGACAGGGTAATGTCTATTTTTTTTAAATGTAGGTATGCTAAATTTCAGACTAGTTTGTATTAGATTATTATGCTGGAGACACACAAACATAAGAGTTTTGCTATGTTCCAGTACCTATATATGTTGCAAAGAGCTGTTTGTTATGATAAATATTTTGAAATACAATAAACATTTGATCTTAAGTTGTTTTGCTTTTAATTAATCTAATCAGAATATATATTTCCTATTCATTGTAGAACATTTACTGTGGTACAGTACTTAACATCTGACCATACAAAGTAAGCACATTATATTGAAAGTCCATGTCTTGACAGAAAGGAAGTGCAGTATAACAATAACAGCAGAGAATTGGGATTTGGAATGGAAGCCATGCTGCTATGGGGAACAAAGAGTGGTGTAGGGACTGGCGTGGAGGAAGTGGCCATCTGTACAAATCCAAACACAAGTATCCTGTTATCTACAGGATTTCTCTATGGATCTCAGCCCATCCACAGGTTTGGAGGGGTTCCCAACTCCCTCCTTGACTTAAGGAGTTCTCCAGTCCTCACATACAGGACCTGACCTTGGGTGATTGATTGCTCCACATTCAAATGACCAATCTCTGTCTTCACAGTACTCTTCACTTGGTCCAGAATGGTGGGGTGTGTTTTTGTTTTACAACCACACTCACGTCACAATTGGTGCAGGTGTTATTTTAAGTAAGGTATTTATATAATGGAAATGTCAATGCACATATAATAGCGTTTACATCCCAAACTCTCAAACTATCATAATGCATTCCGAAACACAAACCTGACCATGGGTCCCTGTACGGACTAGAGATAAGTTAGCTGTGCACGCATGTACATATACACTGCATGGACAGTTGTGCAAATATCGGATCTGAGATGTACCCACCAATCGAGTATTTCTCCATACATTTGGCCAAACAAGCTGCTTCTGAAAAGTTGTTTTTTGTGAATGCACATAACTAAAATTTTTTCCTTGAACAGTCATATCAGTTAAGTTCTGTCACTAAAATGCATATCCTGGAAAGCAGGCAACCAAAGGTTGTTAAGCCTGAATACAGCATATCCATTTAAAATGTCAAACAAATATTGACAGATTTCCTTTTTTTGGGGGGTGGCGGGGGTTGAGGGACAGGTATTTGCCATGCTTTTATTTTAACCTTAAGTGATGTCAGTTCCTACCACTATGCCACTACTTATTTATTTCAATAAAATGTGGGTACAGTGGAAGTAGAGGGAAATGTAAGGAGTGGCTGGGGTTTTGGTTTGCTTTTTGGGGGGAGGGTTTTTTCTGTTTTTTTTTTAAAACTCGGTACATACAAAGTTATCTGTTAGAAACTGTATTTTTTAATCCATCATATTTTGCATCTTTAAAGGGACACCATCCAATTCATTATTTTTTCAACTGATTGATTTAAAAATTGCATTTTTCGGATAGAAAATTCTTTAAATAGTATGTCCTGTTTTTTGCGGGGCGGGGAGTTCAGTCCTTTAAAAGAGGATGATGATGTTCATAAGAGTCTTTTTAGCCACAAAAGAGATGGCTCTGATCCTACAGCTGGATTCATGTTGATTGGTGTCTGGGGGATTGGTGCTCTCACAAACCAAAGAAATAGAAGGTAAAATTATGGGAACTTTTCAGTTTTATTAATCAATAGCAACGATAAGTTTAAATTTTATTGCTAATTTTAAGTTAATGGTGTCCCCTTAAATGGCGGCTGTTTTGTAATTCAGGTAATGCAGACTTTTAGTAACTTCCATTTTCTTGCTGCGTATGAAATATTTTATCTTTAGCCTTTGACACATTTTAAAAACACTTGTGCAGTGTGTATTCTACCTCCTGTTAAAATAGCTCAGAGAGCTCAAATGAATCTCTGAGGAAAAGTAACTAATTGTCTTAATTGTCCTGTGATTCTTCATGCCCTTCCCTTAATACCATTTTTTATTTTCTTTGAAAGAGTTTTTTATGCTTGCTTGATAGTGCTGGACTTGAATAGTACTTGACAAGACTGTTTTTAGGATATAGAACTTTAATAACATTGAAGTTTCCTACTCGCTTCTTCATCAATGTTCTTCAACTCTGACCACCCTTACAGAACAATTGGCAGTTCAGGTTCCTAGATCAGCAGTTCTCAAACTGTAGGTCAGGACCCCAAAGTGGGTCACAAGCCCATGTTAATAGGGTCACCAAGGCTGGCGTTAAACTTTCTGGGACCCGGGGCCAAAGCCCAAGCCCCATTGCCAATGGCCGAAGCCAAAGCCTGAGCCCCACTGACTGAGGCTGAAGCACTTTGGCTTTGGCCCCTCTTCCCAGGGTGGCAGGGCTGAGGCAGGCTCAGGCTTCAGCCCTCCCCGCCCCCCCCCCACCCTTCTGGGGTCATGAAGTAATATTGGTTATCAGAAGGGGGTTGCGGTGTAATGAAGTTTGAGAACCCCTGATCTAGATTATAATCGGTGACCTCTTCAACTGGGATTGAGGTGAGTAGCAATTGTGATGGCAGTTCATTCAATATAGGCACCTGTCCATTAGGAAATAGACTGAAATCCACTAACTCACTTTATATAGGCCACTAACCAACAGATGGTAACAGCCCACTACCAACCTGAGCCAATCTGTCGCTACCAGTCTGAACAGTCTGGAGGAGAAAGATTTACTATTGCCAGTGTTCTACGCCATTCACTTTTTTTTTTTTTTTTGAGAACCTGATCCTTCAAGCACCCCAACATGCAGAACTGACATTGACTTCCCCTAACATCAAGAGCATTGCACTAGAGATGAGTTTGGGGAGGAAGGGTTATTAAGTTCTTTTTCAAATAAGATTAATAAAATGCCTCTTAACCAAACTCCAATCTTTAGATTCTCAGCCCTTTAAACTAAGTTGATAGTCTGAGAAATGTTAGTTTTGGCTTTAGAGACTGTGGTGTGTGTTGGAAGTGAATCCTCTTCTGATTCAATATTGTACTTGCATTTTATCTGTAAAGCTGCATGCGTTAGTGCCCTGGTGCATCCACCTCTTCAAATCACACAGCGGCACGATAAGAATATCTGCTCTTTAGAATCCATAAAGTTAGCAACTCAGAGGGAGGCTGAGATACTACAAACGATTGTTAATCTGGCGTGTTGCAGATGGAGTGTTTTAATCGTTCTCAAATTCGGAAAAGTTGAGCCAGTTGAAACGCCATCATTTCTGGGTTGAGGTTCTATCAGGTGATTCATTGCGGGGAAGGGGACCCTGCAACAACCAAAATCTTATAGTACCAAGGGAATATAATGTGAGAAAAAGACCAGTTTTATTTAACATATACATAATCATTACTCATTTTGTTTGGGTCATTTCAGGTGCACCATTATGGGCTTACATCACTTTTTTATCGGCTATTTCTCCCCCGCCCCCCCATGTTTTGATTTTAAAAATGCCGTGTTTAAGGAGGATTTAGAAAGCTTTGAAAAATGGATTTGTGCTACTTTAATATATATAAGCCTGAAACGTCTATTCCAGGGCGACGAGGAACTGTGGTAGCTGGTCATGATGCTTAACGCAGCATAATTTATGTAGTAGAAACTAAAGTTGTGAGTTGAAATTCTGAGGGTGCATGTGACCAATGGGCTGGAGATCTCCCAACCCCCCAAGTGTGTTGGACTGAACTAGATGATACCTGCCTTTAATTGGAGGAGGCGAGGAGAGAGGTAGAACATATGCTGACTTAATTGGAACCAAGGTTCTGACCCTCAGCTTTCTTGGGCTAGTGCAAAGCAGCCCTCAAGCCACCTAACTAGACCCTAGCCTTGCATTGGGGAATCCAATGAGTGGGGAACAGGAGGCACGTACAGGTTATCCCTACCTCCTGCAATCACCATCTGCTCGAATGGAGCAGCCCCCAGTGTATAGAGGAGTGGGGGGAAAAGATAACGGATGAATATATTCAAATAATATGGAGTCTGATGGAAATAGAAAAGTGGCCCTGGGTGTGTTGGGGACCACTAATATAGAGATTCCTTTTCCTGTCCCAAATACTAGTGCTAGCTTTTCCAGTAGGTGAGAATGAATTTCCCAGTGTCAGCCTCCACACATTTGGGTGAGTGCCGGGGTAGAAGGAGAGACAAGCCTCTGGTAACATACTTGCTTGCACAGGTATCACCATGGCCTCCGACCGAATAGAATGTCAGACCTGTTCAGGTGTGGGTGACTCTTACCATCCAGGTGGTGGAGTCTCATAGAAGTGATACAAGTCATCAGACTTGGGATCCTCAGCTCCAAAATATGCAACCATCTAGATTCTCCTGCAGCTCAGAGTAAATGGCTTGGTATTTCATAGCAAAGGGTCCCAACTCCAAACCTCTTCTGACAATTGGGAAGTAGATGTTGTTACATTCAGGTCAAGGTAGCTCTTAAATCTTTTGGACCAGACCTTCTGCTGGTATAAATGGAAATGGGCTTTTCAGTTACAATGGCGTAGCCCATTTGCACCAGCTCAAGATCTGGCCCTTTGAATGGATTGCTTAAAAATACACTAAAGAGAACTCAACCCAGGCTTAAAAAAAAATCCCCATGAGCAATCTATTGTTGCTACTGTCAAGTCCACCTTCTGTATGGTGCAGGTGGGATTTGGCTGAACTTTCTTATCCCTGTGCCACGTAAGGAACCCTCTCCCAAAGTAGAGCAAATATTTCTCCTCTTCATTTCTTATTGGAGATGCACAGTGGAAATAGTGCATCTTCCCACATGCAAAACAACTGCATTGTAAGTTCCTCAGCTTTATGTGCTAAACGTTGCTTTGATCATGATCCATTATTTCTCCCCCATCTCCTGTGTGTCGTTAGACCCCTTGAGAGAGTCTTCCAAACTGCACAGCAAGTCACTGCCCTACAAGAAGGGAAAAAATATATGTGCCGTCTCCCGCCATCCCCGACAATAGACGACTTTACTGAAAGTCAATGCCATCCACTTGCATTTATCACTGCCACTCTTGCTCTGCATATTTTTGGTATTCGCCATGCATTGTTAACGGTGATTGTCATGTAATTAAATCACTGCTCATCACAAGAGCCTATTTTTATGCTGAGATAAGCATCAAAAGTCTGCCGCAGCATCCCCCAGATCAATAAAGATGTTCCCTGTAGGATTACAAATAGTCTGGGGTTGTGCAGGGCACCAGAATTAATTAGGAATGATTTCTCTTTTTCTTTCCACTTTCAATACATTTTTAATTGTTAATTCATTTTCGATGGGCTTGTTTTTAACTCTGCCTTGATGCCCAGATGCCTCTGTTCATGGATTTTGAGCATCGTGTCACTTGTGGCAACACCTCTTAGTCCTCACCACTCTTGCCATCCCTTCTATAGTCATAGAATCATAGAATATCAGGGTTGGAAGGGACCTCAGGAGGTCATCTAGTCCAACCCCCACTCAAAGCAGGACCAATCCCCAATTAAATCATCCCAGCCAGGGCTTTGTCAAGCCTGACCTTAAAAACTTCTAAGGAAGGAGATTCCACCACCTCCCTAGGTAACACATTCCAGTGTTTCACCATCCTCCTAGTGAAAAAGTTTTTCTTAATATCCAACCTAAACCTCCCCCACTGCAACTTGAGACCATTACTCCTTGTCCTGTCCTCTTCTACCACTGAGAATAGTCTAGAACCATCCTCTCTGGAACCACCTCTCAGGTAGTTGAAAGCAGCTATCAAATCCCCCCTCATTCTTCTCTTCTGCAGGCTAAACAATCCCAGTTCCCTCAGCCGCTCCTCATAAGCCATGTGTTCCAGACCCCTAATCATTTTTGTTGCCCTTCGCTGGACTCTCTCCAATTTCTCCACATCCTTCTTGTAGTGTGGGGCCCAAAACTGGACACAGTACTCCAGATGAGGCCTCACCAATGTCGAATAGAGGGGGAGGATCACGTCCCTCGATCTGCTCGCTATGCCTCTACTTATACATCCCAAAATGCCATTGGCCTTCTTGGCAACAAGGGCACATTGCTGACTCATATCCAGCTTCTCGTCCACTGTCACCCCTAGGTCCTTTTCCGCAGAACTGCTGCCTAGCCATTCGGTCCCTACTCTGTAGCTGTGCATTGGGTTCTTCCGTCCTAAGTGCAGGACCCTGCACTTATCCTTATTGAACCTCATCAGATTTCTTTTGGCCCAATCCTCCAATTTGTCTAGGTCCCTCTGTATCCTATCCCTACCCTCCAGCGTATCTACCACTCCTCCCAGTTTAGTATCATCCGCAAATTTGCTGAGTGCAATCCACACCATCCTCCAGATCATTTATGAAGCTATTGAACAAAACCGGCCCCAGGACCGACCCCTGGGGCACTCCACTTGACACCGGCTGCCAACTAGACATGGAGCCATTGATCACTACCCGTTGAGCCCGACAATCTAGCCAGCTTTCTACCCACCTTATAGTGCATTCATCCAGCCCATACTTCTTTAACTTGCTGACAAGAATACTGTGGGAGACAGTGTCAAAAGCTTTGCTAAAGTCAAGAAACAATACATCCACTGCTTTCCCTTCATCCACAGAACCAGTAATCTCATCATAGAAGGCGATTAGATTAGTCATGCCTAGCTATTGGTTCAAAAGCGCAGTAAATGTTCTTAAGACTGAAACACTTTACATTGTAGGCTGTGTGATGGACTTTAGATAGTGATGATGATGATGTATTGTTCCGGGCCCCATTGTGTACAAACACATAGGGTCTGTCTACACTTCCAGCTTTCCACATGTCGGACTGCAGGTTCTTGCCCCTACCCCTCTATCATTCATGCTCAAAGCCCTTAGATATATGTGCATGGGTGTGTAGACATACCACTAGGGGTGGGTGAGAGCATGCATTGACATGTGACCCATCTCTCTACCCTCCCACTTTGTGGTGTGAACATAGCAATGATGCGGTGAACTGCCCTCGAGTCTACCTAGTCCTTCTTCATCATTCCCACATTCCCTGTCCCGTATCTTCTAGTCTTTCGGCCTCCTCAGGTTCCTCCCACTTGGTCTCTATAGACCACAAGTTATCTGCTATTTTATATACCCTTGCTCAGCATTTATCTCTTCTCTTTCTATGTGGACTGCTCCACTTCCACAACTCGCTCCAGCTCAGTTTGCCCTGCCATTTGAAAATGTTCTCCCTCCAGTGTGCTGCAAGCTGGCCAGAGAGGCTCCCAGAACCATGACTGCAGCAGAATCTCACAGAATATTCACCTTTATGAGGTCCCCTGGAGGCTGGAGCAGCAGGACAGCCATCAGACAGTGGTGTAGTGCAGGGAGTGGATAAAACATCTGAAGTGCCTGTACCACAAGGCCAGCATCATGCACAGCAGGTGTGGCACATGCCCAGTACATGCCCCTGCTATAAAGAGTTTGATAGGGTTGTTGGCACCACTCCAGCATCGAGCCCACCATCTCCTATGATGTCCTCCTGACTCCAGTGGGTCTTATTGTGAGACTGGAAGAAGGGGAAGCAGGTGGCAAGATCAGCTGGGACCATGGAAGGCTTGCAATCCCAGGAGTAGAAAGTGAAGCTTGAAGCCTTGAATCAGCCCACTAAGCAAGGTGCGGGTAGCAGACATTCTGTGCTCCATTTTCCAAGGAGCTCTTCGGGGATGAACCTGGGAACCAGCCTGGAGAGAAACAGTCAGCAGCTGCCCTGAAGAACTTGCATTCTAAAACAGTAAAGATAAATGGTGATAAGGGAAACTGAGGCACTGAACAGTGATGTGACTTGCCCACAGTCACTCAGCAGGTCCGTGGCAGAGCAGGGAGTGGATCCCAGGTCTCCTGTCCCCCAGTGCAGAGCCTGTTCTACTAGAGCAGTCTACCTCCCACTGTATAGTTTTTCTAAATTATCCACTATTTTTCAATATATGTCAGATAAATGTAGACAATTAAGTACAGGCGAATGTGGAAACTTATTCTGTGGGAAAAATAGATTTAGGATTTTTTCTCCAACTGAGGGTTAATGCATCTCTTCTGAAGGTTCTAGTAAAGGAAAAATAAGGGACCAGTCATACAGTCTTCAGTGCATGTACAGAGCAATTAAAGGAGTCTGATGTGAGTTATAACAGTGCAAATCAGGAGCAGTCAATGGAATTGAAGTAGTGTAAAATTGGAGTGAGGTTGGAATCAGGCCTATTGACTTCAATGAGATGAATGCAATTTTCTAAAAGATTGGTTTAGAATCAGGAGGTTTTGTGAATTTGTATATTATTGTTTAATCCCTCTTCCTAATGGGGAAAAGCCTCCAAGTCTGAAATAAATTTTGCCTTTGAGAGAGTGTATACTCTATTTGTTTAACTACATTCTACATATCCTTTATGCATATCCTATAACTTATTACCTGTGCATGGTTTTTCAGTTAAAGGAATGTTTCAAAATCTAACTTACTTTTCACTATTGATACTTGATTAACTTTTTTTGCATTTCACGCAAGCCTAGACAATGATATAAAATGCCCAGCTTTACTTTTGTTTATAGTCCCTTTCACTTGTTTTCATATATCAGAATTGTCTCCAAATTTCCCATTCAGATCTCTTATCTGCCAAAACTGTTCTGTCAACATTGCTTGGACATCAGAACCAATTGGTGCTCACTCCATTTGCATGCAGAGTTGTTTCTACAGCCGCAAATCCAGGTCATCAATCAAGGCTCAGGGCCACATTGTGGTATGTGCTGTACGGACACCCACTGGGGTTCCACGGACATCTGTGGGAATAACTGTAAGTAAAGACTGCAGAATTGGAGTGTAATATGTAATTGCAAATTATGCACTGTGAGCCTGCTAGAATTATTTGAGAGAGGCGACCGAATCAGATAAGCAGTAGAGATTGAAACTACAGGGGTGGGTGTATATATGTGTGTGTGTGTGTGTGTGTGTATATATATATTCTATTGAAATAACCATACAATACTGATATTCACAACCAATATGAGCACAATGATCTCAGCCATGAACATTGCACCTCCATCAACAACAAATTGCAATGATAACAGAGGCAGCAGAAAGACATTGTCGTGAAGGTCTCAAAGAACGGGTATGCATAATATACAGTGGGGTTCAATGTGAAACAAGGGAGAGACCTTTGCCTTAGTTGCCCACTGATCTAAGGGCTGAGTGCTGTTTCCTTTGAACATCCAACAGCATGAAAAAAATACCTTTCCCGTCGATATTTTTTTGGGGGAGGAGAGGTCCTCACTCCCTTGGTAGCCACAGGGAAGAAGCATGGATTAGAACAGGTTAAGGGTTACAGTGGGGATAAACAGCCAGTTCTCAGCATGCAAAGGAAGTGAATAGTTGGGTGACAGGTTCTGTTCTTTATGGGCCTAATCTAAAGTCCATTGATGGTAGTGGAAAGATTCCATTGGAGCTGTGGACCATGCCTTATATTTGTTAACCCCCTACCGGGGGACAAATACTGGCCAAAGGTGTCACTGAGAAATAATTTAGATGAGTCTAAATTAAAGGATTGTGAGATTCTTCACAAAGGCAAGCATAACTGGGGTCCCCAGCAACTTAACAATGGAGGAAATGCATACTGGAGATGCTTTTAATCTGCTCTCACACACTGTTGCATGAGAAAGGGAGAGCTAGACACTGTTGTGGACAGCTGAGTGGGAGGTTTTCCCAGTGTGTGGAGGGCACTAAAGAGTGGAGTGAGGAATTAGATGCATTGAAGGAATAGCGCATAATACAGACACCCACATTCACTGTTGACTTACATGCCCATGCTATGGCATTGTATTACTCCTGAATGTAGTCAGTGAATGATGTAGAGAAGACCAGCTGTACGTTGTTTGCCTCCTTTGATAATACAAGGGTAGAAGGGCACTTGAAACTATGAGGCAATAAACTTAAAACGGATGAGAAATGCTTTCCCACAATATATAGCTAGCTGGTGGCATTCACTACCTCAGGTTAATACTGAGTGACTGCTCACACCTGGACTAAGCTGACCTGGGTGCTGATTGCCGGCGTTAACTCTGCGGCGAAGACATACCCATCCTGAAAGGGAGTCCCTGTCCGCCAGGGCTCACATCCTCAATAAACAAGTCAAACAAAGGGGTGGGAAGCAATATGTGCGCATCCTCTTGAATAAGCTCTGTAATGAAAATCTCAGTCAACCTCACAGGCTTCTAAAGACTGACTCTTGCTTTAATCGGAAGTGTGTAGAACTGAATTTGATTATAGATGATGGGTTTTGCACAGCAAGAAACCCGGCACATGCTCATCTCTGTGTTGGGGCAGAGGGGGTAGGTTTTTAGAGCTCAAAGTACTCCTAGATATATACTGAAGGCATTTGCTCTGCAGTTGCTGGCAAAAGGCAACTGTCCCCAGAGAATGATGGAATTCACACGCCTGTCAGCCAGCCAAAAAGCTACCTGTCCTATATTTACATGTAATGACACAATACCTGAGGACCTAAGGGAACTGGCAGCAGCCAAACATGCCACTTGTTCAATCGCTTGCTGTACTTTTCCCGTGAATGCACCAAATGGATCTGATTTTGGGAGTGAACCTCGGCACATATTAGGGTTCGTCTACCCTGCAAACAAAAGACCCGCAGCAGACCTCAGAGCCAGGGTCTAAGATGTGTTGCCACAGGTCTTGGGGTTTTTGTTTTTGTTTTTTTTGCTGTGTACATGTACCCTTAATCCCCCAAAGTGTGGCATCTTTCTCACTGCAGCGTTGCACGTTATTATTGGAAGCAAATGGTTCTCTCCTCCTACCATGCCAGCAGAACCCCACTGATTTCAGTGGAGTCACTGCTGACTTACCCCAGTGTAAATGAGAGAAAAATCAAGCTCATTTATCTCTGAATTTCACCTCCCTTCATCCTGAGAAAGACAGTTGGGGTTTCATCCCCTTATGCCCTCAAATCCCTAGTGATCCATAGTTTGCCATGGACCTCTGTCAGTGCTACTAAAGGGAGCACAGATGGCAGAGGTGTTCTGTCCCACTTGAAGAAGGCTTTAGTTGAAAGGAAATTGTTGATTAAATGCATCATGAATCAAAGAGCTACAGATAACTCACACAAGGGGCAGGATCTTCTGATGGGGGTGTGTGTGGAAAGGCTTTCCATCTCCTTCAGTCCTGGGGCTGGCTAGGGGCACAAATTGGAGCACCCACAAGGGTACAAGAAATGGGAATCAATGTTTAAAAACTCTCAAGTGCAATGTTCAAAGACTGTAAAATACTCCACAGTCGTTTTTCTGTAAGACATGGCATAATATAAAATGCACCAAAGGGGGTGTGCTATGAAGGCTTTCTTGGCATGGGTTTGAGGTTCTGCAATGCAGGAGTGGTGGGTAAAACCCTGCTAAAGCACCATGAATTCTACATATAAGTTATAGAAATATGATGTAAAGATTTTGTTTTAATTGGGCGGCTCTTTTTGTGTCCTGCCATCTCTAAGGCCAAGTGCCTGAAGTACAGCGGGTAAAATCCTGGCTCCGCTGAAGTTGATTGAAAATTCCCATTGACTTCAATGGGGTCAGGATATCACTGCATGATTCTGCTTGTTCACAGCTGAGTGGGAGCCATAAAAACCTCAAAAATAACTTGACTATCCCTAAATAGTCACCTTTTAAAAACCCTTTTCCCCGTTTTGAGCAATTGCTCTCCCTTGCCTGTCCTGGGTATTGGGTCAGGCTACTTTGGAAGGGATAGGAGGGGACATCCAAATGTGGGGGAAAGGAGGATACATTTTTGTGGCAGAGTGAACCAAAAAAGCCACCCCAACTTGGCTATTTGAAGGATTTTGGATTGTTAGAATAAGGCCTGAGGAGATAGATTAACAATCAGAGGGCAGGTGAGGGGATCCAAGGTCACGGTGCTTATTGCATCATTGAAAGGAGCTTAGCTCCCACAGTGAAGGCTCTAAGAACCTAAACAGAAAAGAAGAGAAAGCAGCATGATGAATTGCAGAGGCATGCAAGAAATTAATGTATTACGTGGATGTCACGTCTGAATGTGCAATTGCATGTGTGTGGCTGTGTATGTGTGCATTATTGTTATGTAATTATAAAAGCATATATATTTCTGTATGAGTGTAAGTAAATCTTGGCAGTGTCTGTTTCAAAGTCATTTCAGCTTGGTTTGCTTCCCTGTGTTCTGTTCAGCAGGGTCCTTGCAAAGAGTTCCTCTCCTTTCCCCTTTCCTCTTCCCCTTCCTCCTCCTCCCATCATCTCTGCTGCCCAAAGTCATCCTTCACTCTCCGAAAACTGACTTCTGTTTATGGAGCGGCTGGCAGCAACAGCATTCCGGAGCTGAGCCCTGGCTAAGAAACAAGCCTGCTTTTCCCTGAGCTGTCAGGAGCTTTTAGAAATAACACCCTCCTCTGAGGAAGTCAGAATAGCAACAGGAAAATAAGTAAAACCTATTATAAAACAGTTGTCCAAGAACTTAGGCACGGCGCGGGGTAGAGATCAATATGCTGTGAAGGTTAAATCTATTTTCACACTGTGTTCTATTTCACAGTTTAATGGTGTTTTAATGTGTCTGTCACTGAGCCCCCTTCATGTTTTGCAGGTAGAGCCTTTACAAAGGAGAAAGAACCTTGGCTTTACAAGCTTCCCAGTAACATCTTATTTACCAGCTGAGATCTGACACTTTCCCTTCCTCTCTGGAGAGACGCTGGCGTCCGACTATTATTTTTTAAAGACCTAATGCAGTGTTGCCTTTACAATAATTTCAAAGGATTTTTTTTTTCAAAATGGTTTTTGGGAAGCTGGGAGCAGTTGGGAATGACGGGCCTGCGTGAAGAGGGACGGAAATACCTAGGGAATGTTTGAACAAGGTGTATACACTAGGGATGTGCTAACTCCCTTTGCCTAATTTGGCACCCAATCCAAAATGGTGGCTTCCAAACTTTGGCTCAAATTCTAATGCTAATGAGGTTTGTCTCCCACTTTCGGAGAGCATGGAAAAAGAAGCAGACGAACGAAGGCGAGGAGACCGCAAATCCAAGGAAAAGATGGGATGCAAAATGGAATAGGGAGAAGGCAGAAGGAAACACAACTCAAGGGTGACACTAGGGGAAAAGAGAGCTGAGAAGTAGGGGAGGGAAATGATGCTAACATCCAGAAGTAGGTGGTTTCTATCCCTAATACTTAGCACCGGCTGCCTTCTGGCTTGACTAAAAACCCTGTTTGTTTGCTTTTAATTAAACCACTTGGGTTTCAATTACAGGGGGAAATAGCTCGCAAGCTCCAGCCACTGGTTACTGTTTGTTCGGCGCTTAAAAAAGGTAAAGTGCCGTGTAAATGCCAAGTGTTGTTGTTCATGTTCCAGCCTGCCTACTGCAGGAGCTTCAACACTCCTCATACTGCAAGACATTCAGCCATTCCCTGCCTCGTGGCACTTGCCTACTACGGTGATGAGAATGGGGCACAGAGGGGTCTGTTTTTTCACGGGGACCTCTAACTGTATCCGGCCTCTTCCACCAGGCAGGAGGCTTCCCCATATGTTTCATGGGACAGTTTAAAATTGCCTTCTTCAGGATGAATGTGCCCCACCCGTCTTTGGGTCAAATTCATCAGCACCATTATCAGGCCTAACCCTCACCAAAACCAGAGGAGTAATGCCTGCTGAAGCCAGCTGTTAATCTTGCCCCATCTCTCTATACTCAATTCCCTCTGTTTACCTAGAACCAGTCTCTTCTCTGTCCTTTCCCATAATGTTACCCCTGTTATTATGAGAGCCTTTTCCTCTGCATCGCCTGCTGTCTGGAACGCATTCTTACATCCCCCCCATATAATTTCAAATCTCATCTGCAAACACCTACTCCCCCTTTGTCCATATCTCTTCATTTTTTCCCCATCCTATTTAATGCTGTCGAACAAGCTGGGATGTACAATTCGTAGGAAAGGTGATATAGAATGAAGGTCTATATTGTATTATATCTTACTTGGAATCAGCTGTTAAAAAATCCAAAGCTTCCCCTTGTACTGGTTGCTTTGCTAGAGTAATAGACATTTGTTCTTTCAAGTCCATCGTAGGTTGGTGCTTTCCAGATTGAGTATTGACCTGCAGAGCAATGACTTGGCTTAAGCCATGTGTCCCACTGTACCAGACATGTCTGTAATGTGTTTTTTGGCTTTGCTGCCTTGCGTGTTCCGAGTTCCTCTCTTCTCCCCCTTTTCATTTTCCATTGTTTAAACAACAGTCTTCTGGTGAATGTGGAGCAGAACTGGCCCTGTATTGTGGGGCCAAAATAAACTCGGTGCTTACTGTGTTTTCCATCCCTCACAAGGTGAAATACCAACTCTATGAGCTATTGACCTCCTGATGGGAGCCTGTGGTCTGGAAATCCAGTGGCAGATTTCCCAGGACAGAACTCCTTCTTGACCGACGTTGCTGAAAGTTAATCTCCGGTCCTTGGGAGTTAGAGGAGCCAATGGGCTGATACAATAGCTTCAACAGCAATCTGATTTTTTTTTTTCAGCCTGGTTTTTCCAGCTTAACTTTGCAAATGCAAGATATTCAAACTTCAATGGGTCTAACCCAAAATGCCAGATCCAAAAACTCGATCCAGATCCAGATTTTCCTAAACATTCAGGGTCTTGGATCTGGCCCTTTATAAAGTGGAGACTTGGGTCTGGAATTTGGATCCTGCATTTTGGTTCTACTCTGTGCTTTTGGATGCTTATTCCAACTGAACTGGACCGGATCACTGAACCCTGTGAGGGTTTGCTGTTCACTATCTTTACCCTGCATGCTTAAAGGACTGTTTCTCTTAGTGCAACCGTTAGAGCAAATACATGAAAGCTTGCATTGCAGGCACAGAGATATGGTTAAACTCACGCTCTCAGAAGTGAGGCTGACAATACAACCATAAACGTTATATGACCCTGACTATGTGAGTACAGCTTCGTGTGACCTACGCCAAATTTGCATGCTAAACCCCAAACTCACAGATTAAAGTGAAAACTTAAATCTGCTGGGTAGTGTATATTAAAGTATTTCTTTCAGTCAACCTATACAGAAACAGAACTTGAATATCCTCTGGAATTCCATCATCAGTATATCTTGGGTTAGGAGGCCAGGAAAAGAGGTAGGAGTTGGCAAGAGAAAAGTATAAATAAAACAGAAGGCCCATTTTTTGCAGCCACAAAGTCTTGTCCGTTTCTCTGTTTTGCAGCTGATCCCTGTTTTTAATCTCACTTAAAAGTAACATTTCTTGAGGTGGTTAATGCAGTCATGTTGCTTAATAAAAACTCCTCTTTACTATAGTCTCCCTATAGAAATACTTAAGGATCCAACTAACAGACCAGAAGAAACTTAAATGTTAAGGAAGGAATAAGAGTAGAGTGGCCAAGATGTTGTGAAAACTAGTTAATCCCCAGAGGGATGGGACGTGAGGATTTATTAATTTTTAGAGAGTTAGAGGAGCCAATAGGTGCTCCTATGCAAGGGAATTAAGATAGTTTCTGGCACTTAGGTGGAGCCAGGTTGAACCGTCTGCCGAGATTGAAATCCAACATTGCCCTATGTTGAGAAGCTCTCTCTATGCACAGTGTGATCTTCTCTCAGCTGTGGGTTCCTGACTATTCACCCAGGCTGGGAATTCATGGAGAAGGGCTGGCATGTAAACCAGTAGTAGAGATGGACCTGAGAACCCTGAGCAGCTCCAGGCCAGGAAGGAGGACTGGCCATGCTGTGAGTAGGTGTGCATAGTGGAAGACCATGAGGCTTGTTGGGCACTGGGAGAGGTGAATGCTTTCGTGCTTGTCTAGGGCAAGCCTGGTTCTAGTGAGGTGACTTTGATAGTCTGTGGAGATAAGTCATTCATAGCAGGTGATTTATTTATTGAATGTTCCCTCATTTTCTGTTCACAAGTTTGGCAATAGCAGTTTGCAACTTTTTCAAATGTATTTTCTCCACCTTATGCACTGGATAACTTTTTTATATGAATAATTATGGATCTCTAGGTTGTTCCTAAGCAGTCAGTTGAGAGTTTGTGAGACCAGATTCTCAATGGGTATAGCTCCATTGAAGTAGATAGCCAATATCCAAGCTGTGTCTGTTCATTTCCATTCCACTATGACACATGGTACATTTCTGTTTCCTAAGTTGATGAGTACAACTTTGGAGTCAGGTTTCTGCTGCTGATAATCACCTTCCAGAGTTCAACATCTGCTGTCTCAACATATTCTCTAAAAGTCACTTACATTTGGTTCCCCCCAGAAAATTCTCTCCCTAAAATTCTCATACAAAACAAGAACCATAGCGGCGCCACCATTTGTTAGGCCATTCAGTTGTATTCAAATATTCACAAAATAGCAACCCAGCTGTAATAATCAGTGTTCTGTGAATTCTAATGCAGCATACACATGATCAAGAAAGCTGATACCCAACCATTGAGTCCCAGTGCTTTGATTTAAGGAGTTTCCAATCACCAGGGATATTACAGTGGTATACAGGTTTATGCCACAAGCAGTTATCAATGTAGGTTCCAACAGACAGCTGCTGTACGACTCACATTTGCATCAGACAAATAGCTTATTCCTTGTTCTATGAAGCCTCAGTTGCCTAAGATTTAGTTTTTTTTCAATTTCAAATGTTCAGATATGTCTATTAAGTTATTGAAGTGGAACAAATCAATGCATAACCCAGTATTAATTGTTTGTCTACAGTCAAAGAATGAGAACTTTCTTTTTGCAAAATTAAAATTGACAAGCCATTAGCGTAAGCTTTGTTCTAATCACATTCCATACATATTATTTAAATTTTCAACGATGGAATTGACATAATTTGAAAGCTATCTGCTGTTAATGTGCAGCTATGTTTTATTATCACTCCTTTAAAGCTGGTTGGTAACAATGGGATAGTTCACACTATTAATCAGCATTGTGCATTGCAGACTAGACCATTATGCCAATTGACCTTCTTACCCAAGAAACCTCCGATGAAGCACAAGATTCAGTTCAAAATATTTTGGTGAAATCCTGATCCCACTGAAAGCAAATGGACTTTTGCAATTGACCTCAATGGGGGCAGGATTTCATCCTTTGAGTTGCATCTGAGAGAGGAGTAGTCCTCAGCGGGTGTAAATCAAAGGAGCTGTCTTGATTTACACTAGCTGAAGTTCTGGTCCACTGTTTGAAACAGGATGAAAACCTCATGCCCAAGTAGAATTGGCACGGACTGTGATATTGCAGTGAAATTGTATGGAGAATACAGCCACAGACCAATATGTAACAGTCATGCCCTTTACACAACTCAAAGAACAAGTAAGGAGCTGTTTTGGTTGATGGTCAGAATTTCAGTAATGTCTCTCTAAACTTCAAGCACCCATTGCATTCCACTCCTGTAGTGTTTTGTTTTCTTTTCAGACCCCCTTGAAACCATATGTAACATCTCAAAGGTATTTCCTAGACAGGGAATGTAATAAGTAAATAAAGTCAGAAATCTCCTTTAAACACTTAAGAAAATATAAATTGTGGCACAGGGAATGTTTTGGCTCATTGAGCTTTCTCAAGTGGGTACTCTTGACTTGCTTTCTGGAACCACTGCAACAGCTAGTGAAGCTGCTTTGATTTCTAGCCTGAATAGATTCTTGCTTATTTTCCTTTTCCCAACTATTTGCTGAGATACTTCTCCGCCACCGCCTACCTGGCAGCTGCATCAGCAATTGCTGGTCCATGCTAGATGGTTAAAGGGAAGTTGTCAGCTAGGTTTTGGTCTAATACTTAGACTCGGTTAAAAGTTTAGATTATGATTTGAAGTTACCCCATATTAATACTGCTGAATTAGATCAGGATCTGGCCCATTATGTTTGTTGTTGTTTGAATTTCAGTATCACCTAGAAGGTCAAAATTACTATCTGGGCCTCTGTTGTACGGACGCGTAGCAAGAGATGGCCCCTGTAATGAAGAGCTTATGAACTACATCAGTGGTTCCCAAACGAGGGGCGCCACCTGTTCAGGGGAAGCCCCCTGGCAGGCCAGGCTGGTTTGGTTACCTGCCGCGTCCGCAGGTTCGGCCGATCGCAGCTTCCACTGGCTGCGGTTTGCCGCTCCAGGCCAGTGGGGGCTGAGGGAAGGGCGGCCAGCACGTCCCTCGGCCTGCGTCACTTCCCGCAGCCCCCATTGGCCGAGAACTATGGCCAGTGGGAGCCACGATCAGCCGAACCTGTGGAAGCGGCAGGTAAACAAACCAGCCCGGCCCACCAGGGGGCTTCCCCTGAACAGGTGGTGCCCCTCGTTTGGGAACCACTGACCTAAATAGACAAGCCAAACAAAGGAAGTGTGTGTTTTCATTTCCATATTATAGATGGGGACATAAAGCACAGATAGACTAAGTGAGTTGTCCAAAGTCCCACAGGAAGTCTGTGGCATAGCTAGGAATCTAATCCTTCTCCCCTTCAGATTAGCCCAGTGCCTTAACTGCAAGTCCATCCTTGAGACTTTTTAAAGTTTTGATTTTTTTCATTTAAAACTCTCATGCATTAATTACCTTTGCATTTAAACAAATGTGTACCATTAACAACATGAAGATCAAGAATTAACATGCTACCGCAAGTGGCAACTACAGCATAATGCCACTACAATATGCAGTTTGAAAAAAAGCACATTCTTTGCTTCCCAAAGATCTTTTATGCCTTATGCAGAGCTCCGGTTTAACCTCTTTGTGTTCAGGCTTTTGCCAAAATTGCCTGGGATCTAAATATTTCCCTGTTGTGTGGTGAACCCAAATTGCAACGATGCCATGGTAATGCATGAGAATGCAAAAGTGAAGCCAACTAGAATCAGTGGTGAAACTGACTAGTCTAGATCCATTTTATGAACTGAGTTGAAAGGCAGCTATGCAAACAAAAGCATAAATGGTGATACCGAAGTACGTTTTTAACCATCTTTAAATGTCAGAGTAACAAAGGTTAGAAAGCAAGCATCACTTTGTTTTTAAAATAGTGTAGTGTTACATTAGAAACACAGAATCATAGAATATCAGGGTTGGAAGGGACCTCAGGAGGTCATTTAGTCCAACCCCCTGCTCAAAGCAGGACCAATCCCCAACTAAATCATCCCAGCCAGGGCTTTGTCAAGCCTGACCTTAAAAATATCTAAGGAAGGAGATTCCACCATCTCCCTAGGTAACGCATTCCAGTGTTTCACCACCCTCCTAGTGAAAAAGTTTTTTCCTAATATCCAACCTAAACCTCCCCCACTGCAACTTGAGGCCATTACTCCTTGTTCTGTCATCTGCCACCACTGAGAACAGTCTAGATCCATCCTCTTTGGAACCCCCTTTCAGGTAGTTGAAGGCAGGTACCAAATCCCCCCTCACTCTTCTCTTCCGCAGACTAAACAATCCCAGTTCCCTCAGCCTCTCCTCATAAGTCATGTGTTCCAGTCCCCTAATCATTTTTGTTGCCCTCCGCTGGACTCTTTCCAATTTTTCCACATCCTTCTTGTAGTGTGGGGCCCAAAACATTGACACCATCCTTTTATAAAACGTGGCCAGTTAATACTGTTGAAATTGAGTGATGTAGGTATTCAGTTACAGTTTGGATGAGCCATGTTTACTTTTCAGCCAAGGGAGGATCCTATATTATTCAGGGGAGAATGAACATTTTACATTGTTTTGTTTAAGGAAAGGGAGTTATTTGACCTACAAAAGACTGCACCTTCTACCGGTGCACTGCAGTGTCCTCTTTTACCATGAGTTCCATACCAAACTCTGAGGTAAGAATGTCACCCATGAAATCATTGGCAACAACCTGGCTTTGTCTTGTAGGTATCCCGTCCAGCCCTGACCATGTCTGACCCTTCTTTATCTAGGGGGATCTAACAAGACCAAATTAAAAAGTGTGGTGTCCGTAATAGCTGGTCTTTTGGCTGGAAACACAATTTTTTCCTCCACTAAATTGATTAAGAATGAGGAATTACTTATAGACATGGGTTTTACAAACTGGGTATGACACATGGCCTGACTGAGAATTAAGCTAACCTGAAAGTCAGTCTGTTTCTTTGCAAGTTGGCCATGTGTGTTCCCAGCAGGATTGTTGGAGAGAAACTGTGTCCAGTGTATTCTGGACTAGTGTAATCCCCATTTCTCATTAAAGTTATTTGCAAGTCCATTTATCTGACATGTGCATACAGCACAAAATAAAGCAACGAGAAACCAGTAATCTACAATGAAACCTTTGTTTTAAAATCCCCTTTTTTCTCTCTCCTTCATTTAAACTCCAACTGCCTATAGCACAAAGGACTCCATGACAATGCTATCCTTTGCTGCAGAAGCTTGTGGCAGTTTCAGTTCACATTGCTTCTCATCTCCAGTCTATCCTGCCAGAGAAAGAGGAGAACCTTCTCTAAGGAATGACCCATTCAGTCACTGTGGGCTTGATCTGGATAGGCGCTGAATGTCGTCAAATCCCATTGACCTCAGTGGGATTTGAGAGCACTCCAGCACCCAGCAGGATCTGCTCAGCTCCTTACAGGACTGGGCCCTATGTTATCAACTCGACTTTCACTCAGATGAATGGTATTTTCATTCTGGAGTCATCCACAGTATACCTGGACTGGACTAACCTGCATGACATTGAATTGTGTTAAAAATATTCGGTATGTAGAGCAGAGATTTCCAAATTATTATTTTGTTTAAGTGAGTGGGATTGAAATTTTTTCTTACAGCTTTTAAGGTTCGCTCCATCCAAACATGTCTGATTGTGTAGGAACATTCTATAAATAGCCTCTGCTTTTTACCAAACCTGCTTTGCATGTAGATGTGAAGCCGCTTTCATCTCCATCTACTTCAGCTGGCGCCTTTTAAGTAACTTCCAGTTCAAGTGCTTGCTGATGTGATACAAGTTTCTGTCTCTTGGCAAATCCCCAGGCTGGAGAAGAAAATAACCCTGCCTGAGTAAGCTGAATCCCTTTGCTTTGTGAACTGGTCAGCGGTGGAGACAATGAACGGGAACCAGTATTGCCACAATTTCACTTGTCATAGACTCCAAAGCCATGAGGTATGGAGAATTTTTGAAGGGAAGTGGTGTCTGTTTGGCTTGCCTTCTGAGCGAAAAGAAGTTGTTCTTGCCGTTAATTTAAATTACATTGGAATTAGTCTCCAATTACAATTTTGGGGGTCTTTTTATTTTTAAGATGACAACAGTATAGGTATTTAAGTGCCATGGAGTCATCTCTGAGGACTGAGGGCCAGGTTTTGATCTCACACGAGTATAAATTCTGGAGTAAATGCTTTGACTTCATTGGACGTACATCAGCTTTACACTACTGGACCTGGATACGACTTACTCAGAGATCAAGTGAAGTAGCAGCATTGGTAGTGCAGGTTTCCAGCACACCACACTCTGCCAATGCAGACTTGGATTTGGTGACCAACCAGTTGGATTTATATGGGCGTTCCCTTTCCTATATTGAGTCAGATCTTGGACTAGTTGGGGACCAGCTCAGGAATGCTAGATCATGATCTCAGCCCACAGAGGACATGCCTCCTTTCTGCTAGAGATTCATAGAGATCCACAATTAACGAAATAGGTGACTTGTACATGCTGACGTCTCTCAGCAAAATGGAGGATCTTATTTCTATAGCAAGGGTTTATCTAAATGTGGACAGACTCAAACCGGAGAGACACGTGAGTCTCACCAGAGGCCCAAGGACCGTGTCCTGATTAGCCTGTTGTCCCATGTGTCCACGTCCCCTTGTTCTGTCCCTCTCTCCTCCCTGCTGGAAAGGGAACGAGGCAACTGGTAGGCTGCTTCTTCCTTTCCTCATGCCTCCCCTCCCAGGAGTTCCAGGCTGGCCCACTGGGCACCTTTGGGGAAAGGCGCACTAAGAGCAGAGGAAGAGGAAACAGTCTTTGTCTTTGTGGGCTTAAGCAGCCCTGGATAGCCAGGAGAGGTCACTTCAGGAGAAACCTTGCTCAGCTCTGCAAGGTGTGAGAGACTGGCTGCATTTGGGGCTGGAACAGGCACACAGGGGAATCTCAGAGTCAATCCCAGGCTGCCATTTCAGGTCCCTCCCAGATGCTGTCCAGGCCCCACCAGAGGAGCCAAGACACAGTCTGAGGGTACGTCTACATGTGAATGAAAGACCTGTGGCACGGTTGCAGCTGGCCTAGGTCAGCTGACTCAAGCTCATGGGACTCAGGCTGTGGGGCTAAAAATTGCTATGTCTACATTCAGGCTCAAGCAGGAGCCTGGATTCTGGGAGCCTCCCCGCTCAAGGGGTCCCAGAGCTCAGGGTCCAGCCCAAGACTGAATGTCTACACAGCAATTTTACAGCCCTGCAGCTGGACACCTGCCAGCCTGAGTTAGCTGACCCAGGCCAGCTGCAGGTGTTTAATTGCTGTGTAGACTTACCCTGAGAGCCCCTGGTCTAGGGTGCTCTCGAGACCACCAATCCAGGCTATCAAGATTTACCTGGATGTTGTTCTTCTTGGCTTCATTTGAGTTCTTGTGAGCCCTGTAGCCCTTCATGTCCGCTGTGGACAATATCATGTAACCTACCTCTGAGGGTGGTGAAAAACGAATGACAGTTGGTAAAGCCCTTTGAGATCCTCAGAGTGGGGAGAGTCAGTGCCATCTCTTGTCTGGACCTCCATCACTGAAGGAAAAAAATTAAACCACGCATGGCATGGGAGAACCATTGCTGCTGTCAGTTTAAATCTGTGAGACATGCAGGCCAGTGCCTCTAAATACTGCCTTATTTCACACCTCAAATTTAAGTCCCTGAACTGTTGCTTGTTTGCCGTCCCTTATTTCCCCTCTGATTTTTTAACAAGCTGGAAGTGCAGCTGGAAATTAATGCTTCCTGTCCTTTTAAATAATAGGACATTAAAAGGGGGGTGAGGGTGTTCAATGTGCTGGCATTTAACATGCCACAATATTTCAGTTATTTTTCACAGGTTCGGGTGCTGGTGTGTTATTACAGCTGTTCTGAAATTCTGACAAAGAGGTGCATGTCTTTTTTTTTTCCACTGTGTCCCACCATAATTGCTTTTTGCTGCATCTCTGAGCTGTAACCATGGCGATGCGCAACATTCATCAGAGGACCCTCTTGTTGTTTCCCTCGTGTGAATGAATGAAAAAAAAAGTAGCATAAAATATTCGGAGAAGTTTCCAAAAGACGGCTGGGTTTTAGTTACAAAAGGCAGAAGCTGCATTGGGGAGGGGAATGGATGGGAGCTCCAGAGCGCTGGGCTTGTTCCCATCTGAGAGAGAGAGAGAGAGTGTGTCAGAATCTAGGGGCCCCATTTTTGTGGAAAACATACTGCAACTCCAAAGCTGTTGCCTTTTGAAAGGCGGAATTGTGATTCGAAGGGGCAAATAGAAAAGCTTGAGTCTTTTCCGATTGTCCTTGGTGACAAACTGGGCCTTGTTTTGGGAACTAGCTCATGTGGTTTATTATCATACTAAAGTCCTGTCAGTTCTGACCGGGCCTGGTGAAACCTTCTCACTCTGAAAGTGATTTACAGCTGCTCTTTTCCAGGATATTTTTCCCAACAGTCCCCCCTTTGCTCAGTGTCCAGGGAGAGAGATTCAAACAATTGGATGTGGTGGGAGTAGGAAGAGATGAGGGAGAGTGGGACCTTCCCAGCTCCAGTATGCCTGTGGACATCTGGCACCACTCTGTCCTGCTCTCTCCCCAAACCAAGTTTTAGATTAGCTGAAGCCTGCCAGGTAAATAAGCGACTCGGGCAACGTACCCTTTGCTGGGAATATGTGCACGGCCTAGGATTTCTTCCAAGCTGGGATGATTAGGCTATCCAGTGTTTAGCCAAGTGTCTTAATCAGCTTTGCCTACCAACGCAGCCAACTTCAGTGTCTCAGGAACTTACAGCTGACTTGCCAAGGCAGAATCAAAGAAAACAATGCCATGGTTAAGATGAGCTCTGCATGCTTTTTGCACTGTGCAAGGTTTGCACGTCATGATGAGCATTTCCTGTCCTGTAAGGTGATGTGGATGGTCATTTAGTTTTCATACTGTAATGCCTCCTGACCCTTTCCAGAGGGATTCCAGTAGAACGCGACATTTAGTTGTGTAATTGTATTTGATTTTTAAGATGCTCTCCTCACCGGTAGAGCTACACAGCTTGCTCCCATGAGGGCGTAGGCAATTGCCCAGTGTCATTTCAACGAACGTGAAAATAACGCTCTCCATGAGTGGAAAAGAGGACTGTAAGGAGTGGCAAGTAAGATTATGGATTATGTAGTTCTGATCTTGCTGTAGGCTGGGAGTCAGGAGGTCTGTGTGACCTTGAGTCATTCACTCAACTTCTCTGTGCCTCAGTTTCCTTGCCAGTAAAATGAGGTTAATAATATTTAATTCTCTTTGTAAAGCATTGGCTTCTGGACCTAAAAAATGAGACAAATGATTAATTTTTTCCCCAAGATTGTAAGGTCTTTGGGGGCAGGGACTGTCTTTTTGTTGCATGTTTGTATATCACCTGGCATCATGGGATACTGGCCCATGACTGAGCTCCGAAGCACTACAATGAGAAAATAATAAATAAGAATAATTTAAGAATCCATAGTAAACAATAATCAAAGGTAATAACACTGATTAATAGCAGTTAGCCCTTAGGATATTTATCCTTTGTGAGATCCCTTTGTAACTCTTCGCACTCAGCTTTGGACTTAATTATCTTGAATAGTTTTGTGTCATCTGCAAACTTTGCCACCTCACTGTTTCCCCCTGTTTCCAGATCATTTATGAATCTGTTGAATAACACAGGTCACAGTACAGATCCTTGAGGGACCCTGCTATTTATCTCTCTCCACTGTGAAAACTGACTATTTATTCCTATCCTTTGTTTCCTGTCTTTTCACCAGTTACTGATCCAGGAGAGGACCTTCCCTCTTATACCATGACTACTTCAAAGAATTCTAAAAGATTGGTGAGGCATGATTTCCCTTTACAAAAGCCGTGTTGACTCTTCCCCAATGCATTGTGCTCATCTATGTGTCTGATTCTGTTTTTTACGATAGTTTCAGCCAATATGCCCGGTACTGAAGTTAGGTTTACCGGTCTGTAATTGTCATCATTGACTCTGGAGCCTTTTTAAAAAATGGGCGATACATTAGCTATTCTCCAGTTATATGGTACAGAGGCTGATTTAAGCAATAGATTACATACCACAGTTAATAGTTCTGCAGTTTCATATCTGAGTTCTCTCACTATGCTTGGGTGAATACCATCTGGTCCTGGTGATTAATTACTGTTTAATTTATCAATTTGTTCCAAAACCTCCTCTATTGTCACCTCAGTCTGGGACGGTTCCTCAGACACTGAAATGTGTTACCTAGGGAGGTGGTGGAATCTCCTTCCTTAGATATTTTTAAGGTTAGGCTTGACAAAGCCCTGGCTGGGATGATTTAGTTGGGGATTGGTCCTGCTTTGAGCAGGGGGTTGGACTAGATGACCTCCTGAGGTCCCTTCCAACCCTGATATTCTATGATTCGTCCTCTAAAAGGGATGGCTGAGGTGTGGGAATGTCCCTCGTATCCTCTGCAGTGAAGACTGATGCAAAAAATTCATTTAGCTTCTCATCAATGGCCTTGTCTTCCTTGAGTGCTCCTCTAGCTCCCCAATCGTCCAGGGCCCCCACTGATTGTTTGGCAGGCTTCCTGCTTCTTATGTACTTAACAAAAAATGCTGTTAATTTTTGTGTCTTTTGCTAGTTGCTCTTCAAATTCTTTTTTGGTCTTCCTAATTATATTTTTACACTCGACTTGCCTGCGTTTATGCTCCTTTCTATTTTCCTTAGTATGATTTAATTTCCAATTTTAAAAAGATGTCTTTTTTTTCTCTAACCACCTCTTTTACTTGGTGGCATAGTCATGGTGTCATTTTTTTTGGACCTTTTACCGTTTTTTGTTTATTTTGTTTGTTTTTAATTTGGGGTATACATTTAATTTGAGCCTCTATTATGGTGTTTTAAAATTGTTTCCATGCACCTTGTAGGCATGTCATTCTTGTGGCTGTTCCTCTTAATTTCTGTATAAGTAGTTTCCTCATTTTTCACATTTTGAAGTTATATGCTGTTGTTATGGGTTTCTTTAGTGTTTTCCTTCCTACAAAGATGTTAAATTTAATTACATTATAATTGCTATTACTGGGCTGTTCTTCTATATTCACCTCTTGGACCAGATCCTGTGCTACACCTAGGACTAAATCAAGAATTGCCTCTCTCTTTGTGGGTTCCAGGACTAGCTGCTCCAAGAAGCAGTTATCAGTGGAATCTAGAAATTTTATCTCTTCATCCCGTCCTGAGGGGACATGTACCCTGTGAATACAGGGATAGTTGAAATCCCCCTGTATTGTTGGGTTTTCTGTTTTTGTAGTCATTCTATTCTACCCAAGCATATCACAATCACAGTTGCCATCCTGGTCAGGTGGTTGGTAATATATTCCTATATGCTAGACTCTTATTATTCCAGAATAACATTTCTGTCCATAGAGATTCTATGGAGAAGTTTGAGTCATTTAAGACTTTTACTATATTTGCTTTCTTTCACATATATTGTCCCTTGCCCACCAGTACGACTTACTCTATCATTCCTACATATTTTGTATCCTGGTATTATTATGTCTCACTGATTATCATTATCCCACTAAGTTTCTGTGATGCCTATTATATCCATATTCTCATTAATACCAGGCACTCAGGTTCACCCATCTTCGTATTTAGACTTCTTGTATTTGTATACAAGGACTTATAAAATTTGTCAATATTTAGTTGTCTGTCTTCATGTGATGTAATTGAATGGGACTCGTTTTTCATTTGACGGTTTCTCTTCAGTTCCTATGTCTACTTATCAACTTCTATCCTCTCCTTTTTACTAGGCTATAGAATATTTCCTTTAATAAATCCACCCCTAAGGGATTTGTGTGTCCAAAAGGTGTACTCCTCCACACCTGTCAGCTTTCTCCCAGCCTTTAGTTTAAAAACTGCTCTATGACCTTTCAAATTGTACATGCCAGCAATCTGGTTCCATTTTGGTTTAGGTGGAGTTCATCCTTCCTGTATAGGGTCATCTTTCTCAAAGGGTTCCCCAGTTCCTAATAAACCTAAGTCCCTTCTCTGAACACTATTGTCTCATCCACACATTGAGACCCTGCAGTTCTGCCTGTGTAACTGGCCCTGGCTGTGGAACCAGAAGCATTTCAGAGAATGCTACCCTGGGGGTTCTGGATTTTCATCTTACGTAGCAGCCTAAATTTGATACTTAGAACTTTTAATAGTGATCCCCTAACGTGGGGGATCTCAACCCGAGGGTTGCAGTACCCAGGGGAGATTGCAAGCATGTGTTGGAGGACAGGGACAGCAATCACCCAGCCCTTCCCATATTGCCAAATGTTGGGGGTCCCCATACCACGGGAAGAGGGATCTTGGTATGGAAAATGTAATAAGGTCCCACTGTGGGAGTGGCTGGCCTAGATTCTTATTCGCAAGCCAAGTTTTTCTTCCTTTTGTTTTATGTTCAACAGCAACCGTTGAAAACTCTGCAGTGGCATTGAACAGAGCTGTTGTATTGAGAAGAAGCTGCTCCAGTTTTCCTCAGAGCACCATTGTGAAGGTTCCCGTTCTGGGCACCAGAAGCCATTATGATCAAGTACATAGAGTGGAGCGCGTAGCTGAAAATTAATTTTTTTTTTAATTAAAATCTACATCTGTGAGCCTCTCACTGGAAGCCACATTTCTGCTGAGAAATGGCACTGACGCTATGGGCCCAAATGGCAGAGACTGGAAAGCCACTGTCCCTCCCAGCTGTAATCCTGGTGCAGCAGCCAGCAGATTTTGTCCTTCAATATTTAAAGAGCTGCTGGGTGGTGCCTCATGAAAAAGGGTTTGAAAATATTCCAACTACAGTGAACCATTTTTGCTTGTGCACAATATTCTCTCTGTGTTTCTCGTCCTTCTTTACTTGTTATTAAATATCAGACAAGTTCCTTACATCTGGCCCCCTCTGTGCGTGAAGCTGCTCAGAAATTGGGTGCAAAGGTAGTTGTAAGCTGCCTTCATGTCCTCTTATTGTGGGACTGGCTAGATTCTGGTGTGATTCCCAAGGCTCAATTTAGAGCAGCCCCAGATTTCTGTTTTAATTGCCCTGACTACCATTCTGGTAGGTGAGGATTGCTCTCAGAAGGTCCTTGAATACATCCTCTTTTCTCCAGCCATTTCTCATATGCTGGGCCACGAAAGGGGTGGCATAAAAGCTGCTGTGCTGGCAGATTTCTCAGGTATCTGGTTAAGTCAGTTTTCTGGATGCCTTTTGCATCAATATAGGGTGTCAGTTTCTGCTTCCATCCACTTCCCCACCTGGTCTGTTTGCCCTTCCCAGTGATGATCAACCAGATGATGTCCCAATGAGCAGAATTTGCCTCTGAGTAGTCAAGGGCACTAGGATTAAATCAAAATGTTTGGGAAAGCAAACAGATACCAGGAGAGGTTTTAATTTCTCATCTTTTCTACCTTAATGGATTAAATATAAAATTCATTTCATGTGATCCTCAGTGCAGCTATACAAGCATCATCAGCGAACAGCTGAAGCAGAGTTAATTACATTCCACTGTACTGTTCTCTCTGTGTTAGGGATGGTGTGAGACAGTGTTTGAAATGTGTTACTAATTATTTGGATTCCAGAACTTTTCTACATGGTTAGCATGACTCACCCTCCCCTCCTTCCCTAATCCTTGCACTGCTGAGCTAGCTTAGGTATGTCTCTTGAGCTGGAAATTACACCTTCTGGCTCCAGTGTAGACAAAAATACACCAAGAGTCTTTACCCTCTGGATCTGGCATTGTGCCCCAGAGATGCCTGCAGCAGCGGCATGGAATCATAGAATTTCAGGGTTGGAATGGACCTCAGAAGGTCATCTAGTCCAACCCCCTGCTCAAAGAGGGACCACTCCCCAATTTTGGCCCCAGATCCCTAAATGGCCCCCTCAAGGATTGAACTCTCATCCCTGGGTATTGCAGGCCAATGCTCAAACCACTGAGCTATCCCTCCCCCAACCTATCATGCTAAAATGCAATTTAATTTGAATAGCTGTGGTATGTTAATGGAATGTTATGCTAAACTCCTACACTGATTCCTGCTCGCATGCACAGGGTGAACTGATTTCCAAGGACCAAGTTGTGCCAGCATGGCATAGGGTAAGTGTGCTGTCCCACGGGAACCTCCAGAATGCACGGTGCCTCCTGCAAAGCTGCCGAACCACCACGTTGGAGGATCCAGAGTGCACTCTCCTCTGCTATTTGGTGCAGGGTTATGACTTCACCTCTTCTTTGCATCTCCAGCCCTTTTGGAGTAGCCGCCAACATCCCTTGTGCTCAGGGCAGTGCAAGGGCTCTAACTGTAGCTTGCCCTGACTTAGGGCCATAATGTGGAGGAGGAGGAGAAGGGAAAGCATGCTTGTGCCTTATCCTCCCACTTGTGTATCCACATAGAGACTGGTTACAATCTGGCACCATATTTGGAGATGGGAAGGGACTTTCCACCATGGAGCATTGCTAGAGTCCTGGGAGTTTTCTACCATAGAACTGTGTGGCATTTTTGTGACATATCCATTGAGCCAGGTTTGCTGCAAAGGTCACTAGGATGCCCAAAACCATTTAAGCAAGACTGAACAAAGTTTCAGACAAAACTGTGGGTTGGGTGGAAACCACAGGTCAGATCCTCAGCAGCTGTAAATCAGCTTCACCAGCAGAGAGTTTGGTCCGAAGTTATCACCCACATTTGAATCACAGATCACAATTTTATAGAAAGGGTCCATTTATAAATAGTTTATAAAGGGTTAATACCTTATGAATAGATGTTACCAGCATGTTACAGACATGAAGAACATGGATTGTAGATGATTAGATGCACATTAGTAGATGGCTATAAGCCACCTGTGGGACTCTCTAACTGTCTATACCCTCTGTTTTGCCATTTATTAAAACCTTAATTAACTATTTATTAAATATTTATACACATATCCTTAATAGAAAGTATCTGGATTTACTTAACTTGAAACAATTATGTGACGAAGAGATTGTTCCAGATTCTGAATTTCCAGATCTATTTTAAAAAAAAAAGAAAAAAGAAAAAAAGCAAACCAAAATTCTCCCACTCTCTTGCCAAACTGAAAACTGGCCACTCATTTTTTTCACTAGGTCCTTCCAACATTTGATGTGCCTTTTCCTGCAGCTGTAAAATGCTTCTCAGTGAGCTGAGGAGTCTTGTGCATGGACAGGAAATAAGTGAAAATAACCGTTAACTTCAGGCTTCATGGGAAAAGGAAGCAAAAAAAGGTCACCACTTGCCAAATGGAAATGAGCAAAACCAGGAGAGGGCTGGCTTCTGTGCATGCAGTGTTTGCAAGAGGGGCTAGTTACACAGCTCTGCAAGCTCAAGTTGTCCGTCTGACCACAGTGAAACTGAGCAAGGATGATGTAGGGGGAATATCAGGAAACATTTCCTGATAGTGAAGCCTGTTAGACTGTGGAATGATCTTCCAAGAGAAATGGCGGAAGTCCTGTTGCTAGAGTCAATTATAGAGTAGTCTAGACAAAACCCAGGAGGGTATTCTCTTAAGGACCAACCCTGCGTTTGGAAACGGGGATGGGGTATGGAAAACATGACCTTTTCCACCTCTCTCTAACTATGTTGGAGGGGCCACCTATATGGCTCAGAGGGTAGGCCAATATCTGTGACCCCCTCTACAGTGAATGCCAGCAAAGATATTAACCATGATTATGGTTTTGTGATGTGGACTAGGAAGCAGACATCAATTTATTTCTGACAGGCCAGCTATCATGCAGGAGATGGCTCTGTCTTTTGGGCACTACTTTTGATTTGGGATGGATCTGAACCAGTTAATGCAAGGCAAAAAGCTCTATGCTCTCTTACTCCTGAGTCGATCAGCACTCCAATGATTTCTGTCTTCCAGCTTCTGAGGGTGCAATGAAAACAAATTAGGCCTGTAAAGCTATTTAAAACACTTGAGTGCCATGTTCAGCACACAGCTACGTTGGGCCGTCCCTTCATTAGGCCATGTGTGTTACTCAGCAACTAGACTAGCAGAGCCACCAGTAAAAGGAGCTTGTGTAGTAACATAAGGTTACATTGTTTTATTTTCCCTTTCATTACAGAGCACGGGCCTGATTCCCTGGTACATTTGGGCTGCTTTGCTATCTTCGCTGATGCCAAGCAGTGCTAACCCTTCAGCATCTAGACACCTCCTGATTCCCTGCAGTGAGAGAGAATCTCTGGGAAGTGCAGAGCTGCCACCTCTTGCTTGGCTGCTGGCACAGAGGGCATGGCCAGGGATCCCTTATGCCTGGCTGATTGCTAGCTCCTGGAACAGCTCCTTGGAATTTTTGGCAGCTGACATAAATTCAATTAGCCTTCAGGCTGCTCCAATATACGCTTGGGACTGAAGTGATCCCTAAATAGTCCCAAAACTGTGGGAGCACGAGCATGGTTACAGACCCTTGCCCCCTAACACCACCACCTTCTGAACTGCATCAAGCAATCCTGAAGCACCACCCAGGATCTGGACCCACACCTTACACTTATCATAATAACGTTTTGCCAGGCTCTGTGTGGGGGAGGTGGTGGGTGGTGGTGGTCTTGATAAAATAGGAATTATATTTTTGTCCTATCACGTAACTGTGCCTTAAAATATATTGCACAAAATTCTAGCCATCCATTTTGCAGTCAAGTTGTTCAATTGAAAATTTTATTTTAGAGAGACAAGGTGAGTGAGGTAATGTCTTTTATTGGACCAACTGCTGTTAATCAAAGAGACACACAGCTGTTCTTCAGGTCTGGGAAAGGTACTCCAAATGTTAAAGACAAGGTGAAATGGGCAGTTAACACCTCTACAGCCAGAGGACAAAGGAGGGTTCGTGGATTACAGATTGTAATAAGCCATACATCCAATGTCTTTAAGGAATCCGTAATTTTTAGTGTTGAGCAAAATTATGAATTTAAGCTCCTAGGCTTGTCTTTTGAAGGTGTTGTGCAGATTTCCTTCGAGAATGAGGATTAAGAGGTCAGATATGGAGTGATTGTTTTGTGAAAAGCGTTTGTGCCATGGGTGATATGGCATTTTTGTCCTTTTTTTCCCTGTGTGAGCTCATTTGAGAGCTTAGTTATTATTTTCTGATTGATAAAGTGCAAAATTATTTTCTCCTTTTGTCAATAGATGAGCAAGTCCCCAAAAATCAGATACTCTTCTTTAAAGTAATCTCTATCTATCTATCATGCTAATTTCATTCGAACTGTTTTGTTTTTTTTAAATGCATTTCATAAGCCATTAAAATGAATGTGGCCCTTTAAATTTCTAAATACCGGAGGAGATCCCATTAGGTCTTGTCCTCCTGTCAGTGTCTGAATGTGGATATTGAAGTCACAGATGCAGAGGAAATGTGCCCAGTTGGTAGATAACGCCTGACTGCCCTTTGACCCTCAGGTTAAACTGCTGTCTGGGCTCTGCAGTCCAGTAACCTAGTTCCAAGGAATGGAAAGCTGCCAGTTATCTGTCAGGATGCCAAGGCATTAAATCTATCAGAGGGAGACAAAGATATAATATGTTTTAATGTCCTTTCCTTTCATGCCCCTCTTTGTTAGAAGAGATGGGGGGAAATATATTTCATATACTACCCATTGTGAGTCCCTGATTGACTATATATTCATATGTACCAAAGCAATGAGATTAAGTCACCTACATTCTAGAGAAAGTAAATATGCTATTTATCTTTGGACCATCACACTCAGGGTTTTTCAACTGATGCATATTAAGGCACATCATTATTTATTTGTTCTTTATTATTCAGTAGCCCTAAGGATTTTTTCAGTCTGCTGTATTATAGGTAAACTGGTGGTTTATCAAGCTAATACAATGAGACTGATAAGCCAAAGCCTGACTCCTAGAGCCTCTGGTGTAATAAGGGAAAGGACAGGAAGAAACAGATGCATATAGTTTTGATTTGATCCTGATGGCACTAAATAGATGAGTGATTGATTGTTGTTGTTTTTGTTGTTTGTATCTGGGCAAGAGACCAAAGCCGTTTGTTTGCACATTGAATTTGTCACCGAAAATGCCCCCTCTGACCTCCCGGGCATTCCCAGCTAACATGGTGCAGAGAGGCATTTGGCTGTAGGGTTAAAAAGGAATGTCCCCCTTAAATATACTCAAATAAGTTATGGCTGCATTAGTGCCTCTGACTGACTTGTGATTGCGTAACTTTATTTCAGAACATAACCAACAATAAAAAAGTGCACCCCTCCAGTAATTCCATGGTCCATTTTAACCTTTTCAAGCTTTTAAAAAATGCCTTGACCCCGCTTCCCGCTGCCTTTAAAGGCTGACTGGTTAATATTAGTAAAACCCATCTTCATCATCTCCTTCATCTCCCCTATCTCAGTTTGGTGGCCATTAAAAAAATATTTCTGAATGCATGTTTGGGGTTTGACTTGAGCTCAATGGATGCCATAAACCACGACAACACAATAAGTTGACTCTTTCCTCTGAGTCCATATTAAACCGATACTGTTTAATCTCTTTTGCTGTTGGAGATGCCACTCTTTGATTTGATCTACATAAGGCCCATGTCTGAGCACCTTTAATATATCTTTAATATATTTATCCACACAACATGCCTGTGAGGTAGGGCAGTGCTATTATCCCTGTTTTACAGATGGGGAACTGAGACACAGAGAGACGAAGACTGAGATTTTTAAAGGTATTTAGGCATTTCTGTGCTCAGCGCTGCAATACTGAACTGATTTAGGAGCCTAAATCTGATTTTTCAGAAGAGATTTAGACACTTGAATCTAAATCCCACTGATTGTCAGTGGGAAATTGGCTCCTAAGTGTCTAAATCCCTTTTGGCAATGAGATTTATGGTCCTAAATCCATTAGGCATTGTAATGCTGAGTGCAGCAATGGCTAAATACCTTTAAAAATCTGGGCCTAAGTGACTTGCCCAAGGTTACATTGCAAGTCTGTGTCAGAGCAGGAAATGGAATCTGGGAGAAGGAGGGGTTTAAGGTCCTGAGCTAAAACCCTTCCACAGTTTAGGAGCAAGAATAAGGGGGTGACTGGACCTATTTCAAACTGGATACCTACATTCTTCCTACCTAAAATTCCTCCTGTAGTTTCAGCGGGAGAAATTATTCATTTCCTCCTGCTGTTACTACTGCGTACTGCTGCTGCTGCAAAATGCTGCCAGCTTCACTCCAGAGGTGCCTGCCTTCCGGGGTCAGGTGCAGTGTCCCAGGGAAAGATACTTATGGTATTTTTTATTAATTTTTTTTTCTGCTCATTGAACTTTTTGCTCCCAAACCTAGCCCGGCCACTGGATGTGAGTTTTATCTTGCTCGTCGGACGTTTGAAACCAGGACGCCACCTTAAAGAAATCAAGGCTATGTCTACCCTTGGAGCTTGGCATGTGATTCCCAGCTCAATTAGACATATTCACACTAGTTCTCAGTGAACTAGTGCACTAAAAATAGTAGTGTAGTCCCAGTGGCAGGGGCAATGCCGAGCAGTGGGAGAGGCTAGCTGAGTTCAAACCCGCCTGGACCCATGTACGCATACTGGATGGCTAGACCCTCTCGCTACTGAGCATGCTACTGCTGTTACATTACTATTTTCAACACGCTAGCTTGATGAGAGTTAGCACTAGTGTGTCTTCTCGAACTGGGAAGCACACCCCTAGCTCCAAGTGTAGAGAGACCCAAAAGTTAACAAACAAACCCTGATCACTTATTATTCACACCAGTGCATATGCAGGTGCTTCTTGCCCATGCTGAAATGTGCCCAGCACTTCTTCATGCTCACTATTTTTATGTGTTTATTTTTATTTTTTATTATTATTAATCATTTCTCATATAAGGTGTCCGTCACCCTGGAATCTTGGTGGTTTTCCATGGTGTAGATGAATGAGTTCTTGTCAGACGAAACAAGCCAAGACCAACTTCCAAGCTGAGCTAAAGGTGATAAGTACTCTTGTCATAATTGGACCGACAAATTTACTCTGGTTAGGAGCTCAGTTGTGAAAAGTATATACAATTTTATAAGAAAAAAATACAATGACCTATAACAACAAGTGCCGATGGAAAATAGGTCAAGTTACTTTCAATAATGAATGCTATAAGCAGTTGCAAGAGAACCAGACAGAGAGACTAAATTAGTCCAAACAGGCCTTGAAGTATATCAGTGTCGTCTTTTTCTATATTGAAATCATGCTTGCTGTTAAACAAGGGTTTGGTATACAGAGACTTTAGCCTGCTTAGTAGCATGGCACACACACATTGGTCCATATATTCCATCTAAAACCAGTACCACATAGAAGTTTAACAAGTTTACGGGGCTTCCTTTTGACTTAGTTAGTAGGGTGAATCTCAGTTTGAATCCTCTCTGCATTAGTATGTAAGATGCCCATATAACAAGTGGAAGATTCCGCAGATTGGGCACTGGTTGGCAGAATTAACTGACACACATCTGCAACAGGTTGGCGTACACTGCCCACATAAGCGCCAGGAGCTGGTGGACACTGCAAACACAAATTGCACTGGGTTGGTGGACCCGACGCCCACTGTTGTTCAATCTCCCTTTATTTTTGCATTAGTTCCATCTCCTTCCCCTCCTCACATCTTCAGTTCTGTGTTCTCTCTTTGGGGGTGGGGGTGGCAGCAGTGATTACATCTGCTGGCGAGGACAGCACCCATACGAACGCATCCATTGTTTTCTTTCATCTCCTTCCTAATGGAATGGAAAATGGAGCATAAAAATATCCCATGGAAGGTTAAGTGCTCTCTTCTAACTGCGGTGGCTTTGGAGGAGTCACTGAAGCAAGGTCTGTGCAGGGTAGAAATTGCGGGGGATGGGCTGTATCTTTTTCTGTTTGGATGAAGCCGTGTTATTACAATTAACATTAAAGCGGGAATGCACAGGGCGAAGGGGAGAGAAGGCGAGGAAGCACTTTTATGGCAGGAGATGAAGCCTGCCCCGTAGACTGTAATTGAGACAGTCCAGCCGGTCTCTCTAAGGTCATTTGTTTTTATGTAAGGCAAAAGGTGTAAAACTGGTATAAGAAATCCAAACAGGAAGGGCCTGAATGGCACATGTGGAAGAGCTTAACAAACACACACTCAGCCCAGGCTATGGGCTGCTGCTTGTCAGCTAGAGCCCGACTGAAATATACTGGATTCAACGACATGCCTTGGAGAAACCAGCAGAGGCGCTGATTTTGAAAGATGAATCTCTGAGGGGTTATGGACTGCACTGTAAAGATGTCACTGCACTGAGCTCTGAGGAATCCACTCTCGTTAGCTTTGAGATGACAGATGCAGTTGGTTGCCCTGTTAGGAAAATGCAGTTTGGGTGGCAATGGAGTGCAGAGAGAGCAGTGGCTCTTTATAAAGTCTCTGTTGGATGACAGTGCTAAGGCCACCTTCACTTGTGCAAGAGGAGAGGAGACAGCTGCACGTTGTTTTAAAAGTATTGGGGTGGAGGGGGTGGGTAGGGAGGAGGAAGAGGAATAAAAGGGGATGAAATACTGAGAATAAAAGTTAATTAAAAATAAAATCAAGAGGAATGTGTCTCCAAGGCCACTTCTTTCGCAGAGACCACCTGTCAAACATTTCCCTGTCTATAAACCCCAGTCTGGGAACCAATCTATGAGATAGTTCTTTAATTTTTAATGCCTCTCTCCTGGCCTCGGAGATGGCTCTTACAGACAGAGGCTGTCACCTGTAAAGATACAGATGTATATGATGCACGCACCAAAAGTGAGTGCTTGGAATTCAGGAATTGACACCATTTGGGAGAGGGAACTGCCAAAGGAGATTGTGAAACTGTGGAGAATAGAGTGTCTCAGCAGTGTTAGGGATTGTCAGCTCTTTATTTAAAAAAAAAAAAAATGGTTTCAGGGCAGTTGAATTGACAATAGAAGGGGATGTGGCCTGCAGCCAGATAATTAGAGGTGTCGCTCATGCATAAAAGTGGGAGTCAGGAGCTCCTGAGTTCTAATCCTCACCCCCTCTGTCAGGCAAGACCCTTAGCCTCTCTGCCTCAATTTCCTCATGTAAAAGTGGGGATCATAATTCGTTCTAACCTAACTCACAGGGATGTTACTTGAGAGGCTCAATTAGTTAATATTTGTAAAGCATTTTAAATAATACTAATTAATTAATGCTTAGCAGATGAAAAGCAAATATTGTTGTTGTTAAAGTAATAGCTAACCACCCTGCTGAAAGACACAAGCAGGGTACTGATTATTGAAATCATTTTTAGATAGTGCTACAAATGTCCATGGAGCTTTATAAACCTCAAGTTATGGTCCTGTCCCCAAAAGAGAGAACAATTAGTTGGCTCCATCTTTGTTGTTAGATATTGTTGTGTCGGATATTTTCAGAGACAAAGAGCAAACAGATACTTTCAGTCAGAATGGCCTTTATTTTAACCATGAAACCAGAAGGAAGAAAAGCAAAGTGTCTGTGAGAGATGGCAAGATGCATACATCTTACAGTTTGCACTCAATTCTGGGAACAAAATGGTTGCTCAACTGGGCAGCCAGGGAGAGTGCTTCGAAATGCCAATGTGTAGTACTCGGGACATAAAAGGTCCCCCAGTTTCATAGCTGTATGCAGCACAGGTCAACATCTGTGCACTTAAAGCACATGAATTACAAAGCATCTGGGGCAGGGGGTGGTGTGGGGGGTTTAAGTAGCTCAGGGGATGGATAATGGCTAGGCAGACTGGCTTTGCCTACAGCTTTTGGCTCCAGGCTTGGGCTTGCAGGCCCCAGCTCTGTCTTTCTCGCCTCCAGCTACATTTCTGGCACTTGGCTGGCTGCAGGGTGTATGGGGTTGATGGCTAAGGTTGTCTCCTGTGCCAGCCAACCAGATTGTCTCCTTTGCCCTAAGCTCCTCCTCCTTCCTTCAGAGAGAATCAAAAAGGAGAAAGAGAGAAGCTGAGCCCACTGATAGTTATGGCAGGTGCAATTTGCTGAGAAAAGGAGGTACTGGAGCCAGGTGGGGAGGGATTTGGGGGATGAGTGGGAAAGGGAGAAGCTGGGGGTGGACTGATGGGCTTGGAGCATTTGTGAAGTGGAGCGTCCACTTTTGGTGGTTCTGAAAATTATACAAATTTATTTCCTTAGCCTCTTCACCAAGCCCAAGCTGGGCTGTGGGTAAACACTCAGGCAGACACTCGGTCTGTCATGTCTGGATGGCACTCACAGATCATGCCTTATCTAATGATATTTCTATGACTTCTGTCCTATCCACAGTGCCCTGCTCCAGCTATATTCTCCTTCTGGCCACCATAGCTCCTCCCTTTCCTGGCATTTCTAGGTCTAGCTCTGTCCCAGAGTTCATTGCTGTCCTTGCAGTGAGGGACTGGTGCCTGCATAAATCCTGCTGGGTTCCAGGTGGAATGGAAGCTGGCTGCTATGAGGAAATGCAGGCACAGGTAAGACCTGGGATGAGGGAAAAGAGATTGGGTCGAACCTAGTGAAGGGAGAGGAATTTCCTGGAATTTAAAGATACATTTACCTGTGCTAAACTTTAACCCAAGGAAAGGGACAGGGAGACTTTCATCTCTTGGTTACCAGTGTATTATTTTTTTCTAATTGGAGCCCATTTTGTTCGTGACAAACAAGGGATACCAGGCAATAGCTATTTAGTCTGTGGTCTGTATGAAATGAATTGGTGGTCTCCATCTTCTTCCTAGTGAATATGTGTCCACATCAGAAATCCCCCCACCACAGATGGTTGGTCCCCAGACAATTGACGCCCAAGACATAGGCAGTCTCAGCAGAGGAGATCTCTCCAAGTTCCACCTTGCAGCATGATGATAGGAGAGTTGACGAGAAAGTGTGCACTGCTTCTGCTCATGCTGTACCTTTTGTGGAGAAAAATAGATGTCTTAAGTTTCCAGGGCTATTAATCTGGCACATTTTTAGGAACATTCAATTTGTTTGGAGGAGGGGGGTGGGAAATAAACTATAGAAATAAAATTACTATAATTGAATGTAGTTCCAGTTATAGTGATACGAGGGCTGTAAATTTGCACTTGACGTTTACAATGTCAGGTTTGTAGGTCTCTGATTTTGTTGCTTAGGGATGACTTGTGCTGTAGAGGAGAATCTGTTTGTATCAGCAACTTAGGATGTCTCCAGGGGATCCCCAAATTGTCATTTGTTTGGTAACAGTTGCCTTTTAGTGCAACACTTTTAACATTTTTGCTGTGGTTTCAGAGTTGTCTGCAAGCCCTGTTCAGCTGAGCCCAGGAGCAGTTGTCGGATATTCAGATACTATACAGATTCACAGGGCATAAATACCTAGGTTGATATGAAGGAGCCTCTCAAGACAGGGTGAAGCAGGCCAGACAGTTAGGTCACAGTCTACCATGCTGACCATTTTGTCTCATTTCATCTATCCTTATCCACCCGTTGTCTCTCGTCTTACACTGAGATTGTAAGCTGTTTAGAGCTGGGACAGTCTCTTTGTTCTGGGTTTGTACAGCACCTACCACAATTGGGTCCTGGTCTATGACTGAGGCTCTGAGGTGCGACACGAATACCTTTAATAATAGGTCAATGGCTCACTCTCCATCCTCCAGTAACTGCAACCACCTTTCTGTTTGCGAGGGCTTCCTGGAGAGTGAATAAGTGAATATTTGTTGCATTGGAGTGAGATTGTTTCTGGCTCCAGAGATGAAAGGTACAGCAGGCCGAAGGCCATGCAGGCATTGCCACACTGTCATTCTTCTACACATGCCAGCCAATGGGTCTCAGTCCATTTCTGGAGGGGCTGTGTCTGAACACGAAAAAGCAGTTGATCACCTTTGTCGATAAGGAGCAAATGAAGGTTGGCTTTGTGCTGCAGACTTCTGCTGTTGGGAACTGGGCTGAGACCCACCAACTCATTGCTCTAACTACAGCACCACATAAGAGTTTTGTGCTCTACAAAAATTAAAATCAATTGTTATGAGTGAAGAGGCCTATTTATAACTGAATTGTACATCTTCTAAGCCTTGTCTTGAAGCTGGGATCTTGCAGGAGGAGCAGAAAGATAAAAATAGAATTGGAATCCATTAACATGCTTATTCTGTGCCAGACCAGCTAAGTCACTTAGAAACTTTTCAGTCTTGGTATTTTTTTTCAGTGTCTTCGATCGTGTTTTCATGTACAAACATCTTCAGGAAAATATTGATTACTTAATGTATATTCCGTGACAACCCACTCCGAATGGATTAAGTATACTCTACTCAATGAAGCAAAGAGGTGTTGATGAAGAGAAATTGAACTGTATCCCTGAGATAATGTTCTCTCTCTTAAAATAGAGAGTATACAGAAACCAGCTCTGCACTACATTGTAATAAAAAAAAAGTGGCTACATTGTGAGTGTCATAAAACTAATATTCAGGACATAATTGTAAGTTGCTGTAATGTCAAATACTTGATATAAACTTCTGATGACTTTCAGTTGAGGTCTTGAGAGCTTTGTGGCCGCTGAAGATTAAGCAAAAATGGGATTTCCAATTTGGCAATTTCGAGTTTGGATAGTTACGTTCTGCTTCTCTAATATTCCCCTTGCAGTTTCAATTGGTATGATATTTATCTTCACTTCCTGTCCTCAACTGGTGTATAAGTGATTCTGCACACTGTTAAATAGCTGCTGAGCTCCACATCAGAGTTGGCTGTGTTTCAGTGCTGGAAGGTGTTTTCAGAGCCTTATCTTTCCCTCTTCTTGTATACAGAAGACAGATGGAATCCAAAGGGAGTTCTGGGTGTAGAAGGACAGTAGAGTGAGTGTTGCCTGTTATTTGTGAAGTGCTTTGGGATCCCGATGGATAAAAAGCCTTAAATAAATGTAAGAGATCATAGTAAATGGACAGAAAAATAAATAAGAAAGAGCCACATGAACAGAGGGCAAGCAGGTTAAATCAGGTAAAAGAACAGGCGAGGAGACTTCCACTCCAGCTCAAGAGTAAATTCTTAGTGTTGGTAGCGCAGTCCATGAATGGTTCATGGAAGGATGAAGGGGTGCTGCCATTCCCATCTTCCTGACAGCGTGATTTAAAGTAGTGTTGTTTTTTCTGTTTAGTTTCTGGCATGGCCTTGTGTCTCACTGTGCCCTTGAAAAGGAAAGAACCAAGTTTGTTTTGCTTGTTGACATTTGTCTTTAAAGGGTGAGTGGGCAGGTGTGCTTGCTGGGTACCTTTCAGAGCTGAAGCCCCTGAAGAGTAACAAAATGATAATATTGTGCGGACTTAACATGCCTGGTTTACTTTTGTCTTCATTGTGGTTTTTTATGCTACCATTATACTTTGTAATAGACATAGTCAGCATGTAGTCTGTAGCATGAGCCAGCCTTCAAATACAAGTGTTTCTTTGCAGGAGATTTTATGCTGTTGTTTTATATAATTTTTGATATTCAGTCAAAAAGAAGCCTCTGAAGAGGGATCTTTCTTTGCTAATAGCCATCATTTTTATATAAAATCGAAGGTATTCATATTAAGTCTTCATCTTCTATATCTCAACTAGTAACAATATCACAGCTACTCCCTCCTGACAACTATATTCATTTTTCATTAAAGATATTTCATGTTTTATTCAGGAATTTAAATGAAGCTATCAGAGCTGTAATAGCATCAGTTTGGGCTAACTATATCTCATTCATGCCAGCCTCAAGAGTTCTAATTAATATATTTTTAGCTCCCTGGCTGTCTTTAGACTGAACAGTTGAGTGCGAAAGACGGGGGAAGGGAAGGAAAAAAAAACAACCTTCACCCCCATATTCAGATTTGCAGGGGAAAATCTCTGAAAGAGGGAATGTGGGCAATTATGTATTTCCAGTCCTTGTTTTGCTCTTGACTATTTTCAGCTCAGAAATAACTTTCAAGAAGTAGAGACCTTTCTGAAAGAGGGTGGGGGGTGGGGGACAAACATTAGTAAGATTTATTCTTTACTGATCACTTGTGAATTATACAGTTGTGTAACTTTTGTTTTGTTCCTTTCTCCTCCACACGTACCGTGGGATTTGCATTCCATTTTTGGTGATCATTCCCCTTGACCCTTTTCCCCCCAACGTATTCCGAACACACAGCTTGTTAAAATAAAAATTGTTGAGTTTCGCAAATATGGTCAGGAATGCAAACAGGCTCCTATTAAAGTTCTTAATGTGAAAAAGAAGCTAATTTGGTGCCAGCATTATTATCGATAGGAGAATTGAATGGTGGATGGTAAGGTTCTATCTTCTCCTTCCCCTCTTTTCAGTGGTAGGAAATGAAGCTAGGATTTTCTTTTTTTATGTCATTCTGTCATTGGAATTCATAGCACTTGAATTCACTTAGAAGCCCGAACTATTTCCTCAAATCACTTCAGTCTCTGTGACTCTCTCGGGCTGTAGTTTATAAATCACTCTTGTGGTGGACTATCTAGAAGGGATCAAGACCCCTGGAAGCTTGAGTCATATTGAATTGCATTGTGTAGCGGAGTGTCATTAGGAGTTTACTGTAAGGGGGCAAAAAGAGGCCTTATAAATAGGCTAATTCAGCTGGCACTTATATGTTTTAAAGGTGTTATTGAAGATAGAGGACGGTAGCATTATTTGCTCCCAATTTTGCTCTCATCAGCTTCAGCTAAGGGGTGGCTTTGGAATAGCAGAGGAATAGAAGTTTTAGAGAGAACCTGTCTCAAAAACCTGGATTTTTTTTTTATTTAAGCAACTTCTAGGGATCATTTAGGGTTTATTTAACTTGCTTCAAAGCTTGCAGGTAATCTAGCCTATATTGTCTCAAATTGCTGCAGTCTCTCCACCTCCATGGCATTCCCCTTTATCTTATTTCCAATCACTTCGAAGATGTTCTCTTCGAAAGGTCTGCATAGTAACGTGTGTGCATTTGAACAAGGGTTTTCTGACAATGAAATTATTTTTGCTGGGAAGTTCACATAACAGCTGCATTTTTCTGTCTGATTAGACAGTAAGGCAATGCCAAGTAAAGCATCTGTCTCAACCGGGATGATGGTAACAACAATGATTTTATTTGTGTGTGTTTCATTTCCAGATTAGTTAGCACGAGGTGTCCATGCTTTGGGTGTGGCCTCGCTGATGATTGTCGCCATTTGGCTGGGTTTTGGGGGTATCAAATACCTGGATATCCTTAGTGTGATGACAGGAGTGTCATGGTGAGAACAATGACCAGAAACAGGTGTACTGCATTCTGGGAGAAATGTCAGGAACTCTGGCTCATTGCCACTGCAGTTCAGTCTCTTCAGAAAAAAAGAAAAGAAAAGAAAAGTGCAGACCTCATTCCATGAAACCAGCTTCCATGCCATCTGTAGGGTTTTTGTGTTTGGTGTAAACAGGACCTGTGCGTGAGCGTGCGCGCACACACATGCACACACACACAGAAGTACTGTCAGAAGTTTGAAGGGCGGGGAGTTGAGTACACTCAGATGGGCTTATAAATGAGGTCTGGTGATTGGCTGGCCTTCACCAAGGCTTTACAGAAAGTGTTTCCTTGGGATTCAGTTGATGGGTTGCTTTGATACTCTGTCCTTGCACTTGCATAACCTGGATTGGAGTCTAGCCCAGTCCTAAGAGATAGAGGGTCACTCCAGTTTGATAGTGTAAGGTCAAAAACAGAATGAAGCTGGGATATCTCAATTGAGCTTCAAGTGTATAAAAGTATAAATCAAAAAAGCAAAATCCTTGAAGGGACATCTTGCAGCTGCCAGAGCAATGAAAAGCTTTAAAATAGTAGATTCAAGAACAGAAGAATCCTGTGGCCAGTGCAACTAATAATACCATCCAGTATCCACTTGGAGAACATGAAAATACTATTCTCATATGGAAAAGTATAGAACAAATTGTTACAAACAAGTCTGGACACAGATACTTTGCTGTAATGTCAAGCCAGCAGCAATCCTAATATATTACACACACAAATGTAATGAATGTGTGTATATATACAAATATAATGCATGCTTCTATATAAATTCCAATTTTTTAATGATCTTTTTAGCAAAATGCAACCTGAAAATCCGACTTGATAGCTCCTATAGAGCTCTGGCAACTGTTGGATTCCCCTCTTCTGTGTCCTTGAAAATTATGGATAGGCCCAAAGTTCACCCGTTTAGTCACAAAAGGGGAAAGAACGAGCTTTTTCATCCACATTACTACTGAACTCCACTGTCTCATTTTGCTGCAGGATACTAATAATTTTATGCTTATTTAAACAGACACATTTCTAGTGTATGGGCATATTCCAGAAAAAAAACTACATATAGCTCAGAGAACAGTTCTGACGGGCAAACACCTGATCCCCTTTAAAAAGAGATAAAAGGGAAACTATTCCCTTGCCAGTTTGCTACACTACAGGGGCCTTGCTAGCAGTTACACACTGGTAGCTTGCACTTCTGACTAGTACTCAGCACCACACAGGCTAAACTTGCAGGTATGATGTTGATAAATGGTTTGTGAAGACACCTCTTAAACCTACTGTAGCAGAACTTGTATGTATCAGTGAGTGCCTCACAATGATGTTTAGAAGCCAAAGTTTAAGAGTTCAGGATGTGCACATCTGCCAGTCAAACCCAGGTTGGGGGTGGATCTAACTGAAGTCTCAAGCTGCATCGGACTTAATCCCCACTGTTTTAAAGATTCAAAGAGTGTTTTGTACTGTCGCTACTGGTTTGATATCTTTATTATTATGTTCTGTGTAGAAAGCAAATATGGTGTTCAGAAATCTTATACAGGAGTTCTGATTTTTGGTTTTTGCTGGTGATACTTATAGTCATGCATTTAAAAAAAATAAAAGGTTGTAAGCATACAACATACACTATGTCTTAACTGTTATCTAGCGACGAGTCTTGAGTTGCCTTACACTGCCCTTGGAGGTGTCAAAAGCAGCTTAAAATCTTGGGATCTGCAGCATAGCATGGTAAAAGATATATGGGATGAACTGCTGGCCTCACTGAAGTCAATGGCAGAACTCTCATAGATCGCATGATTACTGACACTAGAAACAGATTTGCATGTCTGTCTGTTACCTATACTAGCAATCTAGGTTCTTTGGTGTCTGAGTGTCTAGAGAAAGAGACTAGACAGCAGTGATGACCCCAATCAGAGGGACCCTTCCCCGATGGTGCTGGAGAAAACTGCCTTGGTGTCTCTATATAGAGGGATGCTAATGTGGGTGTTTGGGGGGCCGTGGACTGTCCCACAGAGTGGATCACCATGACCACAGACATTCTGGGAGGGAGATACATATATATAACTTCTCTTCTCTTCTCTTCTTCTCTTATGGGGTCTCCAGGCTCTATTTCCCAGTTTAGGGGTGAGGAATCTGGTCTCCCCTTTGATCTCCTCTATAGGACAATGCTCTTTTACTTGGACTTTATTTGCACGTTCCAAATTGGTCCCCAAGAAAACTGTCCCTCCACTCAGGCGCTGATATTGGAGTAAAGCAACCCCAGAATAGGTGGGGGTTCTGATGCACAAGATTTAGTGTGAACCTTTGCTCATTTTTAATACCAAAGTTGAACTAAGCCCTTTTCGGAGGTTCTAAGATCTTTAGATACTAAAGTTATTTTGCTTCTGGTTTCCCTCCAGAACTACAGGGCACTTTTACAGTGTCGCCGATGAGAAGGGGCAGGGCCAGGAATCTTGTGAGAAAGCCGATTAGCATAAGGGTTCTAGTCCAGTCTGGCAAACTCAAGAGGTTCACTTTGTTCAGATAAGCTCTGGAGAATCAGAGATTCCAAAACTATCAAGTCAAACCTAAATATCCAGACCTAATGGATATTCTGAATGGAGTTTGGAGTCCTGATCACACTTTGCTACACTCTTTATACAAATCAAATGCAAATATCCAAACAGGATTTCTCACAGTTAAAAAAATGTCCCCCACATAGTAGGTTTTGTAGAATCTTTCAGTAATGTCCCCCACTCATTCCCTTGTTGTCCATATTTGGCTCAATAAGTCATTGTACATTTTTTCCTTTGTAATTAGCATGCTGAGAGACATCTGTCTAAAATAAATTAGGTAAATATTCAGGTGTGTTTAATTGCTGCTGATGTAATAAATTAGTCATTTTCAAAATCTTCACATTTGCTATGATTTTTTTAAAAAAAATCTATTAAAATAATCATCATAGCTGCTTGTATAATGTTCTGTTTTAAGCAGCTAATCCTTTTCACACAAGCGGTTTTTGCGTGTCACTGATGGTCAAAGTATATAAGCCCATCTGCTGTCTTTTATGGGAATAATCTGTGTCAGGAAGTGAAAATGCTGTGACTGTCTGCTCATAAAATTTCCTTCCAATTCTTCCATTGGGGCAGTAAGTGGCAGGTTCCAACACTCAGGGATTTAACCATGGATGGATCCCTTGTCACCTTCCAGAGGCATATTCCCTTGCCTCTAACTCAGCTTGCCCCACCCCAGCTCCTTGCTTCCTGGAGAACTTGGCTTCTGCAAGGTATCACATTGTGGAGACTGAAGTCACTTGAACCGGCTGTGGTGGTTTGTTTCTGTTTTTGTGAGGATAGTCTGGTGGAGACCTGCCACCCTCAATTCTTCATACTCCATGTGCTTCCTGCTCCACGCCCATGCACCTGGAACCCATGGAGTTCTCCTGAGGAAGGTGAATGGGCATGTCACAGAATGGGCAATTCCATGCCTCCTTAGCTGGCCTCGGTAGGTATAGGCTTCTCTCTGTGTCCACATATGGAGGGGAACATGGGGGCCAGAGCTGGTACAGTCACTATAAAGCCTTTTGGACTGCCTTTAGATGAAGGGTGCTGTATAACTGAGAAACCATGCAGAAGGAAGAGCACTGAACGTGCTCAACTGTTTAGCTTTTCTGCTTTTTAGGAAGCTTGTGCCTCTCTTTTGCAATGCAATTGTTATGCCTTCAGTTCTCTCTTTGCTGGGTCTATACAGTGATCATGCCTAAAGTGCACTTTGCTGTCAACAGAGATAGGCTGCCATTTTGTGTTCAGGTCAATGCAGACCGTTTCTAGAAAAGAATTGAACATACTTTGCTCTCTCACAATTCATTTTCTCTTTTTTTTGTTTTATTATTACCTATTTCCAAAATAAAGGCTGATTCTGATTGAAAGTACAGTGCTCAATCTTGAAGCCAAATGGCAACTTTGTCTGAGTAAGGACTGAGTAAGCCAGTGCATTCTTGTTGCTGACTATTGGCTTGTCAATTCCTGCGCGCCTTATTATAACTTGATCTCTTCTGTTAAAATGTTTCAGAATTCTCTCTCCATTCTGAAACCCATTAAAGTTTTCACAGCATCAGCTGCTTGAACCTGACAGCTCTTCCCTTTCCAAACGAGAAAGAAACTGCACCTACTCAGGGAAACTAATGATATTGAAAATCTGTCGAAAGGGGGAGCAGAGGAGAGAGGATTAAGGGCAAATCCTGGTTTGAATCCATCCTTTTGTTTTATGATCAACGTAGCCTCTGTCTGATGTATCAACAAAAAACAAGGAATTGAAATCAAATGAGAAGGGCTGGCAATAATATCAGAATATTCTGTAATGTTTCAGCAAAGCCACCATTTGGCTTTTGCCAGCAGGAGACTATTATTCCACCCCCCCTCTCCTTGCCAGTTACACGATATACTTGGGAACATGTTATCAAAGACTAAGAATCAGGCCAATGGCTGCTGATGTTAAAAGGACATGACATATGCACAAGGCAGGGCATAGGGGCTGGCTGCACATATTAAAGTCAAACACATCACAATCCGATTAGCAGAAATGGAGTGTGTGTGCTCTCTCTGGGTCCCCCCCCCCACCGCCCAAGTTATACTTTGTGCTTTTTTTATTGATTGATTTATTTTTGAAGGAAGTAATTCCCTTCCCAGCTTCTTGTGCACCTCTATGCCTCCCCACCCCCTCCCCACTCAACCTTGCTTTCTCACTTCATAGAGCTGCCTGAGAACAGGAATTCAAAGGGAAACTGGAAGAAAAAAATTGGAAATATTGCAAATGCAAAGAGCTCTCTAATCTCTTTCTGACCTGTCCTGTACAACCAGAGATTTCTGCAGATCTAACACAAATGTATAAATCTTCAGAGCTGGGAGGGAAGTATAAAAGCAACACGTGTTGTTTCAGGAGAATTTAAGCTAAAGGAAAAAATCTAATATGTTTTATTTTTTTTATTTTTATTTTTTGCTAGCTTACTGTTTTGAAGGAGACTTTTTCTTTAAAGGATGCCTTTAATTTCTTACACTGTTACATCTCACTCAATATATTAGTTCACCATCAAGGATTTGATTTTATTATTAAGTTCTTTTATATCTTTCTTCTAGTATTTCAGTGGGTGCAAGTGCAAAGAAAGCATATAAATGCCTATAGGGAGGAGAGATTTTCAGTTGCTGTTTCTTTAATGAATAAAATTTTCATTAGAGCGTAAAGCAATTCATGGCTGCAGCATGTTCTGTGTCTGTCCCTCACAATGGAGAATAAAGAATAGATTTTCGGAGATGAGGCTATGTAATATTCTGTTGAGGTTCTTAGGCTGTGCCCATCACCCTGGTATCTGAAAGCCTTCCAGCTGTTTATTAGGGCCCCAATCCAGAAAAGGACTTAAGCATGTGCTTAGCTTTAAGCATGTGAGTAGTCCCGCTGATGCCAATATCTCATGGTTTCCAAGTCCCATTGAAATCAATGCTTTGCTGAATAGGGATGGATTTACTCATGTGCTTAAAGTTAAGCAGGTGCTTTGGTGAAAACAGTGTGGGCACAAAGTTAAGCAAAGCAAATGGTCAGATAGTATGGGACTTTAGAAGGCATTTCTTTATACACAGCGTGGTTAATATATAGCATTACCTAGAGGAAATCAGTGCTCTGTGAGGAAGAGAATCTCCGATGAGGCAGGCAGACCTACATGGGGATTTTAGCTTCCTCCCTTCCTAAAACTTCCTCTATTCCTATAATCTCAGCGCAGATGTTTCCTTTTTAATCCCTGGCCCCAGCTGGCAACGCATCTCTGCTCTACTGTACTTAGTTGCAATTACTGTAGACATTAACTCTGCACATGGTTAGGAAATAGACTTTATTTCTAGCTGTTAAAAAACCTGATGATGAGCAAGATTTCCAAGGAAGAAATAGAAGTCAATTTGTTTTCTGATGAATCCCATTCCCCTGAAGAAATGTAATAGAAAATAAAGAGTCAGGGAAGAGCCTTGGAGATGACTGAAATCCTAAAGGTTATGCTGTGCAGTTCAAAATGCCCTCTTATGTATGGAGATGATCTCAGTGTTATTCATTGGGAAGGCATGTGATACATTTGTCCCACACCTATGAGAAACACCTGCCTGCCTGATTGTGATTTATTCTAATTTTCCATGCCCTAGAACAGTTTCAAGTGACCGCTATCTTTTTTTAAGAACAGGAAAATAAAAAAAACAACCCCACCCCAAAAACCTTACCATGACAATATTTCCACTTTCTATCCCCAAAGGTAAGATCCCTCTCTGTTCGCATGCATGCGTGGAGACGTGTGCACACATACACATATTACCCTGATTTAAAGCGTAGGATAAGGACGATCCAGCCTTGGATCAGTAACTCATTTTCTAAATATAAAAATACTACAGTAATGCAGAAGATGGAACTTCTGTATCATGAAAGATTTTGATTTTGGCTTCATCCCAAGCAGAACTGAAGACCGAGAGTTTTTAAATTCTCTGCAAAGAAAGATTCTGGAAAAACAATTGTTTTGGGTCATTTGAAATGTTTCATTTTGACAAAATTGTTTCATTTAGACTTTTTGTCTTGTTATGTATATTATTTCAAAGTTAAAAATTGGAATGTTTCATTCAGAAAATGGCAATATGGGACCTCTTCTCTGATTTTCTTCCACAATGAAATTCTGACCCAATTGCACCCCCAGTTTACAGGTAGAGAAGTGAAGTGAGTAGCACAAGGCCACACGGTTAGCCAGTGACGCATCCCGGATTAGAACCTGGGACCCCCTGAATCCTTCTAACTCCATGCTCATCCCTCAACCTATGACATTCATATCCAAATCCTGCATTATCAGGCCCAATTTGCAAAAGCATCAATAGATTTTTCATCTGGGTCATTTAATGAACCTGTGCAAATAGGTGATTTGGGTATGCACACACCCATCTGCAGACGGGGAAAACCTGAAGTGCACACTCACATTGGGCATGTACACGCACAATGGCGTCTGTCCATGCTTCTAAAATAATAGACCCAAGTCTTTACTCCGCTCTCACTTGAGCAAACTCTCATTGAAGCCAATGAACTGCTGAGTAAGGACTTCAAGGTGTGACTCAGTTTGTTGGAGAGTGGTTTAGGGGCTAGAACATACAACTGCAAGTCAGAAACTCTGGGTGCTAGTTGTGCTCTGCTATGGATCTCCTGCATGATATTGATAAATTGCTTAATATATTTCTGCCTCACTTTCTCCGTCTGTGAAATGGGGATGATGATAAAACATACATACTTGCCTACCTCAGAGGGATGTTGCTTGTTTAATGTTTGTAAACTACTTTGAGATTCTCTGTGTTAATGAAAAGTAATATTGTCATTTATACTCTTTTTAGATAACGTTTAAGGATTAAAATTGGAAAATGTGGTGCAGGGCTTCTGATCTCACTTTGTAGGCTGAAGTATGACTGATGACTTCACTACTTAGGCACCACAGGGAAGGGCGCTATGGAACATCCAAACTGGGTAAATAATTTTGCCCTTTGTTGTCAACTGTAATGATAGGTAGAGATACTGATATTTTCATGTGTTACGTGGCTGAGCTGATTCCTGTATTAGCCTCTGATCCCCAGAGACTTAGGTTTAAATTAAATGGAAGATGTGATAGCGGGTTCGGGTACAATACAAAATTACCTGCACCAGCCCCAAAATGATTTTTGTAATTGAAAAAACCTAGTTAATTCTATATTAAACAGAAAATGGAAATGATGATTTCCATTTACCCTCAAACTTTCTTTATTTTTTGGCCAAAAGCAGAAATAAGTAAAATACAGAAAAGCTATTTTTATGGTTTGACCCAGAAAGTGCTAGCAAGTCCTGGGAACCATAGAATATCCGGGTTGGAAGGGACCTCAGGAGGTCATCTAGTCCAACCCCCTGCTCAAAGCAGGACCAATCCCCAACTAAATCATCCCAACCAGGGCTTTATCAAGCCTGACCTTAAAAACCTCAAGGGAAGAAGATTCCCCCACTTCCCTAGGTAACGCATTCCGGTGCTTCACCACCCTCCCAATAAAAACGTTTTTCCTAATATCCAACCTAAACCTCCCCCACTGCAACTTGAGACCATTACTCCTTTTTCTGCAACAGAACAGGTTCTCATAAGACAATCATGCCTATCCCTAGACAAAGCGTATGTCTATACGCCAATCCTGGGATCCATTTGCAACTACTGTAGATACACCCAACTAGCGTTAAGCTCGCTAGCTCAGGTATTGGAGCAGTGAAGGAACAGCACAATGGACTTCAGTGCAGGGCAGTCCTGTGAGTGATTACCTGGGTTCTGGGCTACTGAAGCTTGTGTTGCTACAGGTTTCAGAGGAACAGCCATGTTAGTCTGTATTCGCAAAAAGAAAAGGAGTACTTGTGGCACCTTAGAGACTAACCAATTTATTTGAGCATGAGCTTCATCACATCTGATGAAGTGAGCTGTAGCTCACGAAAGCTCATGCTCAAATAAATTGGTTAGTCTCTAAGGTGCCACAAGTCCTCCTTTTCTTTCTGTGTTGCTACAGCTTCACTGCTCCAGGACCTGAACTGGCTAGATTAACGCTAGCTCAGGTATATCAACATGAGCTGACACCATATCCCATGATTGCCATGCAGGTAAGACAACTCAGATAAGCTTTGCTGGAGCTTCCAAACATTTGGCTGCTTATTTGAATCGAACCTTGGATAGTCTGCGGTTTGCCCCTCACCAGCTCCACCTAGGAATAGGCCATTGGTGACACTTTTTTTAAAAAAAGTTCTGGTTCCAGATGGATCTTATCTTAAGACCATATCGAAGATCTGAACATCCCCAAGCATTGGAGAACTTCACATTTAAATCCCTGGCAGCAGATCAGCACAGTGTTGCAAATGAATTGGTTGTGCTGCAGTGGCAGGCATGGCCCTTTGTGTGCCCTCACAGATCTTTGCATGTCTGGGCGTTGGCTATCTGGATGCAGGCGAACTCTCAGCCATAAGCACATGTGTATAGACCTGGTGGGAAACAGCTTTCCCCTCCTGTGAAAATCTTAGATTTAAAAAAAAAAAAGTTCACATCCTAGTTTAGGATGAAAAATCAAAATCTCAAAAATTTTCATGAACCTACCCCTGCCCTTCCCCCCCCCCCCAAAAAGAAAAAAAAATCAGTTCAGGACAATCAAAATGTTTCCATTTCAGAATATTTCATTTTGAATTTGCCATTTTTTAAACCCCTCTAATTAGTTTAAGTTTCTAAATTAAATGTCCCTTTGAGCCAGAATTTTTTGTTTAGAAAATGTCAATGGAATATTTTGTTAACTTTTCTTGGAGTTGAAAAATTCATCAAAACCAACCCTTTCCCAGGAAAAGTTTTGGTTGCAACAGACGAGAAATATTTAATTGAAAAATTCCCAGCCCACTCTACTCATATAGATGACATTCAAAGTGTAAAAAAGAAAAAAAAAGTGGTTTGTTTCAGATGAGAGCTCTGAGGTTAATGGTGGTAAACTACTGATGGGTCTGAAATAAAATACTGTAATTTTGTATGAACTTATGAAAAATCCCAGGGACAGCCCACTAAACCTAACAGATTTTTGTTCAAGGAAGGGTTTATTTAGACTGCATTGCCTAATTCTGTAAATATCTTTAAAGGTAATTATTGCTTACTGCACAAATACAATGAGCCAGGCTTTTGGCTCTCATTCACTTACGGGGCATAGGGTGGGGTGCAAAACTGGGAAAAAAATCATAAAAGAAAACTTTGAAACCTGAAAAATTTCAAAGACATAAAAAGCTATTCCTTTTCAAAACCTATGCAATAAAAACAACTTTGAATTTTAAAAACTTTTCATAAATCCTCCCCCTTCCCCCCATTTTTGACCCAGCTTTGGTTATTTCTATAGATCTCTCCTTCAGTGTTCTAGGCTACAATGTGATGGATGGATGGGAATCCGTGATAGCTACTATGGCAATTTACGTAAAATAAAATTAAAATAACTGCAGCTGCGTTACTGCAGAGAAAACTAACCGTGCAAAATCTGCCATGTCAGTAAAAACAGGAAAAAAGAAAAGGGAAAGTTACTCAATTTATTAGCTTTGGGGCTTATTTTCCTTCACTCCCACTTCATGTAGCATGACTAAAAATGCCACAAATGGATTCATTTTTATGACAAATAATGACCTACAAAAAGTATTTGGTTGCTTTTCTATTTTTTTCCTTTGCAGTCACAAAACTCCTCAGCCTATTTAAAAGAAAGCCCCAGACAAATTTCCTGCAGATGCAGTTGTGAAAAAACCCACTAGGCACAACAAGATCATAGTCACAACATGGACAAGCAGAGACACAAGGCTTGTCCAGTACAGTGTTTAACATCTCAAACCAGTTCCTTCTGACTTATCACTTCCTTGGGCTAGTGAGAAGACTGCTGATGGTTTCTGGAGTAAGAAAATATAGCCCATCAATTCCAAATCTGAGTTGTATCCCTTTGGGGGATGAGACCACTTTGAAGTATGTCCCCTCTCCCCACCCCACATTTCTTCTTAAACTTCATAAAATCGTAACAGTTCTTCACTTTAAATTAATTTTCCCCAATAAAGCCATTTGTAGGGTTGTCATCTTTAGAATTCATCAGTTGACATGGTTTAGTTGGTAGCTGAAAAATGTTTAAAATGATCTAATCTGCATTTACATATAAATCCAATGTGTAAGCAGAAAAAAAGTGCTGATATCGTGTCAGTGAGTAAAATGGACTCTAGAACCTATACCTGAATGGGGAGCTGGATTCATAAGTGTGTGCTCCCATTTTTGAAGCAATTCCTGAATTTAACATGGGTGTTGACTCTGCTGCTGTCCAAATGCATTGGGTAGTGTCCTGTTAGATTTATAGTATGGATCAGTGTACATTCCACTGTCCCATTACCATAGGGCTTGACTGTGGTGGCAGAGAAGAGAAAGGGACTGTGTTATCATGGATATAAATATATTTTTAAAATTGAGTCTCAAAGGACATGGATGGTCCTTGTTCTCTCTGTCTCGCAGACTATCACAGCTTCTGTTGTCTAATGACATGAGATAGGGTCTTCCTCAACATGGGGCCCTGCTATCTACAATACACCTGCTAGTCCTTCTCTTTCTTCCTGACTGCCATCTAAGGGGTGTAAAGAGGTAAGAGGGAAGATCCTTTCCAGACCAGGAAGAATAATGGAAGCCAAAAATGACAAAAGGGCAAAGGAACAGATTGAGAGGACTGGATGGGCCCTCTTTTTCTGTTCATGCAGATTGTGACATATGGAAATTGATTCACTATTCTATTTTTGCAAATAGTTCTGGATATTCCAGAATGTGTCTGCTTTGACTGGACATGGAGGTCATGGTTTTGTTTCTGTTCCCTGACTGGATAAATATATTGCTTAGAATGATGTTTCTGGAATGAATATTCTTGATTATGAATTCAAACTTGGCTGTCCATGAATATTCTCCAGCAATCAATTAAGCTTAGCTATTTCCATGGGAAAACCCATTCCCTAAAATACTTACTGCACAAATATCCATCAACATTGTATTTTCCCATATCAATTTTGGTCAGCGAAGTTATGTTAATGGCCCTATAGTTTTACTTTTCAGTCACGTCTATAAGCAACAAAAATTGGCTCCATGAGATTTTTCTAACCACCGACATTTGCAAGCCTATCTATGTTCTTTTTGCTTCTTACACTATCACTAACGATCAGTGACAACAAAACTTACAAGCGCTCTGCATGGAGCTGTAGGTGTCTATGCAAGATTATTAAATCGAGTGCAGGAACAAGGAAAAGGAGAGCCAAGAAATACATTGAAAAACATTTGTCCCAAAGGAGTGGATGAAATATACCAAAGTCTCTTCCAGCTGTCTAAGAGAGCAGTATAAGCAATAGATTATTTAAAAAAAAAAACTATTAAAGAAAATGGTGACACTATTTTAAAGGGATATAGCAGCCAGCAAGCTAACTTCAGAACCATTTAAACTCAGACAGACAGAAAATAATTCTACGTCTGCTATTTAGAATCATGGAAAAAAGAAAAGGGAAAGGCCTTTTAGGTCAACCAGTCCATCCCTTGCCAATGCAGGCATGTTCCTTACAGCATCTTCACATCCATGAGTGCTTTGTCCAGTCTACTTTCGAATAGCTCTAGCAAGGGGGCTTCTATCTGCTCCCTGGAGAGATCATTCCATTTATTCACTATGAGCTCACGCTATGGATTTTTTTAAAGTATTTTTATTTTCATTGACAAACCAAGCAACAAAGATTGGTCTGCCAGGCCCAAACGTCTCCAAATTGCAGATTTTCCTGGACTGGGAAAAGCTTTCAAACAAGAAAGGGTCACCCTTCTCCCCCTTGCAATGAGCCATCATGAAGCCCTAACCAAAGAAGCATCTCATTCATTCCCTGAAGTGTAATCCCTTTAGATTTTAAAAAAACCTCTGAAAATACCCTTTGTTCCTAAGGACAAGAAATAATGGACTGTTTCCACTGTATAGGTAAGAAGCAGGTTTTGTCTTGTATTAATGTTAGCTTTTACTTGGAAATAGCTGTATATATGTACCTCTGAAATGGACATGTGTTACAATTCAACATGTATTGTGCCCCACATTGTTTCAGCTATCAAGGAATCACAGGTGTAGCTCCAGTCCTAGGTTTTGCTACTTGAACACTTTGGGTCAGGTTCGGATCCTGCTTGCAATGCTGATCAAAATCAGGAATAACTCCTGTGAGGTTATTGACATAAGATGGAACCATATAGATCATTGTTGCAACCAAAGTCCTGTAGTGGCACCAAATCTTGTATAAGGGGGTCAAATAAGGTGTCTAAGACGAGGTTATGGTTTGATGGTTATGATTATGCTGTCTATATGTGTGTATCATTTTTATAGTTAAAGTTATGAATATTGGCTCTATATTGTCTGTATTTCAAACTTGTGCTATGCTTCTGGGGAACACTCCAGAAATGTTGGTATCAGCTCTGCCTAGCCTGCTTGATGGCCCATTAAGGACCATCAGCTACACAACTGACCCACTGAGAGAAGGCAGACTCGCCTTATGACTCAGCAAGGTATGCAAGGACATGCCTATGGACAGAACTCTGAGGTTTTTCCAGGCCATGTGAGGGACAGCTTGTCTTTGGGACAAAGAAAGACAGACCACATGGCAAGAGAATATAAAAAGCTGCTGCAGCTCCTCCATCTTGTCTTCAATCCTGCTTCTTACCTCTGGAGGGACTTTGCTATACTGAAGCTTTGAACGAAGGACTGAAAGACCCATCCTAGCTGGGGATGTACTCCAGAGACTTGATTTGAACCTGCAGTTTATTCTATCTCTGCTGCAAGCCTGAACCAAGAACTTTGCCATTACTGTATGTAATTGATTCCATTTAACCAATCCTAGCTCTCATCTATATTTCTTTCCTTTTATGAATAAACCTTTAGATTTTAGATTCTAAAGGACTGGCAATAGCGTGATTTGTAGGTAAGATCTGATTTGTATATTGACCTGGGTCTGGGGCTTGATCCTTTGGAATCGAGAGAACCTTTTTTCTTTTACTGGGGTATTGATTTTCATAACCCTTTATCCCCAAAATGAGTGGCACTGGTGGAGATACTGGGAAACTGGAGCGTCTAAGGGAATTGCTTTGTGACTTGTGGTTAGCCAGTGGGGTGAGACCAAAGTCCTCTCTGTCTGGCTGGTTTGGTTTGCCTTAGAGGTGGAAAAACCCCAGCCTTGGGCTGTAACTGCCCTGCTTTAAGCAATTTGCCCTGAATTGGCACTCTCAGTTGGGTCCCGCCAGAACCAGCATCGTTACAACTCCACTGAAGTCAAAGGAGTGAGGCTGGTGCAAAACTAGCGGAGGTGAGATTGGAATCAGGCTCATTGTAGAACATAGCTTAGTGTCCCAACCTTCATCTTGAGCTTGCGCTTCCGTCACAAACAGACCAAGTCAGGCCTGACTCTTTCACAGGGAAATTGTTAACATGGAGCGGCAGTGGGAAATTGCCGCTTTATTGGCTTCTGTTTGTGTACACACAGGGTGCTGTGCTGAGCACCGGGCTCTTTGTACTAACTGGAGTGCTAATATGATGTATTAAATGTCATACTAACATCGCTCGGTATGCATATCTCTCCCATTGTACTGCCTGTTTATGCTTATTCAGCCCTTTGAATAATTTAACACATTTCAGATTCCAAATTACCCACAACAATTTGACGGGGCTGCTGGCAGTTTACTTGAAACACTCAGTGTTAGGTCAAAGTAGGGCCCAAACATCTGTGAAATAGAAGGACACTTCGTACTTAGCAAAGCATAATTAGACTTATTTTTGTACACCCTTAAAAAAAGGGTGAGTACGTCTAGACTAATACCAGTCATAGTAGATGGGATTAGGTACTATACGTACCACTTTCTGGAGGCACCCCTGAAGCCATGCATAATTCGGGCCAAAGAATCAGAGGCATTGATTATAAGGGGATAATCATTATGGATGGAAATGAGGCAGAAGGTCAAAAGTTTGTCAGACATCAGCATGTCAATACCGTAGGCCTGCAACTGTGAGGATATCTGCTCTGATCCTATTGTAGCTTCCGACCAAGGTATGTAATGAAAGGGGCTTCGCTGACAATAACATAACAGCAGGAGAGTAAGTTTGTGTGTGGGGGGGGCAGAGGGTGAGAAAACCTGGATTTGTGCTGGAAATGGCCCAACTTGATGATCACTTTAGATAAGCTATTACCAGCAGGAGAGTGGGGTGGGAGGAGGTATTGTTTCATGGTCTCTGTGTATATAATGTCTTCTGCAGTTTCCACAGTATGCATCCGATGAAGTGAGCTGTAGCTCACGAAAGCTCATGCTCAAATAAATTGGTTAGTCTCTAAGGTGCCACAAGTACTCCTTTTCTTATAACATTGTCACCAGTGAAGCCAGGTCGTTCCCTTTTGGATTCTGACCCAGTGTGGAAAATTTTACCCAAGAGGAGATTTTTCGAAAGTTATGAGCGTGTAAAATCTGATATTATAATGTAAATTGCAATCCAGGCCTTTCATTGCCATTATCTGTTAATCTCTGGCCACTGTGGTACATAAGCACCTGTATTGAGAGCACTTACCGTATAGGTGTGAAAGGGGGCTGGGAGTGTGGAGGCATGGCGTAAGTAGTAGCAAATGTAAGAGAGCTGCATCCCTCTTTCCTCCCAACCATTAATATGGTTGGCAGTCTGGAAAATGCTGCTGTTATAGGGTTAAATTAGCAATGCGGCATTGAGCTGGGAGGCAGAGAAGCAAGCTGTCTGGGGAGAGTCATGTGCCTGTGTAATATGTGACCCCTGTTTTGCAGCTAGGACTGTGTCATATCTGCTTTCATTGTACTCCACATGTAGAATGAAAATGCCTTTCATGACCATTAGAATCCTGTGAGAGAGGGAGTCTGGATCCTGGGCTGAGGTGGGTTACTGACCCCACAAAACAAGCAGGTAGCCCAACACAACAACAACACAACTAGTGTGGCATGGTGCCCTTTGAACAGATCCTGGCTTCAGCTGGCAGTAGATTAGAAATCCCATCCGATTATTTTCCTGCCCTCTGTTAACCTCCCTGCCAGCAACACAAACACTGGGGTTTCTCACTCGGGCTGCTGCTGCTGTTTGAAGCCCTGGGGGACAATGAACTCAGAAATACCCACAGGAGTGAGGGGAGAGGAGGTGCTCTTTCCAAAGGACTTCCAACTTGATTACTGAATCCCCCTGCCCTTTTCTGTCCCCACTCCTCCACCCTCATAGAAACCCCAGGAGGTGGAGGGCAGGGTGTTGAACAAGAAGTGAGCGTTTTCCATTAAGACTTAAAATCTCAGCGCTGATGAGGCATCACCTAGCGCAGAATTGCCCACTGTTCTGTAGACTCCAGCTCACCAAAGTCCGGCGAATCTGATGATGCAAGGTGCAGTCAGCGAAGATATTTGTTAAGTGACAGCTGGGCTCTGATTGAATGAACCCTCTCGGTCTGAAGCCCCACCCTGCTCTGGAGGATATGCTGAAAATCTTTCTTGGGGATTGGAACGGCCTTTCACCAAACCGAGATTCTTTAATGAAATGTTTGCTTATCATCCATTTAACCTGCTTTGAAACAGCCTGAGCCTGCATGGTAACCTTGGGTCAAAACTATTTTGGATAGCCGAAACTCTTGATAAACACATGCTTTGGAAGGTTAGAAAGCCATCGGCAGGAGACATCAGATTCACTTCTTTTATTATTAGAAGGGGGGGGGGGGGAGGATCCAGAAGTGTTAAGAGGAGCGAATTTTGTACAAAACATGAAAAGAGGAGGGGAGGGAGACCCCTTTCTGGTGCCAAACTACATTGCTTATGCAGCAAATCCTTTTTGTTGTAACTTAGCAATACTCTTGAAATAAGGAGCCCGTGGTACCCTGCAGTAGCAGCAGGCAAACCATCCTGCTGGCTGCTTGATATGCAATTTCAGCGTGTACATTCTCTCTCATAAGCTAGTCATTGAGTCCAGATGTGCCACCCTCACTCAGAGTGAGTGGTACCCTACTATTTGTGTGTGTGTGAGTGTGTGTGTGGGGGGAATTTGACCTAAGTAAGGGTGCGGGGGACTAGTGAGCCCGAAATGAAGAGGACAATATTAGCACAAGGTGCAAATCTTTACTGAGAGCAATCTGTGGCCTTGTCTAAACTGGGCTATAATTTGACTGGCTAAAATCAAGCTAAAAGTGTTAAACTATGCGTGTGGGGTTTTCAGTTGAATTATTAAACTAACTGAATTAGAAATAATGCCCCTTTTCTCCTAGTCTATACTAGGCCTAAAGTGAAAAAATGCCGCTCCCTCTATGGCCTGGGAGGCCCCCAGTCACAATGGAACTGGGGCAGTTCCAGTGAACTGGAGGGTGAAAGGCTTGGCAGTGCCCCATCCTAACTGAATGTCATGGAGATGAGCATTGTGGGGTTCCTTGTGTGTGTCCACAAAGCAAGGTTTTGGGGGTGGGACTGGCCAGGGGGAGCAGACACAGATAAGAGGATCTGCTGCTAGATGGAACCATCTGACTTGGCCCACTGAGGAATGGGGGAGCAGGAGCTGTCGGGGGCTGTGCAGCAGCATGGCTGTATGATCACAAAACAGCTCTATAGCCAGGGGAGAGAATTCCTTCCCCATTCACCAGCTCTGCAGAGCCTCTCTGTGCCTAACCTGACTTCTCAGGCATTGCATGGGGTACCCAATAAACCTTTACTTATTTATCTGCACAGCCCTCTTAAATCACCAGGCCGCAACACCTTTATTTTTGTAAAGCCACAAACATGTCCCTCCTCTCTCTGTTCAGACACATTTTTCTGAATAAAGGACATTCCTCTATTCTGTTGCTTTTCCTTTTGTTAGTAATACCAGCCATATTATCTTCAATACAACAAATATACTGTACCCACGTACAATTTCTGCCTCAATTATAATAATCCTATTATACAAGGTTTCCTACAAAAGTAGCCAGCAGCAGGTATAGTCAGAAAAGTGACTGCAAGAAATGATGGCCTGAGGTTCCCCACATGCTGTCTTCCAGCAGCTTCCACGGATAGCGGGCTCAGTTTCTAAGTCAAAAGATTATGATTTTTAACCCTAAGGATTGGGAATTTCAAACTCCCACTGGCAACTCTATACCTAGCTATGTTCTTTCTGACTCTTTACATTGTTGCCAATAATTAAAGCTGAACGAAAAACCAAAAAGTTGAATAGTTTATTCAACATGTAAAGGAAAAATATTTTTAAATTTGTCAGATCCATGCTTTGACTCATTTTATTTAACTGGCTCTAAAGATGCTGGCGTGAGAACTTAACTAACCACTTGTTAATGATGCATGATTCAGAAAACAGCCTAATTCTCCCTCCCCTACCTGTGTTTGCTCTGTAGGGTTGTGTGTGATAAACTCTCTTTCTTAGGGACTTCTTTGGCCCCCAGTACCACTGGGTGGCAAGTCATGTACGAATTAGGTGTTGCAACTCCTACAATCCCTTTGTAAATCTAACCCCAATACCAGCTCTTCAGTAGGAATTAGGCTGAGATCTTCAAATGTATCTAGACTTCTTAGTCACTATGGCCCAGATCCTCAAAGGTATTTATGCTTCCAACTTCTATTGAAATCTATGGGAGTTAAGTGCCTGAATACCTCTGCGGAGCTGTGGCTCAGTTCCCCAGTTGTAAATTGGGGGCAAATATTTCCCTACTGCGCAGAGTTGTAGGGAGGGCAAATATATTAAAATGCATGTGGTGCTCAGCTACTGTGGTAATAGGAGCCAGATAAGTACCTTTGAGGAGCTGGGCCTAAGTTACTTGTCCAATATCACACATGAAGTCTGGGGCAGAGCAGGAAATTGAACTCCAGAGCACCCCAACCAGTGGACCTTCCTTCTAACTAAGCATGCATGACTTGATGATACGCAGGCAGCAGTTCTTCAGAGAAAGAAGAGGCCATATTTTTCCTCTAATCATAACTGCACCTTAATACTCTGATATCTCTCTAGACAGATTAGTGTGAGTCTATCCTGATCTTTTTGACTTCTTCTAAAGACTACTTTTTTTTAATGAAAGATCAGAAGGCTTGTTCTCTCTGAAGTTCCTCAGTTCTACTCTATGTCTATAAACAATAGCTTTCCCACACAAAACAAAAGGGCAAACACATCTTGCCATCCATTTTGACTAGGTAGAGTCACGTAACATATAATCTCTATTATTTTTTCCTGCAATTTGTTAGTGACTGTTGCTAGGTAATGCCTTTTCCACTAAGCATCAGTGATCTAATGTGAGGGCTTTGAGGATGTTTCATTATATAATTAAGCCCTTGGTGGTGCTGACTTCTACATTATAAAAGTCTCAAATATCTGTTTCATGTTAGCAAAAAGTTATTACAGTATAATGCACGGGAACATAAAAAAGCACCATTGAGGGCTATGAAATATCTTTAGAGCTTCACTGGGCTGCTTCTCTTATTATTACTGCACATATTTATAAGGCTCCCATCACTGTGGTATCCAGCCACACTGTACGTAGTTTAGATCAGGAACACATGGTATCTTTTCCAAAAAACCGGCAACATAACTGCTTAGAACATGATCAGGCCACATCATTGCATCCAAATGTCTCTAATACTCCACTGAATCCATCATGCTCCACTGACTCAGGATGGCCCCTTTATTTTTACATCCTCTAGAACCTTAGCTGAATAGTGAATGGCAATAAATGCTGCTTGATAGGGACAATAGCAGGGGGAAAAAGCTGCTTAATTGGGATGCATTTGGGTAATCCCAAGGTGATAAATAGAGCTGGGCAAATAATCAATTATTCGGTTCAGTGGTCAAACTGAAAAAGCTGAAAAAAAAATGTTTGGGGTCAGTCTGAGATGAATTCTTTTCTGTTTTTTCCTGCAGAAACAATAAATAAATTTGGGTTGAACAAAGCCTTTAAAAAAAAAATCCAGTGTTTTAAAACTTTAAATCTACCTAGATTTTGAAATAAATGTTTCTCAATGAAAAGTTTAAATTTTTCATTTCAAAAATGTCAGAATGAAAGAGGTTTTTTTGGATTTTTTTCCCCCATTCTTTTTCCTGACCAATACGAGTCACTGAATATGACCCATGTTCACAAACTGTTCTGGTCCACCGGAAACTGAATTTTTCAGCGAACTCTTTGCCAAAACAAATTTTTCCAGCTCTAGTAACGTGTCATTCACCCAAGAGTTCCATGACTGCAAGATTCTAAGCTTTATATTTCTATAGGCCAGGTGTCTTCAGATTAAGATCAAGGGCTTGAATTTTTGAAGACTGCACCACTTATGTGCCTACCGTTGTGCCAAGCTTTGTCCGTCTGTAATTTCTTGTGGCTGGGAATGCTGGAGCGTAAATGTCTATTGGACTCTGCTCACAAATTAGGAAAGGAGCAAGCTGTGAATTTCACACACTTCACATCCTGGATGCCCAGTGAATAAGGTAGGGCGACCTGTTGCTCCGGAGCCGCATGCGGCTCTTCAGAAGTTAATATGCGGCTCCTTGTACAGGCACCGACTCCGGGACTGGAGCTACAGGCGCCAACTTTCCAATGTGCTGGGGGGGTGCTCACGACTCAACCCCTGGCTCTGCCACGAGCCCTGCCCCCACTCCACCCCTTCCCGCCCCCTCCCCTGAGCCTGCCGTACCCTCACTCCTCCCCCATCCCAAACCTCCTGAATGCCATGAAACAGCTGATCGGTGGGAGGGTAGGAGGCACTGGGAGTGGGGTGGGGGAGAGCTGATGGGGGGCTGCTGACTTATTACTGTGGCTCTTTGGCAATGTACATCAGTAAAGTCTGGCTCCTTCTCAGGCTCAGGTTGGCCACCCCTGAGGTAGGGGATCTTTCAAACACAGAAGCTTTCACAGGCCACAATACTCTATAACCATATGTTGGAAAACCTGGTGTAGTTTTAACTGAATGGGGTGAACAAAAGAAGTTTTCCATGTAACTACACCTCATGGTTACAACCACTCTGTCTTAGAGCCTTTATTTCCCCATGCAGTTTGTAAGAGATGACAAGTCAATCAAAGTGCTACTATTTACACAGACATTTAGTAATACAAAACCACAGCCAGACAATTTCCATGAACTGAAGGCCCCACATTGACTGATCGGTTTATTGACTGATTTGTTTAATGGGCTAAGGCTGGCGTGCTGGGTCTGTCTGTCGGGGGAGGGAGGGGGGTTGCAAGAGTGGAACGGGGTGCTGTGTTATTTTGAACTTGCCTGGTGCTCAGTTTATTACTCAACGCGATGTTCAATATTGTTTTTACTGCATTATTCAGCCAGCTCTAGGGAGGAACCACTGGCCCTGTTTGTGATCATGAAGGAGTGGAGGGGAAAGCAGGAAGCTCTCCATCTCTTGCATGGCTGCTCAGCTGCTGCTCACAACAGCCTTCCCCAAGCTCTGCGCGGTGCAGAGACTGCTTGTGTCTACTCCCTGTGAAAGAGGATGGGGGAGAGGTGGTGGGTCCTCGCATTCTCTCTCACTTTTTTCTCTTCTACAGTTAATTTAGCACTGGTGGAAGTTACCAGACTGACCGCTCTGGAGATGGAAGTTCCTCTGTAGACAGGTACATCACAGACGCTGACATTGCAAGCTCCTTCTACACCATAATAATGTACTTTAGCCCAGTTAGATCTATTTCCCTGGCCCATGACCCATTCAGTCTTTGGCCTCTCTGCTGATAATAGCCTTTGATGGGGCCAACTGGTACCAGTTGTGGTAGTGGCTTTGTAAGGCACCGAGCTTCCTATAGTAAAGGACTAGGAGTGCCCCCAGCTCATTTCAGATAAACCACTTAACCCCCGTTAGATGGTATCATTATCTCCCTGGGTCAGATTGGATCCAATTCCTTAGAAACTTCCATATCCCAGTGTCAGGATGTGGGGTTTTTTTGTTTGTTTTAAATGTTAAGAATAGTAATACATTAATGATTATTAATAACCTAGTTTCATCTCAAATAGTCCAAAGAGCTTTGTGTTTAACTAAACATTAATTAGCATTTTTGATACCCATTTAAAATAGGTAGGTATTGCCCCAATTTTACAGTTCCATAAGATGAGATCCAGACACTTTGGGACTTGCTTAAAATCACTCTGTGATTGAAGCAAAGAATAGAACCCAGGAATCTTGTCCCTGGGATCCCCAATTCTAAGTGCAAGACAACACTCTCTCAAACAAATCTGCATCACATTCCCATTCACAATTATTCCAATATTAATTACCAAGGGCAAAACTTTCATTCAGCTCAGTCATACAAATAAATGTAAAGAAACCCTGCACTTTATAATCATCACAGTTTCCTTTTATCTGCATACAGGACAGAGTTGTAGAAATTACATCTAATCACTAAAAACTAATGGTTACAATTCGTAAATTAGCCAATAAACTGGATTGTAATTTCTTTGTTAAAATTTAGAGAGATTAAAACTTTTTGTACTCATATCCCTCTTCGGATGTGTCCATGAACCCGTTACCCTAGCCGTACCAGGTGCAGTGTGCACAAAAATCTCAAGCAAATATTGATAAATACTTCCAGAAATGGCCATATAGAATCCTAGTCACATCATGCATGCTTCATTAATTTAAATCCAACCCATTAGCTCTATTAGATGCTTGCTTACTGTACTACAGGAATTATTACTAGATATAAAACATTTTTCAGAGCAAAAGTATGCGTATAATGGCTGTAATTTACTGCACAACATACCTACAAGCCGATACATTAACCCTAATCTTTGTCACACTTGAACCAGCATTCCAACAGTATGTGGCATTTCATGAATGCAGCATTTATCTCTGAAGTTCATACAAAGTTGCAAACCCTAGCAAGGCTTATCAGCCTTTACAAACCGTCTCTGTCCACTGAAGTGTGACATGCTGAATATAATTCCACTTACTGTGCAGTCATTGGATGCAAAGTGGGTGCATCGAAGCAACATTTTAGATCATTTTAAATGAATCATGAAATCAAATGTCCAAATAGCCTTTAAATTCCAGGTATAACCTGCTATCTGAGCACTTAGAGTGTTTTGTAAGTCAAATAAACTCCTCCAATAGTCTCTAATGAAGTAATTATGCCTTTACATATAAAGGACCAGGGGTTGTAGACTGGGAGTTAGGACTCCTGGGTTTTATTCTTTCCTCTTCTATGAGCAACTGTAAGCAAGTCACTTCACCTTTGTGCCTCAGTTTCAGAGGTGTGTAGTGAGGGTGAAATATGAAGGGTTTAAAGATCTTCGGCTCTAAAACACCACAGAAGTGCAAAGCATTGTTTATAATTACTCCAAGCTCACACAGAAAATTATTTTTGCATGCTGCTGGTAAGATGCATCAGGGCAGCGAAAGATGGCAAAAGTGGCTCTAAGCTGTCTTTTTATCCCCATACTCTTGTGCATATGCACTCTGCCTATGCACATCAGTCACAAGAGTGGCAAACTGATGTACGTGGAATACAACTGAGAAATGAGCTAATATCAATGTTGCCATCCCAAGCATTTAAGAAAACAAAACAATATAGAAGATTTTTTTAAAAAATGGGGTAATTGTTACTTCCCTCATCTCCTTTGGGCCTTTCGGCTACGTTCGGCCATGTTTTCAAGCTTTTCTCCTCAACCACAAGAGTTAGAAATGTACAATTTCAAACAAAACACATGCCAGCTGAAATGCTCTCATCATCTCATGAGTCCAGCAGTTGGGGCTTTAAATAAAACACTTCAAGGCAGATCCTCAGGTGATGTAAATTGGCATAGCTCCATTGACTTTAGTTGAGCTACGATGACTTACACCAGCTAAGAGGATCTACCCCTAACATTGCAAGAGTTGGCAATATTATAATATGTATCACTTCTGTGTATCCTCTGCAAGGAAGACATTTGTGAGTGCCAAAGAATTTCAATGTACTCTGTCTTAAAGTGATATGCAGAACATTTACATCGGCTAAGGCTACTACTTAGCTATACTTTGGCTTTTAAATGCTTTCTGACAATGCCACTGTCTATGTACAATGCATATCCTCTCTGGCAAACACTGCAGGGACATTGAAATGGTGTAGCAGCATGGCCCCTTTGTACCTCTTAAAATATCAGCCTTTGGGACCTTGCTGTATACTCTAGAATAATGTCTTTCTCAATAGTTTGGAGGAGTGTGTGCAGCTTCCTTAGATTTTATTTACTGAAAGGCAGTTTCACATTGGTCAAGATACCCTCTGCCAACAGTTGTTACAAATACTGAAACCCAAGATATCAGTATGGTCTGTTGGTTAGAGCAGAGGAACAAGGACAAACAGTCCATTAAGGTCTGTTACATGGAAAGCACACAATAAACTCTTGTTACACAACATATTAAAAGCTGGAGAGAAATTCTGGCCCATTGAAGCCTACAGCAAAATTTTTATAGACTTCAGTGAGGCCGGGATTTCAACTCAGTTTCTCAGCTGGTGTAAATAAGTGGATTTTCTTTTAATTCAGTGGAACTGTGTTGAGAATTTGGCCCTAAGATGAGCATCTGGCCAGCACACCTGAGGCCTGGTCTATACTACAAAGTTATGATGGCATATAGCTATGTCGGCAAGGCATAAAAATCACACCTCATAGATGACATAGCTCTGCCGGTAAAACCCACAGCTTAGATGCAACTATGGTGACAGAAGAGTGCTCCGGCCGGCTTAGTTAACGTTGTGTGGGGGAGATGGTATTACTGTGCTGGCAGAAGAACTCCTCCTGTTGGCTTGCACTGCATCTACACTAGGGGGCTATGCTGGCTCTGTAGTGTAGATATGGTGTGAGCCATCTGCAGTTAGCTCACAGCGAAATTATCTTTTTAGGTTACATTTACACTCCAAGTGCTACAATGGCAGGGCTGCAGCGTATATGCTTGCTACAGAGATGGAAGGGGTTTTCCACCCACTTGAGAGGCAGTAGTTAGGTCGACTCAAGAATTCTTCCGTCGACCAAGCAGTGTCTATGCAGGGCTTAGGTCAGCTTAACTACATCTCTCAGGAGTATGAATTTTTCACACCCCGGAGTGACGTAGCTAGGTCAACTGACGGCTTAGGTGTAAAATAGGCCGCAGTGAAGTGCCTCTTCCCTTCAACTGCATCTAAGGACAGTTGTGTTTGGGAGCTGAAATAAACCATATGGTATGGCGGCCGAGGCTTGGTCTACACTCTCAACTTATGTCTACACTACCAACTTGGTCTACTCTACCAACTATGTTGCTCAGGGGTGTGGAAAATCCGCACCCCTGAGTGACACACTTATACCGACCTAACTCCCGGTGTAGACAGGATGGAAGGGCTTTTTCTGTCATCATAGCTACCACCTCTCAGGGAGGTGGAATACCTATGCTGATGGAAGATGCTCTCCCATTGGCCTAGGTAGCATCTTCCATCAGTGGCGCAACCCTACCAGTGCAGATGCAGCGCTGCATGTGTGCACACGCCCCGAGCAAATTATTAAAATATCTTAAAGGGAATTTTACCTATAAAAAAATGTAAACCCACAAGTATATAGTGGACCTTTTTGGCAATGAAATTAGCGTATGTATGCATATTAATTAGAGCTGGCCAACATATCTCGTTTGAAACTCTTTTAGATGAAAAATGGCCTTTTAAAAAAACAAAAACAAAAAGGAAAAAACCCTTGAAACTTTTTTGCAGAAAGCTACCAGTTTTGAGATTTAAAAAAAATATATTTTTGTGGCATCTGATGACTCTTGGCACTTCAGCTCTATCAAATCAGGGTGAGGAGCAAATTCCAGAGTCAAAGTCTCACCACTGAGAATGTCCTGACCCCAGATAAACAAACTAAGACACTGTCTGTCTAGCTTGTCTATGTCTGTTATCTCTCATTTGGAGAAAGAGGGAGATTGTCACCTTGAGTTCCCCAGCTGATCTTAATTGTTAGAACAAAGCACAGAAAGAAAGGTAGTCTGTAAGATACCTAGGACCCATATCATGCCTCTACTTTATATAGCAATCTCTATATATTTATATGTACTTGTTGATTTGAGTCTGTATCCCTACCCTACCTGTACAAGACACTTTTTCTGTCCAGAGTTTTGTTGTTATTGGTATCAAGCAATCTTCAGATGAACTGCGAGATCTTGCAATGACTCGCTACCTTGAACATTATTTCCTAGTTCTGTACACAAGGCAGATTGAGCAGAATGAGATCTCTTGTTCTCAAGAGCATCACATTTATTTCACAAGGCATGATCCTCAAATGTCTCTCCATACTGAATTATGTCTCATATTTATTTTTTCCTCCACCATAGTATAACTCCCTGATTTCTCGTTTGTTTCGTAGACACGTCTACCTGTACTGTCCAGTTTCTTAAGACTGTCTTTTCACAGTGTCTTAGTTATAACTTTGGGACTTTATTCCTTGTGTGTTTCACTCGCATATATGTGTCTGATATAAAGAAGCATGATACAAACACTGCTGCAGTAATGAGTGAAAAATTGGGAGAAAATCAATAGATCTACAGCAGAAATATTTTAAATGAACTATTTCATTGTAAAGGAACTATTCATCTCTTTTACAAGCCTAACCCACACTTGTGTGTCTAGCCTCTGGAGTGTTAAACACTGTCCCTTGAAAGAATGTTGCTTGCTGGGATAGGGTCACATAGAATTTTGGTAGCTATCTTCAGAAACACCCAGAGACTGATTCCACAGAGCAACCATCAAACACATTCTTATAAATCAGGGGTGGATGATGATGAAATGGGACCTAGGTTAATCTACATGTCTGTCTGAGGTTTTTATACGTTGCCAGTCACAATGGTATCTCGGCTCCAGTGCATCCATCAAAAATCACCACCATCCCAGACCCTTTCCAACTCTCCTTCCCAATCCAGCATCCCAACCATGCCTCTGTTTCTCTCATTGCAACCTCCAACCACTCACTTAGTGTTGAACAGACTCTTCCTAACCCTGTACCTCAGTTTCTCCATTTCCAAACTTCCCTTATCTCTCCCCAGTTGCCCTCTCCTCTTGAACTCCCAACCCTCCTCCTGGGAGGGCCATGGAGGTAGCAGTTCCTTCCTGACATGAGTAGTCTCCCTAGAATCCCTGCTTTCTGTTGCCATTCAAGAAATCCAAACCCACCACACATAACCTTTGCATGGGGATGGGATTTTAGAAAGCTGGACTGGAACCTAGAGCCATATTTCACAGTTAGGGCCTCTCTCTTTGTTATGGATCAAACAGAACTCCAGATGCAAACTTTGGACAGTTTTGAAATCCAGGCTCAAACCTGATTTGGAATATTACAGGTTGGTCCCACTTCTATTTACGCAGGGACCAGAAACATTAAATAGAGGGGGCTCCAGCTTGTAGCAGCTGAAGATAGAAGGCCTGATTCACAGTTGCTTCAAGGTCCATTTATAGCAGCTGTATAAGTATAAAGGGGCCTTAAAACAGCTAGTTCCAGCCCCTGGGGAATTCCCATGGAGTAGGGAAAGTCCCTAGCTGATGCAGACCCAACTATGCTGAGGCTTGTATACATGTATGCAAGGGGTCTGATTTTAATTTGGCTGTGAATATGTTCAAATACAAGTTAGAATAGCAAGGAACAAGCTGCTCACTGGAGACCTGCTAGACAGAAACAAGGGGGCACAACAACATCAACAGACAGCATGTGTGCTAAGGGAGAAGAGCATAGCTTGATCTGTGACTGATTAGGCTTTTAAGACTTATTACTTAGAATATCTGAGATGGGTGCATTTTCCGACAGACACTAGTTAGATGGCTACAAGGGACGGACAGTCTCATTTTGCCTAATTTTGAAAGTAAGTCAATGTCTTAGGTTTGAAAATAGGACTCAAGTACTAAGAATAAATGGTAGGTGAATGTTAACTGGGAAGCTGGAGGTGATGGGCAAAGCAGACCTGGGGGAAGACAGTCAGCTCCTTCATGGATCATAGAAACAAGAAGCCTGATTTCCACTCTCGGAAGCTGAGATAGAGTCAAACTTCTCAGTGATTATCCAACCTGAATCAAACCTGGCCCCGAAGCCTTTCAAGAATTCTGTTTCCCATGGTGTCCCAGAGCTGTAAGGACATTTATTTATAGTTTCAGGGTGGGGACAGTTCTGAATCTATTCAAACCAGTGAGTCTATTATTTGTGTATGCTCAGTGTGTACCCACTAGGGATCAAACATGCTATCCTTTGCATGGCTGTGCTAAAGGGAGGAGAGCGTGCAGGGGGAGCTCCTACTTCTTGCATGATTTGGCTGGTTGCATGGGGTGTACAAGGGGATGGGGGCACAGGGGACCAGCTAGATCTGCCTGCAGCACTAGTGACCCCAGAGCGGGTATGTTGAGGTGGGTGAGATACGTGGCCACGGTTTCCTTCCTCTGTGGACTTGGCTGCATCAGTCAAAGAGGGCACCAGAGAGTTTCTGAAATACCTTTATAAAATGTGTTTCAAGACCCAGGCCTCGCCATTCTCCTCCCTGACCTTCAGAAGCAATAGTGCTCATGCATCAGGAATAATAACTCCAGCCAATATTGCTCCGGCAGTGCACCTAAACCCAGGCTGTACCATGAAGAGGCCTAATTGAACCCTAGGGATGGGTCAGTCTCTGTCTCATACACACACACACATATGTCTCATCAAATTTAGTAACCCACCCCTGCTGTCATTGAAACCGACGTTCTTTAATGCAATGACAGAACCCTTTCCCTCCGTAAATTAAAGGCCTAGCTCTGTTCTCTCTGCCAGTAGATGTCCCTGTTATACACAACCGCAGTGATTGCATCAGACACTATATTGCAACTGTAACTTGTCTTGCTTGTGAAAATTGAGTTCATCTCTTGCCAGAGACAAGACATTGAACTTTACATCATTTCTGATGGGAATTGTTTGTATGGATTTTTTTTTTCTATTTGAGTTTCTGGTGTAAACTTTAATCAAAAAGCACAGAAACAGACATCAAGAGCTTAAAGGGTAAGTTCACCATTCTGCTTCAGAACCATTTTTTTTCTTTGTTGAATATATATAAAAAACACAGAACAGCCTTGTGATTGGAAAGCCAGAAAGAGGCCACTCAGCTGCCGTAGACTCTGGTCACCTTATAGGTAATGCAAGCCAGGCAACCGTCCTATTGTAACTTTTGCACTCCATGATTGGACTAATTTTTATTAACTGTAAGAAACTATCATTGATGGCAAAAGGGTTGCAAATTCAAACTAGCACCAAAGAGTTTGGGGTCAAATCCTGAGCTTGGGTAAATTGTTGTAGTTCATGGAGTGTATGGAGTGATGACAATTTACACCAGCTGAGGTTCTGGCCTCTCAAACTGATCATGTGGCTTTTGAAATATAGCAATTTGTGGGCTGGTTGTCCTGACCATGTGTGTGGTCTTCTACCATGTTTTACAATATAATATATATACTTACTGTACTGTAGCAATTACATGATAGTACTAAGATTAGATTACTGTTGGAAAGTTATCCTTATTATAAAGTATATCTCTGTTAATATACCTCTATACTGTTAGTCCTTGGTATAAGAGGGAATAATGGTTACCATGTAAGATTTTCTTTATGTGTTATTGATTTTTGACCCACTGACTGTCATGACTCTGTAGGTTTTCTCCAGCAAAGAACAACAAACAGCTGTGCCTTCAGCCCAAACTGTTGCTTCTCTCTGACCATCTGACGAGAGGCGTGTGTAGCTGGCAGGGCTTTCTCATCAGGATGTTCAGACATTAAGTCTGTGGCAGCAAACTTTGCCAGCCCAGTAACTCAGGTGCACACTCTTCATAAACATACAGTTTGGAGCAATCATTTGTGACATTCCCTAATATTTCTTTGCCTACTTTGATGCACTGTACAATAACAAAATGTTTTAAAATGGAATGTACCACAGTTGTGAATGGGGAAAATGGTCAGATAGGTTATTAATTGGACAGATTTATTTATGGCATCAAGAACATTCTCTCTCTCTCTTTCTTTTCTTTTTCTTCCGCTTTGCTTTTTGTCTTTTAAAGCAACTTTCTTTTCAATTTATGTTCCATGTTGTCACATCAGGAGAAAAATAAATGATGAATGTTTGGTTATTTCAAATTTATTACACATTACATCAGCTGGCATTATGGCCGCACGATATGTAATGCTCCATAAATTACAAAAAAAAAAAAGTCATGTAGTTAAGGTGAATGCTGTTTGCAGACTGTAGAGCAGGGGGAGGAAAGACTCACTGACACCCTCCCCCCCCCCCCCAATACCCTCAATAATTTGGCATTGTTTTCATTATTGTAGTTAGAATGAGGATTCTGAATATTGACAACACAAAATTGATGAGGACAGAAGTTACTTGAAAATAAAGTAGAAAACAGGTCTTGCTCCACTCACCCTGTAATCCAACACTGCTCTGAGAGTCATTGTTCCTCAAGGCAAAACCTTTAATTTGAAATTGGAATTAAATCAATGTAGCACTTGGTTTAAGGTTCCAAAGGTCAAATCCTGAAGTCCTTATCCAGGCAAAATAAACCTAGAGGTCAGTTGGGTTTTTCCTGAGCAAGGACTGGAAAGGTTTGGCCCTTGGTCCAGGAAACCCAGGTGTCAGCTGCCTGTGACTCAGGGACTGCAGAACACACATTTCTGCCCACCATTCCACTAGCTGTCTCCCTGATTCTGATGGAGAGCGACAATCAGACAAGAGTCGCGTTTCTGAGCCATCAAGGACTGCACCAGAAACGAAAAGATAAATCTTGAGGCAACTGGGATCTTAAACCTTATTGAACACGACAGTCTTCAGTTCAGAGCCACTGTGTCTAAAGGAAACCACCAACTGGAAGGGCTAAGCAGACTCACTCTGTGCCCCGCGGAGTGGAAGCCCACCCAAATGCATCATGTGGAAGGCATGAATGCTAACCTCGGGGCAGGATGCATAGCAAAAGTTAGAGGTGACACAGATCCTGGGGGAGGAGAGGGGATGGGGAATAGCTGAAAAATCCTTCATCAGCCTGTGTACCTACTAAGACATGAGTTCAGATGCTGTTGATTCTCTTCTATATGGCATCTTATACCACACACATCACCATGCTATTTAGTGACTCCTTAAAAAGCATAAGCAGAGCTTTGAATGACAGCTCCTTGCGTGGGTTTAAGTGATATAGCCAACTGTTTCAGGAGAATCTCTCACCTTGGGTCTGGACAGGTTGTTAAGTTGGTAATGAACAACTCAAAAGATTTCTCAAAGTCATGGCACCAAAACCATTGGGCAGAAGGGCAAGAATTGTGGAAGCTCTAAAATGTCTCCTGCTGCTGCTGAGAATATATCAGTCAGCAATAACTGATGGAAGAACGAGGTGACTAGCACCTTCTATCTCTGACTTTCTGAGAAATTGGTCTTAACTAAGCCCTGGAAAAGTGGTTGCTGCTTGTGTGAGCGAGAGCACTTAGCATTCCAATATCACCACAGAAATGCTCACTCTGAGTAACATTTGTTTCACTGACAATAGTTTCATTTATCTAACTGCCATTGCAGAGAACACAGGACGGGAGAGGCTACAAGGCAAGGAACAGAAAGTCAGCATCATGATCACTTTGCTGAAGAATAAGAGAGAATTTTCATCAGATGACTTCCTTTGCTCAGAATTACTAACTCAAATTATACTAACCTGTGGGCTGCAGGACGGCAGAGAGACAGAACAGGGCTGTGCTTTTTAGACTTCAATACAAAACTTGTGTTTGCCTTTTACATCCAGTGGAGGGCAGTTAAGTTACATGATACAGAAACAAACTCAATTGCACTGTGATAGGAAGCTCTCAAGAAGCTATGCAATGATTGGAATTAACAGTTCCTTTAACTGTGTGAAAGAACACTTAGACTACCTGAAGAATTAAAAACAAAAAACAACACCCTAGCAATATTTTTCTCCTTCTAAAACTTCTTTGTAGGAGTGGGAGAGTAGGAGTAGATTTAAAACTTTCCTCCTGCCGTCAAGGAAAAGAGTCCTATATACATAAATACAAGTTTCAAGTGGTTTTTGTTTTATATGTCAGGTTTCAGAGTAGCAGCCGTGTTAGTCTGTATTCGCAAAAAGAAAAGGAGGACTTGTGGCACCTTAGAGACTAACCAATTTATTTGAGCATGAGCTTTCGTGAGCTACAGCTCACTTCATCGGATGCATTCAGTGGAAAATACAGTGAGAAGATTTATATACATAGAGAACATGAAACAATGGGTGTTACCATACACACTGTAACCAGAGTGATCACTTAAGGTGAGCTATTACCAGCAGGAGAGTGCGGGGGGGGAGAGGGGGGGACTTTTGTAGTGATAATCAAGGTGGGCCATTTCCAGCGGTTGACAAGAACGTCTGAGGAACAGTGGGGAGTGGGGGGGGGGGGGGGGGAATAAACATGGGGAAATAGAAAAGGAGTACTTGTGACACCTTAGAGACTAACAAATTTATTTGAGCATAAGCTTTCGTGAGCTACAGCTCACTTCATCGGAAAGCTTATGCTCAGATAAATTTGTTAGTCTCTAAGGTGCCAGAAATCCTCCTTTTCTTTTTGCGAATACAGAGTAACACGGCTGCTACTCTGAGCCCTCGTCTACACTAGGACTTTAGGTCGAATTTAGCAGCGTTAAATCAATGTAAACCTGCACCCATCCACACGATGAAGCCCTTTATTTCGACTTAAAGGGCTCTTAAAATCGATTTCCTTACTCCACCCCTGACAAGTGGATTAGCGCTTAAATCGGCCTTGCCGGGTCGAATTTGGGGTACGGGACACAATTCGACAGTATTGGCCTCCGGGAGCTATCCCAGAGTGCTCCATTGTGACCGCTCTGGACAGCACTCTCAACTCAGATGCACTGGCCAGGTAGACAGGAAAAAAACCGCAAACTGAATCTCATTTCCTGTTTGGCCAGCGTGGCAAGCTGCAGGTGGCAATGCAGAGCTCATCAGCACAGGTGACCATGATGGAGTCCCAGAATCGCAAAAGAGCTCCAGCATGGACTGAACGGGAGGTACGGGATCTGATCGCTGTTTGGGGAGAGGAATCCGTGCTATCAGAACTCCGTTCCAGTTTTCGAAATGCCAAAACCTTTGTCAAAATCTCCCAAGGCATGAAGGACAGAGGCCATAACAGGGACCCGAAGCAGTGCCGCGTGAAACTTAAGGAGCTGAGGCAAGCCTACCAGAAAACCAGAGAGGCGAACGGCCGCTCCGGGTCAGAGCCCCAAACATGCCGCTTCTATGATGAGCTGCATGCCATTTTAGGGGGTTCAGCCACCACTACCCCAGCCATGTTGTTTGACTCCTTCAATGGAGATGGAGGCAACACGGAAGCAGGGTTTGGGGACAAAGAAGATGATGATGATGATGAGGTTGTAGGTAGCTCACAGCAAGCAAGCGGAGAAACCGGTTTTCCCGACAGCCAGAAACTGTTTCTCACCCTGGACCTGGAGCCAGTACCCCCCGAACCCACCCAAGGCTGCCTCCTGGACCCGGCAGGCAGAGAAGGGACCTCCGGTGAGTGTAACTTTTAAAATACTATACGTGGTTTAAAAGCAAGCATGTGAAAGGATTAATTTGCCCTGGCATTCACGGCTCTCCTGGATGTACTCCCAAAGCCTTTGCAAAAGGTTTCTGGGGGTGGCAGCCTTATTGCGTCCTTCATGGTAGGACACTTTACCAGTCCAGGCCAGTAACACGTACTCGGGAATCATTGTACAACAAAGCATTGCAGTGTATGTTTGCTGGCATTCAAACAACATCCGTTCTTTATCTCTCTGTGTTATCTTCAGGAGAGTGAGATATCATTCATGGTCACCTGGTTGAAATAGGGTGCTTTTCTTCAGGGGACACTCAGAGGATCCCATTCCTGCTGGGCTGTTTGCCTGTGGCTGAACAGAAATGTTCCCCGCTGTTAGCCACAGGAAGAGGGGAGGGTTGAGGGGGTAGCCACCCGGTGGGGGGAAGCAAAATGCGACCTTGTAACAAAAGCACATGTGCTATGTATGTAATGTTAACAGCAAGGTTTACCCTGAAAGAGTGTAGCCACTGTTTTATAAAATGTGTCTTTTTAAATACCGCTGTCCCTTCTTTTTTCTCCACCAACTGCATGTGTTTCAATGATCACAGGATCTTCTCCTTCCCAGAGGCTAGTGAAGATTAGAAAGAAAAAAAAAACGCACTCGTGATGAAATTTTCTCTGAGCTCATGCTGTCCTCCCACACTGACAGAGCACAGATGAATGAGTGGAGGCTAATAATGTCAGAGTGCAGGAAAGCACAAAATGACCAGGAGGAGAGGTGGCAGGCTGAAGAGAGTAAGTGGCGGGCTGAAGACAGGGCTGAAGCTCAAATGTGGCGGCAGCGTGATGAGAGGAGGCAGGATTCAATGCTGAGGTTGCTGCAGCAAACCAGTATGCTCCAGTGTATGGCTGAGCTGCAGCAAAGGCAGCTGGAGCACAGACCACCACTACAGCCCCTGTGTAACCAGCTGCCCTCCTCCCCAAGTTCCATAGCTTCCTCACCCAGACGCCCAAGAACGCGGTGGGGGGGCCTCCGGCCAACCAGCCATTCCACCACAGAGGATTGCCCAAAAAACAGAAGGCTGGCATTCAATAAATTTTAAAGTTGTAAACTTTTAAAGTGCTGTGTGGCATTTTCCTTCCCTCCTCCACCACCCCTCCTGGGCTACCTTGGTAGTCATCCCCCTATTTGTGTGATGAATGAATAAAGAATGCATGAATGTGAAGCAACAATGACTTTATTGCCTCTGCAAGCGGTGATCGAAGGGAGGAGGGGCGGGTGGTTAGCTTACAAGAAAGTAGAGTGAACCAAGGGGCGGGGGGTTTTATCAAGGAGAAACAAACAGAACTTTCACACCGTAGCCTGGCCAGTCATGAAACTGGTTTTCAAAGCTTCTCTGATGCGTACTGCGCCCTCCTGTGCTCTTCTAACCGCCCTGGTGTCTGGCTGCACGTAACCAGCAGTCAGGCGATTTGCCTCAACCTCCCACCCCGCCATAAACGTCTCCCCCTTACTCTCACAGATATTGTGGAGTGCACAGCAAGCAGTAATAACAGTGGGAATATTGGTTTCGCTGAGGTCTAAGCGAGTCAGTAAACTGCGCCAGTGCGCCTTTAAACGTCCAAATGCACATTCTACCGCCATTCTGCACTTGCTCAGCCTGTAGTTGAACAGCTCCTGACTACTGTTCTCTCCACAGGTACCGTTGAGGAGAGTGGACCAGATGATATGTCTGGGGCGAGAAAGCAGAAGGAGACTCCGCTGGTTGGAAGGCATAAGATGCGATGTCCTGAGGTTGGGGGTTCCACGACCACCACTCCCAAGAGGAGAAGGCGGGTGGTGGTGGTCGGGGACTCTCTCCTCCGGGGGACTGAGTCATCTATCTGCCGCCCTGACCGGGAAAACCGAGAAGTCTGCTGCTTGCCAGGGGCTAGGATTCGCGATGTGACGGAGAGACTGCCGAGACTCATCAAGCCCTCGGATCGCTACCCCTTCCTGCTTCTCCACGTGGGCACCAATGATACTGCCAAGAATGACCTTGAGCAGATCACTGCGGACTACGTGGCTCTGGGAAGAAGGATAAAGGAGTTGGAGGCGCAAGTGGTGTTCTCGTCCATCCTTCCCGTGGAAGGAAAAGGCCTGGGTAGGGACCGTGGAATCGTCGAAGTCAACGAATGGCTACGCAGGTGGTGTCGGAGAGAAGGCTTTGGATTCTTTGACCATGGGATGGTGTTCCATGAAGGAGGAGTGCTGGGCAGAGACGGGCTCCATCTTACGAAGAGAGGGAAGAGCATCTTTGCCAGCAGGCTGGCTAACCTAGTGAGGAGGGCTTTAAACTAGGTTCACCGGGGAAAGGAGACCAAAGCCCTGAGGTAAGTGGGAAAGCGGGATACCGGGAGGAAGCACAGGCAGGAATGTCTGTGAGGGGAGGGCTCCTGCCTCATACTGGGAACGAGGGGCGATCAACAGGTTATCTCAAGTGCTTATATACGAATGCACAAAGCCTTGGAAACAAGCAGGGAGAACTGGAGGTCCTGGTGATGTCAAGGAACTATGACGTGATTGGAATAACAGAGACTTGGTGGGATAACTCACATGACTGGAGTACTGTCATGGATGGTTATAAACTGTTCAGGAAGGACAGGCAGGGCAGAAAAGGTGGGGGAGTAGCACTGTATGTAAGGGAGCAGTATGACTGCTCAGAGCTCCGGTACGAAACTGTAGAAAAACCTGAGTGTCTCTGGATTAAGTTTAGAAGTGTGTGCAACAAGAGTGATGTAGTGGTGGGAGTCTGCTATAGAGCACCGGACCAGGGGGATGAGGTAGATGAGGCTTTCTTCCGGCAGCTCACGGAAGCTACTAGATCGCATGCCCTGATTCTCATGGGTGACTTTAATTTTCCTGATATCTGCTGGGAGAGCAATACAGCAGTGCATAGACAATCCAGGAAGTTTTTGGAAAGTGTAGGGGACAATTTCCTGGCGCAAGTGCTAGAGGAGCCAACTAGGGGGGGGGGGGCGCTTTTCTTGACCTGCTGCTCACAAACCAGGTAGAATTAGTGGGGGAAGCAAAAGTGGATGGGAATCTGGGAGGCAGTGACCATGAGTTGGTTGAGTTCAGGATCCTGACGCAGGGAAGAAAGGTAAGCAGCAGGATACGGACCCTGGACTTCAGGAAAGCAGACTTCGACTCCCTCAGGGAACGGATGGCCAGGATCCCCTGGGGGACTAACATGAAGGGGAAAGGAGTCCAGGAGAGCTGGCTGTATTTCAAGGAATCCCTGTTGAGGTTACAGGGACAAACCATCCCGATGAGTCGAAAGAATAGTAAATATGGCAGGCGACCAGCTTGGCTTAATGGTGAAATCTTAGCGGATCTTAAACATAAAAAAGAAGCTTACAAGAAGTGGAAGGTTGGACATATGACCAGGGAAGAGTATAAAAATATTGCTCGGGCATGTAGGAATGATATCAGGAGGGCCAAATCGCACCTGGAGCTGCAGCTAGCAAGAGATGTCAAGAGTAACAAGAAGGGTTTCTTCAGGTATGTTGGCAACAAGAAGAAAGCCAAGGAAAGTGTGGGCCCCTTACTGAATGAGGGAGGCAACCTAGTGACAGAGGATGTGGAAAAAGCTAATGTACTCAATGTTTTTTTTGCCTCTGTCTTCACTAACAAGGTCAGCTCCCAGACTGCTGCGCTGGGCATCACAAAATGGGGAAGAGATGGCCAGCCCTCTGTGGAGATAGAGGTGGTTAGGGACTATTTAGAAAAGCTGGATGTGCACAAGTCCATGGGGCCGGACGAGTTGCATCCGAGAGTGCTGAAGGAATTGGCGGCTGTGATTGCGGAGCCATTGGCCATTATCTTTGAAAACTCATGGCGAACGGGGGAAGTCCCGGATGACTGGAAAAAGGCTAATGTAGTGCCAATCTTTAAAAAAGGGAAGAAGGAGGATCCTGGGAACTACAGGCCAGTCAGCCTCACCTCAGTCCCTGGAAAAATCATGCAGCAGGTCCTCAAAGAATCAATCCTGAAGCACTTGCATGAGAGGAAAGTGATCAGGAACAGCCAGCATGGATTCACCAAGGGAAGGTCATGCCTGACTAATCTAATCGCCTTTTATGATGAGATTACTGGTTCTGTGGATGAAGGGAAAGCAGTGGATGTATTGTTTCTTGACTTTAGCAAAGCTTTTGACACGGTCTCCCACAGTATTCTTGTCAGCAAGTTAAGGAAGTATGAGCTGGATGAATGCACTATAAGGTGGGTAGAAAGCTGGCTGGATTGTCGGGCTCAACGGGTAGTGATCAATGTCTCCATGTCTAGTTGGCAGCCGGTGTCAAGTGGAGTGCCCCAGGGGTCGGTCCTGGGGCCGGTTTTGTTCAATATCTTCATAAATGATCTGGAGGATTGTGTAGATTGCACTCTCAGCAAATTTGCGGATGATACTAAACTGGGAGGAGTGGTAGATACGCTGGAGGGGCGGGATAGGATACAGAAGGACCTAGACAAATTGGAGGATTGGGCCAAAAGAAATCTGATGAGGTTCAATAAGGATAAGTGCAGGGTTCTGCACTTAGGACGGAAGAATCCAATGCACCGCTACAGACTAGGGGCCGAATGGCTAGGCAGCAGTTCTGCGGAAAAGGACCTAGGGGTGACAGTGAATGAGAAGCTGGATATGAGTCAGCAGTGTGCCTTTGTTGCCAAGAAGGCCAATGGCATTTTGGGATGTATAAGTAGGGGCATAGCGAGCAGATCGAGGGACGTGATCGTTCCCCTCTATTCAACACTGGTGAGGCCTCATCCGGAGTACTGTGTCCAGTTTTGGGCCCCACACTACAAGAAGGATGTGGATAAATTGGAGAGAGTCCAGCGAAGGGCAACAAAAATGATTAGGGGTCTGGAACACGTGAGTTATGAGGAGAGGCTGAGGGAGCTGGGATTGTTTAGCCTGCAGAAGAGAAGAATGAGGGGGGATTTGATAGCTGCTTTCAACTACCTGAAAGGGGGTTCCAAAGAGGATGGCTCTAGACTGTTCTCAATGGTAGCAGATGACAGAACGAGGAGTAATGGTCTCAAGTTGCAGTGGGGGAGGTTTAGATTGGATATTAGGAAAAACTTTTTCACTAAGAGGGTGGTGAAACGCTGGAATGCGTTACCTAGGGAGGTGGTAGAATCTCCTTCCTTAGAGGTTTTTAAGGTCAGGCTTGACAAAGCCCTGGCTGGGATGATTTAACTGGGAATTGGTCCTGCTTCGAGCAGGGGGTTGGACTAGATGACCTTCTGGGGTCCCTTCCAACCCTGATATTCTATACTGTCCAGGCTGCCTGTGTACGGCTTCATGAGCCATGGCATTAAGGGGTAGGCTGGGTCCCCAAGGATAACTATAGGCATTTCAACATCCCATACAGTTATTTTCTGGTCTGGGAATAAAGTCCCTTCTTGCAGCTTTTGAAACAGACCAGAGTTCCTGAAGATGCGAGCGTCATGTACCTTTCCCGGCCATCCCACGTTGATGTTGGTGAAAGGTCCCTTGTGATCCACCAGAGCTTGCAGCACTATTGAAAAGTACCCCTTGCTGTTTATGTACTCGCAGGCTTGGTGCTCCGGTGCCAAGATAGGGATATGGGTTCCGTCTATGGCCCCACCACAGTTAGGGAATCCCATTGCAGCAAAGCCATCCACTATGACCTGCACATTTCCCAGGGTCACTACCCTTGATATCAGCAGATCTTTGATTGCGTGGGCTACTTGCATCACAGCAGCCCCCACAGTAGATTTTCCCACTCCAAATTGATTCCCAACCTGGCGTTGAAAGCTTCCACAGGGCTATTGCCACTTGCTTCTCAACTGTGAGGGCTGCTCTCATCTTGGTATTCATGCGCTTCAGGGCAGGGGAAAGCAAGTCACAAAGTTCCATGAAAGTGCCCTTATGCATGCGAAAGTTTCGCAGCCACTGGGAATCGTCCCAGACCTGCAACACTATGCGGTCCCACCAGTCTGTGCTTGTTTCCTGAGCCCAGAATCGGCGTTCCACAGCATGAACCTGCCCCATTAGCACCATGATGCATGCATTGCCAGGGCCCATGCTTTCAGAGAAATCTGTGTCCATGTCCTGATCACTCACGCGACCGCGCTGATGTCGCCTCCTCACCTGGTATCGCTCTGCCAGGTTCTGGTGCTGCATATACTGCTGGATAATGCGTGTGGTGTTTAATGTGCTCCTAATTGCCAAAGTGAGCTGAGCGGCCTCCATGCTTGCCTTGGTATGGCGTCCGCACAGAAAAAAGGCACGGAACGATTGTCTGCCGTTGCTCTGACGGAGGGAGGGGCGACGGACGGCATGGCTTACAGGGTTGGCTTACAGGGAATTAAAATCAACAAAGGGGGTGGCTTTACATCAAGGAGTATTTCAGGCAGGACTTCACGGAGGGTTCCAATAAGAAATGGTGCACCTAAGTAATTGCTCTTATTGGAACAAGCAGGTTGGTCTGGCCTCTGGTTGATACATGGCTAGATTTACCTCGCTGCACCTTCTCTGTGAGTGACTGCAGTGTGACCTAGAGGAATGAGTCCCCTAGACGGGGGTGGGGGGGAAGCAAATGAGTACAAAACAAATCTGGTCTATTTCTTGTTTTGATCCACTCCATCTATCTTTTACATCTTTGGCTGGCAGCAGACGGTGCAGAAGGACTGCATGCCATCCACATCTCATGGCTGCTCGGCAGAAGACGGTGCAGTAGGACTGCTAGCCATCCTCATCTCTTGCCTGCCTGGCAGAAGATGGTACAGTAGGACTGCTAGCAATCCGTATCGCCTGCCTGCTCACCATAAGACGGTTCAATAGGACTGACTGCAGGACTAAAGAGAATGACCTGGTCAAGTCACTCCAAATTTAGTCCCTGCGCCCATGTCTGCCCACGCGCTCCTGGCCGACGTGGCCAGGAGCACCTCGGACATGACGATGATGGCTACCAGTCCTATTGTACCGTCTGCTGCCACAAGGCAAGGGGTTGCTGCTACTGTGTAGCAATGCCGTACCACGTCTGCCAGCACCCAGGAGACATAGGGTGACGGTTACCTGAGCGGGCTCCATGCTTGCCGCGGTATGGTGTCTGCACAGGTAACTCAGGAAAAAAGGCGCGAAACGATTGTCTGCTGCTGCTTTCACGGCGGGAAGGAGGGAACGGGGGCCTGACGATATGTACCCAGAACCACCCGCGACAATGTTTTAGCCCCATCAGGCATTGGGATTTCAACCCAGAATTCCAATGGGGACGGAGACTGCGGGAACTGTGGGATAGCTACCCACAGTGCAACACTCCGGAAGTCGACTCTAGCCTCGGTACTGTGGAAGCACTCCGCCGAGTTACTGCACTTAAAATGCACTTAAAGCGTTTTCTGTGGGGGGACACACACTCGAATATATAAAACCGATTTCTAAAAAACGACTTCTATAAATTCGACCTAATTTCATAGTGTAGACATACCCTGAAACCTGTCATGGGGAAATAGTTTTACTTTGTGTAATGACCCATCCACTCCCAGTCTCTATTCAAGCCTAAGTTAATTGCTGCTGGAAATGGCCCATCTTGATTATCACTTCAAAAGCCCCCCCACCCCCGCTGCTCTCCTGGTGGTAATAGCTCACCTTAAGTGATCACTCTTGTTACAGTGTGTATGGTAACACCCATTGTTTCATGTTCTCTGTATATATAAATCTCCCCACTGTATTTTCCACTGAATGCATCCGATGAAGTGAGCTGTAGCTCACGAAAGCTTATGCTCAAATAAATTTGTTAGTCTCTAAGGTGCCACAAGTCCTCCTTTTCTTTTTTGTTTTATATGTTAATCAGTCTTTCCCATATCTGTATATTACCTTCCAAAAGTTCTTGGTGTTTCTATTGCCCTTCTGTGTGTAACCTCAGCTGTCTTTTTTTAAGTGTAGTTGGTTTTCGTGCAGAGAATGTTTTAAGGAAAATGACACTTTTTTTCACTAGATCAGAGATTCCAGGGGAAAAATAGGATGATTTTCAATGACTGAGGAGGGAAGTTCTCAGTGTGGAGTTAGCAATTGTTGACCTATTATTTTTTAAGTTCCTCTAAAAGAAACGTTTAGAGAAAACATTCCATCCAGAAATAGAAATCTAATCATTGTCCTTTTAAACCTGGTCTTTTTTTTTCCTCTTTGGCTGATAACACTTACCCGTGGGCCATTATAGTCCAGCAAAATCTGACCTGAAAGCACAACTTTCCTGGGTCTGGTCCTGCATTATGCACAATTACTGGAAGTGTGGGGTTCCCAAGAAATGCATGAGCTAGCCCTCTCTGGCATTTCATTATCCAGAACAACACTCTAGCATGTCCTTGTTGTAAATCCTTTACATTTCATTCACTGTAAAGAAGGCTGATAGGTGGAGTTAAAAGAAGGATTTAAAAACACTGTAATCATAACTGAATATGAATCATCTTGGGGTCAGAATTAAAGTGTTTTCAAATCAGATGTATGCTCAATTTTTCAAATTTTAAAGTGTGTCTATCATTGTCATTTCTAGGCACATGTTAAAACAGTACAAGAACTGATAGGCCAAGGTCAATCACAGAGTGTATGTCCAAAATTAAACTGCTGTGAATAACAAAGATTTATTTACAATTTTTATGTCTATCATGCTTTCTACTGAAGGATCTCAAGGCATGTCACAAACATGGATTCAGTCTCTCAGCTCCCAGAGAGGTCAGTATTATTATCTTTGTTTTATGGTGGAGGAAACTGAGGCACCCTGAAATTAAATATTTTGCCTGAGATCACAAAGGAAAATATGTGGTAGAGTTCAGATTGATGATAAACGTTTGCTCTCAAGTCACCTTTTCCTGGACCTGTACCTTACCCTCAAGCTGTCCCCTGCCCCGAATCAGTTGGGAAATAAATATTGTTCCCTTGAAGACATAAGCAGCCACAAAATAGTTCCAGTTCGTATACATATAGTTTTAATACAGCTGATATTAGACCACTGAGGTTGGAAGTCGTATACTCAATATGGTGTCCTACATGTTTTCTTTTGGATGCTATTTTTTTATAATGATAAAATATTTGGGGCCATTTCTATAGAACTTATTTATAACATATCTTTTATGCAGTTGGGGTTTTTATTAGACACATAAATATACCCTGCTATCTGTAGTCCCATAGGGCAAATTGCAGGGATTTGCTCTGTAAAGCAACAGCTGGTTATAGTTCCAAACCTCCCATAATCACCCATCCATATTTCACAAATGGAAGTGCCGGGAGGACTATGTGCTGGGCAGTCTACATGCTTATGGCACCAACCTGCCCACTTGCCAAGTTTTTCCTTCATTCTCAGGGGTGCCATCTTTGGAAAGTGGTGCTCCTGAACATGACCCCAGCATCTTTGGTCAATGCTGACTGGCCCCGAATGTGGCCTGTCGGCTGTGCAGAATGTTGATTGGGCCCTAAAAATGACCTGCTAGCCCTGGAGAATGCTGATTGACAGTGAAATCCTTGCTGATCTTAAACACAAAAAAGAGGCTTACAAGAAGTGGAAGATTGGACAAATGACCAGGGATGAGTATATAAATATTGCTCGGGCATGTAGGAATGGAATCAGGAAGGCTAAATCACACCTGGAGTTGCAGCTAGCGAGGGATGTTAAGAGTAACAAGAAGGGTTTCTTCAGGTATGTTGGCAATAAGAAGAAAGCCAAGGAAAGTGTGGGCCTCTTACTAAATGAGGGAGGCAACCTAGTGACAGAGGATGTGGAAAAAGCTAACATACTCAATGCTTTTTTTGCCTCTGTCTTCACGAACAAGGTCAGCTCCCAGACTACTGTACTGGGCAGCACAGCATAGGGAGGAGGTGGCCAGCCCTCTGTGAAGGAAGAAGTGGTTCGGGACTATTTAGAAAAACTGGACGTGCACAAGTCCCTGGGGCCGGATGTGTTGCATCTGAGAGTGCTAAAGGAATTGGCAGATGTGATTGCGGAGCCATTGGCCATTATCTTTGAAAACTCATGGCGATTGGGGGAAGTCCCGGAAGATTGGAAAAAAGCTAATGTAGTGCCCATCTTTAAAAAAGGGAAGAAGGATGATCCTGGGAACTACAGGCTGGTCAGCCTCACCTCAGTCCCTGGCAAAATCATGGAGCATGTCCTCAAGGAATCAATTCTGAAGCACTTAGATGAGAGGAAAGTGATCAGGAACAGTCAGCATGGATTCACCAAGGGAAAGTGATGCCTGACTAATCTAATTGCCTTCTATGATGAGATTACTGGTTCTGTGGATGAAGGGAAAGCAGTGGATGTGTTATTCCTCGACTTTAGCAAAGCTTTTGACACGGTCTCCCACAGTATTCTTGTCAGCAAGTTAAAGAAGTATGGGCTGGATGAATGCACTACAAGGTGGGTAGAAAGTTGGCTAGATTGTCGGGCTCATCGGGTAGTGATCAATGGCTCCATGTCTAGTTGGCAGCCGGTATCTAGTGGAGTGCCCCAAGGGTCAGTCCTGGGGCCGGTTTTGTTCAATATCTTCATTAATGATCTGGAGGATTGTTTGGATTGCACCCTCAGCAAGTTTGCAGATGACACTAAACTGGGAGGGGTAGTAGATACGCTGGAGGGTAGGGATAGGATACAGAGGGACCTAGATAAATTGGAGGATTGGGCCAAAAGAAATCTGATGAGGTTCAACAAGGACAAGTGCAGAGTCCTGCACTTAGGACGGAAGAATCCAATGCACCACTACAGAATACGGACCGAATGGCTAGGCAGCAGTTCTGCAGAGAAGGACCTAGGGGTGACAGTGGACGAGAAGCTGGATATGAGTCAACAGTGTGCCCTTGTTGCCAAGAAGGCCAATGGCATTTTGGGGTGTATAAGTAGGGGCATTGCCAGCAGAACGAGGGACGTGATTGTTCCCCTCTATTCGACATTGATGAGGCCTCATCTGGAGTACTGTGTCCAGTTTTGGGCCCCACACTACAAGAAGGATGTGGAGAAATTGGAGAGGGTCCAGCGAAGGGCAACAAAAATGATTAGGGGACTGGAACACATGACTTATGAGGAGAGGCTGAGGGAACTGGGATTGTTTAGTCTACGGAAGAGAATAATGAGGGGGGATTTGATAGCTGCTTTTAACTGCCTGAAAGGTGGATCCAAAGAGGATGGATCTAGACTATTCTCAGTGATAGCAGATGACAGGACAAGGAGTAATGGTCTCAAGTTGCAGTGGGGGAGGTTTAGGTTGGATATTAGGAAAAACTTTTTCACTAGGAGGGTGGTGAAACACTGGAATGCGTTATCTACGGAGGTGGTGGAATCCCCTTCCTTAGAAGTTTTTATGGTCAGGCTTGACAAAGCCCAGGCTGGGATGATTTAGTTGGGATTGGTCCTGCTCTGGGCAGGGGGTTGGACTAGATGGCCTCCAGAGGTCCCTTCCAACTCTGTTATTCTATGATTCTATGATTCCAAGTTCTCTGGAACCAGGCTGCAGAGTAGGGCATTTAAGGAGCAGGGGTGGAGTTGGTGGGGAGACAGTTACTGACAAGTTCATTTGACTAATAAACAAACATTTTAATGATAGCACTATAAAGAAAGAGGATTCTCTGGGTAAAGCCCTGGAGAAAGCTAGTATGGAGAGGGGGTTTGGAAGACATATTTCACATTACATCACTTTGTAAAATATGTGCTATTTTAGATCCAAGCTCTACTCCAGTTAGAAGTGCTTCAGAGCTTAAACAGGGTGTATTTTAATGCCCGGTGAGTGGGAATAGATGATAGCTAGTACAATTAAATGTGAACAGCAGAACGTTTCTCCTGGGGTAGAGGGACGTATTCAGGGGGTTTTCATATGGATTTAGTGGTTATAGTCTGTACTGTAACTGTAGAATGTCATTGGTTATTTCATTTAATAGCACTTGGATATTTGAGACTGTGGAAAATGCAGGATTATAGAATCATAGAATATTAGGGTTGGAAGAGACATCAGGAGGTCATCTAGTCCAATCCCCTGCTCAAAGCAGGACCAACCCCAACTAAATCATCCCAGCCAAGGCTTTGTCAAACCAGGCCTTAAAAACCTCTAAGGATGGAGATTCCACAACTAGACATTGAGCTGTCTATGACACGGAGAGAAAGAGTTATAAATGCATTTGAGTTATAAATTTAGGATCAGAACTACAGATGAGTCAGCAGCTTCCAAATGCACATCAGCTGTTGAATTTCCAAAGTTACAACAGGCACCAATGGTACTGGGCTGCTATACCCTGCCCCCTAGTGTGTGCAAAAAGGGCCAAATGGATCCCTGGTGTAACTGAAATGAAGCCCATAGAGCTTCTCCAGGGATGACTCTTTCCTCTAGAGGAGGGGCAGCCAAACTTACTGGTCCTCCGAATTGTATATGACAATCTTCAGAAGTTCAAGAGCTGGGGAATGTCTGCCAGGTCTTCAGCCATGGGGGAGGCATATGTTGGGGCTCGGTGCTTCAGCCCTGCTCCTTCTGAGGCCCTGAGCCCTGGCAGGTACATCTCAATGCTGAGGGCTTGAGAACCCTTCTCCACTGGGCAGAAGGCAGAAGCCCCAAGCTCCCTCCTCCCCCAAGTCTAGTAGATGGAGAATGCAGGGGAGGAAGTGGGGGATTCAGTGAGCTGCACTTTTACTGTAAAAGAGCTGCAGTTTGGCCACACCTGCTCTAGAGCCTAAACTTAGAAAATGCCCCCCTCTAGCATTAGACAAGTGAATTACATCTAATTTCACCCCCTTTCTGCCTTCTACAAAGAAGCAGACCAGGCTTGCTGCAGTCTAATATTGGGTCACATGCATAGAAAAACAGCTACTCCAAAAACAAATATTTGGAACGGTTTATGTCAAACAAGAGGAATGCTTTACTGTGTCAGGTATAATTAACCTGGAATGCAGGTCCACAGGATGCACTTGGTTGATGAATAGCATCTATCTTAATGGGTCAGGGTATAAACTGACTACCAGTGGGGTCAGGAAGCAATTCACTGTTCTTCCTTCATGGTACAGTATGGCACAGTCATATGCATTATGAGGGCTCTATGCCTTTCTTAGCATTGGCCACTGTCAGATGGGGAAACCAAATCATCGCTGTATTGTAGTAGGGGCTGGCTTTGTTTCTAAAGGAAACTTCATATGGATAAACCAAAGTCTTTGCTCTGCTTGGACTACCCAGATTGATGGTCTGCGATTGAGGAAGAGCAGGTACCAAGGAGCTGCTAGCTCTCCCCTTGCACGGTTAGGAGAAACCAGGGTGAGATGTGTAATTTTAGGGTAAGACTAAATTACTACACTGGGATTTTGTTGTTGGTCACAGAACTAGCCCTCTTCCCGACCTAGGCTTTCTTTTCACTGAGGTGCAATAGTTGGACCTGTCTATGCCTGTTTTATTATTAGCTCTGCAGAAGTTTTTTTTTTTAAAAAAAAAACATATATCCCAGCTCAATCTAGCGCAGTCATGACAAATCAGTAGCTCTCCCCTGGCTTGTAATTCTGGGGAATTCATATGCAGAGGTAGGTTTGACATACCTCTACCATGGGCTAGGGAATTTGCATCAGAGGTTTCCTGTGCAACTGGCCCATCCTTAATCTAAACAAAACTCCTTTGCAATTACATTGATCGTGGCCTGCTGCTGTGTCAGACTGGTGGGGAAAAGGCCTGGGAGGGGAAAAGTGATGGTTACCAAAGCAGAGGACTGGGCTCCTAAACTGGCAGACAGAGAAGGACAGCTTCTCGAGCACAAAAATCAGAGACCACCCCACACATCCACATAAACACCTCTGCTCAGTTGACTGCCTTGATCCAGAGACTAGAGAGTATTGTGCCAGCCTGCCTCTGCCAATCTGGCAAAACAGCTGGTTTGCTGAAGCCCACGTCTCGAGAATATAAATATACATAAATGAATTTAGCCTTTACAGGCTCGCATATGGCAGGATGCTAATAATGGCTTCTGAGGCTGCTATACAGTTCAATCAATAGTTTGATTTCTTGCCCGAGAGCTTCCACCCACACAAACCCCAAACCAAAGCAAACCAACCAAACAAACCACTGCAGACATAGCCTGAGCGAGAAAAAGAGGGGAAGCACAGGGCACGGTAAATGGATTTCTGGGAAACTTTGACGGGGGCCTTTACTGTCAGGCACAATCCTGGTACTGCTCTTGAATAAAGCCCTCTCTGTTTCTTTGCACTCTAGGCTGTTTTAATTAAATTAATTCATTAATTTTAATCTTGGCCACAGAGCGTTAGGTTTGACGAAGGGCAAAAGTGACTGAATGCCATTTTAACGGAGGGAGGTTGATTTCTATTTGAGACAGAATACCTCGTTTTTACCTTTTAGCTCCTGGAAGAGTAAAAAGTGAGAGGTCAAACCTGCATCACCATGACAACCCCTGCAGCGATGTGTTTTGAGTGGATGAAGGGAGGTGATAATGGAAATGAAGTTTCTTCTCTTGTGCATGGTATCTGTTGGGGTGGATGTTTTTTTCCTGTCCTGCAGGGTGTGGCCCTGCAGTTACAGTGGGCTGAGACACAAGTCTTCCTTCTAATTTAAAGCACTGACACATTCAGTTTGTTTGTCTGAGATCAGTCCTTGATGTAGGACTGCAAGAGCATGTGGCAAAAAGAAAGACACACACAGCGTGCTTATGTGAAACAGTATGGTATAGATCATGGGAGTTGGCCATGCAAAAAGAGCCTCTGCTAGGCCAGGTCCCAGGAGGGAGTGTATTAAGTATTAAATTGATACCCAGGAGTAGAAATTGGCCTCTGTTCTCCATGCTGACATATGATTGGAATCCAGTAATATTATCCACAAAATAGCCAGCCTATGAGGAGATAAAACCCTGAAATAATGGAGAGGGCCAGAACCTTACTAGTAGAGAACTAAAGCAGCAGAACAAGCAAGCCCAAGAAGGAATTGCACTTCAACACAGAACCTTACATAAGAATGGCCCTACTGGGTCAGACCAAAGGTTCATCTAGCCCAGTGTCCTGTCTTCCGACAGCGGCCAATGCCAGGTGCCCCAGAGGGAATGAACAGAACAGGTAATCCTCAAGTGATCCATCCCCTGTTGTCCATTCCCAGCTTCTGGCAAAAGAAGCTGAAATCATGCTCCAATTTCATTCCGCAGCACAAGAAGCTATGCCTGATAATAGCTAGGTATGAGGCAAGCCGAGATTATTGCCACTGAACTGATAGCAACAAAAACAAAACAAACCCTCCTATAACTGGTTTCAGAGGAACAGCCGTGTTCGTCTGTATTCGCAAAAAGAAAAGGAGTACTTAGTGAATTTGTGTGGGGGGGTGGAGGGTGAGAAAACCTGGATTTGTGCTGGAAATGGCCCACCTGTTGATCACTTTAGATAAGCTATTACCAGCAGGACAGTGGGGTGGGAGGAGGTATTGTTTCATATTCTCTGTGTGTATATAAAGTCTGCTGCAGTTTCCACGGTATGCATCTGATGAAGTGAGCTGTAGCTCACGAAAGCTCATGCTCAAATAAATTGGTTAGTCTCTAAGGTGCCACAAGTACTCCTCCTCCTATAACTACTAATTGTGCCCACAGCTAGTTTATGAAAAGACATGCTTGTAGTACTCACACATCCTCCAGAAGCTCGGTTTGTTCCACCTATCAAGTCTTGTATTACACTAAGATTGGAAACAGTTTCAGGCATGGGATGTCTTTTACGATATCTATGTACAGCACCTAACATGATGGGATCCCAACCCAGCCAACCATCTAGGTGCCACCATGGTAAAAATAATAAATAAAAATAAAGTTAATAAGACTTGATTCACAGGGGCACATCAGAGAGCTCTAAATACCATGCACCTGTTTACTAAAGAGAAGCCACTAAAAATGTCTCTTTTAATTTAGAGCAGGAGTGTAGGAATCAGCATGTGTAGATTTTATTCCAGATTCTATTGTGTAACTGTGGGCAGGTTGCTATAGTCCAACTCCCCACTGTAGTATAGATATACCTATTTCATAGGCCTGTGCTTAAACGTAACATTACTAAATATTTCTAAAGTGCACTTCTATAGCACCTTTTATCCAAGGATCTCAAAGCAAAGAATTATTTATTCATTCATTATAATATGGTTTATTGTGAAAAGGCCTCTTCCCAGGGCCTTAGAGTAGGACTGAATATAAAGCACAATGGAATCATTTAGTCAGTTGAGAAGGCAGGTCTTTTATTACTATAAAAACATAGTTTTAAAAAATATAGTTCAGATTTAAACACAACATGAAATTCAACCTGATGCCAATGCCTGGATTATAAAAATAGGGTTATACTCCATGTATATTGGTGAGCCCTTAAAGGTTTCGATGTTTGCATTGGAAGAGCATCCTAGAGTTCAGATGCTTCTCTAGACCTTATCTGAACCTCTCAGATATACAGAATTAGGCTTTAAATTATGAAAAGTATGCTTTTTCATGGGGTTTGGGAGGATGTTTATTTTTTCTTCTGTATGTTTTCATTTCTGGTTCTAAACAGCCTCTTAGATTCATAGATGAATAGATTTTAAGGTCCAAAGGAATGATTGTGATCATCTAGTCTGACCTACTGAATAACATAGGCCTCAGGACTTCCCTGCATTAATTCCTGCTTCCAGTCCAATGGATGTGGCTCAATTAGAACACAACTTTTAGAAAAACGTCCAATCTTGATTTTAAAATTTCCAGTGATGTAGAATTCACCACAACCCCTGGTAAGGTGTTCCAATGATTAATTACCCTCACTGTTAAAAATGTGTACTTTATTTCTAGTTTGAATTTCTCTAGATTCACCTTCCAACCTCTGGATCTTGTTATATACTTTTGTCTGCTAGAATGGAGAGCCTATTATCAAATTTCTATTCCCCCTGTAGGTACGTATAGACTGTGATCAAATCACACCTTCACCTTCTCTTTGATAAGCTAAATAGATTGAGTTTCTTGAGTCTTGCACTATAATGCATGTTTTCCAATCCATTTATCATTCCCGGGGCTCTTCTCTGAACCTCCTCCAATTTTTCAACATCCTTTTTGAAGTATGGACACCAAAAATAAGCACAATATTCCAGCAGTGGTAGCACTAAAATGTGCAGTGGTACAAGAAATACTAAAAAATGTATTAGAACATCAAATAAGTTCATTCTGAGTTGTGGGCAAGATTTCAGGTCAGTTCTTATTGTTTGCAAAACCTTTTGCCCATTCTTAGCTATATATTGAAAATTGTGTGTCTGGGAGTAAAAAATGACACAAGTAAATTCTAGGGCTGTCAATTAATTGCAGGTAACTCACACGATTAACTCAAAAATTAATCATGATTAATTGCACTTTTAAACAGTTAAATACCAATTGAAAATTTTTTAACATTTTTGGGTGTTTTTTCTACATTTTCAAATATGTTGATTTCAATTACAACACACAATACAAAGTGCACAGTGCTCACTTTATATTATTTTTATCAAAAACATTTGCACTGTAAAAATGATAAACAAAAGAAATAGTACTTTTCAATTCACCTCATACAAGTACTGTAGAGCAATCTCTTTATCATGAAAGTGCAACTTACAAATGTAGTTTTTGGTTACAGAACTGCACTCAAAAACAAAACAATGTAAAACTTTAGAGCCTACAAGTCCACTCAGTCCTTCTTCTTGTTCAGTCAATCGCTAAGAGAAACAAGTTTGTTTACATTTACAGGAGATAATGCTGCCCGCTTCTTAATTACAATGTCACCTGAAAGTGAGAACAGATATTTGCATGGCACTGTTGTTGCTCTTTTGTTTTTTATAGTGCAAATATTTGAACTAAAATAAATATATAAATAAAGAAATAAATATAAAGTGAACACTGTAAACTTTGTTTTGCGTGTTGTAATTGAAATCAATATATTTGAAAATGTAGAAAACATCCAAAATATTTAAATAAATGGTATTCTATTATGATTTAACAGCACGATTAATCATGATTAATTTTTTTAATTGCTTGATGGCCCAAGTAATTTCACAAGTGGTGAGCTATATGCACATTCATTATCCCCCTATAGTGGCAGTTTTCTTATAGGATAACAGCCTAGTACTGCTACAGGCTATTGGAGATACTTCTTTCTCTGAAGTGGTAGAGGTCAATGCTTTTATGTATTTAAGTGTATAACTCCCATTGGTCCCTTTAAGGATCTGTTCATGAGTTCTGATGGTCCCTGGATCAAAGTGATGGAACATGCTGGGATCATTACACATGCAGAACAAATTCTAAAAATGTTGACTGCATCTGCACAGTTATGGTACCCACCATTTAAAGAAAAGGAATAGCACTCTTGTGGCTAAGTAAGCTACTTTTGGTCTTGGATATGCTGAGTCTATAACCTTTTTCTAATATAAAATCATTGATGTCGGAGACATCCTGATTCATCTTGTCTATACCCATGTCAGTAGAAGATTTCCTTTAAGACTGTGGAACTCATTGCTACAGGATGTTATAGAGCCAAGAATTTAGTGAGATTTGTAAAGGAATTGGACATTAATATGGATTACAAGAAAAGCCAGAGTTATAATGGTTAATACTTGTGAAAGTTTTTGAATATCTATAATAAATCATGCTTCATGATTTAAACCAGCATTTAATTATGAAGGATTTGGATGAGACCTTCATGAAGAAGGGATGGGGAGATCATCCCACACCTTCCTGGTATTTCTTGCACCTTTATCTGATGCTGGCTACAGTCAGAGCCTGGGTTAGATGGACAATGGATCTGATCCAGTATGGTAATTCCAGTAGTCTTGAAAAACTCTACCAATGGTGTTTACACCATTCCCTTTGAGACAACAACCAGATCTGCACATCTGCTGGGCAAGAGAGCAGTGCTAGACCACTGGGATCAATCTGCTAGTAAATCAAAGCAGACCTGAGTGATATTGATGTAGTAGAGCAATGATAATTTCACTCCTCATGCTGGTTGAAAAAGAGAAGCCAATTCAGACATTCCTAAGAATGAGGGCCAGAATGCAGCCCTGTGGGACACCATGAAGAATACAATAAGATCAGCTACAAGGAAAAAGTGAGTTATCAATTACATAAAATACATACTTGGCAAAAATGGACTAGATAATTTCTGGAAGGGTCCTGGATTATAATATGTGCTGCAGGCCCTGTAAAGATTTATGGGTCATTGGACTTCCTTGTACTTTAATCAACCAGTCTGAAAAAATGTGTTAAATGTTATGTCCCTACATGAAAGGGAATTGCACAATATTCATTTAAACAAGATCCTAGATCTACTGTAGATGACATACAATTCAAATGTACTCTGACTCAGCCTGAAGATGGGCCACAGCCATGAAATTTGATCCAAATTCTTGTGAGGTAACTCCTGTCTCTTCATGTGTCAGTATAATAATGCCTGCATCTGTAATTTTCACTCCATGCATCCGATGAAGTGGGTTCTAACCCATGAAAGCTTATGCCCAAATAAATCTGTTAGTCTGTAAGGTGCCACCGGACTCCTTGCTGTTTTTGTGGATACAGGCTAACACGGCTACCCTCTGATACTTTATCCAAATTCTGGCATGTTTGAGTTCAACTGAGTTTAAGAGCCATATCTAAATTTTAGGAAAGTTTATGGAGTGGGCTAGGGTTAGCTGGGTTCCAGCTCAGAACTACATCTATTCTATATCTTCTCTGTGAAATAAATCATCATGAAAGTTTTATTCATTGTTTTTTTATAAATTAACTATTTTTGTTTAATGGTTCTGACTAGTTTACCAGTCACTTTAGTCTCCCTGGAAACTTCATGTCAGAGTCAAAGTCAACTTAAACCTTGGCTCTTTCCTTGGATGGAAACTGATGATGGGGGGGAGGGATAACTCAGTGGTTTGAGCATTGGCCTGCTAAACCCAGAGTTATGAGTTCAATCCTTGAGGGGGCTATTTAGGGAGCTGAGGCAAAAATTGGGGATTGGTCCTGCTTTGAGCAGGGGTTTGGACTAGATGACCTCATGAGCTTTGAGCAGGGGTTTGGACTAGATGACCTCATGAGGTCCCTTCCAACCTTGATATTCTATGATTCTATGTCTTTAGTTTGCTAGAACTAGTTTTGTAAGAAGACTTTTATCCCTGAAGACCACCTGCTGAATTGCAATGCATGAAAAGAAAAGCTCCTGTAGAGCAGCAAGACGTTGATGTGTTTATAACTTTGGGATTCCAGGAAAGTGATTAAAACAAAGTACACAAAATGATGCCACATAGTCGTGTTTCTATCTGGTTAGCATTCCATGTGGAGTCTATGCAGATGCTTAAGTTTCAGTGACTTTGCAAGAAGGTTTTCTTACAATAGTCAGAACATTTCATTGAAACAATGTTAATAAGTAGAAAAGTCGTGAGGATTCACCTAATGTGGGTATGACCTGGAAGTTCAATATAGCAACATCCAGTTCTGAGTGGACAAAAACAAGAGGCATCCCGGGCTTCCCTAGCATGTCTTTTTTCATGAAAGATGCTGACACAACAAGCTAATATTACTGTCCATAGGTTAAAGGGCAGTTGTATCACTTGAGTAGATTAGAAGGAAATGAGAGAATGAGTAGCTATTTCCTTCAAGGAAGGGAGATGATGGTATATGAAGTAGCATATAGACAGCACAGCCCTTGAACAGTAATTACAATAAAGAGTAAATACATACAGTACACTAATTTCATATGGAAGTGTGCTTTAATTATGTATCAACAAAACAATGAGCAGCTTCAATAAGAGCCATGAAAGTTATCACTGGGGATTGTCCATGAGAAGAAAGAAATAAACAAGAAAAAAGACTCTTTTTGTACAGAAAACATGTTATATGAAATCCTTTAAAAAGCTGTTCCCGATTAATTTACCCAGGGTTAATTAATAACTAATTCATAGCTTAGATTTATATGGTGACTATCAGTCTTAAAGGATCCACAATTTCTTTACAAATGTGTTTTCATCCAATTTAATTCAATGGCAAAACATTTGTGGATATCAGTGGGAGCAGGAATGGACACTATATACTGTACAATATATGTAGTGGGGATCACACACCCATCCCTGAAATGCAATGGCTTCTGGGGTGGAGCAAAGCACCCATCCCATAACATGAATAGTAGATGTGCTTTCTTGGAGAAGTGAAGAATTTCTTTTCCAATCAAACATGTGATAAATGTATATGTCAATATGGTCTTAATTTAGACTTCAGTAAGTGATGCGAAATGTGGGATTTTGTTTTGCCTTTCAAGCAGCAACCACAGCCCGTGTCTTGCTGGCGCAGAATTGCAGAATAGATTTTTGATTATTTTGCTATCTTCCTATGTGCTTTGACAGTGCCTCGCCCATTGTTGGCACTGCAAGTAAACAAACAAATAATGATAATAGTAATTAATCCTTTCATGGAATCCTGGATGTCACAGGGGAACAAAATGCACACAACATTGTATTTAAGGGCAGGTAAGCTTACTAACACTCATGGTTTTTTTCTTTAGCCTGGATATCCAACAAAGCATGTACCATCTGCCAAGCTTCACTTCTAACACACTTCAACTGTTGCCTGCAACACTACTTGATTCAGCATCTACAGAACAATTCTTTCCACTGTGGAGAAAAAAATAAGGAAGTTCCCTATGAACTGAGCAGGTAAGGATTCTTGTAAAAAGGAAACAAAATAGCAATATGTTAATCTATCCTTACTTCATGTGGATGCAAATAATGACCCTAGGTGCAAGGAAGAATCAGGTCCGAGAAACATAAAGTTAAGGGGATGTGAATTGCCACCATTCTGATGTTTAGCGCATTAGAATATTTGATGTATATTTTGCAAACTTTCTAACTTGCAAATAGTTTTCAACTATGCAAAATTAAAGAAACGGGTTAGTTGTAGCTAGACAAAATTAAACAGTTGTTTTCTTATTCTTAGATTGTAAGCTCTTTGGGGCAGAGACCGTCTTTTGTTCTGCATTTGTGCAGCACCTAGCCCAGTGATGACTGGGACTCTTAGGCACAACCACAATTCAAAATGTAATAATAAATCAACTATCAGTGGGGATTGTTTTTTGATACTGCTTAGATGAGTGAGGAAGCAGTTCTGGGGGGCTAATCTGAAAATCAGAATGCATGTGACTTTGAAATTCACTCTCTGAATATTCATAGTGGATAGAGCATTGGACTGGAACTTGGGAGACCTGGTTTTATTCCCACCTCTGCCACTGGCCTGCTGGATGACTTTGGGCAAGTCACTTAATCTCTTCTTGCCTCAGTTGCCCCATCGGTGACAACATTGATACTGACCCTTCGTTGTAAAGTGCTTTGAGATCTACTTATGAGCTAAGAATGATTATTAAATTTCTATCTCTCAAATGTCCACAGAAAGCAAATACCAATAGGGTATGATCAGGAATGAAGTTGTCACTTCAAAAAATGAAGTATATTTTTGTTGATAATTCTTTGCAGTATTAGCCCAAATCTGTGTTCCACCCACAGATCCCAAGGGACATTGAGAAGGCTGCTAAAAAATGCTGGATACCAGGTACTCTGCCTACTGCTTACTTACAATTCTCTGAAAAGTGGAAGTTCAATAGGAGACATCTGAATACCTGTCAATTAGGACATCGGAGGCAGTTTTGATTCCTTTGAGGTGAAAGAAAAAAAAACTTCATTGAAGATGGTCATTTGGTCCATAATGCACCGTGCTCTGAGTGGAATCCAAACACTGCATGTAACCAAAGATCCAGTATGAATTTATTATAACATCTGATACCAAAATATCTAGCTGCCCTACATACTACTGAACTCATAACTAAAATCTTCCAGGAAGTGATCATCAGTTCAGGGACAAATAAATCTATGCTGGATACTATACATTTCCATACACTTGAAAGGCCCAGTGAGAAGCACATCTGCTGACGGGTGATATATGACTCGATGGTCAGTTACCATTTTTTTTTTAATGGGTATGATGTTCTTATTCCCTCTTGCTGACCTTTTTTTTGTTATAACCCCTTTGCCTTTCCATTCTCCAGTCAGTCCCATTAGCAGGATGTTGTGCAATATGGTGCTTGTCATCTGTTTCAAAGACACAGTGATGTGATACAGGTATGCCAGATGGATAAACCTAGTGTGACTAATTATTGTGTATTTGCCTTTAATTATTATCATTTATTACCGGAGAAAAGACAATAGAGGTTCCCAGACTCAGAAGGGAATGTCGGCAGAAGGGGATTTTTTTCCCCTAAAACACCAATGCACAGAGGGGAAAAAAAGTTTTTCTTTGTTGGGGAAAAACTAAATAACAAAAAGAAACAACTGACCACCATGATCCATCCATGAGAGATTTTATCCAGTCATTCCCTATGCACTTGGAATAAAATATCTCACAGGTAGTGAAATATTTTCTTGCTATTGTGAGCAAGGATTGTCCCTTGAACTGCAAGTAATGAGTCAAAGGTACCACCTTATTCTTCCTACCATACTGTGTTGGGGAAGGGGTGGAGTCATCAGTTCCACCAGCATAGTGGAACTGATACAGAGAGGGAATAATCGGTACTGATATGGCACATTGCTTTGACTATGTCTTAGACTATTTGTTATTTAGGTGACCAATCAGGCACCATGAACAGTCAGTCACATATACAAACAGTTCCTGAACATTTCTGCAGAAACATTTCTGTGTAAAGTCATAAAATTCAAAGTCTGTACATGGATGATTTACAAACAGGAGGAAGGGCTACATTTATCGCTATTTTCTCTGATTAGTTCAACCAGATTGTCTACATGGCACCATGGTCCAATCAACAGGGATGTGAATTTTAGCGTGCTCTAAAATGTTGCACTCACATTTCCCTGTGTGGACCCTGCTGGTGAGGACTAAGGTGTACCAAGTTGGCACTGAAATAGTTCTGGTACTTTTTAGCTAGCGCCAGTTTTAGTAACTTGTTAGTTACTTTTTAGGGGGGAGGGATAGCTCAGTGGTTTGAGCATTGGCCTGCTAAACCCAGGGTTGTGAGTTCAATCCATGAGAGGGCTATTTAGGGATCTGGGGCAAAAATTGGGGATTTGGTCCTGCTTTGAGCAGGGGGTTGGACTAGATGACCTCCTGAGGTCCCTTCCAACCCTGGTATTATATGATTTCTACATGGGGCAGTAAGTGCACAATACATCTACAGTTCATACCCCCATAGACCAGACTGCTGCTCCATGTAAGCAAGCCCTTACTTTGTTCTGAACAGAAATTATCTTCCCTCTCAAAGTTTGCTAAAGTTAAGACTGTCATTTTCTTGGCTGGGTGCTCTAATCGGGGAATGAACAGGTTGTATTTTGGGCCTGGTGACCTGACATTCTCCCTTTAACGCGTTTGAATGGGGTTTGGAGGAACGCTTAATATTCTGTATTTTTTATTGATTGTTGAATTCCAATTCCAAACCAAATTTACGATCTGTCATTAATACATATCCAGGGGAAACGGCCCCTTATTACCAAAGATGATGGTATTACATCAGCAGATTGACACTGCATATTCAGTACTCAATCTAATGAAATGACTTTTTGTTGCAAGAGCCTCTGTTGGTCCTTAAGAAGATTTAAAGCTAATCTTACTGGGAGATGTTTCAGTCCAATTATTTTTCAAGAATTTTTTGGATTTCATTTTCTTAACACCAGTGTTCAATTCTCAACATTTTTTGTGTGCATAGCAAGTAAAGGGGAAATCAGTTCAGAACCTTCCCTAAGTAAAAATAAATGCACCCATAATCCAATTTTGATAGAATTTCGTCTTTGCTTTTCTAACCAGTTCTACACTGTTATCTCCACATTGCACAGATAAACCAAAGTAAGTTTCCCATTCTTTTCCCATTGGGAGACAATTGCACTTTGCGGGAATGATGCAATGTTTAGCAGAAGAGCAGAAAAGCTTCCAACAGTGCCTGGCAAAGCAGAAGGAGAGGCGTATGATTTCTCCCTGGGCTTCTACTTTTGTTTCTCCATTATTTACAGATGTAAGTCAAGCCTCCCACACCCCATGCTGGGTTGTTCTCTTCCCTCTAGGCTGGAGAGCTTCCTCCCATTCTCCTGCCCCTCCTGCTCACTCTATATAGCTCCCTTCTATAGGCCATTCCTGAAAGCATTCTGATTGGCTAGGAGAGATGGTCTCAGGTGTCCTTCATAGACCTCTGACCAGTCCCAAAGCTGTAGCTGTTCTGCCTCTCATGAAGGGTCTTCTCAGTGTCCATTTACTGTGCACTCGGTTGCTGTAGCAATAGATGCCAAGTGCATGCCTTTAAAGTGCAATTCTACTCTGGATAGTGACTATGTAACAATGGATCCTGCCTACTTAGCAGATACTCGGTGTATGTTCAACCATATATGCTAACTTCAGTGACGAAAGCAAATTCCTAGGGCTGTTTACGCCTCTCATCTCTTCAGAACCAATACAGCTAAGATAGCAACTGGGTACTTATTCCTTCTTGCGCATCATGAATAGAATTGTTAGCAAAGGTGTCATTGCTCGGGATCTAGCAAAGTCATAGAAGACAACAGATTTTTCAGAGGTGTCTATATGGGTATAATTTGAAGCAATTAAAGTTACACAGGTGCCAGTTAACCATAATGCCAGAAATCTCCTCCAGTAATACATGGAACTCCATTCAGAAACTCACTGAGCATCTTTCTCGTAACAAAACTAAAACACATGAGAATCATACAGAGCAAAAGCCAGCCTCTGGGAATAACTAGCCCCCACTCTTTTCATACTATCCCCTTCTTCTTCATCATCACTCATTTCCTCACCAAGGTATCAAGTCCTCCCTACTTCAGAACAGGCTTGTCTTCCATCTTCAGTGTCCTCTGAGGCTAGTTTTCCCTTCTGTGTCCCCAGAGTCTGTTGAAGTTCCTTGCTTGCTGAAATGGCCCTGTATTAATGCAGCTTCAGGTGGGTAGGCTGTGGATGGAAAATAAATGGGTGCTGGAGTTCTGGGGGACAGTCATGGTACTGTAAGCAGGGAAATGGGCAATGGAGAAGACATTCAACCAGAGAGTAGGAGTAAAGGTATTTTCTTTTGCTCCTACAAGCTTTGCCTCCCACTCCCACCCTTGAAACAACACTCCTAATGAACCTCCATTACTCTTTTAATTCAGACTGAGCTACACAAAGTGCCCATAGTATCATTTTCCCCCTAGGTTAGGTTTAGTTCCAGGTCCTTGTGGGTCTCTGGGGTCGTTTTAAAACGTCTTCTGGATTACAGATGTACATTTCAGAACTAGCAGCATTTAAACTGTTTCCATTGCTTCAGGGCTTTAAAATGATAAGAAATAACACGGGTCCCCCAAGCTGTAGTTTAAATGATGAAGAGGCTACTTCTTCCAAGGACTGAAGGTGCTGTGTCCTGGATTTCACATTTGTTGCAAATTCCAAAAAAAGAGAGATTGAGAGTGAGAGAGACACAGAGAGAGAGAAAGAGAGAGAGAGAGCGCCTTTGCGGGAAGATATTCTAGAAAAGATGGAGGGAAGAAGTCAGAGAAAAAGGACATATCCGAAACTGAGAGCAGCCACAGACTTTCCAGACTGTTTTGCAGTGTGAATATCACTGACATTCCACCACTGCCATCTGACACAACACGCGTTTTCTTTTGCCTGTATTAATCAGCTGAAGTGTATCCTCTTGTACAACATATCGTATCATATGTCAGAGTCCATCCTTCCGGTGCCAGATTTCCAAAAAAGCTCAGCTCCCATTGGCCTCAGCCCAAAATGAATATCCTAAGAAAATTCTTCTCATCTGTGACTACCTGGGCAAGCCTAACTCTGTGAGGGATTTGATTAATCCATGTTTAATAAATCAACAAAGTATTACTGCTGAGTTTTATACAGCTAGGCTGGTCTAGCCACTTCCAGCTGAGCAGAGGTCCTGATGGTTTAATAGGTTTAGTACAGAGCTCTATGCAAACAGCTGCACAAAAGAGTCTGTTTGCAGTGCAGAACACAAGTATTATTGGTCCTGTAAAACCCAAGAACTATGCTATATAATTTGGGTGCCATCTACTGGCACCTTATTTATTAACTATTTACACATCTTCAGATATAGAGCACTCCTGTAACAACTTCAGGATCGGGCCCACATTGTGGTGATTGTTGAACGAACGCATGTAAGAGATGCTAGGGCAAAGCTCTGTTCCCAGTTTACCTGGGAGAGACAAAGTCATATTTCCTTGGACTGGCATTTTGTTACATCTCATGAGTAACTTCAGCCGTGGTCAGTACTTGTTTGTGAGACATCCAAAGAAAGCCAAGTCTGGTTTTGTTGATTCAGTAAGGAATGCTCTTCTTGCTGGAGCAGCATTGAATTAAGTTTCCAGCACCAAGTTATGTGGCGTTCTGCTGTGAATGGAGATGTCATTGGGTTAAGACATGCAAACCAAATTGCTATCATACAGAGTCCCTAAGGACACTTTTTGCACAAGTAGAGAAGTGCCAGATAGCCTACCTGTAAGCCCTGTGGCCTGAAGCCCTAGACAGTAGGTAGCTCACTATTGACAGCTGTTGGAGAATAGGGAGAGGAACAGCCCAAAGCTGCAAGAGAACTCTAGGTGGGGAGGGAACTCTCTGCTGGCATCTGTTGGTGAGCAAGGGGAACTGACTGAATGGCCAGGCCTCATTTGCATTTCAGTTATCTGACAGCTGAGGGGCACTTTGGTTAAAGTAAAGTTTTGAGTTTGGGTGAGGACAATAAAATGCTATAATTCCTGTTGGGAAATGAAAGGACAAGAATCATAGAATCATAGAATATCAGGGTTGGAAGGGACCTCAGGAGGTCATCTAGTGCAACCCCCTGCTCAAAGCAGGACCAATCCCCAACTAAATCATCCCAGCCAGGGCTTTGTCAAGCCTGACCTTAAAAATATCTAAGGAAGGAGATTCCACCACCTCCCTAGGTAACGCATTCCAGTTTTTCACCACCCTTCTAGTGAAATTTTTTTCCTAATATCCAACCTAAACCTCCCCCACTGCAACTTGAGACCATTACTCCTTGTCCTGTCATCTTCTACCACTGAGAACAGTCTAGATCCATCTTCTTTGGAACCCCCTTTCAGATAGTTCAAAGCAGCTATCAAATCCCCCCTCATTCTTCTCTTCCACAGACTAAACAATCCCAGTTCCCTCAGCTTCTCCTCATAAGTCATGTGTTCCAGTCCCCTAATCATTTTTGTTGCCCTCTGCTGGACTCTTTGCAATTTTTCCACATCCTTCTTGTAGTGTGGGGCCCAAAATTGGACACAGTACTCCAGATGAGGCCTCACCAATGTCGAATAGAGGGGAACAATCACGTCCCTCGATCTGCTGGCAACGCCCCTACATATACACCCCAAAATGCCATTGGACTTCTTGGCAACAAGGGCACACTGTTGACTCAACAAGGGCACGCTGTTGACTCAACTACTGTACCAACTGTATGAAATGTGCCTGGACTGAGGGGTCACCCTGAGTGAGACTGCAGCCAGGCACAGTTAGGTAAGGGAGCCTGGAGCAGGTTGTGAGGAGGGATGAGTTTGTATCATTCTTTCTCTGGAGTACTGCTCTGGTGGTAAGGACTCTTTTAAGGTTCCTATGTCCAACTGATCCCTTTCTGCAGAGGTAGCTTCAAGAAAATGGATGGCTTCAAGGTGGTAGGTAAAGCTGCCTATGAGTTCAAGTCTAGGCTTTAGTAATGTAAAGGAGTGCACTCCTAGACTGCTGGATGTGGGACCTTACCAACTGTATTGGATCCTGAACACTGAGGGGCCAGTGTGATTTTCCTGTGGAAGAGTTAGGAATTGGGGAGTTATATTATGTTGGGGGGAGGTGTCATTTGCCTGAGTATATATCGGGGGCTTAGGACAGGGACAAGGTGGGTGGTGACTATTTGCAACCACCTTCCATTTGTCCAGTGAGAGGAGGCTGTACATCAGCCATGGGAGACAGCTGCAGGGTATCTCTGGAACTGTCCTATGAGCACGGGGGGGGGGAGGGGGGAGGGTCTCTCTTTTTGGACCTCATGGGGCACCAGAGCTTGTAACCCAAGCACATAAGCTGTGCAAGGCTTTGGATTTGTCCCTGAAAGATTTGCTTTGCTTTTCCCATTTCCACCTATTATTGTCTTCCTCTTTACTTTCTCTTCAGTTAGCTTCTTGCTTCTGTTTTCCTCAACAAGTTCTGTAATTTCATTCCTCACCCTTTCTGTTCTATTTTTTCCCTTCATCCAAACCCTACAGCATTCCCCTCTCTCTCTCAAAATCTGCCCATAGTTTTTCATAAATCCATCTGCATTGAATTATTTATAGTTACAATAAAGGTCCTTTCAGCCTAGTGTCTATTTTCTTTAATAACAAGAATCATAGGTGAAATTGTCCAAAGGACTGAAAAGGACTTAACTTTGCCTGGACACTAGGCATCGGTTACCAAAAAGTACAAAACAAGCTGTAGCATGTTAGCAAGATGCCCTTTAAAAATAATAGCATTTATTTTTTTCTGTAGCTAGTGCTTTTCATGCTCAAAGCACTTCCTAAATATTGGGCCAGATCCTAGCCCTGGTTTCTGGTGGCATAAAGAGGATGGAGATCCTACCTTAGTAAGATAGGAATTCACAGGTTTTATAGAGCCGGTATGGTCAGCTCTATGCCACCTATTCTTCCATGTTCTAGGCATTCTGGGTAGGCCAGGGAAAAGCTGGGATATAGCTAGACCATGCTATAGTGTGCTGATGATTTCTGGACATCGGAGTAGACCAAGCCCTCAGGCTTCGACCCCGGGTGGTGTGACCCGGGCTTCTGCTTCAGCCCCAGGCAGTGGGGCTCGGGCTTCAGATTCGGTCCTGGGCGGTGAGGCTCGGGCTTCAGTTTTGGCCCTGGGCCCTCAGGAAGTCTAATGCCAGCCCTGGAAACCTCATAAAAACAGGGTCACGATCCACTTTGGGGTCTTGACCCACAGTTTGAGAACCACTCCTCTAAATTAACCCCTTGTGGTGTTGTCCTTTTTTAGACTTTACGTTTCTTTGTGTATTTTTTCTTTATGGTTTAAAGTCTTTTCCCATCTTCCTCTCTAACTGATGTTTGGTATTGCTCATTTACATCTTTCTTCCATTCTATTACGCTGGTCATGCAAGCATTTCCCTGTGAACAATTTCCAGCCCCCGCATCTCACCCCTTTCAATGTCCTTTCCCCTCCTCTGCATAATTCCATTCCACCTGAAGTTTTCTGTATTACTTATGCTAATTACACTTAAGTGGGGTGCAGGGGGTGGGGGGAGGAGGGAGAGGGAAGATTTTGAGCAATCTGAGCCAGGATCATAAAGTTTTGTGATTGTAAATGGAAGAGTGAGACTTTGCTGTGAAAAGCTACGCAATAGAAAGGCCAGAGGAAAGGAAGGAGGGAAGAACAGATCATGACAGGTTCTTACACAAATGTTGGGGCCAAAAGGGGCCAGAAACCTTCCCTCCAGAAGGGCCTGGATCAATTGCAGTAACACAGTACACCACTGGGGGTGCACAGTGCTCCAGAGGGGGCTGTGATGGCACAGCTGCCACCGGGATGGAAGTATGGTAAGAGCCCAAAGGGAGAGATTATCAGGGAGGGAGCAGGGCCATGAGTTGGCTGCACTGGGAGGAAGAGGCTGCCCTGTGCAAAATGACACTGCAATCTGTGCCACCAGGCTGCTCAGAGAGGCAGTGCAAGAAATGCCTACGGGGCATTCTCTTTTTCAATCACCTGCATTGCTTCCCCAACTAGCAGGCTCTTGCTGCATCCCCTCCTCACCCACTGTTTCACCACTCTCACTATTGCCATCAGCATCCTACTTAAATAATATTTCTTCATTGCCACTACTCTTGGCATCAGTGCTTGAGCCACCAAAGGAGAGGGGGCACCAACACAGGATGAGCGGGGCACCACACGCAGCTGTACTGTTTCCCCATCCCTTGGGCTAACTCTGCAGGGAGGGATTGTGGATTTGTGATGCACAGCGTCTCCCTGAACTCCCCATGCAGTGTTGTAGTCATGGGTGCTGAGCCCTGTTCAGTGCAGTGGTTAAACACTAAAGTTTGGCCCAAAGAGAAAGAACAAACACTCCCACGCCACCCTCGAGTGATGAGTTGATCCCAGAGCCATCTATCAAAATTCTCCGAAACTTTGGGTATCTGGATAGAATGACACCTGGACTTGGAGCATCATCCCTGCTTTGGAGGTGGGAAAACAAAACAACTACAGTGTAATTTTTGCCAAACTTAAACCAGCCTGCTTTGGCTGATCTCTAATTACCAAATTGTTACCCATCACAGGTAACAAAATACCATAGGAGCGGGGATCCTGAACTGAGTTCTCCTACATCTCAACCAGATTGACTGAGGAGATTCTCAATTCAAGTAAAGGAAAAACAGAAAGTTTTCTCTCTTCACCTTGCCTTTTTCCTTTCTTCTGTGCATTTCATATATATATATATATATATATATATATATATATATATACCCCCACCCCTCCCCTTTCCAATCCTTCCTTTAAGGTTTAATTTAACAATAACATTTGCGATTGGGGTCCTGCGCATCTCAAGGGCATTGCGCTTGAAATTGCACACACTCCGCACCATTTATCATAGCCTGACATGTGTCATGTTCCAGACTGCAGCTCCAAGAGGTTACAGCTCACGACTGCTCCTTTGTTGATCAGCTGCCGAGACAACTGAGGCACCTTTCTTTCTTTCTTTCTTTCATTTTTTTCTATTATTAAAGCTGCACCATCCCCTTTTCAAAGGGCTAGCTCTGCTCACAACAGAAAAACAATCACCCTCACCCCCCAGAACATTTGCACAGCGTTGAATGCTGGATGCTTCACTTGCTGCTGTGCACATTTCACAGGATAGGAACGCTCCACTGTAAAGGCAGATCTCTGTTGAAGGAAAAATGAAGACAGCTGTCGAGAGACAGGAAATTAGAGGGTTAATATAAAATGGGGCCCAAATCCCAACCACCCTCGATTTTGGTGTGGCAAAACTAAAAGTTGACTGGCAAGGCTTTGCTCACCCAAAGACAACACTGCCGCTGCTAAACTCACCCAGTGAGATTTTGCAAAACCCGAACTATCCCCAAGTGTGCTCCCCTGTAGTGCTGCTGAAGTATCCCTCAGTCTTGTTTACTATACGTCTTCTCCTATGCTCGCACTTTTCATTAGCATCAGCCAGCGTTCTCTCTGAGCACAGAGTGAGTCAGGACAGCAGGATAGTGGCCTTGGTGTGTACGTTTACAGAGGTGATGCATAATGTAATAACACAAAGCTTGCCACTTTGGAAACACACGGAGGAGATCCAGTTTGAATCATGCTTATATAAATCACTGCGATCTTAATTGTGCCGTTTGATTTCCAGTGATCCACATCCCCTTTCAACTTGTGTCTGCAGGACCAAGTGATATTTCAACCTAATGCCAAGGCTGTGTTAGGTGAGCGAAGCCGCAGAGATAGAAAGAGAGAGGAGCTGAATGTCAGGCCAGAACTTGAACCAAACTGGGTTTCTGGTTTTGTTTTGATGCTTGGAAAAAAAGATTCTCATTTTAAAAAAAAGCTTAAAGTGCTTTGAAGGTAAGAAGTGGTCCATGCTAAGTGTTCCCTTCCTATCCCGTTTGATTTCCAGATCCCTCCTTGGGGACTTGTGATGGTGTGTACTCCCCATACCGGCCCTGCGAGAACCGAATGAGGCAAGGCAGGCGAAGTTAAGCAGCGAACGAGGGAGATTTAGGCTGTGTGGAGAGCCTTGATTAGAAAAAAGCTTGCCTCTGAGGGAACAGGCAGAGGCTCCTATAAAGCCAGGAGGCTGGCAATGCAGTGGGGGGAGGAAAGCCTGTAGTCTCTCTCTCTCTGGAGTAAGGGAGAAGGAAGGGGGATAGGAATCCCTGAGACCTAGTAGGCATGAGAAAGAGGGATCTGACTAGGTGGACTGGAGAAACATGGTAGGATGTAGTCCAGGGACTAGCGCAGTGAGCTGGGCACAGCCACAGACCCTCACCACTACAGGACCCTGGACTGTAATCCAGAGTAGACAGTGGGTCTGGGTTCCCCTACCAACTGTTTGGGGCAGTGAACTGCAGTGGTACTATTTGGGGCATTGGACTAGAAGACTGCTTGGGTCACTGCAGGAGTGACAGGGTCAGGGCGGTGGGTGTGAGGACTGCCTGACGCTGCTTGCGCAGAAAGACTTTGAAGGACTGTCCCACAGGAGGGCAATCACAATGGGACCTGGGCAGAGGGCTGAGTCACAAAGTTGCGTTTCTGAGATTTGGTGAGCAGGCGGAGAGCTGCAGATGGCAGAAGAGAAGGAAGGGGGTGCTGACGTGAGCAGAGCAAATCTCCAGAATCACCCAAAGGGGGCACCACACCCCGGTGAGTAGAGCACCCTGTGACAGGACTTTCAGCCCAAAAGTACAGACCCAAAAGTTTGGCTGTGTTTTGGGATCACATTTGATCCTTTAAGTTTTTATTCTACTGAAAATTCCAAATCATCCAAGGCCTGTTAACTGGCTATTAGGATCAAGTCCAGTATTTGCAGGCACAGTTGGGGTTATTTCTCTCTCTCTCTCTCTCTCTCTCTCTTCATGATCCTAGATATTTTCAGAGATTCCCCCAAACATATAGGTGCTTCATAAATCAGGAGTACAATGGAAAGGTTCCAGCCACTTCCACCATGTGCCTGCCACATGCCCATTTGATTCACATACCACAGGTTCTTTGTCATTGGCTTGCAAAATTTGGCCTTCCCCTCCACCATCCCCTACTTGTGCAAGAGCTCAAGCTATGACGCCTTCCTCCCTTCTCCCCTAGATCAAGCCTAGATCAAGCTTTGGATGTGCAGCCTTACCATGTGGATTGGCACTGCCTTGAGGGAGCACAACAACTCCCTGTAGTTCCCAGTTGAATCAAAAAAGGGCAATTTACAATACCTCCTTTATAAGGCGCAGCATGTTGGCTGGCATATGGAGGGGTGGAGCCATGGGTGTGTCTTCTCCCCACCCCCTTTTTATAAGAGTTGCCCATACAGAATAGAAACTTGGTAATGGCCCCATTGCTCCCCCAAGTATAATTTTGGGGAGTCATAACTCAGGTCATGTAAGGGGAAAGGGTGCTCCTATTCCTTCCTATGACCCTATGTGGCTGGGTTAGATGAGCACAGTCTAGCCCTCAGCCATCACAAAATAAAGATGGCCGATTCAAATGGCATCTGGTGGACTCAGAGAGTAGGGAAGCTGCAGAAAAACAGATTATGACATCTTAAGTACCTGTTATTAGACAAGCCCTTAAATCTCCTTCAGAGACCCTCAAAGAATGATATTCTTATTTTAACATTCTTCAAAGATAGATTCCTTCTGAGTCATTGGTTAAGGTGGTTTGCGGATGCCATGATGATAAGTGTTTTAGAAAAATGACTGGAAACAGTACAGGTAGCAGAAAGGCATACTTTGTCTGCAGATGAGGGTGCATCTGAGCAGAAACCATGCTTTGAATATCTCAACAGTGGAGTAGCTCTGGCAGTGGATTTAGAAGTGGCGGGACTTTCTGGCCTCCCAGTGAGAGGCAACATGCTGAAGCTGTGTCCATTTATTGGAATGGTGGTGGGGAAGACAGAAGTTCAATTAACGGCTCAGATGTGAGGGATAAAATTAATCTCCGACTACACAGGTCCTTCAACTAATGACAGAAGGAGGTAACCACCAAACCAAACAGAACATAATTAGGTGAGATCCAGGAATGACTTAAAAAGTATTTAAATGCAATGAGGCCAAGATGCCTGAGATATCAGAGGAAAGAGTAATGATGTGCACAGTAGACACAGTCTAGATTACAATTTAAAACAGGATACAGGAAGGAGCCAGGGCTTGTTTATGAGGCCAAATTTTGGCATATCTCCTCTGTTTTTTCTTTGCCTTGGCATGAAACACTGGGCACTGCTAAATCAGATTATCAGAAAATGCCTGTGTTGATGAGCATGACTGTGTCCAAGGAAATAACTTGATTTGTACTTTAGACAATATGGCCACATCCATCCTTGTCTGTTGCTATCAGCTGGGAAAGAGACTTGCCCTCTGATCACTTTCATCAGGTAGAGATGAAATTATCCCTATTTCATGAATACGTTTATCATAAGAGGACCTCGGCTGCATATAATGTATTCTGTAGGTCTGCTCCTGCAGTCCTTATGCTCAAGTAAAATTCTCATTGTTCTTGTCTCCATTATATTGTTTCCATCCCAACACACACAGAAACAGAGACACATCCAACTCATACTCTCATACTTGATGCACACACACAAACCAAATACACAGCACAGGCACTGTGGGCTTGATCTTGCACAGGGCAGGTGTGGAGGGCTGCAAGAATAAATGGAAGGCAAAAAAAAAATGGAGCATAGAGGAACCTGATCCCAAACAACTATTATTCGTATGGTAGCACCTTGAAGCCCCAGATGAGATTGGGGTCTCATCGTTCTAAATCAGGGATCGGCAACCTTTGTCATTGGCTTGGGACGGCACGCGGCCATCCCAGGCCAATGGCGGCTGTGGGAAGCCTGCGCAGCTTCCCACAGCCCTCCTTGGCCCGGGACAGTGAACTGCAGCCAGTGGGAGCTGCGATTGGCTGAACCTGCGGACACTGCAGGTAAACAAACCGGCCCGGCCCTCCAGGGGCTTTCCCTGGTGGGCCACGTGCCAAAGGTTGCCGATCCCTGTTCTAGATGCTGTACAAACACATAGTGCAGTCCCTGTCCTGAATAGCTCACAATCTAAGCAAAAAAGACTGACGAAAGCTACCAAGGCAAACAGGCATCAAGAGGTGAAGTGATTTACTCAAGCTCACAGAGCTGGGACTAGAATCTAGGTCTCCTGGCTTCCAGTCCCATGCCCTATCCATTGGAAATGTTGTCTCTGAAGTAGTGAGGCTGGAGCTGATTGGTTACCAAGATTCTCTTACTTAAAGCAAGAGTGAGGCCAAAGAAGGGAGGGTGTAGTTAAGTAGTTCTTTAGTGTGAACAGAATCATGTTTCTTGAGATACTTCAGTCCACATCTCTGCCCACACTTTTGCAAGTAAAAGACTGTAAGGAGTTTGACCCTTTCTCCTCTTTGTGTAGAGGGGTATGCCAATAGCTTGATCTTATTGGCACCCATCCATGGGTAGCCTCTTCTCGTATTTCTGCTGGAATACAACCTCCTTGGGCACCATAAACTCAATCCAAAACACACTGAAGTCAGTGGGAGTCCTTCCATTGGATTTGGCTCTGTGCTAGGATTTGAAGGCTCAAGGCCTTTGTACCTCTCCAGCAAGTTGTGTATGATCAGACTTCGTGGACAGAATCTGGCAATTCCACTATTAATCGCACAACGGAGGCACCCAACAGCAGACTAAGTATTCAGCACCAGAGACTGATAACTGTCCACTCCAATCACATTATTCTTAAGAAAAAATAGGCACGGTGAGTAATGGGTCAGTGGAGCCGAGCAGCAAATGGTTCACGAGGAATTTTTAAACATTCCATTGTGTTAGATAATCTGCTCTGCCTGTCCTCATCCCTATAGAAAACAACGCAAGTGCAAATAGATAAATTAAGACAGCTTTGTTTCTAGCATGGGGGCTGTTTTCTCCCAATGTGGAGAGGTGGCAGGGTAGGGGGAGCTTGCTCTTGTGTTTGCTCTTTCAAACAGGCATAAACAGCTCCGCTTATTTCCACTATGCCGTCTAAATGCAAAATTTGCATAAACGGATGTTGTTAATTGATTTCTATGTATGCAGGCACTGCTCTATCAAAGGTAGAGAGGACAGAAGGTCATCCCCTAAAAGCCTCCGGGGAACAAGTACCCATCTGAGATAATATTGAGAATGGCATTGTTGGATACATAATCACTCCCAAGTAGGAAGCGATGGAGTCCTTTGTCATTAACAAAAAATCATTTTCCTATTAATATTGTAATTCTCTTTTTAATAAAGGCTTCCCTAGCAGGAGCCTAGAAAAATGCCCCACTGGTCTGCCAAAGGGTGGCACAGGCTGCAGCTGGCAGGCTGGCTGCTTTCCCAGAGAAGGGGAAAGGCCTGTGCTATTGGCAGTTTGAGCAAATAAATATTCTATTCAGGTTCTTAAGAACATAACGGTGGCCAGACTGGGTCAGATCAACGGTCCATCTAGCCCACTATCATGTCTTCTGACAGTGACCAATGCCAGGTGCTTCAGAAGGAATGAACAGAACAGGGTAATTTTAGAATGATCCATCTCCTATCATTCACTCCCATCTTCTGGCAGTCAGAGGCTAGGGACACCCATATCATGGGGTCGCATCCCTGACCTTCTTGGATAATAGCCAATGATGGACTGATCCTTCACACACTTTGAAGCCAGTTATAGTTTGAGCCTTCACAACATCTCCTGGCAATGAGTTCCACAGGTTGACTGTGCATTGTGTGAAGAAGTGCTTTCTTCTGTTTGTTTTAAACCGCTGCCTATTAATTTAATTGGGTGACCCTGGTTCTTGTGTTATGCGAAGGTGTAAGTAGCACATCCTTATTCACTTTCTCCACATGATTGTATAGACCTCTATCATATCCCCCCTTAGTTGTCTCTTTTCCAAGCTAAGTCCCAGATTCTTTAATCTCTCCTCATATGGATGCTGTTCCATACCCTTAATCATTTTTGTTGCCCTTCTCTATACTTTTTCCAATTCTACTGTGTCTTTTTTGAGATGGAGTGACCAGAACTGCATGCAGTATTCAAGGTGTTGGAGTACCACGGATTTATATAACGGCATTATGGTATTTTCCATCTTATTATCTATCCACCTTTCCGAATGGTTCCTAACATTGTTAGCTGTTTTGTCTGCTGCTGCACATTGAGTGGACGCTTTCAGAGAACTATCCACAATGACTCCAAGATCTGTTTCTTGAGTGGTAACAGCTAATTTAGATCCCGTAATTTTGAATATATATTTAGGATTATGATTTCCAATGTGCATTACTTTGCATTTATCAACATTGAATTTCATCTGCTATTTTGTTCCCCAGTCACCCAATTTTATGAAATCCTTTAATAACTCCTCACAGTCTGCTTTGGACAGAACTATCCTCAGTAATTTTGTATCATCTGCAGATTTTACCACTTCACTGTTTATCCCTTTTTCCAGATAATTTATTAATGCATTGAACCACATTCGTCCCAGTGCAGATCCTTGAGGGACGCCATTCTTTACCTCTCTCCATTCTGAAAACTGATCATTTATTCCTACCCTTTGTTTCCTGTCTTTTTACCAGTTACTGATCCAGGAGAGGACCTTCCCTCTTATCCCATGACCACTTACTATGCTTAAGAGCCTGTGTTGAGGGACTGTGTCAAAAGCTTTCTGAAAGTCCAAATACACTATATCCAGTGGATCAACTGTGTCCATGTTTGTTGACCCTCCTTAAACATTGTTAAGCAATTGTGAACCCCTTATGCTTAACAATTTGTCCCCAACTTGTATTTAGCTTGGACACTCTGGTTACCTTCTTCAGACCTCAGCGAGAGCTCCATGAAGCTCAAAAGCTTGTTTCTTTCACCAACAGAAGTTGGTTCAATGAAATATATTGCCTCATCTACCTTGTCTCTAAGGTATCTTATGATCATATTTATGTAGTTTTCCACTACATATTTTAAATGAACCACAATGGTTCTGACTGATTCCGCAAATAGGTTTGTCTGAATTGGCTAGTGGCCTGTCTTGAATCCTTTTTTGTTTGTTTTTTTAAAACCAGGATTAGGGTCCAGGAGATCCAGAAAAAGAAGCAAATCGGGACCAGCTCGGTAAATTAAGAAAATTTCCCCAATATTGTGAGCTGCATAAGACAACTGAGCCCTGAATAAATATGAGATAGGTTGTGATACCCTTGAGTTCAATAGTACCATACACCACCAACAGTCCCTGGAATTCAGTAGATCTGCTTGTGCAGTAATGAGCTACCCAATATAAATAAGGGTGTCAGAAGCTGGCCCTGAATCATAAATTTTGGTTCATAAACAGCAATGGATGGGACAGAGAGGGGGAAAGGGGTGTTTACTGGATTCAATGAGTTTCTCTGGGGAAGAAAATCCAACCCACTCCTGCTGGCCAGATGCACATGGGAGTCAGGAGATGTGCAAATGAAAGCAGAGTGTAAAGCTGTTAGTGGCAGTTCACAGTGAGAGAGTGGCTCCTGCCACGGCAGGTTAGGTAAACTTTCCAGGTGTTTGGAGGTGAATCTTTTCATTTCTGCACAGCCCTCGTTTGACCCAACTATTTCACATCATTACCAATTGCTTTGTTCATACGTATCAGACTTCCTTCTTGTGCTTTATTGGTTTCTGCTCCTGCTGACCTCTTCCAGCAGTTTACTTTCTAACATCTTGAAAGCTTCATCATCATCATTCAGTCCATCTCACCTTGGTCTGAGATTAAAAGGGGGTGGGGGAGAGTGATCACAACAACAGAGAAGAGCTCTCTGCAGCATCCCAGTGACAGTAGGGGAAATGGTTTGGGCAATCACCCAGAAGAAAGGCAAAAAGAAAAAAATCAAACAAGAATCGGTTCAAGCAGAAGGATCTGAGCGTGGGGATTGTCAAACTGAGCAGACCTTCGGAGACAGAGGAGAATTGTTTTTTTTCTATTTCAACAAATAGAGAACTGAAGTCACTCACTACAGATACATAAATTGTAATATAAAATTGATTGGTTTAAGCCACAAGACTTGGATCCAGATTTCCAATATCCACCTGCTGATTCTTTCCTGTGTCAAATCTCTGCTCAGTCCAGAAAAGTGGAAGACAGAGGGAGGGTGGGTACCTGGAACCAGCCTGACTCCACTTACAACAGCTGGGCAGCTCAAAGTTGCACAATGGATGCAAGACTGGTGGAACAGAGCTCTATTTCATCATGCCCTCTCCCTGCCCACTGTACTGTGGGGGAAGGAGGGATGAGCCAGGGGCACAGAAGTGGCACTCCACTATGCCTAGCAGAGAACCTTATGCCTGGGGAATTCTGCAGGGGATTTGCAGCTAGATTACAGTTCCTTTATGCTGCCCGAGCTGTGATGGGGGTGTAACTGGAGCTGTGCAGATGATAGAAGTTCCATTTCATGAAGGATTTCAGGACTTTCAAAATCCAGCGTCATTCTGAATAGTAACGAAAACTGAACATGTCTTAATTTTCCACATACAAAAATTCTGAATTTGTTTTCAGGTTGTCGAAAAGTTGTGTTCAATTTTTTAAAAAAGTGTTTCATTACAATATAATATAATACAAAAACATTTACACTGTCAAAGCAAAAAAATGAAATGTTTCATTCCGAAAATGTCAAAATGGGACATTTCAACAACATCAGAACTTTCTGTTTGTTTTCTTCCAAAACAAAATTCCAGTGGAGTTGCCCTGATTTTTCAAAGCATTTGAATTTCTATGGACCTTCATATTCCAACAAAATGTGGTTCCATTTAAATGTCTCCAACCAGCACTAGCTGTAACACACCAGAGAAACACACCAGAGAATCTTACCCCCCCATATGCTTGAATCTAGGGAGTAGTTTCAACCTATTTGCAAAACTCACATCTTGTGATGGGTTTATGTTATTGTGAAGATTCAGAAAGTTCCGGGGATTTTGGATCCTGATTCTTGGTTGGGGTGCATCTCTAATAAAAAGCAGAGCACTAGGAGAAAATATGCATGCAAGAGGAAAGCCATCAAATACCAACCAGGGGTCAGATTTATGAAAAACAAAAATGTGACTGCCAAGGTGGCTTCCCCACAGAAATCTCCTTGCAAAAGACCCTTTGTGAAATACAAGGAAATGCTTATAGGGCTGGAGAATTATGAACATTTTGCTGTACCAAACTTTTAATGAAATTCATATATTCTTCGTGGACTTTCCTCTTATATATTTAAAACTAAAGAAATGACAGGCCTGCAGTCTAAGGCCTACCTCCTCAAAGGTATTTAGGCACCTAACTCCTATTGAAATCAATGAGAATTAGACACCTAAATGCCTTTGAGGATCTGGGCCTAAAGATCTTTTTTAAATCACAGAACAGATGCTCCATGGACAGCAGCTGTACCAGCCTCTTCCACTTCAGGTCACTGAACGTCTTTAGGAGGTAGGTTTCCATGACCTTCATTGTTCTTTCTGACAACTATAGGGTTGGGAAAGGCAGTGACTGTGTCCCATGGTATGCAATTCTTTTGTGGTGGAAATCCTTGACATCTTGATTCTTTACTGTGGCTATTTTACAATTCATGTAAACAATGCCATACAATGGTGAGGTTTTCATGAAGTCATGTAGGCCATACTTTCAGGATGGGGGACTCTATCCTGGGAAGCAGTGACTATGAAAAAGATTTGGGGGTTGTGGTGAGAAAATCAGCTGAACAAGAGTTCTCAGTGTGATGCTGTGTCCAGAAGAGCTAATGTAATCCTGGTATGCATAAATAGGGGAAACTCAAGGAGGAGTAGAGAAGTTATTTTACCTCTGTATTTGGCACTGCTGTGACCACTGCTGGAATGCTGTGTCCAGTTCTGGGGCCCACAATTCAAGAAGGATGTTGATAACTTGGGAGAGAATTCAGAGAAAAGCCACGGGAATGATAAAGGAATTAGAACATATGCATTATAGCAAAAGACTCAAAGATCTCAATCTATTTATCTTAAGGAAGAGAAAGTTAAGGGATGACTTGATTACAGTCTGCAAGTACCTACACAGGGAACAAATATTTAATAATGGGTTCTTCAATCTACAGAGAATGGTAAAACACGATCCAGTGGCTGGAAGTTGAAGCTCGACAAATTCAGACTTAAAATAAGGCGTCAATTTTTAACACTGGAAGTAATTAACTGTTGGAACAATTTACTAAGGGTTGTGGTGATTCTCCATCACTGACAATTTTAAAATCAAGATTGGGTGTTTTTCTAAAAGATCTGGTCTAGGAATTATTTTGGGGAAGTTCTGGCCTGTGTTATACAGGAAGTTAGACTAGATGATCACAGTGGTCCCGTCTGGCCTGGAAATCTATGCATCTAATTTGTGGAAGTATTCCCATAATCTTTCAGTTAATTAAAGAGGGTTGGTGAAAAGATGCGTGACAGTGTTGTCAGAATGATATTCCTATTTAACAATGAAACCAAACAAAATTAAAGAGTACAGATACCAGGAATGTCCTCATGAAGTTTTGGATGTCTGCAGACAGGAGGTGTGCACACACTTATTGGGATTTTGTAATAACATAGACCTTGTTGATATTAATCCACATTTCCCAATTTAACACCACCCATCCATATCCATATTTATCATGTATTTCCAAATGGGAAACTCTCTCTGAGCAAGTGCTTAGGAAAGTAGATTGGAGATTCCTCTCCTTTCCTTTATCAGATAACTACAATATTGGATCATCTGTCAGGATGAGTGCCAACCAAAATTCCAGTATACACTCAACCTCAAACTCTGGGAATGTTTGGGTCTAGTTTCCAACTTTGTAGTCCAGGCTGATGGCTAGTGATTCTGCACCTGTAGCCTGATAATTGTGTCCTTTACTGCTGAAATTAGTACATTTCTGGTTCAAAATGCTCAAGATGGCTTGCAAACTGATTTGTTACTACTGCTCTGTATTTAAAAGTAACCTTGAAAATGCTTCTTTATGGTGGTAATCACAGTGACTGTCCTATCCTTCCCCCTAACGACTAGGTTATCTTTCCTCCCCAACCTCTCCTGCAGCAGGTTTCTGAAGGCCTTTTTGAGGTAGGTAAGATCATTTTTATTTGAATATTTCATCTCAGACTTCACAGAGTGACTAATATATCCAAACTGCATGAAATCAGCCAGAAGTATTTTATATGTATATTCTAAAGTACTCAATACAATCTGGACTATGATTTAAAAAATAAAGAAAGCACATCTTTTAATAAGCACCTTTTTATTGGAATGATGGGGCCTTTTAAAAGACAAATCCATCTTGGCTTTTGTATGATCTTTACAGTGATAAATTCAAGTACATTAAACTGTATTTGAAATATGAACATTAAAACAAAATTGAGGACAGAAGCCACCCTTCCACTGGGAGAACAAATCCTTAAGACATATCTTTGGCTAGTTAAAAGCAATAATACAAATAGTGGGCCTAATTCTGATCTCACAATGATGTAAAACAAGTGTAACCTCACTGAACTTAACAGCAGCATAAGGGATCTAAGAATCAATCTTGTCGTGTCTGGGCATTGCACAGAAGGATTTAGATTTTTAAATAGAGGTCAGCACCTATTAGAGCTTGATTACAGAAATCTAGTGCAAGGAAGTGATAAACAATAGCTAATATAGTGCAACAAGGTGTTAAAAAGGCTCCATTGAAATTGTAATAAAATGTACCCTTGCTTTTTAGGAATATCCTTATTGTATATCATACTATTATTAATACAGCTGTTGTTAGGTCTTGCCATTTCATGAGAAGTCTTGTGATATTTGGTTGTTCATGCCCCAACTCCTGAAGTCATATGACTACATGAAAACCTCAGCGCTCATTTAAAAGAAAAGTGATTTTTTTTCAGTCCTCGTTGTATAGAAAAACTCAAAAAGTCCCCCTGAGTGCACCCAGCAGTTTCAAAAAGCAGAAGGCAAATAAATAAACTCCAGAATCATTATTATTATTATTATTATTTGTTTGTTTTGGTGGCGTGCCCCAAGGCCTCTGTCAGGATTTGGATCCCATGGTGCTGAGCACTGTGCAAACATATTCAGAATCACAGTCCCTGCCCTGAAGACCTTACAACTGAATTTAAACAAACTTTGTAGGGCCCAGTGCCGATGATTAGAATGAGCCCTGCATTCCCTGTGAATCTATAGGGCTCAGAGCTGGTGTTTAGAATGAGCCTGCATTCCATGTCACCCTGTAGTGCCCAGGCCTTCCACCAAGAACTATCATTATGGCCCTGGTCCTAAAGGATTTCTCATGGACTGCACTTTTAATGTGCAGCGGGATGTCCAAAGCTTGGGGCAGTCAGCTTTTGTTTGTGCAACGATTGTGGGGCATTTTCCTCCGGCTGCTGTTGAAATACCTCTAGGTGCTCTGGATAAATATTTCCAGCAGACTGTGAAATGGAGAAGTCTCTTTCCTTCCCAGCCTTTCCCTGTCCCATCATCTCTTCGCCTGTGCACACATTTCCAAGCTAAAATCTTTGTGAAGCACAGGCAGGTACCAACAAAGTGACCTCTGGATCAAGTGCCTTTCTAGATTAAAGATGGGACTGTGATAGCCTGGTCATCCAACAGGTGTATAGAAGCTTAAAACACTGCACTGACATTTCCTCTCCATTTGTTTCTACTGAGCTGGCTGTGTGTGCAGTCATCCATACTGGTGCTGAGATACCCTAGAGAAAGATGGAATTGCTGTAACTGTTTTTCACTATCACATACTTCACTTCATAATAAATGAGATCCAGAGCATGTCTTGTAGAGCATCATATCAGCAAGTATCAGGAACCTAATCACCACCAAGGTAAATAAAATAAAGTAAGTCAGACCAAGGAAAAATCCACTGGTGAGACAGTGAAGTGTTCAGTACTGCATAGCACATTCTCTCCTGCTACAATTGACCTTGGAGTGTGCATCATTTTCTTACAATAACTTGAAGAGTACAGATTTTAAAGGCAGTAGTACGACACATGTATATAGTGGCTTTTATCTTGAGCAAAACTATGTCTACATATGGTACCACTGTAATGCAGCTGTTTCTGGAGTGGGTGAGCAGGCAGGCAGCAACCACATGGTGCTCAGGAAAATGCATGGTGGTGCTTGAAAGGGAACTTTTGTCCGCAGACATGGAAGCCATGTCCATTCAGAGCAGACAAGATCTTGACTTTTAAGGTTTCATTAGGAAAACATCCATGTGCTGAAGTGCATGATACTCAGTCTGTCTAGCTCAGAAAGAAACAGCTCAGCTGGCCCTGATAAGATTTTAACCTGTTCTTCTAAGGATTCTAGGTATCTCAAACCTGAATCCTAGATGAATGAGCCACCACCTATTAGCACTAAGAAACACTGTTTAGATGACCTTTTCTATGAAGAGCAAATGTACCTGGAAGAGATGTGCTTCAGGCTTTGCTACTGCTCCCATAGTTCATTGACTCCAAGCCCACATGCCTCTCTTTTTGCAGTGATATATTAACCTGTGAATTGGAAGGGCCCAGGCCCCATGCAATACTAGATGGACAACATTCAGAAGTCACAAGAGTGGCTTGATCCACAAATGATTCTTCATAAAGTGTTTCAATGTTAGTTTTGGATTGACTCGGGCATTATGTTTTGCTATGGTCATGATGATGGTCCCCTGATCTCCTGTGCACGCGGTCTTGGCTGCGTTCTTCTGCCTACTTGTGACATTCTCTGTTTGCCATTTCCCTACCATTGTCCTAGCCCATTTATTGATTGCAAGTTTTCTGCTTCCTTCCCTATAGGGTACAACTTTTAGTCTCAGCCCAAAGCAATAGGTGTGGTTAATCTGTTATTACTTGTGCTACAGAAGGGATCTTGGAGAGCTGCTCTTTTTTTCCTGGTCCAGGTTCAGTCAAGTGACTTGCCCTCATTCTGTAATGAGAACAGAACCTCAGTTTTGGCTGCTGGGTTTTGGTAAGTTCCCTTATCTAAGGCACAGACACTGGAGGTGGAAGAGATTGGACCAGGAAATTCTAAAATGGGGAAGCAACACATATTTGATTGTAGACAATAAAATAAACCAGTTTGGAAAATAGCCATGACTCTAAAATCATCAGGGGAAAAAGGATTTATCATTAAAGGCAGTCTTTCCTTTGAGGATGGGGCTCAGGGAGGGAAAACGCACAAAACCCAATTATTATAGAATCTACCAGACTGAGGACTTTGGGAGTTGAGGATTTTATCCAGCAGTTGCTTGGCTATCCTTGGCTATTCCAACATTGTACATTTCCCTCTCCCCCTCCTTCCCTAGTACTTCTGAATTCAGGTAGTTCCCCTCACTGTTTGCCTTCCACAGAGTTGAGAGGATTCTGGTTTGGTTAAACTTTCTGCCTCTCAGATAAAAAACAGCAGCAATTTTCTGCTTGAATTTCTCTGTGACTAAATCCATTGATCATCCTTTCTCTCTGAGAGTGAGGAGTATGTTTTCTCTTTAATAACTCCTATCCTTTTCCCTGAGTAGTTTTTTTCCCCCCTCTCCCTTTCGCTTGTTTGTGTTGTGTTGGTCAGTCCGCTGCACTATTCCTCTGAGAGACAGAGGGAGTGCAAAATTGAAGTTATTTTATGCTTGGTCTCCCTCGGTCCCAATTTTCAAATCTTCATGTCAATTTTCACACATCAGTGTCATATGGGGAATGTTATGGAAATTTCAGTGGGGTCCTTGGGAGACAATTTATACGTGACCCCTCCCCCGCCCCCAGCACTGCTGCAGCTCCTGTCTTTTCGAAGAATAAGTGGATCCATAATTAATGTGGATTTTAAAATATAACTACATCCAGGACTTCTCCCAGTTGCTTTTCAATGCTGTCACACTTTGCAGTGTGAATTGAAAAGGACACAGGTGCTTTGCTCGCTCTTTTCCTGTTCTCATAAAGTGGCATTCGGAAAATTAATAAAAATTACAGCGTGTTGGAGGAGGAGATCATCTCCTGACTCATTTTATTTTTGTAAAAAGTGCACTGGAAAAGGGTTTTATCATGCAACTAATTTGGTAATCACCAGGTAGCGAATGTCCCACCATCACCACCTACCTAGGTGCCTCAGAAGGTTAGTAGCGAATCAAACACGTCACAGTTTGGATTGGTAATTATATCCTTTCCAGGAAACCAGCGAATGAAAGGACTTTCGCATGTTTCCTTAAAACTCTGCAGTGAGCATCATCCAGGCAGCAGAAGCAAGAGCTGAGCTGACAGCATCAGAGCATTTCAATCATTGACCTGGGGATGGGCCCCTGACACCAGTGGGGGTGCACCAAGCCTTCTGTATTTTACAGTGTTAATTATCCTCTCTGAAAAAAAAAAATCCAATGACTGTGGATCTGGGGTTGTCTCAGGTCTCCTCACCAAAGGTTTAAAATGCTCTGTGATGTAATCTGGACACTCTGTCATCCTTTTTTTTTTTAAAAAAGAGGGTGTCCCTGGATCACATTAAACTATTGCCCTGCCTTACCTGCCACTGGCCCCCCAGATGGAAGACTTTACTATTCAGTCAGTCATATAGCCGCCTTATTTTAATGCTACAGTAACAGCAGCAATTAAAGCCTGGTCCCTATTTCCAGACCAGCCCGACCCTTCCCAACCCCACAATCTCCCATAGGAATTCTCATTCAGTTCCCTCTGCAGAGCTCAGTTCTTGTCCTGCCTACCATCCAATTTTCACTGAGAAGAAAAAGGGCTTTGGAGCCACAGCCCCTTGCAGAGACACAAACACAACCGCTGCTGCTCCCTGGTGCACAAAATGCTCCATTCACTAGGGTGGATCGGACTGTACGCCTCACAGTGCAGTCCCAACTCTGTTGGCTGGTGAGGGAGGAGTGGGGTCCTAGCCGAAGGTAGCCACCCCCTTTTCAGAGTCATACACACAAGAGGAAGAGCAATCTTTGCACTCCATAGAAAACAGGGACTGCTATTGTGTGTGAATTCTGCACAGCTGTGCAAGGAGGCGGTGGGGGGGAGCTTATTGCTCACTCATCAGTCCCTGCACGGCTACCACAATCTAGCCCCAAAATAATAAAGAAGCTGGGAAATCCCATTGCCATATATCCTCTGAATCACAGTGACGTTGGAACTCTCTAGGTGATTATCTGTGCTTATATCCGTTCCGTAGTAGGAATCTCTCAATGTATTTGACAATCCATTATTGTCCTGCAAACTTCCTTATGCAAATGGCATTGGCCCGATTTTGGATTCTGTAATGCAACGCCTTGTCCATGTGGTGTCGAAATCCCAATCACGTTGTTTGTTTAACCTCTTTCAAAGCCAGCTGGAATGCGTCCAACAGCGCATTACAAATCTCCACCAAGCCCCTTCCCATTTCATTGCATGAGTCGCCCCAGGATGGGATAGCTTTATCATCATCATTATCCATCTTCGATCTGAACGTGGGAAGTGAACTGGATGAGCACACTGCTGTGCCACACAGAGACCAGCCAATACTCTCCACAGCTTCACTGCAGGGAGCTCAAGCAACTACATATGCCGGCTTGCAGTTGCTTTGCTAAAGTTCGACTCATAAGGCCTGTAGGAAATATACTCACGTGGCAGGCAGCCACATTACCATGGGGGTTGTGGTCTGAGATCTGATCACATCTCACAAATGAAGCAGGGATAGGCCAGGCGAATTCTTAAATGGGAAGTCAAGGGGGAAAGTGGGTTATGGGTCCCAGGGCTGAGTCTTCATTAAATGGTGCTCTTCCCTCCTGAGTCACTCGTGAGCCAATGTTTACATCCAGGACCAAATATTGACACACTCATGCAACCCCAGAATCGTGCTGAGATAACAGAGAGACACAATCAAAGGGCTGAATCTTGCTGTCAATGTCATAGAATATCAGGGTTGGAAGGGACCTCAGGAGGTCATCTAGTCCAACCCTCTGCTCAAAGCAGGACCAATCCCCAATTTTTGCCTCCAATCCCAAAATGGCCCCCTCAAGGATTGAACTCACAATCCTGGGTTTAGCAAGACAATGCTCAAACCACTGAGCTATCCCTCCCTTATACGCTATCTTGTGCTGCTTTGGTGAATTTTATCTTTTGTAGAGAGTGTGTATGCGTGGTGTGATATATTGGCAAATACGTGAGCGAGAGAGAGAGAATTTCCAGACAATATGGCCACCCTCAGAAGCTTTTCCTTTCCTGCTGCAAGGGTTTGTGAGCTGCTGGCTCTGCAGTCTCAGCTTGACAGCTCAGCTCTTAGGCCAGCTCATAGTCACTGGCTATAAACTTAATTAGAAGCAGGGAAAAAAAAACAAGCTAGACGGCACTGAGCAGAGAGGAGAAAATAATGAGCTTTAATACCTTTGACATTGAAGCACCTGCTAAGGGCACAAACTGCTGTACAGCTGACTGACCCTTCTCCGAAGACAGGATGTGTCACATCACTTGCCCTGGATATGTGCAGCCTGCAGCCACCCAATAAACCAAGGAATCAAATGTGTGACTCGGGGGCTCTCTGGGACTCTACGTTCATATGGTGCCATAAGGCAGGACTTCATTCTGGAGTAATCAGAGAGGGAAGCTAAACATAGCTGACCACGTAAAAGGGGCTAGATCTGGCTGCTGCCACGGCCAGTGTGCCTCATAGATTTCATTTTGCTCTTTCTGATGTACAAGGTTATTTTCTGTTTGCAACAAAATACTGAACAGTAGCCAGCTGTGAACAATTCCTGTGACCCACCTGGCCTCTTGCTTTAATGATCTTCTCAGAGTTTTCTTTGGTTAAAATGTTGAAGCAAATAGTTTGAAACATCTTTTTAAAACAGATTTTTAATTTTGTGCCTGAATTTAATGCTGGGGAAATGTGGCACAGGAGGACTCTTTCCAAAGGACTCAATTTTGCTTCCCCAAGCAGTGTCCCAGCTCCAATCTTTTCATGTATCAGCTCTGAACCACTTCTAAGTGTGAGATAGGACTGTGTCTGTGGCCCAGGTGATATTTGGCCTCTCTGCTGTGGCTGTCAATGTGGTGATCCAGCTGTAGCGGGGTTTGGGACGTGGAGACCTCAGTACCAAGAACTGGGCAGAGATCCACCAACTCATCTCACACAGACCATTTGAGAACGGTCAGAGATAACAATAGGAAAGCACAACTTAGGCTGGATTTGGACTATTGACCTATAGCTGAAAGTCTCTGTAGTTTATTACTAGAGCTGGCTGAAAAAAATTGAAAGTGAAAATGTTCATGAAATTTTTCACTGAATGTTTAAATTTTGATCTCCTCCCCACAATTAATTTTTCTCAAGATTGTTTTAGTTGTGGCCAGTTCTGGTCACGGTGCCTCTCCTCAGCTATTTTGTGCAGAAGGAGAACGAGATCAACCATCCACATGCAGCTCTGCTCACACTTTCCCCCTTGGCAAGAGAAAAGATTTTTAAAGATATAGATTCATAGATTCATAGATATTAAGGTCAGAAGGGACCATTATGATCATCTAGTCCGACCTGCACAACGCAGGCCACAGAATCTCACTCACCCACTCCTGCAATAAACCTCTCACCTATGTCTGAGCTACTGAAGTCCTCCAATCATGGTTTAAAGACTTTAAGGTGCAGAGAAACCTCCAACAAGTGACCCATGCCCCATGCTGCAGAAGAAGGCAAAAACCCCCCAGGGCCTCTTCCAATCTGCCCTGGAGGAAAATTCCTTCGCGACCCCAAATATGGCGATCAACTAAACCCTGAGCATACGGGCAAGATTCACCAGCCAGATACCCAGGAAAGAATTCTCTGTAGTAACTCAGATCCCACCCTATTCCCTCTCTGATTACTCTGATTACTCTGATCCCATTCCCTCTCTGATTACTCCAGAATGAAGTCCTGCCTTATGGCACCATATGAACGTAGAGTCCCAGAGAGCCCCCGAGTCACACATTTGATTCCTGTAGTAACTCAGATCCCACCCAGGTCCTCAAAGAATCAATCCTGAAGCACTTACATGAGAGGAAAGTGATCAGGAACAGCCAGCATGGATTCACCAAGGGAAGGTCATGCCTGACTAATCTAATCGCCTTCTATGATGAGATTACTGGTTCTGTGGATGAAGGGAAAGCAGTGGATGTATTGTTTCTTGACTTTAGCAAAGCTTTTGACACGGTCTCCCACAGTATTCTTGTCAGCAAGTTAAGGAAGTATGGGCTGGATGAATGCACTACAAGGTGGGTAGAAAGCTGGCTAGATTGTCGGGCTCAACGGGTAGTGATCAATGGCTCCATGTCTAGTTGGCAGCCGGTATCAAGTGGTGTGCCCCAAGGGTCGGTCCTGGGGCCAGTTTTGTTCAATATCTTCATAAATGATCTGGAGGATGGTGTGGATTGCACTCTCAGCAAATTTGCGGATGATACTAAACTGGGAGGAGTGGTAGATACGCTGGAGGGGAGGGATAGGATACAGAAGGACCTAGACAAATTGGAGGATTGGGCCAAAAGAAATCTGATGAGGTTCAATAAGGATAAGTGCAGGGTCCTGCACTTAGGACGGAAGAACCCAATGCACAGCTACAGACTAGGGACCGAATGTCTAGGCAGCAGTTCTGCAGAAAAGGACCTAGGGGTGACAGTGGACGAGAAGCTGGATATGAGTCAGCAGTGTGCCCTTGTTGCCAAGAAGGCCAATGGCATTTTGGGATGTATAAGTAGGGGCATAGCGAGCAGATCGAGGGACGTGATCGTTCCCCTCTATTCGACATTGGTGAGGCCTCATCTGGAGTACTGTGTCCAGTTTTGGGCCCCACACTTCAAGAAGGATGTGGATAAATTGGAGAGAGTCCAGCGAAGGGCAACAAAAATGATTAGGGGTCTGGAACACATGACTTATGAGGAGAGGCTGAGGGAGCTGGGATTGTTTAGCCTGCAGAAGAGAAGAATGAGGGGGGATTTGATAGCTGTTTTCAACTACCTGAAAGGGGGTTCCAAAGAGGATGGCTCTAGACTGTTCTCAATGGTATCAGATGACAGAACGAGGAGTAATGGTCTCAAGTTACAGTGGGGGAGGTTTAGATTGGATATTAGGAAAAACTTTTTCACTAAGAGGGTGGTGAAACACTGGAATGCGTTACCTAGGGAGGTGGTAGAATCTCCTTCCTTAGAGGTTTTTAAGGTCAGGCTTGACAAAGCCCTGGCTGGGATGATTTAACTGGGAATTGGTCCTGCTTTGAGCAGGGGGTTGGACTAGATGACCTTCTGGGGTCCCTTCCAACCCTTATATTCTATGATTCTATGATTCTATCTAACATCCCATCACAGGCCATTGGTCCTATTTACCATGAATATTTAAAGATCAATTAATTGCCAAAATCATGTTATCCCATCATACCATCTCCTCCATAAACTTATCGAGTTTAATCTTAAAGCCAGATAGGTCTTTTGCCCCCACTGCTTCCCTTGGAAGGCTATTCCAAAACTTCACTCCTCTGATGGTTAGAAGCCTTCGTCTAATGTCAAGTCTAAACTTCCCAATGACCAGTTTATATCCATTTGTTCTTGTGTCCACATTGGTACTGAGCTTAAATAATTCCTCTTGCTCTCTGGTATTTATCCCTCTGATATATTTATAGAGAGCAATCATATCTCCCCTCAACCTTCTTTTAGTTAGGCTAAACAGGCCAAGCTCCTTGAGTCTCCTTTCATAAGACAGGTTTTCCATTCCTCAGATCATCCTAGTAGCGCTTCTCTGTACCTGTTCCAGTTTGAATTCATCCTTCTTAAACATGGGAGACCAGAACTGCACACAGTATTCCAGGTGAGGTCTCACCAGTGCCTTGTATAACGGTACTAAAACCTCCTTATCTCTACTGGAAATACCTCGCCTGATGCATCCCAAGACCGCATTAGCTTTTTTCACGGCTATATCACATTGGCGGCTCATAGTCATCCTATGATCAACCAATAATACTGAACCAGAGATCAAGTTACTAGTATTAGTTATGACTACAGAATTTGAGGGACTATGTTAAAATTGTGTCTAGGAATTGAGTAATATCCCTTTAAATAGTTTAGAAGCTATCTAGCACAGTGGTGGGCAATCTGCTGGCCGCGGGCCGCACAGAGCCCTTCAGGGCAAGCCGCCAGACCATTTGGGAGTGGCGAACTGCGGCCACTGGGAGCTGCGGGTGGCTGTGCAAATGCAAACAAACATTCTGGCGGCCCACCAGTGGCTTGCTCTGACAGGCCAAGGGCAGCCCGCAGGCCACAGGTTGCCCACCACTGATCTAGCAGGTCTTCCTTTCGGTCTATTGAAGCCATCAGAACTGCGCTAGAACATCAAGGTACGTAGGTAGTTAGGCCTTGAATATTTGCACATAGCTAATAAACATGGTTATTTGGAATCCAGTTGTGCCAGTGTGGTTTCCCCCATAATCTTAGTCACAAACAGTTAATCCCTGTGTCAAGGCGCAGAGCATAGCTCAGGGTGAACTGCATGCTTTCAGGAGCCTGAGCAGACACAGACTGAGCTGACTGCTTGTGCCATAAATACAGAATTGCTCCCAGCTCTCTCTCCTGACAATCCCACCGAGTGCTTACTAAATGTTACAACTATAGCACATTATGGCCGTTCAGCATCCCATGAGAAATGAGCCTCTTCTCGGTTTTGTTCCTCTCATCAGACAAGTGGTGCACATGACAGAAAAGCACCAGGACAGTTAGCCCCATAAGCAGCCCAGGGAGGCTGAACTCCCCTCTCATTGCCAAAGATGACTCCTGTGGCTCAGTGTGGAGGCACATGGCAGGGGAGTGAAGGAGAGCCCACCCAGCTGTGCCCAAGCTGTTTCTTCTCTGTAGACTGTGAATGATTTCAGTTTGCACCAGGAGCATGGCCTGGCACAGGGGGCAGCCTAGGCTCAAGGGAAGGTACAAGTGTCTATAGCCACCCTGGTACCCTCCCTCCACAGCTGTGTGCTCTTTGGTCACACTGAGGAGATCCACTCCCATGGGATTTAAATAAAACACCCATTCTCTCTGCCTACTGATGTGTCTCCCACAACACATATTTTCAGTTCATACTGGCTTTATTGTTAACATGGGCCAGAAGTTCATACACTCACCCAGCAGCTGCCATTGAAAATGGCAGTGTTTTTACACGATCTATTACCTGCACAGGCCTGGCCTGAAAGATGCACTTTAGAGGAACAGTCAGGAGCCCTGGCAGAGGGAGGTGGGTGGATGCTGAAGATAGTTTCTCTTCATCCAATCGCAACCCATCAGGTTGTGTCAAACTGAGCTAATATAAATGTCAGTGTGCTGCTTTCAAGTTGTGAAATCTCTGTTTGTTGTAATGCAGTTCATTTTCAGTCTTCCAGCTCTATGGATGCTATCAGCTGACATGTCTGGCAAGTATCCTACGCCAAAATAGCATTTCTCCACATTTCTCTTGAGGTTGTTTTTTTTTTTTTCTTTGCATGACATATTCATGCCATATTCCCTCTTAGTGCTGTAAGGAACAAGACTATATATACCTTCTAAACAATGAGTTAAACATTTCAGTGAATGAACGAAGCTTTTAATCTCCAAGTGTCCATAATTACTAGTCTTTATGAAAGCATACTTATTTATGGGGGAGGGGAGGTATTCCTATGAGGTTAGACAAAGGTTGGTTTTGAAGGCCTCATTTGGGTCAGATACAGTATTACCTTCACCAACTCTAAGTGCACCTTTCATGTCAATTTTGCTTACTCTCTTTCAGAGGTACCCAGCCTTCACTAAGTGAGGGTGAAGCTTTCATGCATTCTTGGTGAATATCTTGTTTCTGACACAGCTCGGGCTGGCACAAAAGACTGGTCTGCATAACAATGGCTTCCAAGGCACATTTGATCCCGTCTGTTCAGATCACATGAGGTCACTGTTTGTGGTGGGTTGGCCGAGCCTCAACTGGGTCCTTTTGGTTTGGTTTAATCAGGAAAGACTAAACAATGTTTCAGTCTCATTATTATTATGGTGTGATGTATGAGTGGGACTCAGTATGTGAATAGAAATGGCCTTCCTACGGGCCTGTAAAAACGTTTCCATATTGTAGTTCTTCTGTCTGAGAAGACAGGATAAGTTCAGAGCCCGGTTGAGGATAGTAACAGAAGATACTGGGTTGCATGGTTCAAGGCATCTTTGCAGGTTTTTAAATGTATATTATTATTGTTTTAAATTATTAAAATTGTCATTAAAGATGTGCCTGAACTGCAGCACTGTATCCAAATCTCCCAGCCTCCCAACTTGGGAATTCTGAATGTGGATTCCCTACATTGATCCAAAAGCTGCTGAACTGGAAAATTTTTGAATTCCAGGGTGGGGGTGGAGAGAGTTTGAATATAACCCCAAATTCGATTCCAAATGTCATGACTTGGGCCCATTGCTAATTAAAAGATGATTTCCAAGCATTATGTGGTTTCTTCATTAACATCCAACCAAGGGGTCATGCTCAGTGTCTCATTGCACCCCCCCCCCCACCTAAGGAGGGCAGCTTTAAGTTGCAGGCTACTGACATAACCCAAGGCTGAATTTTAACCCTGTATATTTATGTTACCCAAAAGGAATCTAATTTAGTTACTTTACATGTGTACTTGAGCACACAAATGCAGAGCTGGGCACCCTAACTTACCTTCCAACTCTGAAAGCTGGGTTCATGAGTTGAAAAGACTTAATTTAGTCAATCAGCCTGATTCTCAACTCACATACTGTACACCATCATCCCTTGACTTCATTGGAATTATTCCTGCTATACACTAGTGTACAAGAGATCGGAATCAGGCCCAGTAATTTTATCACATTTCTTGCAACTCTATGCTCAAAATGGCCATCAAAGCTGAAATCATTATTGCATAGTTCAAATATTCTCTTTCAAGGATTTTTTAATTAAAAAATTGTCTCTGATTCTTCTCTCACTGTGCCTTGGTTTAACACTGGCTCCAATGGCCTTCCAGTGAGCTTTACCAGTTCAAGGGAGATCAGAATAAGTCCTTTGTAACTTCAGATCCATTCACGTTGATAACTCTTCTACTCTCAGCCCCCTCCTCTGTGCCTTGTCTTCTCTTTCTTCCATTAATATGGTTCTTGACTCTCTACATGATTCACTTTCTCAACCCTTGACTCTTTTGTCCCTCTCTCTCATTGCAAAGACCATCCTGCCTGCCCTGGCTGAGCCCAACAGCTACATCCTGCACCTGTAATCTTGTGCTGTCGAGCATCTCTGGAGGACATTCCATGACCCACTCCAAATGTGTTCTATCTTCCTACAGTTCTGCCATCTTTCTAACCAAGAAACTCCTTCTCCACCTGAACGGAATCTCTTGCATGCAATTCCAGCTGCATTTTCAACACCTTTTACTCCCTCCTCCAATCCTGCCCTTCTGATTCCACTTCTCTCTCTGCACAGAATCTCACTAATTTCATCAAAGGAAAATTTGACAAAATGCTATGTGACCTTCCGTCTCTCCTCACACGTGGGAGGAGCTCCTGGTAAACATCTAAAAAGCCGCCTCATTGCCCTCCTTCAGATCCCTCCTTGAAATTCTCCTGTGCCATGATGCTTAAAAAAAACTTAACAGCTGGGCAGCTGGCGACATCACTGCCTGTCATGCTGACCAATACGGTCTCTGTTTCCTGGTGCTCCCCTGTCTTTCTTCTGTAGCCACCTGTTTTTTTCTTGTCTTAGACTGAGATCTTTGGGACAGGGACTACCTTTTTATTATGTGTTTGGACAGCTGCTAGCACAATGGGGTCCTGGTCCATGATTGGTGCTCCTTGGGGCTACTACATGTAGGCCTGGTTTATGTAATTGGACAAATAATCAGAGACACAGGACCAACCTGTAGGTTTGGTTCACATTGGTGCTACTTCAGAGAAACTATGCTCATTTCAGTGGTGTTGTACCAGAATAAACCAGTGATAAATCTGGCCCTTAGGTACTCTGCTGTAAATCACTGGTGTAATTGAGACTAGCATGTATCCCTCTATCCAACAGCTAACAGCAGTGCTTTTATTTTGGCAAGCCAGTGTCATTCCAGTGAGCAGCATGGAGAAAAAACACATGCCCGTGTACGGCCCCTCTCCCCTGCCCCCACATCCCGTGGCAGCTGGAACACTTTCCAGACGCCCACCTCACCGGCCAACACAATCCATCAGCGCCCATCCAAATCAAATGCAGCTAATTAGAAAGCGATGACAGCCCAGCGGCTGTTGGATTTGCACACTAAGATGTCTGCTTTATCGTCACACTACAAAGCAACAGGTAAATGAGATTGATTACCTGATTCTAACACTCCCCCTTACTGCCCATGCACATATGCACACTTCCCCTGTACACTCCCAAACTGGAGCCAAAACTTGGCTGGAGATTGCACAACACGGGCTTTCCAAAGACACAGCCAGGAACTGCATGGGGCAACATTCCCCCCCCCCCTCCCCCTTTTTGTTAGGACAGAGCTGCAAGCTGCAACTGTAGACAACTCATTAAGGTCACAGCAGCCTGGCACACGGGCAGGAGAACAGCGCTCCCTCTAGGAGATTAGATTACAGGTTGATTGTGCCTTTTATGCTGAGATTTAGGAGGATCCTTGGCTCCTGTTTCACACAATAACACAAGTTTTCTTCCAAGTTTCCAGCCTCCTCTCCTGGTCTACCACTGGCACCTGTCCCTGCTCGAAATCTACCGATTATTTCCTTTAAGTGTCAGCAGCACACCAGACATGCAGAGATATAACCTTTTCTCAAGTTGATGCTGTTAAACCATTACTTGAAACTACAGTCGTGGTTGACAAGTGCTACTTTCAGTCACTAATAACTACTTCAGAAGTGCTCGTGGTGTCTTGGCTCTTAATGTTGTGGCCCAGGGCTCAGGGAATGTCTTTCCAGGTCATTTAAACCCATCCATCTGATCTGCTGCAAGATCAGTCAATCTCTCTGCCGAGTGCTGTGCCCCACTTGCTGCAAGGGCCTCTGTTTCTTTTCTCAGGGCTGTATCAGTGGCTGAACTCAAGCGGCTTTGCTGATGCTCAGATCCTGAATTTTAACGCTGTCAGCAAGGAATTCCTAAGCCTGCACTCCACAGGCTTGATGGATCCTGCTGAGGTGGGGTTTTAACACAGCAGTACTGGGAGCAAAGCATGACCCTCTCAAGCGAGGAAGACCCCCTTGAAGTTTTAGTGTTCAGAGCAGCATGTACTCTGCCCCATTTAAGACGCAGTGTATTCAGGATAAGTTCTCTAAGCCATGGTCCTGCTTTGGATCAACAGATGGAAAATAACACCCCTTTCCTCTGCATTCCCACCTTCTTGGACTCCATTCCTTCAGCCTAATTGACACAACATGGGGCATTTCAGGTCCTGATGCCTAATGATCCAACAAAGGTCAAAAACAGGGATCGGCAACCTTTGGCCCGTGACCCATCAGGGAGATCTGTTGGCAGGCTGGGATGGTTTGTTTACCTGCAGCATCAGCAGTTTCGGCCAATCATAGCTCCCACTGGCTGCGGTTCGCCGCTCCAGGCCAATGGGGGCTTCAGGAAGCAGCGGCCAGCACATTCCTCGGCCCACGCTGCTTCCTGCAGCCCCCATTGGCCTGGAGCGGTGAACCGCGGCCAGTGGGAGCTGCGATCAGCTGAATCTGCGGACGCCATCCCAGTCCGCCAGCAGCTTTCCCTGATGGGCTGCGTGCCAAAGGTTGCCGATCCCTGGTCAAAAACATCCTCATATTTTTGGCAGATTTAAAAGTGCAGGATCACAGCATGGTTTTACTGTAGACTGGGATTTTTTGAAGGAACCTAAGGAATGAAGTGCCCAAATCCCATTGATGCTGAGTGGGATTTGGCTATCTAAATCCCTCAGGTGCCATTGGAAATCCCAGCCTTGGCGCTTATGCCTTTTGAAAAGGAGCCACTCAGTTGACTCTTGAGGTAAATTCAGGCCTCAGGTCAAGATTATAGATGGTTCTGAGCTGAAAAATTCAGATGCATATTTGACCTTCTCTAAAGTTGTAAAACTTTTTCAAAAGCCTGGCTCCTATATCCATATTTAAGTTCCTAAATAATAGGGTCTAAATAAAATTACCTCTGAAAAGTCAGGCCACTTATATGTAGGACTGCATATAGGAGTTTAGGTGATTAACTTTAGGCATCCAGGTTTGAAACGTTGGCCCTTATTCACATATCACCTTTCAGCCTGAAGGATTCTAAAGTGCTTTATGAACCATGGCTCTTATCTTGCAATGTGTTGTGAGTCATGCTGTGAATTGCAGGATTGGGGCCTGTGGGACCAGTCTTGTACCCATTAGTCATGCAGAAGCCCCATTGAGGGTGGCGGAAGATTTGCCCGAGTAAGGCAGGCAAGGTCCGATTTTACATATGCAATATATGTAGGTGAAATGCAGCCACATCTGGGGTGGAACGTGGCAGCTGTTTAACAGGGTGCAGTAACACTACACTGAAGTTTAGGGCAGGGAAAGGAGATGGAACAGTCCCTGAATCTCCTGGAAGCCCCACCAATTTTTTTAGCCAGGCAGGATAATAATAGCTCCTACTTGACACATACATGTAACTTTCAGTCTTCCAAGCTATTTATAAACATTAACTTTCCAACACCCACTGCGACTGTAAAGGAGTGTTGTTTCCATTTCACAGGCAGAAAAATAAGAGACCAGACTCTGAGTCAGAAACAGAGAGGGAAGAGAGCAGATTCTTATCTTGGTTACACTGGTGTAAACCCCACTAAGATGAGAATCCAGCCTTTAGCACGTCCTGGCTCTAAGGTGACAGATCCTCAGCCTTGCTGTATACCCTTTTTGCCCCTTTGAAAGCACAAGGGGGACCAAACACTAACAAAATTTCCCCCTTGTGTAGGACACCTCCCCCTTTCCCTCCTGCTCCCAGCACCTCCAGTGTAGGAGACATGCAGAGGTTGTTCCGGGTATGGGATGGGACGTGGCTGGAGCATGCTGCACTCTGGGCTGGTGGAATAGCCCCTTAGGTCAGAGGGCTGTTGTAAGTTGTGCCAGTGGCTAACCCAGCCGCCAGCTGTGTCCGGGTACAGAAAGAAAATGGACAGTCACTATTATGTCTGAACAGAGCTCTAATGCACCTGAGGAGCTAGCCTTCGGGATTCAGGTCTTGTGCGTGTGATGCACTATAGTTGTGTGTCTATTTATATGCATCTTATAAAAAGTGGCTTAGGTTCTGTAATGATCCTTAAGTGGTCAGGACCTTATCGTTGCATCTCATGTGTAGCGAATATTTTGTGCAACTTTTATTGGCTCTCAGCAAGCAATAAATACAGATGGCGTGCCTATAAAACCTGGTATCTCTTTAGTCAGGCAGACTATGGCATCATTGTTATTTAAGATGGGGCAGTTTTGACATAATGCTTATTTAAAATTCATAAAAGGGGGAAAATGGCAATATAAATATGCATGTTCTTTTCAGGCAGGCGTTGAAAGTCTGAAAGCTCCTCTCCTTTCCCAAAGCATCAGCCGTTTAATGTTTTTTAAGTTGTTTTTACATGAATTAAGAGGTTTGATTGAAGCTGTGTCACTGCCGAAACCACGCTCTTGTCTCCAGCTAATTTTGTGTTAGCAGCTCTTTTAAACTGCTAAATCTAGTTTTTAGTGTATGATGATTTTGTTTTGTGATGGTGCAAAACAGCTGCTCCTTTTCTGATGAGTTGCTCGTTTTTTCCATTTTATGTCTCTGGCAAGATGTTGGGCTACATCGTGGCGTGGAGTGCAGAAATAAAAATCCACCAAAAAAAAAAAGAAAAAAAAGAAAAAAGAAAAGGAAACCCCCAAGGGAACAGGCAGGGCTGCTTCAAACAAAGCTGGAGCACCCAGCACTGCCTCCACCAAGACGATGATTCAAAGGGCCTGATTCTGATCTCACTTACATCAGTTTTACCCTAGGGTAATTTCAGTGACATCACTGGATTTACACCAGGGTAGCGCTGGATTAAAGAATTTTGGAGCCCTGTGCACTATGGAAATTGGGGCCATCCCCACCTGCACTCAAATTTGGCCTGGTTGCCCCCTGTCTGACAGAGAGGTGGTGCAACCCTGCTCTGGCTTCGCTCTACCTGCTGCTAGCTCCATGCAGCATGAATAGGGGCCCCGCAGCAAAGCACCCCTACCCCATACATGCCCACACCTTACACATAGACCCCCACAAGCCACTCCCACCCCACATATACCCCAACAATCCAGAAGCCTCCAATTATCCTGACAGCCCCCCGCCCACACATTCCAGCAGCCCGGACATATGCCCTGTTCACCATACCACTCAACACCTCAGTCCCCAACAGCGCCCCCATCATGGCCCCCAACTCCACCCCCCAACATCCCTCATTCCCCCCACAACTCACCGGCCATCCCCAACATCCTCTACTCACCCCCTCACCCACCACTGCACAGCACCCAGCACTCCCTACTCACCCCATAGCACCCCAACAGCCTGTCACAGCCCTTTATCCACCACCCTGGGACGTTCCTGGCCACTCTCTGCACACCCCCTGCCTCTGCTCCCATCCTGGGCTAAGGTGGCTCCTTGTAATCGTGGCTGCCCGGCTGCTCTGCTCACCCCCATTGCCTGTCCCACACTCACCTGGCATGGGCCACATTTGAGTAAGTGGCATTGCCAGATCCCAGTGCCACTCACTCAAATTTGGCCTGGTTTCTCCCCCTCCCCCCCATCATGATGGAGGGGTAGCCAGGCCTAACCTGGGTGGCATGGTGACCCCACACGCCAGGTTTCAGTGTCACTCACACTCAAATTTGGCCCGGTTGCCACCCTCCCCTTCCCTCTTCCCCCCAAGCCCCAGGATAGAGGAACATCTGAGCCAAATTTGAGTGACTGCTGTTGCAACCTGGTGCATGGGTTCACAGCGCCACTCAGGTTTGGCCTGTAGTGACGCCACCCAGACAAATGCAGTGGTCAGGGCTCCCCCTGAGATGGGGGCCCCGTGCCAGTGCACATTGGTTAATCTGGACCTGGGCAAGCAAGATTGGCAGTAGCCCCCTGCTGTCCTATGCAGAAACGCCACAGTCACTCCCCACAAAGCAATCTTGGTTGGTGCAGGAGGGAGGGGCTGCACTGATGTTGCTGTTCCCAGGCCCAGCTGGTGTTGCTGTTCCCAGGCCAATCCCCTGAAAAAACAGTGGGAGACAACTGAGCCGAAATAGCGGCTCCTGACCCAGCCTTTCCTGCTCCTGGCTCGGGATGGGGCCAAGTAGGCAAAGCCATTCCTGAATGTTCAGCGTCTGAGGCTAATGCCGGCCTGGAAAGTCAAAGGAGAATGAGGCACTGTGTGCAACCTTTTCCACACTGCCTGCCCCAACCCCCCATGCAATGCCAGCTAAGGGGAGAAGAATAACGAGAGATTGTGTCCAGAATATCAAATTTACCAGCCAGGAACACAATGGTCCACATATCCCGGGACCTTCAGCAAAGGACAGAGCTGATGCTGTATAGGCAGGTGAATCAGCTACTCTTGCCTCCTATAATATACCTGGCCCAGGGGTGCAATACTCTACCTTGTAGGGATGGGCTGTGGATATTCCTTCACACTGCTATGGCAGCCCAGTTTATGCCACAAGGATAAGGCTTGAGTTCGCTCTATCATATGAATACTTTGCTCTTCTACAACCCCTTTTACTTACTAGGAGACCCAGTCAATGGGCCAGAACTTCACTGTGCTGGCTTCTGTACAAACACAGGACAAAAAGCTGGTCGCGGCCCCACAGAGCTTACAATGTAAGTGAGAAATATGGGGAATCATCCCCATTGTATGGAGGGAAACTGAGGCACAGAGTAAAAGCCAACATTTCAAAATCAGGTGCCTAAGCTAGATACCTAAATCCATGTGTAGGGTTCTAAGCAAATGTCCTGATTTCCAGAGATGCTGCACACCTGCCACTCCCATTGAAGTCCACAGAATTTTGCCATCAAGTGGGTGCAAGATCGGTCCCAATAATATCGCTTCCTCTTTCTTCAGAGATGGAAATCTGAATAGTGCCTTTTTGGCTGCCCTATCCTCCGTGCTGAGTGGATTGGCATTTGTGCCCATGTGTAAAAGAGACTGAAAGGAGGTAAAGCACCCGGCGTTGAGAAGTGAACTTTAAAAAAAGGTCACTAGTGCGACCTTCCCAACAATAACCAAAACCAAATTAGAACAGTTAGAATCTGACAGATAAACCAGATGCAGCCAGACTGATTCTCCCAATTTCCTTTCCTTTCCTCCAACTCCCACCCCTCCTCATGACAACATGTCGACTTTTCCAGAAGCTATACAAGCCATTGAACAGCAGTGGTCTAAACTATTACAGAGAGCTTAAACTGCTGGATTGTTACAAGCTAAAATTGATTGCCACTGAGCTTGTGAACCAGAGAGCTCGAATGTGCATAAAGCAAAATTGGGAAGGATATCATGATGCTAAGGATTTTGCTTCCTTATTCTTTTTTTCCCCCCTGGATGCAACATCAACTGTTGCACACTCCAAGCAATCTTGTCTTAATGATTTCTGCATCTCTCTCTGAATAACTATTGGACAGTTTTTAGTGGTTTTTCAGACATCAAAGGCACTCTCCTTTTGTCTTCTAATTTGCATGTTGCTATGTAATTGCTGTCGACAAATGCTTAGAAATCAAATCCATGGGGAAAATTGTTGTAATGGGTACTTTGACATTTATCCCCTCTCACCATCCTCCCCAAAAATCATTAAAATAAAAGAAACGGGGATGTTACTGAAGAGGAAAATAGGATCCGGGGAATGAAAGGGTGGGAGTTAACTAATGAGTACTAAACATTAACAAATTTCCCACCTCCCAACTCTTCCAAAGCTCCAGCCCCCTCCCAAGCACTTTCCTAGGCAGATGGTTCATTGGGGATGCATCCAGAGACGAGTGCTGCAGCGCTGGGAATGCTGGCCAGCTAAAACAAAAACAGTGGGTCCCCTTACTGTGTCTTTGCCCCAGTGTGTGGTAGGGTCCTCTCCTGGCTCCTTTGTCTGGAGTCAAAGAATCCTAGAAATGTAGGGCCTGGAAGGACCTTGAGAAGCCATTGTGTCCAGCCCCCTGCACTGAGGCAGGACCGAAGAAACATAGATCATCCAATGATGGGGATTCCAAAACCTCCCCTGGAAGCCTGTTCCACCGCTTAACGACCCTTCTCATTAGCAGGTACACTGCTCCTTTGAGGGCAGAGGATCTGGGATTTCTGAGTGGTCATTGTCAGGGGCTGGATATCACAGGGTAATGCTTCAAGGGGACTGGGATGCACCTCTTGTTAACCTGCAAGGCAAAGGCAAAGACAGAGCCAGAGGAGGGGGCCTGAGTGGCTGAAAGGCTGGTGATGTTAAGGAGCTGACAGCCAGTTTCCACAAGCAACTACTCCCTCATGAGGGAATAACAAGATGACCCACTGTCCTGGGTAACCTGAGAACTGTCACTATCCACCTTATAGTAATTTCATCTGACCATATTTCCCTTGTTTGTTAAGAGAATGTCATGTGGGATAGTGCTAACTAAAATCAAGATAAGACGTCTGCTGTTTCCTCCCTATCCACTAGGCCAGTGACCCTGTCAAAGAAGGAAGATAGGTTGGTTTGTCATGACTGTTTCTTGACAACTCCACACTGGCTATTACTTATAACCCTACTATCTTCTAGGTACTTACAAACTGAATGGTTAATAATTTGGTTCAGCATCTTTCAAGGTACTGAATTTAGACTGACTGGTCTATAATTCCCAGGATCTTCACTGTTCCCCTTTTTAATGATAGTTAAGAACACAAGAACAGCAATACTGGGTCAGACTAAAGGTCCACCTAGCCCAGTATCCTGTCTTCCAACAGTGGCCAATGCCAGGTGCCCAGAGGAAAGAACAGAACAGGTAATCATCAAGTGATCCATCCCCTGTCACCCATTCCCAGCTTCTGGCACACAGTGGCTAGGGACACCATCCCTGTCCATCCTGGCTAATAAGTTCATGGAGGATAGGTCCATCAATGGCTATCTAGTTCTTTTTTGAACCCTGTTATAGTCTTTGCCTTCACAACATCCTCTGGCAAGGAGTTCCACAGGTTGACTGTGCGCTGTGTGAAGAAATACTTCCTTTTGTTTGTTTTAAACCTGCTGCCTATTAATTTCATTTGGTGACCCCTAGTTCTTGTGTTATGAGAAGGAGTAAATAACACTTCCTTATTTATTTTCTGCACACCAGTCATGATTTTATAGACCTCAATCATATCCCCCCTTAGTTTTCTCTTTTCCAAGCTGAAAAGTCCCCGTCTTATTAATCTCTCCTCATACAGAAGCTGTTCCATACCTCTAATCATTTTTCAGAGTAACAGCCGTGTTAGTCTGTCTTTGCAAAAAGAAAAGGAGTACTTGTGGCACCTTAGAGACTAACCAATTTATTTGAGCATGAGCTTTCAAGTGAGCTGTAGCTCACGAAAGCTCATGCTCAAATAAATTGGTTAGTCTCTAAGGTGCCACAAGTACTCCTTTTCTAATAATGTTTGTTGCCCTTTTCTGAATCTTTGCCAATTCCAGTATATCTTTTTTGAGATGGGGCAACCACATCTGCATGCAGTATTCAAGATGTGGGCGTACCATGGATTTATATATCAGCAATATGATATTTTCTGTCCTATTAACTATCCATTTCTTAATGATTCCCAAAATTCTGTTCGCTTTTTTGACTGCCGCTGCACATGGAGTGGATGTTTTCAGAGAACTATCCACAATGACTCCAAGGTCTCTTTCTTGAGTGGTAACAGCTAATTTAGACCCCATCATTTTATATGTATAGTTGGGATTATGTTTTCCAGTGTCCATTACTTTGCATTTATCAACACTGAATTTCATCTGCCATTTTGTTGCCCAGTCACCCAGTTTTGAGAGATCCTTTTCTAGCTCTTCGCAGTCTGCCAGAGACTTAACTATCTTCATTATATATAGTTACTATTTTTGCCCTTCTCCAGTCCTCTGGGACCTCACCTGCCCTGTATGAGTTCATGAAGATAATTGCTAACAATTCCGAGATTGCTTTAACTAGTTTCTTAAGTACTCTAGGATGAATTTCCTGCCAACTTGAATTCATCTAACTTATCTAAATATTATTTAACCTGTTCTTTCCCTATTTTGGCTTTCTGAAACAAAACACAACTTTTCCAATAGGTACTTGAAACGTATTGGAGCCAACTTTCTGCCATATTTCTTTTTCAACAGATATCTGTGTAGTTAAAATCCCCCTTTACTATCAGGTCTTGTGTTTTGGTTTTTGTTGTTGTTATTTGTTCTAGAAATGCCTCATCTACCTCCTCTTCCTGATTTGGTGGTCTATAGTAGACCCCTATCATTGCATCATCTCAATTTTTCCCCTTTTTATCTTTACCCAGAGTCTTTCAACTGGTCTGCCCCTTGGCTCCTTCTGGACCTCAGAAAAAGTGTATATATTCTTGATGTATAATGCAGCACCTCCTCCCTCTTTTCTCTGCCCGTCCTTCCTCAACAAACTGTATCCCACCAAGTCTATGTGATGCCAATTAAGTAATAACTTAGCTTATATGCTAATTCTTTCAGTTCTTCCTGCTAATTCACCAGACTCCTTGCATTTCTGTATAGATATCTAAGAAGTTGAGCAGATCCCCCCACTGATTTCAGTCTTGTGGCTCCTATCACCCTATTGTAAGTTCCCCCATCTATCGTCCCCTCCCTACCTCCACATCTAGCTCTTTGTAAAGGTCGCCTTCTTTATGCTTACCTGCCCCCTTTGAACCAAGTTCAAAGCCCTCCTCACTAAGTTGGTGAGTTGGTGTGCAAAGATGCTTGGTCTAGTGGACCCATCTCTTCCCAGACTATCTCTTTCCTGATACAGCCCCCCACGTTTGAGGAAGCTGAGGCCTCCCATTAATATCATCTACCCAGGTGTCTCACTGGCTCAGGTCTCTGCCCCTCTGGACAGTGGTCTCTGCAGGGCTGGAATGGCCATACCTATGCACTAGATCCCACAGCAGCTCAAAGAAACCCTTTACAGGGCGGAGAGGCTAATCAGACATTCCCTAAGTTGTTCTGCGTCTCCCTCAGCTGCAGACTCAAAATTGAACTTACAGCTGGTTTCTTTGTCTCTGAATCAGGCTGTCCCCTCCCACCGAGGGAGCTGAGGAGCCCTGGCTCATTGTTGGCCTAGCTAACAGTTTGTCCATATCACCCTAGGCAGAAGCCTTCCTGCTGTCCTCAGCAGGAGTTTCTAGTCCATTTTGTCCAACCCCGACTCCAAGCACGGTGGGCCGTGGTGCCATTAGTGTTGTAGTCCATAGGACCCCCGAGAGGCTCAGTCCAGAGTTCCAGAAGCTGTCAAACTCCAAATGGGGGGGGGGGGGTGTTACATATTCTATTCTACATCGGTTCTTTAATCGCTCTCATTGCCGTAGTATCTGAGTGCTTTCAATTAGTACATTAAGTGATGTGACTAACATCTGTCTCGTGTGGGTCATTCTCTCTCTCTCATCATCTGTTTCTTCCAAGTGACTATAATGCTTTCACTAGATCAGTAACCCTGGAATCTAAAGTTCTCTGTTTAGCCTCAGAATAGGTACAGCATGGAGGACAGATACGGCATGGGCAGCTGCAGTGTGCCACTCCCATACACTATCATTAATAAGTATCAGCTATGACTTGCAGAAGAAGGTAATTGAGTCTCTGATCTAGATTCAGCCAAGCTGGTGCAGGGAGGTGTGGCTGGCTTGGACCCTCATGAGCCAGGGGAGGAATTCCCCCCACAGATGGTGTTGCTGCTGTTTGTCCACTTCCAGGACAGCTGCTGGAGGAAGGCAGCTTTAAGGTCTGGTTTCACAGATGTCCTATTGATTAAAGCTGATTAAATTGAATCAGTGCAATTGCTGGTTGTACAGCCTTCTTCAGATGGCTTTAAGGGGCAATTACTGCTTTGGCCATTGATGGAGGGGGACATAGCTGTTTTCCACCTTCACAATCTCCTCAGATTTCAGAGTAACAGCCGTGTTAGTCTGTATTCGCAAAAAGAAAAGGAGTACTTGTGGCACCTTAGAGACTAACCAATTTATTTGAGCATGAGCTTTTGTGAGCTACAGCTCACTTCATCAGATGCATACCATGGAAACTGCAGCAGACTTTATATATACACAGAGAATATGAAACAATACCTCCTCCCACCCCACTGTCCTGCTGGTAATAGCTTATCTAAAGTGATCATCAGGTGGGCCATTTCCAGCACAAATCCAGGTTTTCTCACATCCCCCCACCCCCATACACACACAAACTCACTCTCCTGCTGGTAATAGCTCATCTAAACTGACCACTCTCCAAGTTTAAATCCAAGTTAAACCAGAACATCTGGGGGGGGGGGGGTAGGAAAAAACAAGAGGAAACAGGCTACCTTGCATAATGACTTAGCCACTCCCAGTCTCTATTTAAGCCTAAATTAATAGTATCCAATTTGCAAATGAATTCCAATTCATCAGTTTCTCGCTGGAGTCTGGATTTGAAGTTTTTTTGTTTTAAGATAGCGACCTTCATGTCTGTGATTGCGTGACCAGAGAGATTGAAGTGTTCTCCGACTGGTTTATGAATGTTATAATTCTTGACATCTGATTTGTGTCCATTTATTCTTTTACGTAGAGACTGTCCAGTTTGACCAATGTACATGGCAGAGGGGCATTGCTGGCACATGATGGCATATATCACATTGGTGGATGTGCAGGTGAACGAGCCTCTGATAGTGTGGCTGATGTTATTAGGCCCCTCTAATGTTATTAGGATGTGATGTTATTAGGATGTGATGGTGTCCCCTGAATAGATATGTGGGCACAATTGGCAACGGGCTTTGTTGCAAGGATAAGTTCCTGGGTTAGTGGTTCTGTTGTGTGGTATGTGGTTGTTGGTGAGTATTTGCTTCAGGTTGTGGGGCTGTCTGTAGGCAAGGACTGGCCTGTCTCCCAAGACTTGTGAGAGTGTTGGGTCATCCTTTAGGATAGGTTGTAGATCCTTAATAATGCGTTGGAGGGGTTTTAGTTGGGGGCTGGAGGTGACCGCTAGTGGCGTTCTGTTATTTTCTTTGTTAGGCCTGTCCTGTAGTAGGTAACTTCTGGGAACTCTTCTGGCTCTATCAATCTGTTTCTTTACTTCTCCAGGTGGGTATTGTAGTTGTAAGAAAGCTTGACAGAGATCTTGTAGGTGTTTGTCTCTGTCTGAGGGGTTGGAGCAAATGCGGTTGTATCGCAGAGCTTGGCTGTAGACGATGGATCGTGTGGTGTGGTCAGGGTGAAAGCTGGAGGCATGCAGGTAGGAATAGTGGTCAGTAGGTTTCCGGTATAGGGTGGTGTTTATGTGGCCATTGTTTATTAGCACTGTAGTGTCCAGGAAGTGGATCTCTTGTGTGGACTGGACCAGGCTGAGGTTGGTGGTGGGATGGAAATTGTTGAAATCATGGTGGAATTCCTCAAGGGCTTCTTTTCCATGGGTCCAGATGATGAAGATGTCATCAATATAGCGCAAGTAGAGTAGGGGCTTTAGGGGACGAGAGCTGAGGAAGCGTTGTTCTAAATCAGCCATAAAAATGTTGGCATACTGTGGGGCCATGCAGGTACCCATAGCAGTGCCGGTGATCTGAAGGTATACATTGTCCCCAAATGTGAAATAGTTATGGGTAAGGACAAAGTCACAAAGTTCAGCCACCAGGTTAGCCGTGACATTATCGGGGATAGTGTTCTTGACGGCTTGTAGTCCATCTTTGTGTGGAATGTTGGTGTAGAGGGCTTCTACATCCATAGTAGCCAGGATGGTGTTATCAGGAAGATCACCGATGGATTGAAGTTTCCTCAGGAAGTCAGTGGTGTCTCGAAGGTAGCTGGGAGTGCTGGTAGCGTAGGGCCTGAGGAGGGAGTCTACATAGCCAGACAATCCTGCTGTCAGGGTGCCAATGCCTGAGATGATGGGGCGCCCAGGATTTCCAGGTTTATGGATCTTGGGTAGTAGACAGAATATCCCAGGTCGGGGTTCCAGGGGTGTGTCTGTGCGGATTTGATCTTGTGCTTTTTCAGGAAGTTTCTTGAGCAAATGCTGTAGTTGCTTTTGGTAACTCTCAGTGGGATCATAGGGTAATGGCTTGTAGAAACTCGTGTTGGAGAGCTGCCGAGCAGCCTCTTGTTCATATTCCGACCTATTCATGATGACAACAGCACCTCCTTTGTCAGCCTTTTTGATTATGATGTCAGAGTTGTTTCTGAGGCTGTGGATGGCATTGCGTTCCGCATGGCTGAGGTTATGGGGCAAGTGATGCTGCTTTTCCACAATTTCAGCCCGTGCACGTCGGCGGAAGCACTCTATGTAGAAGTCCAGTCTGCTGTTTCGACCTTCAGGAGGAGTCCATCTAGAATCCCTCTTTCTGTAGTGTTGGTAGGGAGACCTCTGTGGATTAGTATGTTGTTCAGAGGTATTTTGGAAATATTCCTTGAGTCGGAGACGTCGAAAATAGGATTCTAGGTCACCACAGAACTGTATCATGTTCGTGGGGGTGGAGGGGCAGAAGGAGAGGCCCCGAGATAGAACAGCTGCTTCTGCTGGGCTGAGAGTATAGTTGGATAGGTTAACAATATTGCTAGGTGGGTTGAGGGAACCATTGCTGTGGCCCCTTGTAGCATGTAGTAGTTTAGAAAGTTTAGTGTCCTTTTTCTTTTGTAGAGAAGCAAAGTGTGCGTTGTAAATGGCTTGTCTAGTTTTAGTAAAATCCAGCCACGAGGAAGTTTGTGTGGAAGGTTGGTTTTTTATGAGAGTATCCATTTTTGAGAGCTCATTCTTAATCTTTCCCTGTTTGCTGTAGAGGATGTTGATCAGGTGATTCCGCAGTTTCTTTGAGAGCGTGTGGCACAAGCTGTCAGCATAGTCTGTGTGGTATGTAGATTGTAATGGATTTTTTACCTTCAGTCCTTTTGGTACAATGTCCATCTGTTTGCATTTGGAAAGGAAGATGATGTCTGTCTGTATCTGTACAAGTTTTTTCATGAAGTTGATAGATTTCCACTCCATACGGCTAAATGCAGTGCCTTGCATAATGACAGGTTTCAGAGTAACAGCCGTGTTAGTCTGTATTCGCAAAAAGAAAAGGAGTACTTGTGGCACCTTAGAGACTAACCAATTTATTTGAGCATGAGCTTTCGTGAGCTACAGCTCACTTCATCAGATGCATACCGTGGAAACTGCAGCAGACTTTATATATACACAGAGAATATGAAACAATACCTCCTCCCACCCCACTGTCCTGCTGGTAATAGCTTATCTAAAGTGATCATCAGGTGGGCCATTTCCAGCACAAATCCAGGTTTTCTCACCCTCCACCCCCCCACACACAAATTCACTCTCCTGCTGGTGCTAGCCCATCCAAAGTGACAACTCTTTACATAATCAAGTCGGGCTATTTCCTGCACAAATCCAGGTTTTCTCACATTCCCCCCACCCCCATACACACACAAACTCACTCTCCTGCTGGTAATAGCTCATCTAAACTGACCACTCTCCAAGTTTAAATCCAAGTTAAACCAGAACATCTGGGGGGGGGGGGAGGAAAAAACAAGAGGAAACAGGCTACCTTGCATAATGACTTAGCCACTCCCAGTCTCTATTTAAGCCTAAATTAATAATATCCAATTTGCAAATGAATTCCAATTCAGCAGTTTCTTGCTGGAGTCTGGATTTGAAGTTTTTTTGTTTTAAGATAGCGACCTTCATGTCTGTGATTGCGTGACCAGAGAGATTGAAGTGTTCTCCGACTGGTTTAGAGTGGACCTTCCATTGCTGGGGGCCTCCTTCTATGCTTTCAGAAGTTGTCATTTATTCTCAGAAGAATCTGGGCCCCCATGGCCTATTTGGTCTTTCACCTCCCTACTGAGGCTGCTAGCACTGGAAGAAAGTTATGTGCATACTTAGGAACTTTAATTTCAAGTAGTATATTTCCTTAATGGGCCAGGTATAATTTGAATAATTTTTGCTTCTGGTGCACCGGAACTTTATTGCTCAGCGGTTTAAACAGGTGTTTAAACAGTTTTATCTGTATGATTTTTCCGCCATTGCATGGAACTTTATTGATTGCTGCCTAAACAGCAGCTTTTAAGGAAAGAACATTTGAAATCAATGGTGATGCATACAATACACTGTGTCTAGGACTGTGCCAGCAGTTTTATAGGGCAAGCTAAAAGGCAAAGTCCTGGTTCTAGTTATCTGCTGTATCTCGACTACTGAAGGGTTGGGACCTGACAGAGACAGAGAGAATCCACCACCCTTCATGCAGTGAGGATGATGACGGAGACAATAGTGCTAATTTATTTAAGTATCCCCAGAAATCTCTTGGCAGCCCTGTTCTAATAATCCCAAACATATAAAAGAAATTCCAGTGTATAAAAGAGATTCCCAAAATTGTAAGGTCCTAGGGGCTGGGATTGTCCTTTTGTTCTGTTTTGTTCAGGGCCTAGTGCACTGGGGTCCCTAGTCCATGTCTCGGATTCTGAGGCATTATTGTAATACAAATGATAAAAATGGCCCATCTTACTGATTTCTAATACATCTGGCTGAGAAGGGGAAAATATACATAAATCTAGTTCAGCAAATGTAATCCTACCATGTATTTGGAATAGCATAAAAATGGGCCAGTTGTGGAATGTTGTGAATGGAATAGGTGTCTTTATTCCCATGTGGGATCTAGCTGTTTGTTCCAGGTCAATAGACCCTTAAATGTTATGAATTGCAATACACGTAGCAGCTGACACTTTCCAAAAGGCTTGATGATCAATTCAGATACAAATCTGACATGAGGAGGCTTGAAAGAATCCGGATCAGATCAATGGGAGAGATAAAGTCTTGGTTTAATGCAATGACAGTGCGCTACATCCGTGCTTTTCATCTCCATCTCAGAAATGTATTAGGATCCACAAAAAGGCACTGGGCACTCTGTGGATTGCAGACAGTGGGGAGGATGCTCCGAGGTCTTTCTTTAAGGTAAATGTACTGGTGTAAAATTCAGGATTAACAGCCCTTCACAGTAAACACCCTGTGTTTACCCACAAGATATTGAGAACAGGGCCAAAGCAATACAAGATTCTCCCTACTGTCTCTCAACTCTAACCTAGAGTCCACTTGTAAGGAAAAGAAGGCAGCTCAGACTCCATATCTATTCCTCTTTGACTGTCAACAACTGTGATGCTGTTTTCTATGAGGTTCATTTCACAGAGGCTTTCTTATTAGCCATCAGCTAGGAATGACTTGAGTTCTGGTGGCCAAAAGCCTGGGCTGGATTTGAACCACTGATCTGAAGATGCAAAGCTTTGCAACCCATTAATGGTCCCAAACCTTCAAGCAGAGCCTCTGCTCACCATAAATGGGCTAACTTCTGCACCTTGATCCTTTCCAAGTCCTGCTGTACTTAAGCATTCATGAATATTCTTTTTTTCCCCTGACAGCTGCTTTTTTTCTGCACCTGCCAATATCATCTCCTCTCTTTGATTCACACTGCTGTGCAGTTTAATGCATGTGATCTCCATGCCAAGATGCTATTTAATTTCTCAACAAAGTTTGTTTGCTGTGGAATGAAGAGGACAACAAAGAAGAGCAGATAAGATGGGGAACGGGGAGGGGGACTTGAATTTATGTTGCCTTTCACTTCACATATCAAAGTTGTCTCAGAAAGTGGATGGGGCGACAATGTGAGTGGGGTGGAGATGGCAGCAGGGGGGTTCATTGATGACAGGTTGCTGAATCAGGAACCCTGACACTTGTGAAGAATTCTGTCAGGAACATTAAGTATCCAAAAGTGATAAAGCTTCAATTTGCTAGTCCATTAGACTAATTACTGCAATAATTAAGTAACTACTTGATTAGAACTAATGGGTACCTAATTATCCAGGAGAAGAGTATCAGGTGGCAATTATCAGGTGGCAATTAATAGACTGGAGTTAATGTCTTAGCACTGTCTTTGTATGAATTCATAAGCAAGGTAAAGAAAACAAACAATAACTTATTAATATTTATTGGCACCATAGTGTTTTTCAGCTTGTTTCATTTACACAGAACCAATTAGTGGAAAGACAGTTAGTGTTGCAAAGACATAAAGTGGATGAAGCAGGAGTTTGATTTTTAAAGATACAGGATCACAGTCAATTATAACCAAAGATGAACAGGTATCAGCCAGGGACCTGGTTCGGGTGCTACAAATTCATCCACAGAAGAAATCAGAGTAATTGAACTAAGTATTTATACTATCTTAAGGGCACAAGGTCATTTTTTACCTTTTTGGTGGATGGAAAGGGTCTTCACAACAAGGCCCAGATCTTCAAAGGAGTTAGGCCTTTGAGGATCTGGGCCCAAATATTTTCAGTAGTGTCTAGGGCAGAGTTAGAATTCCTTTCTATGTCAGTAGGAATAGGGAGTTCCCCATGTGCACAGGTACCCATATTTCTTCCGTGCTGGGAGGTGGAAGACCCTGCTCCAGTCACTCCAATTCCCTTGTGCCAATCATGCCTTCATTAATCAGTCACAGTGAAATAGCTTCAACAGGAGACACACAGGGAGCCCCACCTCAGAAAATCCCACAGCTCATGGCTAGTCTATGCTCCTGAGAGATGGGAGTTCCCCTGTTCAAATCCTGCCTGCCTGCCAGAACCTGGGTCTGCAAGGGTGCTACCCACTGGGCTAAAAGTTGTAAGTGGCCACCTCCTCCTCCAGCCATTTTCTGTGGAGTAAGACAGGTAGTAAGTTCATTCCCACAAGAAGTGGCTTCAGTGCCCAAGCCACCTGACTCCACGAGGGCGGTTCCTGCTTGTGAATCTCAAGCAGAGATAGCTGCCTTCCTGCAGACCAGACTTAGGCACCTATCTCTGTGAGAGGGGAGGGGAGCACATACCCCTCTCAGAAGTGTCTCCCATTGGCTAGCTTAGGTGGCTAAGCCATGATGGCTTTTGTGGATCACCTTCCAGGCCACCTTCATTGTATATGGAACATAGGTGTCCAATTCCGCTTTGTGGATTAACGTGTTGCTCCTTGGACTTTTGTAGGCTCATTAATGTTAGGCACTGTGACACTAAGAGTTGCAATGCCTAAGACCCTTCATGGCTCCTACCTCTGGTGTAAATAGTCGCCACTCCTTGGAAGTCAATTGAACTACACTGATTTACACCAGCTCAGGATATGGCCCACAGCCAATTTTTTATTTTCTCCCCACATTCAAGAGATTTTTAAAGATCATAGCAGAGAATGAAACATCTCCAGGAATTCTTTCCGTGCATACCTTTATGGGCCTCACAGTCATTACTCTGAAATTAGACCATGGGCAAATACTACAACCTCCAACTCAGGTTGGTTGTCCCATTGACCTCTATGGACTAGTTCCTCTGGGTAAGGATTACTCACATAGGTAAGGACTTACAGGGTTGGCTCTACAATTAAGAGGCAACTGCCTACAGAAAATAGAGTAAGTCTGGGTGTTATTTTAATGTATTAATTCTCTAAAATTGCATTGTTAGCAATGCAGGGCCCAGTCCCCATCTGGTGCAAATCGGTGTAACTCAGCTGAAGTCAGTGAAGCTACACTGATTTACACCAACTGAGGATCTGACCTCTAGTACAGAAAAATCCTCTTTTAAGGTTTTTTTTTTTCCCCATCTTTTACCATCTGGAATAAATGAAATGTGTTTTAATCACATTTTAGCCCATGCTAACAAATGCAGACACCATAATCTCTGTATGGAATGATGAATGGAGCTAAATCTAAAATTTATAGAACATGAACATTTGCATAAACTGCAATATCCAAACATATAGGCTGTTAAGTAACAATTGTCATAAAGGGTATAAAAAATTCAACGTTGTTTCATGAAAGGAACCCAAATTCCTAACATGATTAAGATAATATATCATTTGCTCCTTTCTTATTAAAGGTGTAATTGTTGTTAGACACAGGAGTGGCATGAACTTGAATCTGGCTTTATATATATACAAATAGGCGGAGAGGTTGGAAATTGATGCTTTTGGTGATCCATAGGCATTTTATTAATGTTTGAATAATAACTGCCTGGAGGGTCTGTTATAAATTAAAGGGACGAATTGAGATATAAATTTTTATGAGGACTAGTTATACATTTCCATTATGTGTTTAAAAATGAAGGGATTACTGTGAACGCTGCAGAACTCACATTTATTTGAGGTGATTTGGATGGAAAGGAAGGTGCACTGAAGGAAGCTGCATGCAGGCTGTAAGAAAGATGTATCTGTCCCTTTGAAGAGATATATCATATGTCATGCATGAACTCGGTTCTACAGGAGACTTTTCTCTGCAGCTGATTTCGATGATTATTTATTTGACAACAGCAAGTGATGATATATCAGCAAATTTTAAGCCACTTAGAGTGGAATTCTTATTGCTAAATCATAGAAGAGTTCTCCACACCTGATCATTGCCAAGTTACAGTTGAGGAACCTGGTAATCTTCTTGTATTTCTTTCTTTCTCTCCCTCCCTTCCTGGATACACACTTTTTCACTCACAGCACACTCATAGAACCAAAGCTTGGTTGCTTGCTTCACTACCCCACCCAACCCTTGTTTGTGAAAATATAATACCCAACTGAGGAAGGTGCCCAGTTGAGCACTGGAGGTATGAACCTCCAGTGACACTCTTTTCAAGAGAAACATGAGATGCCCTACAGGTACCAAGAAGGTTTTTAAAAGTTGGGATAGAAAATGCCAAAGATCATAATAAGTCTAATAGAACTGCTGAGAGAAGTAACTACTTTCTGCTCTGGAGTGGCTCTACTGCCCGTGAAGCCAGTCACTTTTTGGGAAGAACCACGCACTTTAAGTAGAGGACTCCTCCCCAAACAGGCTGACTGGTGCTGGCTGTTGCTCTGCTTTAGGGCCTTGTCATCTTGACTCAATGGGCTGAGCCTCTTTGGGGTTCAGCGGTCCTTGTCCTTTACATTGTAACTCAGAACTGGTGCCTCCAGCAGTTCCTTAGCTGAACCCCCTCCCCTAAATCTGTCACAGGAAGCCTTGCTGAGCCCTAAACTGTCACTAGATTCCTGTGGTCCTTAGCCTGAAAAGGAAGTATGGGGAGGAAGCCTCTGGGGAATCTGGTTGGTTTTGTGGGCTCTTCCTGATGGTTCCCTGCCTAACACAGTTCTTCCCATTACTGGGCTAGGCTCCTGGAGTCTTCTTTTTCCTCAGGTCCAGAGACCTACCCATCTCTCTCTCCTGCCTCCTCGTACTCATTCAAGATGGCTCCCTTCCATAGATAGCTCCATCCCAGAAACCATCTGAGTGGTTGGGAGCTGAGTTATTCATGAAAACATCTGCTGACTGGCACCAAAGCTGCAGCAGCTCTGCCCACTACTAGAAAACAGTGATGATCCTTTCCAAGTCCACAATAATATTGGACAACTGATTAATTAGGAAATACAATTTCAGACATCTGTGTGCCGGAGCGGCACACTTCTATGTGTGTCTCTGTAGAGCCATTAACACTAGTATTTTTAGTTAGGCTGGGGTAGGGATCCTTTACAGAAAGAAAGTTCTGTACAGGAAATATATTAAATACAGTGCCAATCTAGTACAGACTGTAAAGGATGGCAGAACTGACTGTAAAAATCCATCAGGGCTTACAGTTACTACTTAGCAAATCCAAGGCCTATTGTAGTCAATGACAAAACTTCCATTAACTTCAGTAGGACTAGGATTTCACACAACATGCACAAAATTGGCCCTAAGTTGATAAAGATGTTTTGAACCATCCTGACTCAAACATTATTTTTCAAATTCGTTATTTGACTAATGTTGCTATTTTCCATCAAATACTTTCTTCAATGAGTTAATATAGTTAATATTTTGACTAGCTCTAATAATGACGATGAAAATAGTGTTATATATAATATTACAAGTTGCTACCCATTTACAGGTTAGGTCATAGGAAAAGAAAACATTGTTGCATGATGTATCATTTTAAGAAAGATTTATGTGATCCTGTAATAAAAAGCATTATTGAAAAACATTTGCACAATGGGGCAGAGTTAAGGTTGCACATGCAGGCCTCCATTTTGTCATTTCCTGACTTTGGGTTGCTTTACCATACAACCTTAACATTCTTTTATTCTAGTCTTTTCATTAGGCTATATGTACACCCCAGGAAAATAACACTGTATATATACAGGTTGCTTTGACTTCTCTTGCCTCTGATACAAAACAGTAGAATTCAAGACTACATACATCAGGTGTTTTCAGCAAAGTAGCAGCAGCAGCAGCAAATCATAGACATTTGTCATTCCATAGAGCTGTCTGACAGTTCTGACAATTCATTAGGCTGGGCTGAAAAGAGGTTTAGAAAGCAAAGGAGGGATCACAGGTAGTAGAGTTGCTTTTGCATGATCCAGTAATGGCTGATTTGTATCATTTTTGGTGATGGATACACTGTTCAGATTAAACTCAGCAGAAATTTTCCCTTTTTTCCCTTTCCTTTCCTTTCTTCTTCTTCCCCAACCCCCATGCCCTGGCAGGGCATTTGAACTAGGCTTTGCCCTCACTCGTGACTTTAACCCAGGAGGTAGATGCCAGGGAAATGCTGACTTGTAACTATTCAAATTTGGGAGTCAACAGGACTAAATAAATGGAGTCATTACTTGCTTTTCAGAGGCTTTTATTTTTAACCCTGTTTGAGTCATATTCTTTGCACTAGCCTATCTGTGTTGGAGTGATGACATATCCAGCAATGCACAAGACAGTTCTTCAATCAGGATCACTCCCACCTGCATTTATGCAAACCAAGCACATGCCTTTGTTCATGGGGAAGTGCCTCCATTATTCTGCTTCTGCCACTTGCTGATTAATTTTGAGTCTCATAGGCAATCATATTTTGACTTGAAGGCAAGTCCTTTGTAATACAGCTTGGTATGCAGACAGGGCCACATGGAAAATATTTCATCTTCACCTAGAATGCGTGCACCTTTTCCAGATCAATGGATTGTCTCAAACTATGTCACGACATGAAGATTTCTGTTCTTAAGGATCAGAACCATCAAGGAGTCCAATTTGTCCTTCTAAGGCTGTATGGTTTTCTCTCTATACTGTCTGCTATAGGGGAAACGTGTGGTCTGTGATTAATCCTGACTCTAGAGTATTTTATGTACGTTCTAGGAGAACAATGTCTGCTGTCTATTGACACTGGAACACATACACTGTATAGCTTTAAAAGATACTAACAAGGCATTTTAAATATTTCATTTCTTAGGGATTTGCTGGGGACCCATGAGATCTTTTGCATACACTCACTGAGTAGCCTCCTATCTCCCCTTTCTACCTCCTTTCTCAGCGGTCCAAAGAGTCATCATAACTACCTTCCCTTCCATTTGGTATGACACTACTTCCTGAATTGGGCAATGCTGCTGCACCTAATTTGGCCAAAGTCATTGCTGCTTTCTGGGACAAAATGGTCTCCTTTTGAATAGTTTCAAACCTCTGCTATACCAAGGCTCGAACTTGGGTTTCCCCCATCGCTGTCCAGAACCCATTGGGAAACAGACTGGACATTTCATAATTTAAATTACATTATTCCTCTCTCTCTCTCCTAATACTTTGGAATCTTAAAAATGACATCACTTTCTTCCTTATGAAAATAAATGCATTTCTGACACCACCTAGGCACATGGCATGTTGTCATTACAACAGGGTGCAAAGTGTGGGCTGCAGGATGGCAGGGTTGTATTATGATCGGCGTTGGGTTGTGCCCAGTGTTGTGTGACTGTAGACTTGTTCAAGAGTACCAGACGGCACTCACTGGTTTGGTATCGTTGGGATGCTCATGTGCGTTGCACTGCTAACATTGGTTATTTTTCAGTGGTGAGAGAGCACTGAGTTACGACTCTGAAAAACAGATAAGGGTAAAAAAAGGAAGAAAAACTGGGGTAAGTCAGATTTTGCCCCCTCTGACATTAACTGGCCCTTTAAATTCAATATCAAACATTAGAAAGAGGTCAAACACAGAGCTCCATTGAAAAAAACAACAACCACCCAGCATAGATATGAACAATGAGAACTTGTCATCTTATCACCCTAATTGAAGTCATTCTGCAATGTATGACAGTCCATCATATATCCTGCCAGTCAGTATGTCATACATGATGTGTAACGAGAGAGCTCATAAACCCAGAGGGGAAGCCCCTTCTTTTTTATGACTTTATTTGATCATTTTCATAAAAACTTACATTGCTCAATTCCGTGGGACGTGTGGGTTTATTAGCCCCATTAAAGCTTTATCCATTCATTTAATGCAATGATTTACAAGCTTTACCCACAAAGAAATCCCCATTACTTCCAGGCAGTATAAGTATGTTTTTTCACTGTGTGATCACCTAGAGAAATAAGTACTTAATTCTACAGATAAAGGGTAGTAAGCCAAAAAATCTAAATTTTGTTGACAGTGACTCGGAAGTAAACACATTTCAGGGCAAATTTTCAGCAGCTTTCATCTTCTTTTTTTAAAGCCTTTTCTCATATGAAATGGAATTTGTCAATGAGTGGAATTTAATTGGGGTATTTTTGTTGTCTTCATTAAAAACAGCAGAATTTGGCAAAATTTCCCTCTGTGTCCTATTCATGAATGTTTCTGGAAAATATCAGCTTTCATACACAAATATTCTTGAAGCGAAATTGGTGGCTTCTTTTGAACACAACTAGTGCCTCAAACTCCATCTGCTTTTCCTACAACACGCCTACTCATTATCTAGCTTATGTGCCATTATTTTATTTTTTTAAATAAACACAAATTAAGCTATTTAATCAAATATGTACATGATTACATTGCATTTTCTCATACGAGTTATACACCCAAGGAAATAATTAATCATTGATAACAACACTATGTTAAAATTAGACATTTTGAAGTCTTTTTTCTCTCTCTTTCTTTTTAACATAATATCCTGTGTAGCGCTAATTTCACCTCTCCTATCACTTGAATAAAGCAGGATTGTTTTCCATCAGATTGTTCATTTGCCTGAAGCTCTGGTAATTGGTATTTATGTTTGAGCTTGATCACAGTGGAATAATAATATGGGACTTGGAAATAAAAATTGGAATGCATCCCTCTGCTTTTCTTTCTTGCACAGAAAGTCACCAAGCATGTCCATTGGCAAACTGCATAAGCAGAAGTGTCATGGTGCAGGACAACCTGAAAGTTGACAGGTATTTCCAGGCTCAGCAATGATGAGATCAAATTCCCCTAAACCTGCCTTGTTTACTGATCTTTTAATCAGATTCAACTTCACTGCGGCTATAGCACAAACTATTCTGTCAGTATATGACAGCATGTGACAGCAAAATATTTTGATTTTTGACCATTTGATGCTATATCAGCTCCCTACCCCAATGGCATCTGTGAAATCTACCAAATTATTTTAGAGGAGGTATTTAAATGTGCACAATTGAATCAAAGGTTTCGATTGAATTTTTTTTTTTCTTCATTTTTTTGTAGTGGAATCCAAACAGGGAAGCTGGGAAATGATCTAAACCCTTTGAGGTTAACATGTCATGAAAGCACATCGATGACCCAGGAGGACATTATTAAAAGGCAGCCAACCTAACTCAAAAAGAACCACTGTCTGAAGCAAGAGCCCACAGAACAACACTCAGAGCTGTTTGTCGTCCCACAGGGGTATGTGTTACATCCCCTGTCTTCATCTCTCCAAATTTCTTCTGAACAGCTTCTAAGCAGCATTCTTGCGGGGAAAAAAATCCAACAACAACTGAGTGCATCTTATCAACCTTTTCCCTACAATTTCGTATTCGTCTCACACAGTATTCTCACAGTGTCTTGGGGAAATGGTCCTAGCAAAGATAAGAGAAAACAAGAAAAGGAAGGAAGAAAGAAAGAAACAAACAACCAAAACAAAAAATACCCTAAACTTTTCAGTTAACAACTCCTCTGTGAATTATGTGCATAATTACAGCAAAGTTAAACTGCCTTCTTTGCTAACACTGAATTCCTGCTTTTAAAATCAAGCTTTCTTTGATCTTGTGGATTGAGATGATCTGGAAAGGAAACAACCATTGCCTAGCAGAAAATCTGGACAAAGTCCCAGACCCGCTTCGCCTGGAAAGCTTCAAAAATACGATGAGAACTTTCACCTTAGGACAAATTTCAAGAGTTTTCTATGTTCCTAGTTGAATGCTGGAATTCATGCCCCTTTCTCCGTTGGTCCACCAGAACATGGATTTCTTAATCATTCAGGCATGATGCAAGGTCCATCTGTTGATCTTCTTTAGGGAGAGGATGGGTTGAGGGCTGAAGGTATTTTAACATTATCCCTGCAGTGGAGTGGTTTTATGTTTTGACAGTGTATATCTTGAAGTATGGCTGTCAGATCTAATAGGCACTGAGGTTGGGACTCACTATGACTACATATCTAGCTATCAGGGGCATTGGTCCTGGGTGGGCCGGCAGCAGTGCCAATAGGGATGCACATTCTTCTCCCACTAGTCCCAAGGAAGGTCTTTGTTACCACTTCTATTCCTGCCAAACTGCCACATCCATAGTCCTTAGCCGGCAGTCCTCTAAACAGCTATTTATTTGTTGCTCTGCCTTCTCCGTGACCCCGCCTCCATCCAGCCACATGCACAATTTAATATCTCTACCATAACCAACCATATCTTATGATTTGGTTTTCCCCCCACATATGCTGAAGGAAAGGCTAAGAGGACCTCATTTGTTTTCGTAGCTCCCCTCCCCAGCATTGTGGCTGTTTAGTGCCGATCTGCCAAAACGAGATAACTGTAAACCTTACGGCTCTTGTAAGTGGAAGAATCCCTGATCGGTGGTGGGAGAATCCTAATGTGATGGAAGGCCATTGTAGTGCCACACCCTTCTTGGCCTCTACTGTAGGAAGTGTGACTGGGGAAAAGGAACATGGTGAGGAAACTGCTGTTTCTGGCTGTTCCCCAGCTTCTGGAAGAGCCGCTTGCAGCAATAGGCAGCTTAGGTGTCAATTAGAACAGTTCTTGGTGGCCCCAGGTCTATTTCGACATCAGTAGCCTGGCTCTAAAAGGCAAGGATCCTGTATATAAGCAATGAAGTCACCTTTTCCCCCTGACCTCCCACTGGTTCTGTGTTGAACACAGCCAGGCTGGACCAGAGAATCGGGCCCAAATGTTTGTTTCTGTAAAAATAAATAACATTAGTAAGGTTTTAAAAGCTGCAATTATTTCTGTCAAATGAAACAGATGGATCTAATTTAAAAACAACATATTAAATTCAAACAAACAAACCAACCCAGACCTCTCGGATAAACCTGTGCCCTGGTGTTGATGGTTCCACTTCTCCACATGGAAAAGAGGTTAGTGTGTGTTTGGCCCTCCTCCCTTATGAGGATAAATACTATGGTCCAGATCCTGCTAAGATTTACATCTGTGCTGAACTTTGCACGCCGTGAGAAATCCCCATGGTTGACTCCAGTGGGACAATGAGTCCAATAATGGAATCGGTTCTATGTACCATGTATTGCCAACCCCAGAGCAATGCAGCATACCGGGTGGCAGGGGTTAGCAGAAAATGTGCCACAATGTCATTGTTTACCTAGATTATGAATATCATTTGTAAGGCTGTTTTTTAATTTTCAGCATTGCTTATTAAGGGGCTGAAAAATAATTGTCTCCGGTAGAACTAACTTGTTCCGCCTGCATAATTAACCTCACTGATGTCACCATCCACTGTGGTGACCCTCCTATGACAGCAAACTTTGAAGTCATCAAGAGAGGCCTATGACTTTCTCATCAGTATTACTGTAGTGCCCAGCCAAGAGCAGAGCCACTTTATGCTAGGTTTTGGACAAAACGCAAGGTTGGGTCTCTGCCCTCAACATTGTACTGTCCAAATACACAAGGGGTCTGATTTTTCCATACCCTAAACCCGGCCAAGCCATTTACATCAGTGTACAGTGAGTACAAAGTGGTTATAAAATGCTCCCAGATACACAAGGGAATGTTTCATGCCCATTTTGCACTGTTGTAAATTACTACACAAAGTACAAAGCATCAGGCTCAAGGAATGGACAAAGGCCTAAGCTACAACATGCTGTCAGATGGGTCGGGGTGATACTAGGGCATAGCTTGTTAGTTCCCTTTTTGTTGTTGTTCCCAAGACAAGCAACATACGAAAGGTGTGGTAAGGGGGAAATAATCAATATATGGACATTTACACGTACATTACAGTACAAATTGAGCAGTATCAACAGCAGCAGTTTGGCTGTAAGAGGCAAAGCTCCTGTGCCTATGTAATGTATTATGCTCTGGTGCTACCCTGGAAAAGGTTCTTGGAAATTTCAGAGGGTGCTCAGTGTAGCTGACTTTTTAAGGCCTAATCCAAAGCCAGGATCAAGCCCTTACTTAAGAGTCTTCTGGGGTAGTCTGTGTTGCACGTGTTTCTTTTGACACCAGAATATCCATATGATGGAGTGATCCTGGAAGCAAAGCAAAGCATCTGAGAATAAGCAAAAATAAATCTAAGCTGGGATCCTTTTACACTGCTGTGTTTGAAAACTCATTCCAAATTCCAAAGAGATGAAAAACAACAAACCGCCAAACAAAAATAAAGAAAAGAAAAGGAGAAAGTGCAAATTACATGCAGGAATGGTGTGTGTTGGGTGTTTGTTTGTTGTGGGTTTGGATTTTTTTTGTAATTCTGTAGGCATTTTAGTCCTCTGGTGAAATGATGTATGGGGCAATCGTCTGGTAGGGGCTGATGAGATGTAAATGAAACTAATTAAGGAAATGTCAAACACAATTAATAAAACAGGTTGAAGTTGCAAAAGCACTGTCAGCTGAATGAATGGAGAAGAACGTTGCTCTCCCATTATTGGGGGCTCTATTTATTTATTTTTTCCACTCCGTTCATCATTTAGCACCATTCAATTAGATTTCAGAAAGCTCTTGGTAGAAGCTTACTTTTCTACCTCACCTCCTCTGTGCCTAGTCCCAGGGAGAAGGAGCAAGATCATTTCGCCCTGTCCGCTTTCAGCCGGCGGGGGGGGATTGCTAACTCCTCATCTTTCCCAAATCCTACAGGACATTAACATAACTCATTTGCTTGAACTCCTCACTGGCTGCTTAATAGAGCATCTGACCAGCTGATAAGACCTCCACGCTACTGCCTACGACACCTTGTTATTAGCATTTTCGTAATATTCAAATATTGCAGCCCTGCGAGTCACTGGATTCATTTATTATTGATAAGAACAAAATAAATAAATAAATAAAGAACGGTTTTATAAATAGCAAAGGGGTTGAGTGACCTATAATTATGGCAAGCAAATTAGGGAGTGCAGCAGAATCAGTTACATTTGCCTAGGAGTAATGATGCCCAAGAACTTTCCCTCCCCAGGGACTGGAAAAATAATGGATTCCCTTGCAGCGGCAGCTGGGGTAGGAAAACGCTGTCATCCAGGACAACGTTTACATAAGTTATACCGAGCATGTGGCTCTGAGGCCTGCCTGTAGTGCTTGAGTCATCTCCAATCATTTCAGCCACTGAAGCATAGTCCCACCAAAAAAATTAAAATAAAAAAATAACCCCGTGCTGCAAAAAAAACGGACTCCTCTTGGAAGTCAACAACCTGTTTTTGTTCAGAGCCCTCCAAACCTCACAGAGATCAAACGAGGTCAATCCCCTTGAAAACCAGTGCCTCATCAGCTCATAAACGGAGAGGTAAAGATGAAATGTGGTTCCTGCTAATGCAAAAGCCTCTTCTATGTTTGAGTCCAGGTCAGTTGCCCTTATATATGAAAGATTTGAGGCTGCAATGATAAAAACCGTGGTTCCATTTGTAAGCAGGAGCTAGTAGAAATAACCACTGGATGCTCTATAATTTAATCCCTGTGGTTTTATTTCCCTTAATCCAATCAAAGGCCCTTTTTCTTTCATAATGAAACTCGAATAAAACACAAAGGGAGGCTGACCTGTTAGCAGGTGACTGCTTCTTATAAGTTATTCATTAAAAGCACCCTAACATTTCTGGTGCTGAGGGAGGCTGCACCTACTTGGGTATAAATTAAACATGAGTGACCTGATTCAGATGAAATACACATTCTCTTTCTCAACTCCAAACCATTACATAAAATGTAGACCAATCCTGAACCTTTGTAGAGGTTTGCAAAAGTCTGCTTAATTCCCCCCCCCATGTCCCACCCCCCACATTATTTTTCTGTTTCAAGCCACCTCTGAAATTCCAAGTTCCACCAAAAGTGGTCAAATACTGTGCCCAAACGATCGCTACCTGATCCAAAGCCCATTGAAGTCAATGGGAGTTTTCCTCAGTGGGGGCTTTGGGTCAGGCCCTTAATGCAAATTATTATACTCGCTGGTATACAGCGTAGTTGTAGCCAGCTCAGTCGCTCTGCGTGGCTCCAAAGCTTGTGTCTCTCACCAACAGAAGCTGGTCGAATAAAAGATATTACCTTGTCTCTCTGTGCTTGCTGGTGTAAGTTCAAAAATAGGGCAGACAGGCTTTAATAGGAGAGCTAAAGTTTGGCTGTCATCTCTTCCCCATTTAATTTCTTCTCTTTTCAGTGTGTATATATATATATATATACACCCTAGGGATGGGTGAACACATTTGGAAAAAATAAGAAACATCTTCCCCTCACGTTTGCTTATTTCTAGAATTCAACTCAACCTTCTTTTAAAATTTCTAAAATTACTGGCCTATTTATTTTCGTGACAGTTCAGAGCCGTGCCACTCCTCACTTCCATGTTCAAGCCTTGAAGAGGCAGTGTCAGCAGACTGCATACAATAAAGCTGGTGGCGGAAATGGGGAGAGAAGGGGAAATCTGCCAAAAATTCATAGAAAATGTTTCGGTTTTTCACTGTAATTTTCAAAAGTCTCCTCCCAGCTCCACTGTATGGAGTTTCCAGGAGGTTTGGACTCAGGTAGGGCAAGGATGTTCTTCAGGGCTTTCCTGTTGTATTTTAATGACTTAACACAGAGCAGCTGAATTTTCACTAAGTTATCCAAGCCAGATCTGAACACCAAACCTTTTGAGCTTTGTCCATTTCCAATATACACTAAAGATTACCTGGCACCAAAACAGTGGATATGAACACCTATGAACTTTAGGGACATTTGAATCTAGATCTAAACTTGGCCGTGGTGCCTAACTCTGTAAGGAGTAGAGTTACAATCCCGTTATCTAAACACCATAAAACCCTGAGGAAATTCAGATCTGAATCTCAGCTTTGTGCTTGAAGCCCATCTTCAACACACATACAATCTTGTTGAATTTATGGACAGATCCCTGGGTATTTGAAAGCATGCAATTGTGGTTTAAGCTTGATGTTAATTCTATCATGTGGGAGGAATAAAAATCTAAATTTAAATAAAGTTGCTTGTCTCCTTCTCCCCCTTTATCACAGATAGTTGCTTCTGTTGGGTCTTGTATGTGTTTTAGCATCACATCCTATATAAGCCCCAAACTGCTTAACATGGTTATCTCTTTCCCTCCTCTCCTGCCTGTTTTTTGGTGGGGTTTGTGTGTAAAGGAAGTGGAGTTCTTACTAATAAATGCAGTTTTTTCAGGCATCTTGATCTAATCCATTACTTATAATTTATTGTTGGCTGCTTGGATCGAGCAGTCATGACACCTTTGAAAGTAGGGATCTGCTTTTGTATAAATTATACTAACCTTGGCCATAAAAGTTTTCAATGAGAAACAAAGGTCCTCTTACTAACGACCATAGCTCTTAGGATTTTGTTTCACTTTAAGAGGCTTTGGATCTTGGAAACAGTAACAGAGCAAATCTATGAACTACCTGCTGACTTATTATTTACATTAGCGTGTGCTAACGGCTCTGTGGCAGAAGGACTGTGATTTGATGGGGGTTGAGGGCTGGAAAACACTTTGCTAGTCTTAAATCAGTTCCTTGGAGGCAAAAGCCCTGATTAACTATAACTGGAGTGGACTGTCTTAATCTGACTGCTCTAGTATTTTATGTCCAGTCATTCAGGCTTATATCTGTAAATGCTTAGATAAGCTTGAATCAATTACTCCTGTGTCTCTCTTTGTCTCAGATCATCAGAAACGGTGTAGTGTCATGAAATAAGCAGGCAGAACAGTGGGATCAGGGATATGATACTTCATGCACATGGAACAAGGAAGTTGTTTGTTAAAACCAGAGGAAACAACCGCCTACAAACATGGGTACTTATGTTTGAATAAGGGTACACTGTTTTGTTTTCTTATTCACTTTCCTAAACGGTACTGAATATTAGTCCTGATTAAAGGTTCTGGACTGATGTACTTCTGAATGTCGGGCTGAATCAATAAGCATTTTTCTCCAGTGGTCACCCATTTTGCCTTTGACCGTTACTCAGATATTCAAAAAAGATTGTAGAATGCTCTGTCAAAATTTGCAGCAGTCTTAGATAGACTGTGTGTGTGTGGAGAGTTTGTTGGCTGTTACACCGGATCTTGTTTGCTGTACTACTTTGATTAACTGGATTCACTGGGAAGATTTATGCATTGCACTTCCCCTATCTTAAAAAAAAGAAAAGTGACAGACCAAACTAATTGAAACACAGTATCCTGCATCTCACGTCAGCCCCATCGTTCTGAGGTGGAGCCGTGTGGTTCCAAGTTAATAGAGTGCAGCGGTAGAGATGGCATTCAACAGTGTGAAATGCAGCACCACGGAGGGCAGGCATGGGGAGAGGTATTGCTCTTTGAAAGTGACTTGGAGACATGATTCCATTCTCTCTAGTACCTCTAGATGCACAAAGGCATGGCTGCGAAGGTGCCGGGATCATACCAAATCTATCTGAGTGCACAGTTTTGTTATATTTTGTTATCATAGACTGGTCTCAGCTCTAATTAACCTACTCCCCTGTCATTCCCTCCTCCCCACATGCGTTTTTTTTTCATTTTTGTGATCTCCATTTCACAGCAGAGATGGCCCAGCAACGAGACATTATTCTATTTAGAAGCCGAGCACCTCACTAGGGGTGACAGGCCTGTTTTTAGGTCATTTATCTAATTGCTCTTTGCAGATAAGAATTAATTAGCCTGATTATTTTTCTTAGTTTTTGGATGGATTCCCCACCTGGAGAGAAGAAATTCCTCCATGTCAGTGATTAATTGCTGAGCCAGAAGCTTATTGCCTTGCATGTGTAATAAATGCCGATTGGTTCTTTAGGTCACATTAGAAACTAGGCAGATTGTGGTTACAATGCGCAGGATAATAAAGCAAGTTGTACAAACAAGATCACGGCTGTTTGAATTTGATTAAATATTTCAATTTATCCAGGGGTTGAGGGACTAGCGGAAGCAAAAGGTCTCCAATTCCTGGCACTTTGTATCTGTTCAGCAACATCAGTACAGTATCCCTTTGCTGCACAACACCAAGGACACCGGATAGCAATGCTTCAGTTTAGGATTTTTCACAGATGGCTCGTCTAACAATGCTTGGGGTGTGTATGTGGGGGCGGCATTACTGATGTATAGCCAGTCCAGGTCTGTTGTGACCCAAATCTGCTAAATAGATATTCTTCAGGAAGTTGGGTGGAATATTGGCAAATGTCGGCAAGTGATGGCAGATTCAAATCCTGCCTAATTCACAACAAACGTGGCAAAAATCCTCTCTGTGGTACAAGGGGTCAGTGCATTCAACTGTAAATCATGAGAATGGCGGTTCAAGTCCCCCCAGGGAAAAGGTTTGTTGGTCTTGTTTTTGGATTGGTTGGCCTGAGAAGGGCTCCTTTCCTGCCATGTACAGGTCAGACTAATGGGTATAATGGTCCCTTCTAGCCTTAATACCTGTGGCCTTATAGAAAGCCCACTGAAGAGAATGGAAATCTTCCCATTTATTTCATTAGGCTTTGGATTAAGGCCATGATACTGGTTAAAGCCTACAGGAGAAATTATTTGTTGCTCTTAGTCCAGTAGCTGCCAGACAGATGATCACATCATTAACACAACCTCCTTCACAAGTATCACGACTGTTGGCTGTCACTTCAGATAAGCACAGAAGTGAAAGAGCATGTGAATGAAGTACTGTCTCACTCCTAGAATGGGGTCCATCCAGCACACAGTTGAGACCCTTAATAGGACAGTGTGGGTGCATATTGTATCGCTGTTGTGTTTTCAATAGATAAATCAAAGTCTTGAGTCTGCATCCTCTCAGAAACACTAAATTAATTCCTCAGATTGGATCAAAAGAAATGAATCTCTCTCTGTGTGTGAGCCTTGCATGAAGAGGTCTGAGAATCCCAATGCTTTCACTGTTACAGGTAGAGTTACTCTGCTGTGCTAGAGTTGTATGGAGGGAAAAAACCATCCACTTTAGGAAAATTGGGAATATAATTTCTTCATTGATGGATATTTTGAGAATAGACAGGGATAAATGATGCTTATTTCATCTATTGATCATAATAATTAATAAGAAAGCAAATATAATATGTATATAAAAATTGTACATGCTGCATAGCTGTTAAGGCCAGTGGGGACCACTATGACCATCTACCCTGACCTCCTGCATAGCACATTGATGATTACCCTTTCTTTAATATGCTTTGCTTTTATCCCTTTTGCCTTATGTCACATTTTTACTATAATTATTTAATATTTCTACTGAAGTAGAGCCCAAAGTTCCCAAAAAGTATCAGGCCATCACTGTGCTAGGTCTTCATCCTAAAGAGTTTAAACATTGGGAGAAGCACAATATTTGACAATGTTTCCTAAGAGGCAGGTAAATATTACTACCCCCATTTTACAGATGTGGCCTTAAGAAAAGCATTTAATCTCACTAACTCAAAACTTTAGACATTCCTGGCTCTGATTCCTGTTCTCAACCCACACTAAACCACTTAATATAAGTAGAATTTACCTCCTCCACTTTCAGTTTCATATCCTGGCACTATACATACGGAAATTTAACAATATCGGTGTGAGAGGTCTGAGTTATGATGATGATAGATGGCTGCTGAGAAAAACCATGATGGTAGCCAAGAAATTAATAATACAGAGATGGAAATCTTCTTATAGACCCAAAATAATAGATGTACTGTATCAAATGTATGACTAATCAACACTCGAGAATTTATCCTTCAAATTACAGAACATGGTGGAGACATTTAATGCAATATGGTCTCCCTTCAGAGAGATATGTGACTAAATATCTCCTCTGAGTAATATTCACACTTACTCAAGTATTGTAAATATATCCCCGATAAATCTGGAGAGTGATTTCTTGTAAATCCCTTGCTTAACACCGGAAGGGAACTTAACTTTCCAGTCTTTCAACATGTTTTAATTTCCTACTGTGCAGCCTGTAACTGAAACACAGTGTTTAATCCATGAGATGCAGAACTAAGCTGGAATGGGCTATCCTATGTCATGATTGCTAAGAAACCTCAGGATCAAAAGTGCTCTAGACTCATTGTGTGGATTTAGGCAGGACAACTACATTTTTAAAATGGAGCTTTTCATTCCTGTCATACTTAACTGTGGATGTGATTTTGCAATTAAGTGCACGTGCAATTGATGTCCTTAGTTTAAACACATACAAATAAATAAGTGCCAATGGCTAAGTACTTGATATATGGGTACAACCACAACTAAATGACATTAACTACATCCAGAAATATTTTGTAGGTACAAAAAGACAGGCTGAGTGTAAGCCTCATTCTAAATCCTGCTCTATCTATCTCCAACAGCCCGTGATGGGACACTAGATGGGGAGGGCTCTGAGATACTACAGAGAATTCTTTCCCAGGTGTCTGACTGGTCGGGCTTGCCCACATTGTCAGGGTCTAACTGATCACCATATTTGGGGTTGGGAAGGATTCCTACCCAATTCTTATTCATTACACTATTCTAATAAGCAAAAGGAAAGGTGAATAATCTTTTTGCTCACACACAATTCACTCCCCTGTCCTCAAGCTAACACTTGACAAAAGAGATGGGCTGAAAGGTGTCCTATTTTTTACTCATATGCCCTCGTGTTAATCAGAAGCATATCCATTGCAGTTACATACATGTCAGCCCAGAGTTCATAAGACCAGAACCAGTTTAAGAGGCTCTGTTGGTCCAGGATGAAGCAAATTCCCAAATCAAGGGACTTCCACTGAGAAACCGAAGAGGTAGCTTTTGATCTCCGTTACACCAGTATAAACCAGCAGTAACTCCACTGAGGTCAGAATGTCCACTCCCAAGCTGGAGCAAAAAGTCAAAATCTAGACATTTTTCATGTCAAGTCAATTGAAATATTTATTTTTAAAATCTTGAAAATTTTCACAGGACAAGAAAACGGTTTCCTGTGCTGATTTGAGATAAAAAGTAAAAAAAAAAAAAAAAAATTAAAATGTTGTAAACCAAAAATTTTTAAAAATCAAAATTACCAAAACTGTTTCCTGCCCAGCTTGAATGAAGAGGATAGATTGTTTTCCATGATCTTTCCTAGCTTTTGAGGTACTGCTGTGTCCTTTCACTTCTAGAGATGGCACTTTCTTGGTTAAGATTACACTACGCACCAGAAACACTGATCTGCTACCACAACTACCTGCCAAGGAATATTGTTTTGTAGAGGTGGTACTTACAGGGAACAAAACATAGGAAGATGACAGCTGTGGTATTGCTGTATAGACATCCCTCTTATTCTTCCAGCTGGATGTTTTTATGGCATCCTAGTTTCCTGTCCAAAACTTCCAGGCTGTTTAATAGCTGCTGTGTTGCTCCCGAGAAGTGTCTACATTTCACCAGTGGGTGCAGTGATGGCTGTATACTGGTTTGTAAAGTGCCTTGGGAACTTTCAGCATGAAAAGCATTAAATATGATCACAAATGTTATTATTATGCTATTACTACAGATGTGAATATGCTTTCAATCCCAGCATGAAAGCATGCAAATTATCTAGGATAGCAAAGGTCAAGGCACAGAGCTGCAGTGAGAAACAAATGCAAAAATGAAGTTGCTTATGAACCCCAGAGTTCAGGTGATACCTCCATGGCAACTATGATCTTGAAAGTGTTAATGTGGACACTATTTTTTTTTCTTCTCCTTTTCTCCTTCCTGGATTTTTTAAAAAATATCTTGAAGAGCTCCCTTCAGAATTCCTATTCTTCTCTGTGTTTCCATGGTTAATTGAAAATAAGTAGATTTTTCTTCTTCCACCACCTGCCAAGACTTTCCTGTACATCCTTCAAGGCTGAACATTTCAGATCTTTTCCATGTTTTTTTTCCCCACAGAAATGATGAAATTAGCTAGCAAGCTGTCAGCCATAGATATTTTACGCAGCATTCTCTTTTCCCATAACCTGTTGTAAAGTAATTATTGACAAACCTAACATCATATTCAGTTTACTTTAATGTGTTTTCAGTTGCAAGAGAAGAAATTGTTCTTTTTTATTTTTTTAACTTTCTATGACAATTGAGACATGCTTAAAATATGTTCCTTTTTACTTACTTTATTTATTTATTGCTTTATATATCTGCTTTGGTTGAACTGAAAATAAAGAAAAATATGACATGTGGCCCAAGAGAAGGATTGTAGTATTCAATCATTATCATTTGGGACTGTTAAATGGAAGGCCCTACAGCAACGCAAAATGCTCCACAAACATGAGTGAATTAATTCAGACAGGCAAATATTGTTACTCCTCTTATCACAGATATAGAAACTGAGGCATGGAACACCATGTGCTAAAGGTCTCACAGGGAGTCAGTAGCAGACCTTGGAACAGAATCGATGTTTCCTGACTCCTGATCATAGAATCATAGAATATCAGAGTTGGAAGGGACCTCGGGAGGTCATCTAGTCCAAACCCCTGCTCAAAGCAAGACCAATCCCCAACTAAATCATCCCAGCCAGGGCTTTGTCAAGCCTGACCTTAAAAACTTCTAAGGAAGGGGATTCCACCACCTCCCTAGGTAACGCATTCCAGTGTTTCACCATCCTCCTAGTGAAAAAGTTTTTCCTAATATCCAACCTAAATTTCCCCCACTGCAACTTGAGACCATTACTCCTTTTTCTGTCATCTGCTACCACTGAGAACAGTCTAGAGCCATCCTCTTTGGATCCACCTTTCAGGTAGTTAAAAGCAGCTATCAAATTCCCCCTCATTCTTCTCTTCCGTAGACTAAACAATCCCAGTTCCCTCAGCCTCTCCTCATAAGTCATGTGTTCCAGTCCCCTAATAATTTTTGTTGCCCTTCGCTGGACTCTCTCCAATTTCTCCACATCCTTCTTGTAGTGTGGGGCCCAAAACTGGAGACAGTACTCCAGATGAGGCCTCACCAATGTCGAACAGAGGGGAACAATCACGTCCCTCGATCTCCTGGCAATGCCCCTACTTATACACCCCAAAATGCCATTGGCCTTCTTGGCAACAAGGAGTCTTCATCTTTAGCCTCAAGACTATTCTTGTCCTAGTACAGAGAGTTTGGGATTACAGCATACTACAGACCACCAAACTTCACCGGGAAGGGTCATACTGGCATTTTACTGGGACCCCATGGTCAGCAAACTATGGATCAAATCACAGTAGCCTCCTTTTTCAATATGGATATAACCTTTATGGTCCCTTTCTGTGCTCTCTCTAGGGAAGTGCAGCTCTGTATCATCTTTACTATAGGTCATGCCTAAATGGCACAACTGAACCCTCAGTAGTTCTCCTTCATGCCCCTGTGACCTGTGCTTGGTCATTGTCGGGCCACGTTTGTGAAGATTGGCCCATTATCATGAACGTCAACTTGGTATAGGGTGAGCATCTGACTCTGAAATTTGTCGAATGCCTCTTTGTCGGACACAATTCTGTCTGTTTTGAAGCCCTGAAGAGATATGGCATTGTGGAAAGAAACTTTCAAGTGTTACTTTTTCTCCATAAAGTCTATAACTTTAAATGCTATTGTTGATTAGATACAGTATAACACTGAGGGTATCACTAACTCTTCTGAGCCTATCTGTTTGACTTCTAAATTCACAGCACCAGGTTGTTTGGATTTTTTCCCTCCACTTAATCCTTAAGCATTTTCTCCTTAATCCAGAAGTTTCAAATGCCCTGACAAACCAGCTAAGTGTAAAGAAATAGCTGCTTCTCTTAGCTCCTTTTCCTGTCAATCATTTAAAACCCATAGGAATGTGTGAGGAGGATGACTCAGATTGCAGAAAAGCAGTAGCCCAGTAGTTGGTTAATGTTTTGAGAGATGATCTGTTTGGCCAGACGGGATGCTCACATTTCTTATCTCAGTACCATCCCCGATTAAGGATTCTTAGTAGTATGATGTACTGGCTATCTCAGCATCAGCAGTGGTAGGTAATGCTCTGATGTTCACAGCTTACATGTAATTCTGTAGGTCTTGCTTATTATAGCCTATGGTCCTGTCAGAGAGCTGCTGTGTGTTGGGGAATACCAGGTAATTCATGCACGTTTAAAGAAGTGGCAGATTCAGCTGCCTAGCAGTAATTTAAAGGGCTGACCAACAATTGATTAAAGTTAATGTGAGTCTTCACATTGATTTCTATGAACTTTGGATCAGGCCCAAAGTAATTTTCTAGTGGGATGACAAAAGATGGCCAGCAAATGGGTTATTTTCTTTCCATACATGTCCCTCCTTGGTGGGCAATGGCACAATGCCCGATTTAGTGGAGCTGTCCGATATAGTTATAAGTATTGTACTAATCAGGTTTTTATCTCCAGACCACTCCTCACACTAGATGCTTAGTTATTACACAGCTGGAGATATTTGCACTTTTCTCATGCAGGCTTTGATCCCACTTGTAGTATGGGACAGGACCTTTGAGCAAAACCCTGAAGGGATGGTAAGCAATTTATGGGCCTTTTCTCAGTGAAATTCTCACAGAGATGGAAAAATGAATGTTACTCCATCTGTTGGATTTTGGAGTGGCCTGGGTATTAGAATATTTACTATATGACTACACTGGTTAAGTTTAATAGCAAGCTGTTGGGAAAAAACAGGAAGGCAAATCAATGACGTGATATAAACGATCCTTCAACAAACCTTTGGGGGTTGTTACAAGACAATGGGAGAGACAATGCCTGAGTTATTAACTGTGAAGTTCCTACATTCCAGGCTCCAGCCAAATCACACAGCTTGTTTTTCAAATGCAGGGACCAATCAGATCAAAAGGATTATAAGCAGTTAAAATGGACTCTCCCAGTCCCTGGACAAAGAAACTGTTCTGGTGAACTGACTGACTCCTAGACCCCCAGAGATTAGAGATCTGGGGTAAGATAGGCCTGCCTTGAATTATTAAGTAAAATAGACATGCATGTAAGCCTTTAGGTGTTCTAAAATCCTTTTTCTCTTATGTTTTGCTTTGTCCCTACTGTTATAATTAAACAATACTTTGCTTTAAGGAGGCTGTTTGATGATTGTATTCACCACGGGTCACAAGCTCCTGAAGGGAAGATTCACAGGTACTGAACCCCTCTGGATCTGCTTGAATAGATATAGTTGATATATAGGGTGTTGTAGCCCATGGCTCTCCATAACATATATGCCCTACTTGGACCAGTAGGCCTCTATTAGTTGACTCAGAAAAATTAATGCACGTTCTGTAACTTCAATTAGTTATGAACCTGCAAATGAACTCCGTGGTCCGCTTGAACTCACTCAGCTCACCATGTTTATTTAGCATGATGATATTTGATCTGATTATTGTTTGCCAATGTTAACTTGACTCACTTTTTCAGGTAATTTTTCACCATGGGGCAACAATAGTGCAAAATCATGGAGAAACATCTGTCTATTTTGGGGACGGTGAAGTGAGCTGTAGCTCATGAAGCTTATGCTCAAATAAATGTGTTAGTCTCTAAGGTGCCACAAGTCCTCCTTTTCTTTTTGCGGATACAGACTAACACAGCTGCTACTCTGAAACCTGTTAATAACGATGTGATTCATTAGTATTCTAAAGTTCCTGTAGTTTCTAGGCTTCATACAGAGCAGTAAAACAAGACAGTCAAATCCATTAATATGCTAATACTGTATGCTATGACCATGTCACTCCCTCTCTGAGTGTCTCCACTGTCCTCCTATCTTTTTCCACATCACATTAAGACCCCTTGGGTGAAAACCTGATTCTATTGGAGTCAATGGCAAAAACTCTCATTGAAGGATCATCTCCTTCAAGGTGCTTTATGAATGTGCCCTGCCTACTTCTTGCTTCATCTCCTACTACCTGCCCATGCGCTCCCTCTGCTCTGTTAAATGCTCACTCTCCTGTTCCCTTTTGTCACACTCACAACTGTATGTCTTCTTTCATACTACTCCCCAAGAGTACTGCTTGTGTGTCTAGTGACTTTCTTATCATACACATTGTAAGGAGAGTGATCACCTTAGATAAGCTATTACCAGTAGGAGAGTGGGGTGGGAGGAGGTATTGTTTCATGGTCTCTGTGTATATAATGTCTTCTGCAGTTTCCACAGTATGCATCCGATGAAGTGAGCTGTAGCTCACAAAAGCTTATGCTCAAATAAATTGGTTAGTCTGTAAGGTGCCACAAGTCCTCCTTTTCTTTTTGCGAAGACAGACTAACACGACTGTTACTCTGAAACCTTTCTTATCATGAGACCCTTCTTTAAAACTCAGTTCTTTTGGCTAGTTTTCCACTGCTAGCCTCCACTCAGGCCCGCTTCATTACCACTTCTGTACGTGACCATGATATATTGAAACTTGATATATAAAAAGGAGGGATAGCTCAGTAGTTTGAGCATTGGCCTGCTAAACCCAGGGTTGTGAGTTCAATCCTTGAAGGTGCCATTTAGGGATCAGGGAAAAAATTGGGGATTGGCCCTGCTTTGAGCAGGGGGTTGGACTAGATGACCTCCTGAGGTCCCTTCCAACCCTGATATTCTATGATTCTATGACACCAGTGGGGTATATGTTACATGGGCAATGATGGCAATCCATGTTTCCACATGCAGAACATCTAAAGGAAACAAAATGCTTCCCAGGTGTTTTTTCCTTCTCTCTTTGTTTTCCCCTTGTACTGCTCAGATTAGGGATTGTGCAGGGCCATTGTGTTATCTATTTATATAGGGTTATAAAGTCTTCCTTTTCATTTTTTATCTGTAAATCATCCTGGACAACTTTAGAAATAATAAACATGTTGGACACAGAATGTGTTTGGCTGATTTGTGGCATGAACAGAGAACCAAGTTGCATTGGCAACTCATATTAAAGTCAACAAGAGTTTGCCTGAGTCAGAACTGACTAAATAGGGAGGATCTCAAAATTTCCATCAAGATACAGTATATTGGTAATGAAGTAATGAATTTGCCTGAGCAAGGACTGACTAATGGGGCCCCACTGAAATCACCCAAAAGACTCCTGTTGATTACAATATGAGCAAGATTGAACTATGAATAAGGATTTCTGCATTTGGCCCATTCAATCTAATTGTACCAAAGGATTGTTGCAATAGGGAGTTAGTTCACAGAATAATTATATAGACCCAGAAGCTTTATACTGTTGACTTTTGATAGTCTTGAGTTCTAAGTTGAAACACCTCAGGAACAGCTATTAATAACAAAGGGATATCTATTTGCAATAGTGAATATGGATCCCTTGTGTTGACCTAGTTTATATTTACAGACTCAACTTACACAACTCTTCTCACCAGCTGCTTTGAGGCTTAGGGAGATGGGGTGTTAATTAATGAAGCATTTGTTGAAATTTATAAGGGCTTTTCCTATCCAGGTTAGACATAAATTATGAAGGGTGTGGGAAAGTGGGCAGCATATTCTGTTGACTGTAACTGTTCTTATTTTAGAAAATAGGTCTTTAAAGAATGGTTTATGTTCAAGAGCAAGCTTGGGAAGAAAAAGAACATTTGCACAAAAAGAAATGTGCTTACTTCGTAGAATTCTTTTGTGTTTTCTGTACTATTATTTCAGATATTTTCTTTTAATTGAGGACTTTTAGCCAATGCAGCTTCCTTTCCTCATTAATCCTCCTGGTAAAACATAATCCCATGCCTACAAGATTCTGATCTGTTTGAAATGAATATGATGTCATAAAATTCAGTGTTATCTATTGCCTGGATACTGCAGAGATAATGCACGTACAGAGAGAAAATCAGATAAACATCAGTGCAGCAAATTCCTGGATTTGAAATTTGTTTTCACTGTATATTGGAAGGAAACATAAAATTTTGAAATTTTCCTTTGAAATAAAATTTGTGAAAAACAATCATTTTGGTTTCTTTGGAACAATTTGTTTTGATAAAATCTAAATATTTAGTTTTGATTCCAACTTTATAAATCTGAAAGTGGAAAGTGGTTTCAAAACAAAAACACTGAAATATACTATTCTGAAAAAAAATAGAATGTTTCAAAATGAGACTTGGTTGAAATTGACACATTCCTGCAGAAAGTTTGATTTTGACAAAACCACATTTTCTGACAGAAAAATATTTCATCAGAAATTTTTCAGCCATCTCTAATTAGATAGATTTATTTTGAGTGTGTCCATACACTTTTATATGTTCATTTCTCACACATAGTCTAGTACAGGAGTTCAAAGGCAGGAATGTTTTAGGAAACAGCTAATCTTAAGCAAATAATACAGTATAAAAATTGCAAAAAAAATTGAATTTTACATTTCAGAACCACAAGCATTACAACGGCAACCTGATTATAAGCACTTCTTCAGTTATGGAAAAGAAGCACATAACCCTTGTTTATTCAATATGGCTCTCTGTCTCCCTCTAGTGGCTGGACCACAGAGACGTTGATGAGCTTGCTGTTGCCAGTGAGCTAACAAAGCTGAGCTTTTAAGTTCGAACAGCAGGTGTTCATGCTTGTAGATCCAGAGGTTCAGTTTCCATTGCCGACCACTCAACTATGTGACCAGTCATAACAATTTGCATTGTGAATATCAAATACAATAAGCCGCCTCACAAACAACATACAGGCCAAGAATTAGGCCTTGTCTACACTGGCAAGTTTCTGGACAGTAAAGCAGCTTTCTGCGCTGTAACTCCCGGGATGTACACACGGCCAAGCCACTTAGTGCAGAAACTGCTCGGTTTCAGCGCTGTAAAAAAACCACCCCGTTGAGAGGCGTAGAGCTTTCTGCACCGGGCTACAGCGCTGCGGTGCCGGTGTAGACACCCTGGTGGATTAGAGCACAGTGATTGGCCTCCGGGAGGTGTCCCACAATGCCTGTTCTCGCCTCTTTGATCATCGGTTTGAACTCTACTGCCCTGCCCTCAGGTGACCAACTGTGAGCCCCTCCCCTTAAATTCTTTGGGAATTTTGAAAATCCCCTTCCTGTTTGCTCGGTGATGCATGCAGTGGTCTCAGCGCATCTTTCCAGGGGACCATGCCTGCTCCACGCACCAGGCGATCCCCTGCTTGGAGCAATGCCGAGCTGCTGGACCTCATCAGCATTTGGAGAGAGGAGGCTGTCCAGTCCCAGCTGTGCTCCAGCCATAAGAATTATGATACCTACGGAAAGATTTCACGATGCATGACAGAAAGGGGCCATGACCGGAAACACTGCAGGGTCAAAGTGAAGGAGTTGCGGAACGCCTACCACAAGGCGCAGGAGGTAAAACGCTGCTCTGGTGCTGTGCCCAGGAGCTGCCAGTTCTACAAAGAGCTGGACACAATACTCGGCGGTGACCCCACCTCCACTGCGAAGGCCACTGTGGATACTTTGGTGGCTCGCGTGCCAGTCGAAAGTAGACCAAGCCAGGAGGAGGAAATCCTGGATGAGGATGTGGAGGGGGACCTAGAGGCAGAGGATGACTCGGAGGTCAGAGATGGATGCAGCCAGGAACTCTTCTCTACCCTGGAGGAGGCTAGCCAGTCACAACTGTCAAAGTGTGGCAAAGCGCAAACAGGACAGGAGGCCCTTGGTAAGTGGCTTTGATTTTGGGAATTGCTGAAGTGAGTTGCTGGGGGCAGGAGGGTTGCAGAAAGCTTGTGTCTGTATGATGCATGTACCACCACATGCCTAGTCTGAGTGGCAGAACAGGGTGTTGATTGACTCCCTCACTTCACAGGAATCTGCCTCAGAGATTTCCATGAAACTCTCATGGAGATACTGGGCAATCCACTGCCACAGGTTCTTTGGCAGAGCTGCTTTGTTTCTTGCCCCATGAAGGGTAACTTTCCCGTGCCACTCTGCCATCACTGAGGGGGTGGGGAGGACCATTTCTGCACCCAGATGAGCCGCATAAGGGTCAGGACAGAAGCCACAGTCATGGAGAAGACCCTCCCTTGAGTTCCTTCTCACCCTCAGCAGAAAGATATCTTCCATAACGAACACAGCTGTTGAAAATGTGGGGACAGTAATTATTATAAGCCCCCCCCCCACACACACACACTGCTGGCTGTCCTCAAGAGCCACATGCCCAGTGTACAGTATGGTCCTGGAACACTGATTTCCCCTGCCCCTGCAGTTACTACCAGTTTGGGGGTCTTGTGGCTCATGTGTGCTTGCCTGGGGTCAGCCAGTTAGTGATAGGTATGTGAATAGTGGCTGTGTTTTAAATCACTGAATCAGTGATCTGTGTGTTGCAAACAATACTGCTTCTGTAAAATGTTGCATTTTGGCTTCACAGATATGACCTTGGGAGCTCAGCCTCCCTCTTTGTTACCGCTCGCTGAATGGCTGTGCAGAATTAGAAAGTGACCATGAAGAACTAAAGAGGACTCTCTGTGTGATGTCATGATGCGCTATGCAGCCGAAAAGCAAGAATTGAAGGAGTGGCTGGATAGCGAGAAGAGGGACCGAAAGGAGAATGTGGCATGCCAGAACGAAGCCACAGAGTGGCTCTTAAATGTTATGAAGCACCAAGCAGACACACTCCAGGTGCTACTAGCACTGCAAACTGAATAGCTTCGTGCCTACCCTCCCCTGCAGCCAGTATTGCAAAACTCTTTCCCATGCACCCCACCCAAGACACCGCCAACACACTCTTATCAACCTCCTGGCTCCAGTCTATATCCGCTGCATTCCACTCCTGCCCTGTCACAGTCCAGCCCTGTGGAATCCCCAGTCCCCACTCAACACCCGTCCCTCTACAGTTTAGCCCTGCTGAAGTACAGTACCCGCTGCACTGTACTCCAAAGAACAAGTTGCATATGATACCTGGACATACACAAATCTTTAACTATCCTGGGACCCCACCTTCTCCTGGGATGCCTCCTTCTCCCCCATCGTCCACAGTACTGATGTGTTTTTTTTTGTTTCTCTCTCTCCTCTGGTTGTTGTTTTGTTTTAGTTTGAAAGCAATCTTTATTCCATTAACTGAAAGCAAACAGAGCCCTGCAAAGCAACAGGCAATTTTCTTAAACCTTCCTAGTGCATCGTCTGCACCAATCACAATCACCTCCTAGTATTACAAACACTGCACTCCCAAAGATAGCAACAAATATTAGTGGCTTTCAGCTTAAAATTTCTGCCTCAAGGCATTCCTGATCCTTATGGCCCCACGCTGTACCTCTCTAATAGGCCCTCTAATAGCTCTGGCTGTTCAAATTCAGTCTCCAGGCACTGAGCCTCAGTGGTCCAGCCCTGACTGAAGCTTTCACCCTTCCCTTCACAAATATTATGGAGCATACAGCATGTGGCTATAAGCATAGGAATATTGTCATTGGTCAGATCCAGCCTCCCATATAGGCAGCGCCAGCGGGCCTTTAAATGGCCAAAAGCACACTCAACAGTCATTCTGCACTTGCTCAGCCTGTTGTTGAACCATTACTTGCTGCTGTCAAGGTTCCCCATGTATGGCTTCATAAGCCACAGCATTAAGGAGTAGGCTGGGTCTCCCAGGATCACAATGGGCATTTTGACTTCCCCTACGGTGATCTTCTGGTCCAGGAAGAAAGTCCCTGCTTGCAGCTTCCTGAACAGGCCAATGATCCAAAAGATGCGTGCGTCATGCACCTTTCCAGATCAGCCTGCGTTAATGTCCGTGAAATGCCCATGGTGATCCACAAGCACCTGGAGAACCATAGAGAAATACCCCTTCTGATTAATGTACTTGGTGGCTAGGTGGTCTGGTGCCAGAATTGGAATATGTGTGCCATCTATCGCCCCTCCGCAGTTAGGGAAGCACATTTGTGCAAAGCCATCCACAATGTCACACACATTGCCCAGCGTCACAGTCTCTCAGAGCAGGATGTGATTAATGGCCCTGCACACTTCCGTCAGTATGCGTCCAACAGTTGACTTTCCCACTCTGAACTGGTTAACAACTGATTGGTAGCTGTCTGGAGTAGCCAGCTTCCACAATGCAAGCGCCACATGCTTCTCCAATGACAGGCCCGCTCTCATTCTCGTGTCCTTGTGCTGCAGGGCTGGGGCAAGCTCATCACACAGTTCCATGAATGTGGCTTTCCTCATCCGAAAGTTCTGCAGCCACTGCTCGTCATCCCAGACGTGCATCATGATGTGATCCCACCACTCAGTGCTTGTTTCCTGAGCCCAAAAGCAGCGTTCCATGGTGGTCAGCACCTCCGTGAATGCCACAAACAATCTCGTGTCGTAGCTACTATGCGTGGCGAGATCAATGTCAAACTCCTCTTGCCATTGTATTTTAAGGAATAACTCCACTGCCACTCGTGACGTGTTCGTGAGAATGAGCAGCATACTGGTCAACAGTGCGGGAGCCATTCCTGCAGCCCGAAGAGGCAGGGTGCGCAGTACACCAACCATTGAACGATGGCACCAAATGCGGATGGAAGCACAGGGATTGCTGGGATGCAAAGCAATGCATCACGGGGCATTGGGACAGGACCCAGGATGCCCCGCAAACACCCCCCCCCCCGTTTTCCCACAACTCTTGGTGGCAGAAGAGGAAGAGATGCTCTGTGGGACAGCTGCCCAGAGTGCACCGCAAGTGTGAACATGCTATTGGGCAGGCAGCTGACAGGGTGAACACACAACAGCCATTTCCCTTCAGCACTCTCTGAGGAGCACGGTAACTGCCGTCGCTGTAACTCTCTCAGAGTAGACATACCCTTCGTCGCAGTAATCAGTCGGCAAATAATTTTGAATAATGAAAACATCCACAAACAGAAAAGAAAGGGGGTGAAATCCATCCAGTAAATGATTTCTTTACAAATCATTTGGTCAATTTTTCCAGCACCAGTAAAAGGATAACAGTTTCAGGTGGTACCAGCTTGCTTTTACTGAAGTGGCTACTCAGCTAGTAAAGAGAAGCCAGAGGTGCCCTGAGGGGGCATCACTGGACATCACTCAGAGGACTGGGAAGATGCTCTGTTGGGATGGTGCCAGCAGCTGTGCCTGGTTGGTCAGCTCAGAAAAGTCCTACACTCTTACTGCACAAAGGAACAATGTCCCATTACATGTCTTTCAGTGCCTCTGTAGTCCTGTAACTGCTTCTATACAGGTTTCAGAGTAGCAGCCATGTATAGATCATTCTATACAATGATCTGTGGGAAAATCAAAGGAGCCATTATATATTTGGTGTCAGGCCTCCTGATATTTTATCAATTATCTGTCAGAAGAAAGGGTGTGCCTACTAGTTAATGTGTTTCAATGTGACAATTAACAACTGAGTATCACAAGCACTTAAGAGCTGAGCTCAGCTGACCACTTGCTCAATAAATATTGACATAGACATCAGCAGAAGTATGTCAAACGGGCATTACATAAAAACAACTACAAAGAGAAAAGAGACAAACAAAGACTCCAACATTATGAGTGGCCTTTTGAGGATTCTTCTGTTACGTTTCAGTTCACCGGGGATCCAAATTGAGGTGGGGCTTGTTCAAATTGTGGTTGTCTTCTTTCTTTAGTCTGAAGATCCTTTTTTTTTTTTCTTTTTCGGAAGGGGGCAGGAGGTAGAGGAGAGAAGGATACCTTCCTGTTGAAATAAACCAGCGAGAACTTTGTCAAGGAATGAACTCTTAGTATAACCCACACCTCATTTGTCACCCTGATGGGCTGAGGAAAAGTGACATTTACAAACTGAGAATGAAAGCACATCCATTTCACCAGTCTGACACCCTGATATAATAACTATTTACCTTGAGAAAGAGGGACTGAGATTTCCGATTCTTGTGAATCTTCTCACTTTGGCACTTATTTTCTCACTCTGTCAAACAGCCCCAGATTAATGGAACAATTTGTTCAACAAATCATATTAGCAGAAAGCGCACAGGGTAAAGAGAGGGAGGCGGGGGAGCAGGAAATTTTTACTCATTCATAGCAGTGGTATCTCTGCAAATAAAAATGTAGTTATGCCTGACATTTACAGAGGTACAATGTGAAAGGGAAAAACTGTAATGACTTTGGGCAGTTGAGAGATCACTTTGCAAGAACAGTAGTGCTCAAAAGGGAATAAGATAAAGTTACACATAACATCTAGATTGAGCTTCTTTCTGGAACATATTTGTCAAACACAGCAGGATCCGTCTGTGTTTAAAAAAGAGTTTTCTATTATAATTAAGCACCTTGTGCTTTCCTAAACTATAAAGGAATATTCCCTTAACGGGCTATGTTTCTGAAATGTTAGGTAAAGAATTAAAGTAAGTTGGAGACATATGGTGAATTGTATTAATATTTCTTTAGCTGCTTTTATAACATTTAAGGGCCTGATCCAAAGTCAACTGAAGTAAATGGAAAAAACTCCCATCGACTTCAGTAACCCGTGGATCAGGCCCAAAGCGAACAGAGACCAAATTTCATTCTCATTTACACTGCAGTGAAATCAACAAAGTTACTCCAGTTCTATTCTAACCTGTTTAGTAGGTGTGGGTGTATAATGCACCCATCGTGTTGGTATAAGAATACGAAGGGGTACCAGCTACACTGGAGTTGTTCCAGATTTACACTGGCATAAATGACAGCAGAGTTTGACCCCAAGAGTTCAATTTGGGCATATGTTTTGGGTAACTGTTGACAATTATTTAAGACTGTGCCAACCCCATGTAGAGTTCATGTATACTTGCATTCCTCAGCTGTATGCTCCAGATTTCCCTGCCAAAATTTTGAGTCAATATTCATGATGCATATGAAGCTAGGGGATTATCTTTTTTTAAAAAAAAATATGTTTCTTTCAATCCGTGATGTCTATTTCTGATAGCCATGAAATATACAAGGTACTGCAGCATTATTTCCCCTACATCCTCCCTTGGAAAGGACACTTCAAGTTTGCCATGCTATTAATTTATTTCTGTTAGTTTGGCATAGCGGCACTGTACCTTGCATCCTCAATGAAAATTGACGCTCTCTTGTCCCACGTTTCTTTATGCCATGACCTTGAGTGTCATGAGAAAATATTGCTCTGCATCCTTGTGTTGTGTGAGTCCCTGTTTCTCTCTTTATAGGTTATTGCTTGGCACCCTTCAGAATATCGTGTGCTGCAGTGTGATATGCACCATGCAGCTGGGAACAGTCGGAATTGTTCAGACTGTTGAGAGAGCTGCATGTCAGAAGTGGGTTTCCCTAACATCTTGCACAGAGATTCAAGTTTTAAAATGGCTGGTTCAACATTTCTGAAGATAAATTGATATTTCACAGTAAGAAGTATTCTTTTAGGGCCTGTCCCAAAGCCCAGCGAAGCCAATAGACAAAGGATTTTGGCTGTAAGGACCTAATCCAGAGGTCTGTGTTTACACAGTCCTCATTGGGTTAAACATCCATTGACTTCAGCGAGGGTTTAGCCAGATTAGGGTCTGGGCAAAGGATGGGTAAAGACCTCACGATTCAGTCAATAGTTTTTGTGATGCTTGCACAAGGGTTATTTGGAAATGGAGATATGTATCCAAAATGACTCACTGAGGATGTGGTGATGGTGTTTGTATGATGGGATGGAGGTATGGGAGAAGAAAAAGGCTTCTATACAGCTGGGATGGATGGATGACCACCTACTAAGACACATTATTTCTGCTCATCCTTGAATAAAACACAGTCATGTTTTATTTTAAAGGTGCTCAGCTACATTCTGAACACATGGAATTCTGTGCAGTTCCTGAATTCAGCATTTGCACCAGTGTAACTGAGCTCAGAATCTGGCCCATTACAAATATAGAAGAAGACAGGAGGGCCAGTGTCAATGAGTCCTGAGCAATCAGAAGAAATGTATAGTAGTCAAACCTTACCTGATCTGATCCCAAATGGAGATGGTTGGATCAGTTCAACCTATTTCAGTAAACGGAGACCCCCTTAGGAAATTTACCCCCAAAATCAAACTGATCCTGAAACAAACCTGTCAAGAGGTTTGAAACGCCGTAAATACCACCCCCCCCACACACACACACACTATTTGTCAATGTTGAGCACCTTTGCCTGGTCCAGTTTTAGATGGCACCGAAAGCAGAAGAACTGAATGCTTGGCCTGACCAGAAGGTGGAAGCACGAGACACTTGGTGACAGCCGTTCTCTAGGAATCTCCAGCATAGCTGTGCATATACAAGTGGTTTGAATAATCTTCAGAATAAATCAATCCTCTGTGTACTTTGATGTTGGCCCATCACTAATCCTAGTGGATGATCCCGCCACTCAGTGCTCCACTGACAGTAAAAGTAGATTACAAAGAATCCTTTACAGGAACAAGTTTACAAGACTTGGCGCATACCACAGTCAGAAAGCAGGCTTCTTTGCCAGTCTGCAGCCCCTGAGGTAAAGGGAGAATAATTCCAGGCTGGTAGAAGGAAATTCACTTGGAGGTTTTTTTTTTAAAATAAGGATCCTGTTCTGTCATCATGGTAGCCCATGACAAGGAAAGGAACCATGTTTTGTGGCTCCAGGGTTCAATATGGCACTGAATTTTGGGCAGGTGTGAAATTTTACTGAAGGACCCTCCTGGCACATTTATTGTGCAGGTATTAAAACAAGCCCTGTTTCCACTCACAGCAGCATGGAAAGAGGTATAAAGAAGGCCTGTTAAAATGTGGTTATTTCACAATAGGAAAAATGCCAAAAGGAAGTGAAAGGTTTTTCCCAAATTTTTTCTGAAAATTTTTCTAATTGATAAATTCATTGAAGCCAACCTTTTCACAAGAAAAGCTTCTGCTTCAATGATTTGGTATTTTTTAGACCAAAAAACCCCCTTTTATTTCAAAATTCCTGAGATCTAATAGGGAACTTTTCCCACCTCTTACTCCCATCTATCCCAGAGACTATCCCAGAGTACTTAGCACAACAAGGGGCAAAGTAAAGGTGAGGCCTTGGCTAGGCTCCTACATCATTAGCCAGAAGGGCTGGTCCAAGAACAGGAGTGGGGGAGCTCATACTGCACCCTTTCCAAAGATGGCACAGGCGCTAGTCCCATAGACAACCAAGAAGAATTTTTGACTGTCAGACAGACTTCCACCAGGTTCAGCCACTACTTCCTGATTCTGATCATCTGCTTTATCCCCAGCACAGCCTGGCCTCCTTCCCCTGCATTACCCTCACTGCCTGTCGCAGTAAATGAACAAAGAAAGCAACAACAAAACCCCATAATCCATCTTTACATTAGTAATTTTAATAATCAAGATTTATGGTCTTAAAATGGGTTTAAAATGAAGGCTTTGTTTCCCAATGACACACATGTCCTTGAGCAGAAGCCATGCAAATCCAAAATTACGGTGAGATCCTACTCTTCCAGACTATACAGATGAGATTGTTTTCTCATTCACCCCATGCACTTACACATTACCAACAGGAGAATTTGACCCTATAATAATTGGTGCTATTTATAATTCACATCATCTGCCCATTTTTTTGTCAATGAAAGATTCAGTTTCATTAAATAATATAAATAATGTCATTTCATTTTGCTTCTTGGGCTGGCTTCCCTTTTCCTGTACTTTAATATATATGTGGTAGAGATAAAAGAATATAAACAGCAGGAACCTTAAACAGAATGTAAAGGGACCTTAAACTCTGTGCAGTGCAGAATGCATATGTTATCTGAGAGTTAATTTGTAACCTTAACTACAGCTTTACAAGTCATGGAGACTGTAATAGGTGTGTGCATATATGTATATGTTTATCTAAATCTGTATTTATATATATATGTGTGTGTGTGTATGGAGGTAAGTGCGCACACGCACACACAAATAACTTCCCTTCCTCAGGAACCAGATTATCACTTTGGTTGTCTGTGCCAATAAATGAGTATTAATTAGATGTGGCTGCGCTTGCTGCATGGCTCATCTAGGATGGGTAAGGAGGCAGTGTGGGTGGATCGTCAATTAGCCTTAATACATCCTTGGACAAACGGGCACTGGTCACCCACATATTCAGAAATCCAAATTACCTGTGAAAATTTTCATCACTCCTCAGGTTACCATGAAGAGACTGGTGTGAGTTTTGTACAATCTGCTCCTCAGGCCAGTGGATAGAGTCTAGCTGAGCTGGGACATAAATATGGCCTAATCACCAAATGTGAATTCAGATCCCTCCTGCTGAGCAGGTAACAGTGTAAAGTGTTTAAACTGATTCCTGCTCAGCGTGTGGTATCTTAATCAGCATTGGACTCCTACACCTCTTCCTCCGCTTTGCTCTGCAGAGATGCTGACCTCAGGAAGATGGTTTTATTTTACTGCTATGCTTTGCCTAGCTGAATAATTCCTTTAACTCTGTCAGTGTCCTGTGGATGTGCATAAAAACCTCTGTGCAAAACAATGTGCTATCCTTACAGAGGTAACTATAGTGAGGGTTGAATGTAAGGAAACTGGCAACTGGATTCACAGGTGTCTCTGTCCTCTGGGGAAAACATTTTTTTTGTTCAGTTCCCAGAAATTTAGGGCCTCGCCATAATCCAGGATCTAGCCTAGGCAGATCGCAGGGCACATTCTCCCCTGGCAGGCTCCAGAGATGTGGGGTAGCCACATGAATCCTAACCCAGCTGGGAAGATCCAGGCAAGGGCAGCACCCTTACTCCAGGCTGCCCTTGCCACCCTGAATGCTGCCATAAAGGGATCCCCCATGGAGCCAGGCTCCCTTCCAGTCAGCGGATCTGCAACCTGCGTGCAGCCCCTGTATCCCACCTTCCCACCATACACAGTAGATCTGCACCAGTTCCACTGCCAGGGTCACCCTCAACCCTACTGCCATAGAAGAGGAGTCTAGATTTATCAAAAGTCCTCACTGCTGCCCTTACTGCTAGCAGGACATTCCCTAAAAGAAGAGTCATAGTATACAGAGAATAAATCGTAGAGACGAGCCTGAACCAAAACTCCAGAAATCCAAACCCAGAACGGGATTTTGCATATGTTCCCTATTTTTCGAGCATGCTGAATCAAACATACATGTTGGTGAGGTGGCGTGCGTGTGTGTGTGTCTGTCTGTGTGTGTGTCAAAAATCCAGGTCCAAATTTCACAGCCTGTAGCCACCATTGATTCCAGTGTCTCAAATAAATGAATCCACTCAAAACTGTTTTAAAGGAGACGCTCAAGTGGTTGAAGCCTGAATGAAAGCTTCCATTCTTCCTGCCCGTCGGAAGTGTGATGCTGTTGTGATGCTTTTTCTTGCAGGTAAGGAAACAGAATGGGTGGGCAGGTGGGGTGGGGTGGGTGGGAGAAGCTTCAGTCAGCCAAGATGGGCAGAGCTGATGAGTGAGTCCACTTTGCTGCTTGAATTTCTATGACACTCCAGTGAAAGTTGGAAACAAAGCCCTGTGGCAGATGAAGTAGAGGAGGGCTTATCTTTTGATCCCAGAACTTCCCCTGAGTGTGTGTAGGAGTTAGCCTGTCATTAATTTCAAGCAGTGGCGGGGCCAAGGCCTCCTGACAGGAAGGCTCTATTGCAGCCCTATGGAACACCTCAGACGCTTGCCGGCTGACCACGAATAGCGCAATCTGGCAGCTGCAGGGGTTTCCCGTCGCTTCCGCTCATACAGGCGCAGGCCTTCTATCTCTTCCTGTGAGGGTGGCGGCGGCTTGGCAGTGACCTCCCATCCTCAGGAAGCGAGCCATCCGCGAGGGGCGGTGGGCGGCGGTAGGTGGGGTGGGCCGTGGGGTGGGGCTGGCAAAACAGTATTTGTTTGGTGGCTGCAGCACTGACACGCGCTGGCCAGGCAGTGGGAAAACAAAAGAGGGATGTCTGCATCAAAAAGGCAGGAAATGAGGCATCATGGGGGACAGAGAGACCTGTTGGGACTGGGTTGGGGCTTCTCTCTCCTACCCTATTGTTTAATTAAAAAAAAAAAAAAACCAGAAAGAGGAAAAAAAAAAAAAGAACACATCCTGCGACCTCTTATCAAGCCATCGGCAAGAAAAACAAACAGCTCATTCATCTAGAGGCTGAGGGTGTTTTTGATGCAACTGCCGGACCTGTGAAATCCGTCAGTCCAGACAAACTGAAGAATGGCCAGGAGAATTGCCCCCCCCCCACGCCCCTTACCTTATCCCTGACACTAGGGTCTTACTTTTTTGCCACTGCGATCTTGTTTGTTTGTTAGGGTTTCTACAGCACTGGGTATTTCCTAACCTGCCCCCAGCCCCTTAGGCCTGTGTTCTGTTTTTTAAGGAAGTCTTTCATTCCTCTCTTATCAGCAAAGCAGAAGATTTTGTCCAGCGAGGATGACTGATATATCCCTTCTCTTGTCCCCTCCCCTTTTTTGGCCAGACACTTTTAATTTCCCACTCTTCCTTCTTCTTCTGAAGGAGCTGACATTTAAAGGAAAACAATGCAATTGCTTTATATAGCTCCCACCTACCTAGGAAGGGTAGAATTTATTTTGGCTACTCTATACACAGGAAAAACTGGATTTACTATCTCAAAACATTGCAAAGGGCAACCTAATTCAGCAAGCTTCAGCAAGTTCTCATTGATACGCACATACATGCACATGTAAACATTATGTATACAAATAAGTGATGCTCAGTTCTTCTTGGCCACTGGCTAAATTCATAGATTCAAAAATTTTAAGGCCACAAGGAACCATTAGATTACCTGGTGTGACCTCCTGCATAACACAGGCCACAGGATTTCATCCGGTTACCTCTGTTTTGAGCCCAATAACTTGTGTTTGACTAAAGTATATCCTCTAGTAAGGCCTTCAGTTTTGATCTGGAGATTTATCTTATCTTGGTATGTGGATGACTCTCTAAATTCAGTGACTATAGGTCACCCTTGCAGAATTTTTTTATTTTTGGGGGGGAATGCAAATGGCCAGTAGTGATCAGTGAATCTAACAAATTTAATCTGAGAGCCTGATTTCACGGAACAGCCTCCAGACCTGCAAATGTAACTGTGAATGTGAATATACCTCTATGTGTACACTTCTTGAACACTAATATCCAGTACATGCAGGTGACAAAGTCTATCAGATAGGCGTGCAAATGCTAGACTTTGCACAGGGAAAATTCCACTTGTAAAAATAGGTTTAATTTCTATCACTTGTATGCACAAGTGATGGAAACTCTTGAGCTCCTTATATCAGTGCCCTCCACCCCTTTTTACTAGCTTTGCTACCAGAAAGGGGCAATAATGTAGGGGGATGCAGCTATCTGCAATTCCCCCAATACAGGGGGAATCCCATGTGGTGTAGAGCTGCTCTTTTGCTGCTATGCCACTCCTAATCTCAGTCTCTAGCACAGGGTGAATACCTGAGGTGATCCCGAGGGAAAGGGATGTGGTCAGAGCATTACTGCATGCTGGCTATTCGCAACAGCTGGAAATCCCTTTGGGGTCATAGGAAGCTGAATGCAAGTTAGAATAGCCTTGAGGCTGCTCTCTTCTGTGCCAAAGTGGCCCACTGGCCAGCCTCAGCACAAGGGCAGTGCGAAGGTGATCGAAAGCATTTTTGCCTCCCCTCTCTCCTTAAATTTTATACCAAACTGAGCTTGGATGCAGCAATGAAGCAGGCCCATCATGTGTAAGTGAACAAATGGAGCTCACTTTATAAAACTAGGGGCCAGATTTTTGTTTACATTTAAGGCTGCTTTACAGTGTTCCAGCAGCATAAGGGGCCTTGCAGTAGATGCAAATGTAATTTTTAAATGTACAAATGCAAATCAGGCACTCGGGCTCTTAAGATTAAAATTTTAGATGAACCATTGCTATTGGTGCTTCATTTTCTAGAAAGCACTCTGTGTTAAATACAGAATGATATATGACTGTGAATGCTGCTTGGAAGCCCACTTGACCTCTCAGTCTGGGTACTTTACACAGTAATCATCTGCTGCATAAATTATGGGAGTGAAGATAATTATTTAGTTCCTTGCACTTCTGAAAAAAAAAATCACTACAATGTTTTCTTTGCAGAGTGCAACATTTCAGAGACAACCAGGAAGCAGGCTGAGAGCATCATTGTGTTCCCATGATGCTGAAAGACCCATATGGATATATGATTCCAAAGACTGAAGAATGAAGAATTACAGGCACTCATTCCAAAATTATCTCTGGTAAGTGAATGGAGGGGCACAATATTTCTGTTTAGTAAAACATAAAGCTCAACATTTTAGCTCAACAGCCAGACATAGGCACCCAAATCCAGATTTAAGGGGAGATTTTCAAAGGAAGGCACAAATGGAAGTTAAGCACCCAACTCCCACTGAAAATCAATGGTCAGCTAACTGCCCTGTGAAAATTTCCCATTTAGCTACCTAAAAAGGATCCTGATTTTCAGAGGTGCTGGAGTTAGCTGCCTAAATTAGGACATTTGGATTTGAAAATTTTGGTCCGAGGATTTGGGTCTGCATATACAATATTGCTATGAATCTCAGCTCTCTCTAGACAAAAGTAGTCAACTAGCCTAACAAGCTAGTGATTTAGCTAATTAGCTAAAGCCAATCCACTCTCATCTGCTAGCCACTCTATCCTGTGCTGTCCACTGTCCTCTTTCCTCTTTTCAGGGGAGTGCCCATCCCTTCCATAATGCAGCTTCAGAGTTTTCTTCGTGGGAGTGTGCAGGGGATGGAAACATTCAGGGTAGGAGTTGGGACCAGAGGATCACCACTCTGTCTTCCTTTCACTGTAGGGCTGAAATAAGCCCCACTGAGCTGGGGAGATGCCATGTAGCATTCTGCACAGGAATGATCATATATGGTATGGCATTAGGAACTGTAGGCAAAAGATAGGAATCCAGCTAATGCTGAACATGGATAGGTGAATTGGTTCTACTCTGAGAAAAAGGGGAAAAAATAGGTGACTAAAAATTGAGACACAATACGTCTCTAGAGCTTTGAAAAACGTTCACTTAACCTCCTGTCCCTCTGCACCTCCTGCTGTTAGACGGAAGCTATTCTCACATTCTTATTGATCTGGCTGAAACTCAGCCTATATTAGAAATCTTACAGGAAGGTCTGATCTTGTTCATTTTCCCAAATACCCAGGCCAAAGATGTCTGAATAAGCATCAAATAAGCACTCAAACTTTTATATGTGTACTGGGATGGAATCTTGGAGCCTCTTAAAGTTTATTCATCAGCTGTTTCCAAATCTTATTCGTCTGACTCTGTTCATTTAGTAAAAGTCATGATGTATCCAATCCTAAGGTTCTTGAATGCTTTCTTATCCTCCCATTGAGTGTTAACGGGATTCATATTGATTCACTGAGGGGAGATTATGGTCCTTAGTGTCTGTTTCATTCTTACATATTAGCCAAACATGCAATATGTGGAAGGTCAATACCTCATCCATATACCGCCCCCTCTTTTTTTTCCCACTAGCTTAGTTCTTAGCTGTAGGAAATGTGTCTCTAAGATAGCAGCCAACCACAACAGAGGCTGTTAAAATAGGCTCCAGCTACCGGCAGTGAAAAGGAACCCTTCAAAAGCTAATTTTCACACAGAGATTGGCTCCTGTTCTTCTTAAACACATAAAAACAGAATGATAAAAAGTTAGACAAATATTTGCACATATGGCTAATGAGAACACCTGGCAGAGCAGGTGAACAAGCTAGCGGGGAAGAGATGGATGGATGCAGTCTCATTGTACATACTGCATTCCAATCAACTCACCCTTCTACCGACAGCCCCATAGAAGGGTCTATTGAACCAATGCATGAAGGTGCTAGATCAACAGCCCTACAGACTGCAAGTTTTCTCTCCACCTAGCATCGGGGTAGGTACAGCAGCACCAGTGTATGCTTCCCCACCCCATTGTGATTTAGAGATCAGTTGAATCTCTATGTACATTCAGCCACTGGCACCATTGCTGAGGTTGCTAACAAGCTAGTGACGGCTTTGGGATATAGCCACTTGTCTCCTAGGACCTGGACTGGCACCACCAATTTATTTCACAGTCTACAAAACAACCATTACCTTGTAAAGAATTTCCTTTATTACTAGTGACTGGTGAATCTCGGAGGGGATTGCTTGGGAGAAGTACCAATTCAACCGCCAAACTGGATCTGAACTCTCTGATCCTCTTGAGTGTACAAAATTGGGCTGGAAATCTCATCAGATAAGGATTTACTGAGTGATTGGTTGGACTGATTACTCCCAGATGGGCTGGAATTACTGGTAGCACTGTCTTTCTTTTGCTATTTGGTGCTTTCACTTCTGGATCAGGCCCTTTCGAAGTACAGAGGTGACCTATATCTAATCCATCTATCCATCTATCTGATGCAAATGTCTTTTTATTGCATGAAGGGTTTGCCACAAAATTTGAGTTGTTTCTTATTTTACCTAAGCTGGCTTTCCCGTTCCTAGTTATTTCTGACATGGGGACAAATTCAGCCTTCTTGTAAGCAAGCACAACTCCCACGGACTGAAGTGGCACTTGAAGACCCCATATATGTCACTAACACTTAAGCCTTAAAACTCTGAAAGGTAAGTATATGGGCTGTTTCCAGTTACCTCTCATTTTTGCCAGTATTAGCTAGGTTTTTTTAGGTGTCACTATAGGTCTTCAGGAGTGATGTGAATGAGCACAGGCCTGGTGGACCAACTGAGAGAAGTTGTTCCACGAATAGTAGGTGGCAAGGAAGAAAACATAGAGGTGGTTGTAGAAGAAGTAGACACATGAGACAACAAGGCTACCAGCATTGGCAGAGTGTGGTGGCAAGGACTGAAAGGGAGGGAAGGGCTAAGTTGTATAAGGCTTTGAATGTGAGGACAAGGAACTTGAACTTGATGCACTGGAGGAGCGGAGGGCCAGTGGGAGGAGTCAAAGAAGGGAACGGTTTTGTGAGGAAGATGATCTTAATGGCAATATTTTGTATAAACTGGAGTGGAGTATCAGGGCGGTTAGAGAGGAGGAGATTACATAAATTGTTAGGCTTGTAAAGCCTAAGTGTAACTTACAGGGAAAAAAATAAGCTCCGCTACTATGAAGCTGAGATGTGTCCTTGAGTGACAGCCAACTTTGATGACACAACATCTTCATTCAGGTTCACTACTGATTAGGAAGAGAGGAATTACCATCTGAGTACAAATCAATGGTCCATCTAGTTCTTTAGCCTGTCTCTTGACAGTGGCAATTTTGAACGATGAGAATTGAAGATTACTAAACTGTGGAGTAGTCTCCCAAGGGAAGTGGTGGAAATCCCATGTTAGGGAACTTTTACAACTAGACCAGACAAAACACTAGAAAATGTACTGCACCCGTAGAAAGCAATTCTGCATCAGCAGGGAGATGGATTGAATGATCTAATATGGCTCTACCATCTGTAATGCCTGTGATTCTTTGATCACTTCTGGCTGCGGCAACATGGAGAGTAAATACAGTACACAACAGCTTCATCAACTATCTTGGTATGTCTGTAACAGTAACATGAGTAAATTGGGCAGACAGATTCCAAAATGAAATATATTTCACTCTACTGTTCTAAATCCATCTTTTCAAACTGGCTGCGGTACAGCATATTACACTGAGCTCTACAGTGGAGCAGGCTGTCGTAGTTATGTGTAAGGTCTGTTATTAGTGAAGAATTATCACCATTATTCAGCTAACCCTTTCGCTGTAAACAGTTAGTGTTTCCTGACAGAGTGACATGTTTTTGATTCATACAAAGGCCAGACCAACCATCTATATCTTCCATGCATTTTAAGGTTAACCATTTGGAACAATTTGCAAACGTAGACCATAAAAACTGAAGAAATCGCAACTTGTGATGTAACTATGATTTGGGAGAGAGAATAGAAACACACACTTGATTTGCACACATAGGTCAAACTACCACTGAGTAACCACTGCTGCTCCAGTATTCTGTATGGAGGAAACTTTAGCATTGCAATTATACAGGATTATGGGCTATGTGCAAAGATTTTACTCTGAATGAGGAGGTTCCAAAACTTCTACCCTGGCACTGTTCAGTTGCAGAAGAGAGCATTTCACATGGAGCTAGACAGATGCTTTTATAGCATATTTATTTTATTTTTCCTTAATTTTTCTTTTTAAAATTTTTTATGACCTTCCTTGTTCTTAACATTCCTGGTGTAAACTCCTACGTTCCCAAGCTTATTTTCTCACTGCTCCTCAGTCCCTCCCCATCCCTGTTGTGACCATTCTATGACCTTCCTTAACTCTCTTCATTAAGTGCTTTTCTGTTTGCGGTATATGTAGTATAAAATCTGTGATGCCGGCTAGATCTTATTTAGAGATGTTCTGGGACAGAGAGAGGTGGGCCTCAAATTGAATTCCAGATAAACTTCCCCCTGCCAAACTCTGGGAAAATTCAAATCAGGATTCAGATCCAGAGCTACCCTTCATGACATAGACCTGCATCAATAATGAACAAAATCAGAAATTTGAACCAAAACAGATGAACATTAGATTTGGAACTAATTCCAGTTCAGATCCAAATTCCATGACTTGGGTCCATCTCCAGTGTGCATCTATATAGAACAGAGTGCATACGAGTCATACAGCAGAGTTGGTCAAATTATATAAAAGGCAATTCATAGAATTCTTTTCTAAATGAAGTAAAATGTTGAGTTTGCATATTATTAATTACTTGTGAGTATTTATCAGATTGCTAGCATTCATGAAAATACATTATGCATCCAAAAATTCACCCGAAACAGTAAATTAGCTCTTTAGTCTTCTTCATTCATTATTCTCCTGTTTAATAAATTGAATCATCCAGAGGCAAGAAAAAAGATAACATGAACAATCACACACCCTAACGGACCTGAACAGTTTGCAAATAAACCATAGGCTGATATTTGTTTGGCAAACAAACAAACAAAAAAGAAGAAAGAAAAAGATGAATACTTATGAATAGAGTTGATTGGAAATTTTCTGTCTAACCATCTTTTACAATGGAAAATGAAAAACATTTTCATGACAATATTTGCAAATTTTTTCTCCCCATTTTTGGACTATCTTTACTTACGAATTTGTGAACTGACAAGAAGTTTAAATGTGCAACAAATATTATGGTCAATCAATAATTCAACTTGGTATATTTTACTTTTATATATAATAATTTCTTTAAAAAGCATTGGCCACTAATATTGTCATTGTAATGTCCCTGAACACCCCGAATTCTAGTTTTACTTACACCTGTAAATCAAGAATGACTCAAAGGAGTTATACCTGTGTAAACCCAATGATATAATCCTCTATACTACTGTTATGGATGTAATACCAATGTTTAATAAGCAAGCACAGATATTTACATAATGTCTCTCTTGTAATTGGATTGTCCATAAATGAATCCACAATTGCAATGAACAAACCTTTGGTGTGAGACAGAGGTGGAATAGGATGTGACAGTTGTAGAAGTCCAGAAGATTTTCTGTTACATGTAGGTTTTCGTATTAGACAGGATGTGTGCAGAGAGACTTGCACTATAATCTAGCCGAAAAAACCTAAATGTTGTGACATTAGCAAGAAGCTTATAATTAAAGTGTGTTGCCATTTCACCATGCTTTCATTTATAGGAGAAAGAGCAAATTCTATTCTGTGTGAACTTTAGATACATCCAACTTTTTTCTTTGTTCTTTTCTTTAAAGCTTTGCAACAAATGCATCCCCATATGCTTATATTAGTTAATCTAGTATTAAACATATTGGCTGTGCAAAATGTTGGCATGCATTAATAAATGTTTTCATTTTTTTTTAATTCTTTTTTTTTTCTTTAGATTCCTCCTTTGACTACACAAGCAACAGCTGTCTAGCTTCCTGTTCAGTACTGGATCTAATGCCTCTACAGAAATCTAGGTCAAAACACTTGGAATGCATGAATATCAAACAGAGTTTTCAAAACAGCAAATGAATACATCTTTAACTGGTGACATTTTCCTGTAGCATATGGCTGCAAGCTCAGGGGACTGCATGCTTTTTTGATGAATATCTTCCATCAAAAACTAAGGAATGGCAGTGGGCTTATATCACCTTCTGTTTTGCCTTATGAAATGATAATGCAAACTCATAGATAGGTACCACTATCATAAGCCTTTTACTTTTTGTCTAATCTGAAAGCAGTACAAGGCCTACTGGTAAAGCAACTAACTCTCAGGTATGAAAATAGCTGTCCAAGTTGCACTTTTGTAAAGCAGTTGCCCATATCATGGAGGGCATGAGTTTAGCTACATTTTCATATTTGTTGAAAGCAGTAAGATGCAGAACAAGGAAGCAAACACAAATAAGTTAAAAGGGTTTGTGGCAGCATTACAGTATACAAAACACTTCAGCAAAACAGGGACTTTCTATACCAAAAGTAAGATTAATACATTGCAATTTGCCAGTGTAGACAATTAAGCAAAGTTGTATGTCTTGCAATGATGGAAAACAGAAAATAAAAGAATAGGATGGAATAAAAATGGGGATTTAAACAGAAAAAAAAAATCAAAACCAAAAATCATTAAAGTGCACTAGAAAACTGGTCTGAAAACTGGTCTATCCATTGTTACTTCGAATGCATTGGCCTAAGGGGAAAGGGTATTCATGTATCGGTGCTAAAGACAAGAACTGGTTGAATAATGGAAAACATTATCTGCAAATAATCCACTTGCTGATAAATAGAAAAAAACTGAGACTAATTTATTTGATGAATATTATTAAACCATCTGTACGGCTACTTGAGTAATGAATAAAATGTATTCACTGATAATGTGTTAATTACTGATGGAGGTGGGAAATCATCTTATAAAATATTCTCAAACTAGTCCGATAAAATATTCCCTAAGAACAAGGCCCCGGTTCAGCAATGGACTTAATCATGTGCCTAACTTTAAGCATATGAGTTGTCCCATTGACTTTAATGGGATGATTCACATGCTTAAAGTTAGGCATGCATTGCTGAACTAGGGCTTGATTCTGATCTCAATTATCTGAGGGGTGAAATCTTGACTCCATTGAGGTCAATGGCAAAACTTCAACTGACTTCAGTGGGGTGAGGATTACACTCTCACCCACAGATCCCCACCCCCCAGCAGTCAGTAGAGTTATTCTCGATTTATGATCGTGTAACTGACATCAGAATCTAACTCACTGATGGCCCTGTGAGAATGTGAACTCTACTGCTCCAGGATTGGTAGAAGATGCCTGTATAAGGCAGCCCCAGTACTCCCTGAATGCTAGGTGTATGCAGGGCAGCAACAGCGGTTGCTCCTTCCAAAAAATATAGCCATATCTTCCTGCTGTCTGTGAGCCCTGTGGAAGTGGATCTTGGCTGTGGCCAAGCTCCCAGCCCCATCCAGATATGCCCCTGGTTGTCCCCCACTACTTGTTCCCCCAAAGCTGCAGCTAGTAATACATAATAGGAATGGTTAATAATGATGCTCATCTCACAGTCTCCCTTTCACTCCACTCTTCCCATATTAAAAAGTAAAATAAAATAGAACGATGAGCTCCCCAATCCACCAAGCCCAGCCCACAGCTCCAGCTAAAGCCTGAGGAAATAGATGAGCCCAAGCACATGCCCTGAAGGTCAACAAACCTGAGCCAAGGAGAGAAAAGAATTCCAGAGTTGGAAGCCTTTCTCTGAGAACACCTTGACCCCAGCTCCCAGATACACATATCTAGGGATGGATAGCACAAGCCTCACAGCTGATCTCTAATGTCAGATTAAAGCATGGAGGGAGAAGCAGAAAACCGAAGCAAAGAATTTTCAGGTGCACTGCTCTCATTCTCTGACTTTAAATGGGAATGAGGCACGCACACATTCTGATTTAGTTAAGGCTTATTTCACGACCTAAGGTATTAGAATGAATCATTACAATGTTTCTTCGATGTGTGGTAAGTACAATGCCTTTTCCTAAGGGTCTATAAAAAGGGAAATTGACTTCCCTTAAATAGCTGTATTAACCAAAGTGAAACGGCTAGGATGTACCTGTCGGGGCCACCTATGGTGTGATGATCTATCTAGCGATCTAATCTTCTTTCTTCCACTGCTAGTACCAGAGCACTAATTTTAGGGACACTTGGACCATTTCTGGTGGGCACGGTATCATTATAATCAATACCATAAGGTAATAAACAAGTTTTAAAAGAGGTTTTAAACATATGATCCATTGAAAGAGGATTTCCCTGAACGATGAAGATGGAGGTATTATAATGCAATGTTAGCATCTCCACTATTTTTATTCACATACTATGCATTTTCATTGTGTTTGTGACAAACCCATGAACACACTAAGCAAAGATGAGAGATTCGTGTGAACCAGCATTTTTCATCTGAACACCTTGAAACTTTGGGTAGGCTCAAACTCAAACTCAAACTCTGGATCTTCATTAGCATTTTGCTTCTGGCCAAATCAAAACACCAGAGCTAAACAACTTGGAACTCAAATTGATTTAGAAGTTTAACCAGCTCTGGATCCGTGTTTAGATCCCCTACAATGGGGCATATTAAAAAAAAAAAGATCAAAACACCATTTCAGAGTCTAGATTTACAGTTTGTTGTTAGGCCCATTCTCAGAAGAGACTTAATCAGACGAAAGAAACAAATGACTTCAGAAATGGTTTGCATTGTTCGTAGATTTATAATCTTATTTAATTGTTGATGTCTTAGATGTTCACATTGGGTATGAAGAACTTCAAGGAAATCCTCAACCTCCTAACAGTATGGTCAGCTCTGCCCATGAGTCCTGGATGTAAGATGAACCCGGCCCTCATAAAGTTAACAGCAAGAGAGCATTCTGTGATACATGGTGATAGGTGATATTGTTTCCAGTATTCCAGATTTTAACACGTGTTCCTCACTTAATTGGTCATTTCCACATTATCAATGTGATGAACGGTGGGATTTTAACTAGATCTGGATGAATTTTTTTTGAGTGAAAAGTATTTTAACTGAAAAATGGCTTTTTTAATAGGGAAAAAAATCACAAAAGATTGATTTTTAAAAATTGGGGGAGGGATCTGAATTTTTTGCAACATTTTAAAATCAAAATGGCTCTCAGAATGCTTGATTTACCAAAATGAAGCAGTTTGGGGTTGGTGGTTTTTTTTTTCATTGTTCAAAAAAACCTGTCAAACAAAAAAGTCACAAATCATTTTCTTATTATTTCAATAAGGCGTTTGATATAAATTTTGGTGAAAAAATGAAAGGTGGGTCACTGCAAAATGGACAGTTGCAAAACATTTTGTAACGTTTCCCCTCCGCCCCTCCAGTTTCTACCAGTTCTAAGTGTTGTCTTCTATTAAACTTCAATACTCTCTATTTTAAATACTTTTTTTTTTTTTTGTCACACAGGTGGAACTTCATAAAACTCCGCTCTAGCAGGGAGTGATGGACACCAAACTTCCCGATCTTCACACTGGAGACCAATTTAGCTGTTAAGAAAGTGAGGGTCTCATAGCAGAGTATCCTAAACACAGGCTGCCAATTGGGCTAAATAACACCACAGGTTTTAGAGCTGGATGAAGAACATTTCATTTTGATAATTCTGATGTGTCAAGTTAGACACAGGTAACATTTTCCCCCAGTTGGAGAGAGATTACGAGTTCTTCCATTGTTGACAAGTTTAATTAAATACACTGTCCCTCAATCCATCAAAATAAAAGGCCAGATGCATGCAGCTACACCAGTTTACACCAGATGAGAATTTGGCCCAAACTTTTCAAGTATGTCCACTTAAGTGAAAGAATGAAGATCTGGTGTTTTTCAGGCAGAGAAAGATGGTTTTGTGGAGGAAAGCTGCCAAAACAACAAATGTTTGTTCTGGGCATATTAACCCCAAAGCCCTGATTTGTCCTGGGTGGGAAGGACTGTGTGGAATTTCATTAGTTTGGAAGTGGAAAGTTGTTTTCTCTGACAGTGCCAGACAAATTGTTAAACCTTCACCCTCTGTCCCCTCTCCCTCAGTTGAAATGCAGGGCCACCTAACTGACTTGCTGTGCACATATTGCAGTAGTTGGCCTGGGAAGGGAAAGCACTTGCTAAAGAGAGAGGGGGCAGTAATATCTGAGCTATGGTCGCAAAGCTCTTTTATGTTGATGGCTTATTTTATTTTTTCTTAAATCAACATTAAGAAGGAAAAGTTGAGATATTAATTACCCGTTTACTGCCAATGTAGCGGAAAATGTAATTTGTAGTCCACTTGCAAAAAGAAGAAGAAAGAAAAAAGCTTGCTTAATTTATGAACTCAAATTATTCAAATAACATTTTGAATTTGATTATTCGTATAATTGAAATGTTGCTCTTACAGTCTGAATTGCTTCTGTGAGTTACAATATCAGCAACAGTTAACTAAGAGCTCTCTGTGGAAATGATCACAAGTATGAACAGGAAAGGAAGAGTGACTAGGCCAGTGCATTGAATTTACCTGGGGAAATGTGCCAGATACAGTGTCAATGTTTAATTTGAATTCATGGTACCTACTGTCTCCAGTACCTCTGTGGACACAAAGCTGTAGATACTGGCCTATATTTCCAGCTAGGTTAAGAGCCATCAATTGCTTTGTATCTCTGAAACGAGTTACAAGCACAAATCAGAACATTGCCTGTGTCTGTAACTAGCTGGCAGTGCCTTTGATCAGGTAATTGGGGGCAAGTGCACAGATCTGTACTTCAGTTCAAATGCAGGTGGAGATTTCGGACCTGAGCATGTACTCAGATTGACACAGACCGACCCCTGTGCCCATGTGGAATCCCACTGAAGTCTGAGCTGTGCAGATCCGATTATAGTTTCAGTGCTTTGTGGGCATGAATGCACCTACAAAAATGAGGCCACCATTTTGAAAATGTGTCCATAGCCTTCCCCCAACAATTTCCCTAGCACTGCTAATGGCACCAAATTAAAATAATTGTGTAAATTTTTTTATACCACATGATAAATCACTAATGGTGATACTATTGCTGTTGTTAGCAAGGCTCCAGTTTTGAGGTTCAGCTGTTTGGATGCCAATCTGACGTCTATTCACATCTATCTGAAACCTTTGCTAAATGTTCTGTAACCTAGCATAGGCATGGAGCACTTTCCATTCCTTACTCTGAAGAAAACATATTGTGTTGGAGATTTGAACTGAGAACAGGAATCCAGTGTCAGACATCAGTGAAATAAATTGCCTGGTCTCCCCTCTCCTTGGCACGTCATTAAAAATCACACCGAATCCAGGTAGGGAGTTAGAGGACACAGGCTACATCTATTCAGTAGATTCTCCATTTTACTATACAAAAATACAGCACTGTAACAGGGTGTGCTCAGCACTGTGGTGCCTCCTGCTGGCTGATGTGGGGAATTAGCTCTGCATATTAGTGCACCCTCTTTGGTTGGTGCCTTGCCACCATCATTCCTTCTCTAGGACCCAGGTCTCTCCAAAGACTGCAGTGTCCTCTTCAGTGACACAGACCTCCAGTCATGTCACACACTGTTTTCCCCCCTTCCGGGGGACCTGCAGTCTGCTGTTCAGCCACTTCACTTAGTGGCTATGGCAGCGAATTGTCTGGCCACTTCCTCATGGTCCCAGCATCCTCTTTTGCCTTTGCCTCAGGGCGTCAGCCTGCAAACCCCAGCAGCCAGCCAGGAGCTGTCTCTTGCTCCCCTGGTTTCTGCTCATAATTAGGGTAAATTTGTAGCCCAATTGTCACAAGCCACCCTCTCTCTCCCAGTCCCAGTTCCTCATCTCACTGCATTCCAGTCTGGTAGCTTCCTCTTTCTCGCCCTTGCTTCTTGGTGCTAGCAGGGGGAGTACTGAAAGCAGAGGAGACACAGTCTTTCTGTTCTCAGTTTCTGGGCCCAGTGACACAGTAGGCCCTGGCAGACAGGAGGAGCAATTACTGGAAAGAAGAATAATCAGTCCAGATGGAATCTTCAGAAAATTTAGCTGCCAAACTCTAACAGCTCTCTAGTGGGCATGTGCAAACTGTGATTTTTAGAGGCTCATTATTTGGCCAAATTTGGGCAGATTTTCAGATGAAAGTCAAAAGACACATTCCTGATATTAGAACAATACTCCCTACTCCTATCCCTCTCCTGGCCAATTGTCAAGTCCCTGCTCCACCCAAAGCATGGAGATGAAAAAGCTACTCAGTGAAAAGTTTATAGTAATTTTTTAACATGGGCAAAACAACATAGTTTCTCTGAATTCATTCACAGAGATGACTGATTTTTTTTTTTTTTGCTGGAAAGAAAGAAAGAAAGAAAGAAAGAAATCAGCCCAAAATAGAAACATCCAGCACAGAAAATTTCAGCTCAAACAGTTAACGTCTGGCGAAGTTCTAAGCGACTGAAAACAGAGTATTGCAATGGAAAGTGCTGGGAAACCTTAGTTATAGGTGTCACTATCTATGCTAATAATATAATATAATATAATATAGTTTCAAAGTTTTCATAAATGTTTGCTAGCCCAGGCACGTAATCCACTAGCTCACCTCTTATCATGATGATGATACTGAAAAATCTAATGAAAATGTACTTATCCAACCAAAAACAATTGGGGTGGGTTTTTCAAAGGGAGTAAGGTGGCCATGTCACATTGAATTTGAGTGCCTCACTTCTTTAGGATCTGAAAATCCCAGCCTTAATCAGAAGCGTGAAATAAAATGAGTTAGAAAGATTTTCTTTTTTAATGGTGGATGGTCTTTGCATATTTCGGTGGCACTGGGTATTCAGCTTATCTCTGAAGCACTTCACCCTCACTGATAGGCAGCCAATTGAACAGAGAGCCAAACTGGAGAGACAGAGCGCCCAGCAACATAGAGACCCCATTAACAATTCCAGAGCTGGAGGCCTGAGTGTCAGCTGGGAACAAGGCGCTGACTGTTTGCCTGCGGCCCCATTCTTGTGTTACTGGGTAAAATAAAAGTTCTTTTATCTGAGAAACTTTTTACAATAAAACAACTCTCAGTCATTCACGAGTCAGAGGCGAAGAGAAAAGGGGCTCAGTGTAAAGTGCTGTAAACTGGCACATTGTTTCCAGTCATTTTCTCACTATTCACATACTGGAGGGTGTGGGGGGGAGGGGAGGAGGGGGAAGTATGAGAAAGGATGGGGGCGAGTCAGGAAAGAGGAGGCTAGTCATAGTAACTTTTGACAGAAATGTCGGATGATCATGGCCATTGAAGAGGCCTGATCTTTGCCTGCGAAATCTGCAGTTGAACTCCTGACCATACATTTCCCCCCTGCTTTATCTCTCCTCCGTCTCCCAACCCTGTTCACTTTCATCTGCTAGGGTGGCATAGAAAACAGAGTTCTCTCAGACCCCAGAAGTTATGTTGGAGTGATTCAAGCACTGGCCCCTGGGTGCCGGGAAGTGATGGACCTCTCTGCCCTGTCCTCATTTCACATCTGGTGTTTTCTTTTTAATGGACCCATTTAGCAACTCAATTAGCTCAAACACTGCAAGGTGAAGATGGTCTGACTCCAGCACATGCCACCTTATGGTTCTGAATACCAACCGCATAATAGATAAGAACCAGGCTTTGAGTCTAATGGTACCTATCATTCAAGAGTCTCCCAGAGCTTCACAAACATTCCTGATCCAAGTCGGGCTCCTGAGTATTACTGCAATACAAATAATATATAATAATAAATATTTATTAATTAAAGAATTAATTAATCAGACTCATGAAGGAGGCATAATCATCCCAATTTTACAGATGTGAAAAAGAAGGCACAAACAGATATTGTAATTTGTATCATCTGAGTAAGTGGTGGAGCTTAGAGGAGAACCCAGGAGTCCTGTCTCATTGTACTACTGTGCAAGCCATTAGCTAATGCCATCTTCCAAACTCGAAAGGAGAGTTTCCTCCAGGAGACTTTCAGACCCTTGGGGAGCCTTTGCAACAGGCAAGCCCCTGTAAGAGGGAATGGGCCAGATCCACAGCTGCACTGAAACCAGTGGATCTCCATCTGAGGATCTGGAATATTTCAGCAGTACTTCTTGGTGCAATGTTATAGGATTTTTTTTTTTTTAATACAGAAAACTGCTTGTAGAAAACAATACAACTGACAAGCTGAATGCAAAGGAAAATTAGAATGAGGTCAAAGAAATGGGAAGACTGTGCCTGGAATACTGGTGGGGAGGGGGGAGAAAATGATGGCACAGCATTAGCTTGGGGATTTATCGTCACATATTAGAATAGAGTCCTCACTGAATGCCCATTGCTCAAGCCAGACTCTGTTGTTTATGGCTTGAGTTACCATGAGATTTTAATTCACTAGAGGGAGCTGTGGGTAAGAGTGATGCTGTTCCAGCTGAGGGACGATTGATTGCTTACATTCAGCCCCCACAGCCTGAAAGATGTTCCCTATTTATTTTATTCAGGTGTTTGTTGTAATATGTTCCAGAGTTGCCAAGTCATTTTTTCCACGAGTGTAAGTGCTTTTCATTCCTTGCTCACCTACGGGATATGATCAATCCCCAGAGCACTCTAGTATTCCACTCGATTGTAGATTGTAGACCCTCCCCCTGCCTAGTGCCCAATCTGGTTTCATGATAGCTGTATGTTTTACACCTGAGACTGCTCAATATTTTATATTTTACAGTTTTTACTTGTACTGTTTCCTATTTAAATATGACATTGAACTGGATCAGAACTCTTACCTGGATCTTAGATCAAGCCCATCTCCAGTTTCACTGGCAAGCTTCTTCATTGCTGATTGGTATACGAGTATCAAAACAGTATAGAAAATGTTTTAGCCTCATGTCTGTAATGAATCTATGACTGCATGGTCACTGGTTATACCACACACATGCAGCAGGAGAAGTAGACTGCAAGACAAAAAGTGTCTCACTGTCTCTCTCAACACCTAAAAGACCCTTGAACTGAAGTAGAATCTATGTGGTTCAGTGATATTAAAGCTTATCTTTCTTGCAGGGCAGTGTTTGGAGGACAAAAAAAAAAGTCCAAATACAGAGGCAGAACTGATTCCTTCAAGAGGATAGTAGTACCTATGCACACCAGCTTGTGAGTTATATATTGGGCAATCACAAGACAAACTATGTTGCAACAAGATGGCTGACACTTCTGGGAAGGCTAGTCAGGAGTACCCCAACATAACTGAAAGCTTTATTCTGAAAACAATTCTGCAGATCATATTTGGCAGGGGCCATTTCTCAAGAGCTGACCTTTCAAAGCTCTCCACTCAGCAAAAGTGGTCTTTGTGGTATTTTTGGGCCTGAGATGAGATGGCCAGATTTCTGAAGCTAGAGTCAGGCTGAGCTGATTCACCATTGCTTTTTCATTACTTCCCGGTTCATCTTCCTTTGTTTGCATTATGTCTATAGAGATGGCAAGATCTCTGGGGGCATGGGGCATCTCTTTATGTAAGTATTTAAATAACCTACTACACTGTTTTGACTGTACTTACATTAAACCACTATCAGTACCAACAGTTTGGCATTAATGTCATTATCATTGTGTGCATACTTCCTGCTCCCCATTGGGTCCAGTCATCTCCTTGTAGCATGGCAGAAATGACTGAGAAGTTCACCACTGACCTGCATAGTGGCAGGTAGAATAAATGCTTCATTTTACAAGACACAAGATGACTGTCCGTGTAGCCATAACGGTGCTTTTCCATCCTAGCAATTAAATGGACACAAACCGGGAAATTTCAGTTTAAAGATGAAATTCCATAGTGAGCTTCCTGTCTTGCTCTTAGACACTAAATGAGCTCGCAAGTAAGTGATGTGTGCTCCAAGATCCCTAGGCAGCAGCATATGGGTTCTGTAATATGTGATATCCCAGCTGGGGTGTGGGTGGGAGGGGACATGTACTCTTAAAAACTGTAGGAGGAAGGCTAGAGATGGTTCCCTGCAGTAGCTCTATAATGAAGCAAAGATGGAGTTGCTTTAGGGCTGATCCTTACTGACTATTAGAAGAAAGAAAAGAAGGACTTGTGGCACCTTAGAGACTAACAAATTTCTTTCTTTCTGTGATACTGTGTTCTAAAGGATAGCAGGGGTTTGAACTGCCTCCTACCATTACCCTAGTCAACAACCTCTTGCTTGTGTGAATTATAAGTAAGCTTTATGACCATAAGCACTAGATTTCAATGTATTAAGCATGGCAGGCAGTGGGTGAACATCCGCAGGGACTTATTGAGTCTAATTTTGTGCCATTACAATGATTACCGCTATTGTTATTAATTATCATTATTATTATTATTTTATTTTATTTTGTGCTACCCAGCCCTGATGCCAACAGGCTTTTACAAAAAAGACAAACAGGAGATTTGAAAGACAATTTGAAATTAGCATGCAGCCTTTTGAAAACTCTGTGAAAAGTTATGGCCCCATTAATGCAATGTTGTGTGAAAAATCTCTCAAGAGCATTTGTCTTGCATGAAATCATGCAGAACACAAAGGAGGTTCAGAGTGATAAAGGTGCAGAGAGTGAATCAAAACCACATGAGGCCAGCTCACTGAGGTCTCAAGAAGTAGGATCTAAAGATTTTCAGGGCTAACCATACATCTATCTAAGTATCTGTATGGCTATATATTATGAAGCCTTTGGCATACTGTTTTATTACAAGTATTTGTTATAAATGGTTTTGTTGCTGTTTCAACATGTAGAAAACATACTTTCCACACATGTATTGCATATACAAGCAATATGATCTAGTGGATTGAATCTGAGGGTAGACACTGGGAATTCCTGTGTTCTACTCTTGCCTTTGCCATTCATTTACTAGCTGGTGTGGGGAGACTGTTTTACCTCAATTGCGTCATCTGTAGGGATAATGGACCCAGTTCAGCAAATCATAGGCTTGCATCCCATTGACTTTCAATAAATAATGAATGCCACATGCATTTCGTATGTAATGAAATGTCCTCAGCATATGGCGACTGATTAATTTTGTCTGTGCACCGTGCTCTTTCTCCACTATTTAGAACAAGAGAAAATAACTATGCAAACTTTTCCATTTAAGTCTGAGCTACACTAGGTCTGGATGGAACTTTACGACAGAATTCTTGCCAGCAGCACAACTTCAGGGTTTCAGGAACTCATAAAACACAGTTGCTTTTTCACCTCATATTTTTCATGAAAATGAAGGCAGTCAGATTTTGGAGAGGAAAACCCCACAATTTTCTGTTCTGAAATTCTGGTTTTGCTTGACAGATGGGGATACGTTCTTGTCCCCATCACAAGACTCTCCATCACAGCGGGCATTGATTGTTGGTGGTCTCACTGGAGAGGCTGAGGACTGAATGAGACATGAAGATTGAACATCCCTCTCATGCATAGTGATGGCCCCTCCTGCTTAGGTTGGGAAGCTTGCATGGCTGCCGTCTAGGCTGTACGTGTTCTCTGGGTAAATTGAGGTCTTTAGTATAAGTCCAAAATAGAGCAAGAGAACACTTTTCACTAGTGTTAGGGTCACACACACACACAAACAGAGAAATATTGTGTCATTTTTACCAGGCAAGGTGTCAATGAAATGTATATTGGTGACCCTATTCTGTGTCCTCAAGTTTCTTTTTCTTTTTCAAAGTGGGTTTCACATCTCCCCCGCTACCATTCTCTTCCTCCACTGAAATCTGAACTCACAGGGATTGTTCTTCAGTTAAAAGGAGTCTGGAAATCACCTTCCTTTAACAGGTTTCAGAGTAACAGCCGTGTTAGTCTGTATTCGCAAAAAGAAAAGGAGTACTTGTGGCACCTTAGAGACTAACCAATTTATTTGAGCATAAGCTTTCGTGCATCCGATGAAGTGAGCTGTAGCTCACGAAATCTTATGCTCAAATAAATTGGTTAGTCTCTAAGGTGCCACAAGTCCTCCTTTTCTTCTTCCCTTAACAGGTCTTTTGACTCTTGTCGGTGCTTGTTAACGTCTTTAGGTTGAATAACAACAACAAGAAACAAAACAAAACAAAAATCAACCCCCCAAGCCTTTGAATAAAGTCATAACGCCTTGTGTACGGTTTTACTTGTAAAAGCTGTACAGCTGTATAATTACCCCAACTCTGGCGCCAGGCAGGGAAAGTTAGTGACATGTTGAGTGAAACGCTACACTGTGTTAATAATGGTTTTGAAAGAAATCAGAAAAGTTAATCATGTGTGGACACAGGGTTAAGAAGCAATGTAACAGACTATTAAGTTTAATATAGATATGTGATATAAGCATATGCAGACAGCCATTAGCATAAATTCATGTTACAGAAGAGTAGTGCGGCATACCACACGATGGATTTATAGTGTGTGCGGTGGGCAGGGTGGGCATCAAATCGAGGGAGAAGTGGGTCAAAGAATTCATAGATAAGTCTTGAGTCAGACTGGCAGAACCAGGGCACATTTAGGAAGACTGTCTTCAAATGATGATGTTGTCTCTGAGTGGTTATATATCATATGACAGTCACATTGCCTGGCTGCTGTTTTCTATGGGCTAGGGAAGGAAAAAATAAAAGTCTAATGCACAGGCAAGGAGTGTTTCTTTGCATGCCTACTGAACTCCAGGGTCCCACATGTTCAGATGAACTCTTTGACCTAATTCTCTAATGGAGATACTACTCAATTCTGCAGTGGCAAAAGTCACGAGCTACTGAGCATGGGTCAGAATGGCATAACAAAGCCCGTTTTCTTTTTTTCACCTGATACCAGGCTTCTTCACTCTTTTAGTTCTGCCAGGTTCTTGAGAGAGCTGAGCAAAAGCTCCATAATGAAATCAGTGATCTTTTTGTGTCTTTTTCTCTTTTGTGGACTGTCCAATTTATCCATTATTCAAAATTAATCGATGGAAGTTCCCCCAGGTTGTTAACTTTGTGGCTTTCCAGCTGAAATTTGAATTTTGGAATCCAAACTCTGTGGCTTAGTGGTGATTAGGGTGCATGGTATCATTTCTCTTCCTTGATTGTGTGGATATACATTTAAAGTCATCTGACTATATGTGGTTACAATTTGCAGCATACCTGTGAGTAAAATTTGAATGCACGAAAGTTCCTAGAAAACAGACACAAAAGAGTTTCAAAGTGAGCCCATTCCACTTGATGAGCAGTACATTACTTGGTGTGAAGCCGCATAAAAAATCATTGGGGCTACTGGGTTTTCTTGAAAAAACTTCTGCACCCTCCTACCCCCCCCCAGATCCAGTTGTTGGGGCAACCCAGAGTAATAGATAAAAGGCTGCAATTTGACTTTCAACAATATCCAGACCCTCGAGGCAACTATTTGTACTGGATCATTTGCCCTTCATAATCCCAGAAAGGGGCTTTAAAGTCAAGAAGCTGCCTTCATTTCTATGCCATTCACAGTAGAGCCAGGCCAAAATTTTCAGACCAAATACTTTTCCATGAGAACATGTTGATTGGATGGAATTGACACGTTCCATGGGGTCATGTTGATTTCGCTGAAACTTTTGACGGAAAGCAGGCAGACAGGTAAGCTGGCTAATGAGCCTGCCTGGTTCCCTGCCAGTCCAGGCTCCCCTGGCTCTCTAGGTGGGTGCTTACCCAGCTGCCCAACTCCCCAAGCAGATGGCACTCTGGGGAGTTGGGGCGCACAAGAAGCAGCTGCCTGGGGCACTGTGCAACCAGAAGCAAGCCCCAACTTTCAGTTTGGTTCTGCTGAAATTTTTCCTCCCATGAAAAAATCTTGATTTTTCAAACTTCCCATCCCAATTTAGGATGTTTTTCCCACCAAAACCAAAATTTTTCTGTTGTGGAGAAGTTCTATTTCCCCGCCAGCTCTAATTTAGAGCACAGAACAACAACAACAATGCCAGCAAAACAGCAGGCCTGATTCATAAATAAACCATTCATTTAAAACAACAGACCCCAAAGATATTGTTAGAAGTTGCCCTGTTACACATGCTACTTATTTCATGCTACGTTTTATTTATACACCAGCAACCCCCCTTAAATGTCTTCATTTTGTTTTTCTATTGGGAATTTCCATAGCAGCATGATCACCATGTAACTGGGGTTACATCTGGAAAAATAGACTTTCTCCTTAGCTTTAAGAACCCTTGAGATTCAAGTGAGAGCTGGCCCCAGCCTACAAAGTTCCAGTCTTGTCTCAAATTTGATGTGTTTGGATCCAGGATTTTGGTTCAGCGCCTTACAGAAATAGATCTGGATCTGAACTGCCCCCAAATTTAAGGGTGATCAGCTTTGTGGATTTTGGGTTGGGAGTGACTCTTGTTCAGGTAGTTTATGTAATCCTTCAGATTTAAGCGGGGGGGGGGGGGGTCTTACCAGGGCCAAAGCTCTGAACAGCTTGAAGTCTACCCCCATTCTTTTTAATACATTATTTTACTTGAATCCTTTTGAGGAATGCAGTTCTTTTGAGGCATGTTGTTCTTGCCAGTGCTGCACTAGGGTTCTGTTTTGTTTTCTTCAGGGTGGAATTTATAACACTATTCTTCAGAAGGAAAAGAAAACCACACAAACTTGAAGAACACCAATCACGGACTGCACCAAATTGGATTTTTGCTGTTTGCACTTTGATGGCAAAGAGCAGTATGTTTGTGTGGCTTGCATTGCTTATGCCTGGAAGATCACTGACCAGGAGACCACTTGAGACCAGTGCTGAGCTGCTGAATGGAATGTAATATGCTGCAGATGATAACATCACAAACGTGAGGCGGGACATGGGTGTCACTGATAATCCTCAGGGCTGAGGTGACACACAGCAAAGAAAGAAACTTTGCAAAGTTCCTTTCTCTTCTGGAGAAGGCAGGAAGAAGGAAAGAGGAATGACAATATTTGTTCCAGAATCCTCAACAAAGGAGGAGCAAAGAGATCAAGCAGAAATATTACCAAATATACCATGCATACTGTATGTATTGGACTGAATGTACTGTGCACATAATGTATATGTTCTTACCTCTTGGTACAGTTAGTTGTGCTGATATTTAGAATACTTCCATTTCTTCGCTGCTACCTATTAGCTTATTATTGAGTGCTGAATAGCTCTTCATCTTTCTTGTACATTGATCTATTTTCTCAAAATTAATTTAAAAAGAAATTCAGTTGGAAAATAAAGAGGATTTTTAACCACGACTGTAGAGGGGAGGTTAGATATTGTCTTTTACCTTCTTTCTCTTGCTGACCAGCTGAGCCGACTGAGCTATATTGCCAGGCTAGACCCTGCCCCCCCCCCCATATAAAATAAATCCCTCCCATCACAGTTATTAACATTCCAATTCATCACAGTGATCATTTTAAAAACATCAGCTCCTTCAGCACTGATGGAAATTATTCTAACATTTCATTTCAATAAAATCCCACACTCATCCTCTGTGTATAAGCAATCAATGGGTTAAGTTAGATCACTAACGTATGTTCCGTGACCCCAGAATGCTTCATCAAATGTACTCATTACCGAGTAAGCAAGTGAATGAGTAGTTGTGAGCCGCAGTTTAAGCGCTGATGGGATTGTGTGTGATCCCCAACGTGGCCGAGGTATTTAAATTTTGATTTTTGTAATGGGCTTTGACATGTTTCATTTCCTCCGTGGGAGCACTCAAGACCTCTGAAAGTAAATGTTGCTAAAAAGTCATCAAGGCAGAATATTAAAATGCCATCAAATGAAAATTTCACTAATGCAATCCGGCTAGGGCTTCAGGTACCAGAACGAAAAGGGGAGTGTCAAAGGTCCCGCTTCTTTTAGTGAAACATTATTTGTTCCTCTTCACTGACTGTTTCTCCAAATAAATTATTTAAAGTCTTATTTCTTTTTTCTCCTGGGACCTTTAAAGTTCAGCTACGCTTAAGGGGAGGAGTACGGAGCGGGAGGGAGCAGGGAAGAGGTGTCATATCTAGAAATGTAACAAATCATTGCCCATGCACTAAATGTGTCTAAAGAGATGGTGGTCATTTGGTGGATATCTATGGCCCTGATCCTATGACGGGATCTGCATGGGCATAATCCTGCAGTGGCAGTCCAAGGAGGAGCAGGGGCCACTGTGCATGCATCTCATTGCAGAATCAGGAGCTGGCCCTGCAAGGCTCTGAGCACATTCCCTTCCCATTGACTGGAAACTGAGTGTACTCAGCAACTTAGAGGAATCTCTCTGTACCCTGCAGGATTCATGTCCTTTCTTTAGCAACAAGGGGCTGCTGTCAACTTCTTTTGCCCATTCCCTACTGAAATGATAAGCAACAAGCATTTGAAAGGAGTAATGATAAGCAACAAGCATTCAGAAAGGAGTAATGAGGTGGCAGGAAAGCAATGAGATTGTAGTACTGGGAAGCGGGGGTAGAGAGCTTTCTTCTGAATGGAAAGCAGAAAGGAAAGAAACAAAAGGGTGCTGTGTTTGGAATAAAAGGATTCAGCTCTGATTTCACTTCCACAGATTTTACACCAGTGTAACTCCCTGCCTGTGTTATGCCTTATTTACACTGATATAAGACAGGAGAAAACTTGGGTCCATTCTACTTGAGTCTGGAGACCAATCAGTAAAATAACAATTGCTTTATTAAGAAAAGCTTAATTCAGCTGAGTTTCGTTGAAACTTCATGAGCAGAATGAAGCAGAAAGGTCCTGGCCTGTTGCAGAACTCTGTCTTGTATGACTCTCACTGGAAGATATTATATCAGTGGACTCGGTTAATGGATCACAGGATGGGAGCCTGGTATCATCAGGCCTAACTCTGATTGGCTGAATATACACAGAAGGCTTGACTCAGTCAAGCTTCTAAGAGTTACTTAATTCATTTATGGCTGTTGCATACACCACCAGACAGAATGCAGGCTTCACCAAGGTGGTGAATAACTTTTCATGAAAGGTTGCAAAGTAACAGAGGTTCCAACTGATATTGGCTGCACAGCCAAAAGATTCTGTATAGCCCATCTAGAGGGATTTTTGCAGTGAGTGAAATGAATGAGAGTTTTCCTCTCCTGTACATTAATACATATATAATTCAATCTGTTCTTATTAACACAAACTGAAAGACACACTGGAATATTCTTCCCAACTCCTCCTCCTCCTCCCGCCCCTCATCCCTCCCCAAACCATACCCAATCTCATTTCAATCCCCTTCTACCTGCCATTGACATTGTGCTGTCTGATTTCATGGGGGATGGAAATGGTATTTCAGGTAATTATCTACCGGAGACTGAGCCAGGGGCTTAGGTGAGCTCCAAAAATTAAACAGGGGGGAAAAAAAAAACCTTTCCAAAAATCAAAATGGATTAGTTAGAAAACAGTGAGCCTTTTCTGGGAAACCCTCCGAAAACCAAACCACCTGGCTAAGCAATCAGAGGTTTGGGCTTCTTGCCACCCAGGGAGTATTTGAGTTTACAAAGCATATACAAATGCCGTTCACTTTTGGGGGATTTTGCAAACACCTGATCTGTGAGCCATCTGCCAAAATTTTGACTCAGATGCATTTCAACTCAATTGGGATTAGGGTGAGTGATCCAGAAATGTGCATTTCAATCTGAATATTGTGGGTCATGTCCCAGGACATTGGTTACCTTGTGTACTGTGGTATTCAATATGCAAATGTGATGCAGCATGAAGTGATCCAAAAGAAAGATGTGAGAGAGAGAGGAGAAAAAACAGGGCAATATGTCAGGGAAGGATAGGAAGCTGCAGTCAGGGGAAGGGATGGGAAAGAGAGGTTGGGGCAAAGCTGTAGTAGGAAATAGAAGATGTATCAGAGCATAATGCAGTGTATTAAATAGAAAAAAAGAGGGGATGGCAGGAAAAAGCTAGGACGAGAGGATCAGGAGAAGAAAAGTACACCCTGCTGGAATAAGAACAGGAGTACTTGTGGCACCTTAGAGACTAACAAATTTATTTGCGCATAAGCTTTCATGGGCTACAGCTCACTTCATCAGATGCATAGAATGGAACATATAGTAAGACGATATATATACATACAGAGAATATGAAAAGGTGGAAGTAGTCACACCAACTCTAAAAGGCTAATTAATTAAGATAAGCTATTATCAGCAGGAGAAAAAAGACTTTTGTAGTGATAATAAAGATGGCCCATTTCAGACAGTTGACAAGAAGGTGTGAGGATACTTAACATGGGGTAATAGATTCAATTTGTGTAATGATCCAGCCACCCCCAGGCTCTATTCAAGCCCAAGTTAATGGAATCTAGTTTGCAAATTAATTCCAGTTCAGCAGTTTCCCGTTGGAGTCTGTTTTTGAAGCTTTTCTGTTGCAAAATTGCCATCTTTAAGTCTGTTACTGAGTGACCAGAGAGGCTGAAGTGTTATCCTACTGGTTTTTGAATGTTATGATTCCTGATGTCAGATTTGTGTCCATTTATTCTTTTGCATAGAGACTGTCCAGTCTGGCCATGTGAGGGATAGGAATCCAAGCCAAAGCCCACTGAAGTCAATGGAAGTCTTTCCATTAACACTGAGGATTTGAATCAGGCCCCAAATGAAAAAAATATTCATTGCATTTACACATAATTCTGTCATCAATTTTCCACCTTCAGGTATCTCACAAACCCTGGTTTTCCAAACTCCAGCTTAACTGAAACTCTACATTAGCTGAAGTTCACTGGTGACCCCAAGTGCATTGATTGAAGGTGTCTTGCATAATCGTAAGCTCTACAGGTCTGGAGATTCAGATTTTAGTCCTATCAAAGTCCTAATATCCACTGGTTGAATCTAAATTCTGAAGAGTTCCTAAATTCCACAAAGGCAGAGCTCCTCAGCAGCCCAGTGATTTCTTGATAATCATGACATCCAAAAGTATATTGTCTCTTCCTATAAATTACTCTAGGGTCAAATTCGGCCACAGATACATCCACAAGTGAGACTAAAGTCAAAAGAAGTTGTGTATGTGCATCTGAGTGTAATTTTTGTGATGAAAACCTCTTGAGAACATGTTTCCCTGTCAGATTCCCAGTACTTTCTAGTTACAAAGGGCTTGGCAGAAGCAGCTAAACTTTTCAGTCCTTTTCCAAACTGATGTATTGAGTCTTTTGATGGTCTGTCCATCACTAATCAATAGATCCAGAATTCCCTTCCAGTTCACAGATATGTCTTCTTTGCAGTTTCATTTCAGCAGTGCGGTCTGGTGATTAGATCAAGGAACGGGGAGGAATAAGACCTAGGTTCTGTCTCCTACTTTGCTACTGATTACTGGGTGGCCATGCTGCTTCAGTAGAAACAGAGAGAAACATTTGGAAACCAAACGAGACCATTTGAAGGATGCTAATCGAGGCTGTAGGAATGTCTACTAGAGACCCCACAAAGAACACAATTCTCATGGCATTTCATCAACTTGTCCTGGACAAAATCAGAAAACACTGAGATTTGCATTGGGAAAAAAGGTCAAAATAAAAATTGTAAATCAATTTTTTTTGGTCCTCAGAAAGTTCTCTCTTATGACGAGTTATCTTTTAATCAGAGCTGGTTTATCCTTCTTACTGTATCATTTCGTCAGGGTATAGAAAGTGTAGGATTCCACTACAGTAAATCTAAAAGTAACTTTTTTATTTAATGTAGGCGTTGTCTATACAATGGTGTAACACACTCTACACAATGTGATTTCTAAAGTACATTAACTTGTCGGTAGCCGGTCTGGGTAGACCCTGTTGGTATGCTCTAATCTCATGCTTTTTCAAATGGTACTATATTAAAGCACACAAGGAAACTTTTAGTGCCCACCAACAGGATCTACATGGACCAATTAACGTGCAACACATTAGTGAGCGTTAAAAAGAGTGCATTTCCCCAGCGTGAAGACAAGCCCTTAGGAGGCCCAGGCAGAGGTTTAACACTACACAATTTAACAAAGCTTTGTAGTGTCAGTCTGTATAGTGTCAATGTTGCTTTGAGATTTGTCAGGAATGATGCTGCAGGGTCAACCACAGATGACTGAATTCCATCCCTTTGCACAGTCCAAGATTCTCCACACTGTAAGTTCCAAAGATGACAAAAAATCATAGATTTATCCAAAATACTTTGAGACCAAATGGGATTTTACAATAACTTTCAAAACTCAATAGAGATTTTTTATTTGTCGTTTGCAAGTTCATTGCATTAAAGTGTACTGTATTTAAAAGAAACAAACCCCCAAGAGACACCATTTAGAAAAGATTTTAAGATGCCACTGGGAGCATTTGATGCACATCTTCCTCTAGAGCTCAAATCATTTGGCCTTGTTTTGTCTAACTTGGCATATTGCAGATGTGTTGCTTGCAAAATATGCCATGTTTACTTCAGTTTCGCCTCCAAAAACTCAATCAATACCACAGCCTCATAGCCTCTTTTTATAATTGGCAATTACAGCCTGCCTGCCCTGACACCCAAATACCTTTATATATCTTATTCCAACTCTCCAACTTCCCGAAGCGGACAGCTTAATGGAGGCTGTTGTGGACTTGCATTTAGAGAAAAAGGGCTGGCAGGCCTGAGGACCTTACTTCCTAACTGGGACAAGTCATTAACTCACTACCTGCTCCTCAGCAAGTCATTTGATCTCCTTCCATCTGACTTAATTCTGCTGGAAAACTGGTTGCAAAGGAGCTAATTTTTTGGATGGGATTCCTAGGCAACAAAATGAAAAATGAATTAACACAAACTTCAAACACTTCCTTTGGAACTTTTGGAACAACAAAAATTGGTGCAGAGAAGAAACGGTGGGTCTGGTTCTCAACTCGCTAGAGCCTCATGTACTTTACTGAAGTGAGCGAGTGCTAAGAGGGTGATTCCATTTTGATTTGGGAAGCTGAGCTAGAGAGATGGTTCCATCTTAAGATCTGGGTGAAGGTCCATAGGAGGTGAGACTGTCTAGTCAAGCAGCAATGTTCCTTTTGACCAGCCACTCCCTGCCACTGTACAGCTGGGGGGCTGCACGGCAAAGCAGGGCACCATTTGCTTCATATATTCCTGCCATTGTACCACATTTGACCTTGAGCCACATGTTGCTAATATAGTCCCCCTCTGCCCTTGAAAAGAGTCTGCCCATAGCAACAGTGTTAAAATGTCTGGGGTGCCTTTGGGGAGTGGAATGTAGCCAACTTGCGCTGGGGAATGACCCAAAAAATATTTGATGGTGAACTTGGACTTTCCTAGGTAAAAGACACAGTGAGCTGGCACCCTAGAAGCATTCTGCTTTCAAAGGCAAAACAAGACTGCACCTGTCACAAACCTTCAGTGTTCACAATATCAAAATCCAGTTTAAGCACATAGCTCCAGTTACATGGACTCACGAGTTTCCAGAAGTTCACTGGTGTCTGTATCCTTGGGGAGGCGGGGGGAGATTTGGACATCATGAAAAGCACTGCTCCATGTGTAATAGCCGTGAAAAAAGCAAAGAAGAATTAGGCAATAATAATATAAATTATATAATGTGATAAATGGTATTCCCTCACCTGATAGGATATACTCTGTTGAGTTTTGGACATCCTAGCTGCAAAAGACAAAGAAACAGACAACAAACCTGAGCTCTATTCCTAGCTTGGCCGGTGGCTGATGGGTGACCTTAGGCAAGTCAGTTCACCTTGCTGTGCCTCAGTAGCCCCATCTGTAAAATGTGGCTCCTTTGTAAAATGCTTTGAGATCTACTGAAAAAAGCTAGGTATTATTATCAATTATACAAGTTAATAGTTTATTGCACAGTGCCTCATTAACCTGTGGAAATCGCTGAGACAAAATATCACTAAAGCCAAGAGCTTAGCAAGACTGAAGAAAGAATTTGACATTTGTGCATATGAGAACACCCACAGTTACATTAGATATGATGACAATGTATTTATTATTTTTTTTTTTAGCAGTGATGTAAATCCTCTTGTATCGGGGCAGAAGTCAACCACTAACTGGTGCCACTCAGGAAGAAACTTCCCCTATGGACAGGTTATTCCAGAATTGTCCACTATGCGGTTTCTGGAGCATTCCCCAAAAGCAGCTCACACTGGCCATCATCGGAGATAGGATAATGGACTGCATGGTTCGCCAGTCTGGCAATTCCTATACTCTGGTGTACTATTGTAGTCCCTAAAATGAGCCCTTAATATGTGTATAATTTACAGACTCTTCTTACACTGAAAATGTTCCCTTCAGAAGAAAGAAAAGTCCATTTGGCCCCGGTCTGGTTTTTGCTGATACAATTCTGAACGAGTACATCAGAACAAAGAACTGTGTGGGAGCTGTAGAAGACATAATCCGAGAGTAACAATCCTGCATCCTTTTCCTGGGCCTTTAATGGTATATGTATGGAAATGCAATAAATGTGACATAGCCCATTAGGCAAGAACAAATTTTCTTCCCATAATTTTATCTTTGTTTAATTGAATATTTAATTGATATAAATATGAAACTAATTTTTTCCCGTGTTCAGTACATTTAGCAAGAAGTGTTGATCCTGGGCTGTATCTCGAGAGGCATTTATGCAGACACGGACAGCAACCATGCCCTTCTTGTCCCCTTCTGTGTGCTAATAGAAGTGAGCGGGTCATTTGGCATTAGCAAAGGAGTAACTTAGCATTTGCACTGAGCTGAATCTTGCCAGACTGTGTGCATATTGGAGCCAGTAGACAGCGGCTCCTTTCACGTTGATGAATGGCTTTTTTCAAGCGTTCTGCTCCCTAGTTATGAGAAGGGTGACCCGGTCAGGAGACGACTTTATGAAGCTATAAAAAATGTATGTCACTTCGGACTCTCTAATGTCACGGAAAAAAAAAACCCTCTGTGCACAAAAAATGGCAGGGTAATAAGCCTGTTTTCAATGCTCTAAATAGCTTTCTGTCTACAGCCCTGTGTATCCCTGTGAGCTGGGGCTGCTGCTTGCTTCAACAAAGCATTGGGAGTTGTGTGTGTGTATTTAAAAAGGTTGATTCTCTTTGCCTTCCTATCACAGAAAATGCTTATCATGATGACAACAAGGCATTCGGAAGGCAGGTGGGGCAGCAGTACATGGGGTGCTGAGAGAAAGGTATAATGCCCTGCAAAAAAAAAATGTAATCCACTCAAGGTGGCTCTGACTTTTAAGTATGCAGAACAGCTTGAGAGAAAAGCACTATAAAGCAAAGTAGTTTTGAAAGGGGCCTTTCATCTAATATTTTAGAAAGTATTTTCTCTGTGCCACAAAGAATAAAAAGCAAATGGTTGCCAGGTACGCTTGCCCCCGTGCCTTTGGTCGAATACTCTGGAGTTTAAAGATACTGCCATGTAGATTTTAACAAAGACAGCCCTCATTATCATTCATTGAATTTTCCCATTCCTTTTTAGGCTTTGATATGCATATTTCATTGCATTGGATGTGTTTTCCTTCCCCCTCGCCCCCCCAGAGATGTAGCACAGTTTATAACTGATGTTAAAATGTTAATTTGAACAAGGTAAGTGGCCCAGAGGATCAAGGTCAGAGGTCTCTTCTTTATTAGGGTTTCAATTAGTCAGAGGCAAACTTGGGAACACCCAGGTTTTGGGTTTGTATGCAACCCCTGCCGAAGCTGAGTTGTAAAAGCAACTGAACTCCTACTTCCAACCACTATTTTTCTTTCCTGTTTTTCCTGGTGGAATTTCCAGGTCTGTCCCCTTCTAGCACTGGAACAATTTGCATCATGGTAGAAAGGAGATGAGTCGTTCATCAAGTGCCAGGCTCTGTTAAATCATGGAGATTTCTGAATGGAAACTTGGAAACCTCCCTGGTTATTTGATGCCTAAACGGAGGCAAGGGGATGAACAAATTCAGCAGAATTCAACAATAGTGACTTGTAAGCTGGTCATAAAATGGGTGTGAGTGACAAAGAATTGTAACTTGTACCAGCCTGGCATTCTGTGAGTGTGCCAAATGGTTGTAAATCACATCCATTTAGTATTCTCTGGAGGCCAAACTCATCGTAATGTAAGCTCCCATTGAAGATAATGGACTTGATTCTCTTCTCATCGCAAACAGGTCATTCTAGTTAAGTCAAGGAAGTTACATCTGCATATCCTGTGACCAACTCAGTAATGTCATGACCTTTCAATGTGTGATGCCTATCTCCTCTACGAGAAGCATTATTATTCCCATTGTGCAGATGTGGAACTGAGGCTAAGTCACTTGCCCAGAGTCACACAGGCATTCTGTGCAGTGCAGGAAGTCAAACTTGGTTCTCCTGTATCTCAGGTGAGTGGCCCAACCAACGGAGTTACAGTTGCATAAAACTGGAGTATGGGAGAGGAGAATCAGGCCCAGGGACGGTTGCAACTGTTTATGACAGGGCTACATTTGGACCCTGCAAGCCAAACTCTTGTCTCTCCTACAGTGAGGTAAATTCAGAGTAATTGCATTAGGTTAAATCCACCAGTCAGTGGACCAAATTCTGCTATGAAGCTACTCTATAGTGATAATGGTGTAACTTCAACTGACTCTGTATGTACCCCTTTGTTTGGGAGAGAGAGGAAAGAGACCATGATTTATCTGATTGGGGGACTTCTGGAAACAAATAATGGATAAGAAAAATGGTAATGACTAACACAGAGCCTTGATCCTAAACTTACTGGAGTCAATGGCAAAACTCCCATTGATTTCAGTGGTGTAAAATCAGGCCTAAAGTACTAACCATTATACAAACATAAAGGAAGGTACAGTCACTGCCCCAAAGAGCTTACAGTCTAGAAGGAAAGACATACAGACAAAGAAAAATGGTTTGTAGCTAAGATCATGCAGTGGCTCGCTGTCAATGCTGGGAACAGAACCCAACTATTCCAGCCTCCCAGTTCCTCGTTTTAATTAGCAGACCACAAAGAAACCTCCTGTGCCAGGTAAACACACAGGAGAGACTGCAGTATGGTGTTAGTTGCCTCGCTGGCCTAGATCTCCTGCTTCAGCCCAAATGGAGATAAGCCCTGTCTTCCAGGATGCATGAGTGGAGGCAGTCACCGTGGCAACTCCCAGGGTCGCTATTTAAAGCTACACTTTTCTTTCCACTGTGCTTTTGTCCCCTGAACATGTTTAAGCTCAGTAACACATCAAATATATAGTTTTGCAAGAAAAATTCCCCCCCACTTAAGAATTTATTAACAATTTACATAATTGCTTAAGTAATCTGCATAATTGACAGAAAGTTTAATTTGACCCTAGTTCAAATGCAACACTTATGGTTTTAAATTGAAATGGGTATAATTCATTTATGAGAGTAATTAATCCATAGTGTCTAACAAATACAGTGTATGCTGCCTGAGGCCTTCAAGGCCAGAACACGCCATTAGGATGTTTTATTTAAATATGTCAAATCTGTTCATCTCCACAGCTGCCTGCGTTCAAATATATCAAACGTTCAGCTTGACCTTTAAGTTGCCCCTCTGAAAACAGGGCATTTAAAATGAAAATCACAGATTTACCCCTCTGCCTAACAAAGGGCAGCATTGGTTTAAAGTAACTGCAGATATTTTGGGTGAGTGTTCTCAGTGAGGTTATAATTTACCCAAGCAACTATGCTGCTTTAAGGGGCTGGTTTTGCCCTTTCTTTAAGTAAAATTGACCACTTTGCAGAGGGCATCACAAGACCCTTTACATCCCATGTAAGTCCTCTACCCAGAGCTCAGTGGTGCCCAGATCTTTGGGCTGGTGCCCTACAAAGAGATCATTTTCATCCATTGAACTATCCCTCACTTGTTGATTTCCCTGGGACTATTTCCAGACTAATGCACTACTCAATGTGAGTAATGTGGCAAGTGTAAGCCCTCAGTGTATGATTTAGAAAGAGACCTTCACCTTACCATTGTCCAGTGCAACTAAATATGGGAACAACTGTCAGTGAGGGATTGATTCTGGAGTCCTTACATATTCTGGAGTAGTACCTTACTCCAAAAGTAGTCCTATTGAAACCATTAGGGCTACTCGTGGAGTAAGATAGTCTATCACCCTTACTCATGCTGAGTAAGCTGGCTTTTAGGCATTCAGCTTCTTTATATGTAGGTACACACTGGTGCTTAGATGGCTAATTGACACCAGTTATGCCTGCACTTACAGTAGATTCTACTTAGTAACAACTCTCAGTTCCCAGCTACATGTTGCTATTACCCAAAAGTTGTCCATAAGCGCAAGGCACTGTTTTCAGGGGGACAGATAGAAAAAACAAGCACAGAACAATGATACATTGTACAGAACAGTAGTTGTGAAACTGTTTATTAACTTCCTGTAATAAAGAATATCAAACATGACACGCAGTAATGGATACACTGTATCATGTACCACAGTGCTGAGAGCAAATTTACGAACTTTCAGCTTGCTATGTGTCTCAAGAAATACTGTGAAGCCGAACACAATTCTAAGACACAGCTTTTAACATCCCCCCCCCACCAAGAAAACTTGCAAAACAATTACAGTATAATGTCTCTGGATGCTCAACAGTCCTGTACTTCCAGTTAGTGCTCCTTATATGTCACACAAATTAAAGCAGCATAAGATTTTACAAATAATAATGTTTTTAATGACATTTGTCCGATGTTGTCTGCTTTCTACATTTTGCCACATCCACCTGTAAATGCTTCCCAGTTTTGCATGCAGCCTTGTAACTGGACTCAAATCCACGACTCTGGCATATCCTGCAAAAAATGTCCACTGTACATAACTGCCTTGTGAGGGAAATCTCTTTGGGTTCTTCATCCTCTGTACTAGTCCTCTTGTGCCTGATCAGCCTGTGGGTGCTTTACAGCTTCTGCTGTCTCCAGAGGTTCTGCCTCAGAAAGCTCCCCTTCTGGCTCTGAATGACTGTCAGACTCAACAATGGCCTCAAAATCCTCTGCCGTTAGATTTGTCAGACGTTGACCAGTGTCCACCAGACCATCATTTTCTGTTGTTGGTGAAAACCCGCCCTGCCTGAAGCAGTCTAGAACCATCTGCAGGAGAATAGAGGCTCATGACGCCTTAGCAAGATGAAGTGCACCAATCAGAGATGTTTTTTGGCAACATCTACCGCTCCTAGGTGTGGGTCAGCACCCAGAGAGGCAATAATGCGTACATTAGGACAGGCATAGTCATGACCTTTGACATTTTTAATGACATCCATGTCCATTAGCTGCTTGACTGAAGTTGTGTCCAGAGGCAGGAATTTTAACACAATCTGTGATGGCTCTACATTCGCTGAATGAGCTGGGCAATTGTTAATTAAAAGGCACACGTGTCTACAGCTCCCTGTTCCAGTTCTTAAGCCACACTTCAAACTTGTCATCCATGCACTGGCTGAGTTTCTGTAGAGCACAGGCAGCTTTGAGTAGTCCTTAGGGAGACAACGAAGGTACTTGCTCTTTCCCATCGTTTGTCCAACGCAACAATTGGATACAGTCCATAGCTTTATTTTCCTTCCTGCAAACCTTTCTTTCAGCATGCCAAAAACTGTGTCAGGAAATCCCGGGCAGAAGAGACCAGTCTTGTGAGAACTGAAGATATCATGTGGCTGATACTGCTCTAGAATGCTGAGCGGGGTGTCTGCCCCCCATTCAGTAGCTGCATCTTGTTTCTTGCCATGCTCCTTATGCCAAACCATGTTGTGTCAGGCTTCCCACCCATGAAGCCAGCTATCTGAAGAATTAAAATCCTTCCCCTGCTTTGCCACCAGCTGACACGCTCTCAGTTTCAGCATCAGCCCAGTGAGACAAGCACCTGGGCCAAACTTACGATGAAACAAGAGCCACGGTACGTCACTAACATATGCCTCCTTTCACAAGAAGCAACGTACTTTGAGATACTAAACCTCCTAGGTATTCTCACATGCCCAGACCAGGACCCAGACATTATCAGCGATAGACAGGTCCATGTGTTTGGAAGCCCTGGTGCACAGCATGTTCAGCAGCTCATGCTCAGAGGCAGGAAATTGACTGCAGGTTGCACTTCCCTTCTAAAAATGTTGCTCTTAATCAGCATGCCTGTGGCTCATATCTCAATCCCACTAGCCCTGATGTTAATGGGACAGGGCTGGTTTGGGGCAATACGTCGTCATTAACTGCAAGTTGGATGGCTAGTAAGTGGAACCTACTGCATTTAAATCTGCAGTCACTTGTGCCCATGAAGTTGTGCGTACAAAATGAGAAGTTGCTTCTAAACCCAGGCTGTAAGAGGGCAACCCTGCCTGCAGTGCCCTGGGAGGTGGCAGAGCACTACACAACAGGTGCATCCGCCTCAGTTTCCCCTCAGGAACCGAAGGACTCCACACTAGTCTCTCTGTCCTTAATACTCCTCCTCCTTGGGGCTGGTTTATTACAAAAAACGAGATACAAGTAGCCCATAACATGACTCTCAACCTATAGTCCATTTATCACCCTAGTGCACATAGTCCTTAAAACCCTAGTCTTTCCAGTGGGCACCCTCATCAGTTTCTCTGCTGCGAGTCCTTCCACATCACACTTGGTGTCTTTGTCTATGCCAATACTCTTTGTGAGTCCTCTTCTTCTGTCCCTGTGTCAGAACAGCTACCCCAACCCTTCCATCCAGAGTGCAACCCTGCTCATCCCAGTGGGAACCCCCCAGCCTCTCTGCTGGGAGTTCATCCTCACCAGGGGAGTATCCCTCTCTCCCCCTGGCCTTGCAGACTACTTCGTCCGCTGCTCCTCTTGTCTTCAGCCCTCTGGCCCTGGTTCTCTGGCTTGAGGAGGTCAGCCAGCAAATACCTGTTGCTGTTTTCCTTGCCTTCAGCCTCCCCTCAGGAAACATCTTCTGCCTCTGGCAGCTCTCACCTGCCTTTTCCCTGACTGACTCTAGTATCCTTAAATCTCCAGTTCTCTGTCTCACACTCATCTCCTCTCCAAGGTCCAGGTGCCCTGATCTTTCATAGCCCCAGATGCTGCCCTGTCCTCTTCACTGGGTGAACTGGGAACATGTGTCTGGCACAGGGGAGCTGGACCTACTTCATTCACTGGGGCCAGCCACCCTGTGATACAGGCCCTAAATCTTCAGATGCATCATACATTTAAAATACCATCCTTCCTTTTCTGTAAAGCTCTGGCAAAGTGAACTGAATTCATCTGAGTGGCAGAAGCTGGGAATATCTCCCCAGCAGAGCAGGAAAGAGGAGTTTGGTAGCAAAGCAAGGTTCCCAAGTTGCAAAGTTGAGATCCTGATGTGGACCTGAACTTTCCCAGTTTTTAGGGGTGTTTGTATCTGAGGTTCTGGTTTGGGTCCATCTCTAACTGTGACATAGGTATTTTGCATGTCTGGCTAAGTCATCTCCTACCAGCACTCAACAGAAAGCTGCAAACACCCGAAAGCAGCAGTGACAATTGTAGGAGCAGGGAAAAGTATTCCAATGGACTTGTTTGAGTGCAAAAATAAACTTCTGCAAACTATGTTATTCATGCAGTTTTTGAAAGCTGATCAGGCTGTTTTACTGAAATGCATATACTAAAAACATCAGGTGGGAAACTCCAAAACATTATGGGACTTGGAACTCAAAATGGTAAGGACTCTGCCCTTTCATCTGCAGTCAAAGGAGGAAAGAAACCTTCTTGCTCAAGAGATCTGTCCTTTGAGCGCATTTCAAGTCAGATCTGTTGACTTTGCCAGTTAATATATTATGTGGTATACATGTGAGAGGCAGAGACAAAACACCAAACGATTGTGTGCCAGATTGATCTTTCAGTTACACTGGTGTATATACAGATTAAAGCTGGATATTAATGGGGGGGTGTGTGTGTTTGCTATATTGCTTCCATGAATTAGAATGAGGGAAACCAACAACAGGATAGTGGTGTTTCCAACTCTCACGGTTTTATCACAAGTTCACAAAATTTGATGTTTTATGTAAAGTTCCAGCTCCTGGAAATGAGGGGTTATGTGAGAATCTCAGCTTTAATTTTTAAAAAAAGAAGTAAGTTTCTAGCCCTTGTGGTTGCAGAGAAGAGCTTGGAAACATGACTCAAGTGGACCCTAAAAGTTCAAAAACCAGAAGACAAATTAAAAGAACCCACCTGGTAATTATTTTTTTTAAATCTTGTGGCTTTTCAACCGGTCTTCTGATTTCTTTCTGAGGCCTGACTCCTCATTTTTTAAGCAACATTTAGGGTTGGCAATATTGGGATAGGAAGGAAGGTGAAAATGCCTGGCTTAGCTGTTGCTAGTTCAGTCTGAACATGAGTGAATTGTTTTTCTCTCTTAGATACTGGCTGAAGTTTTCAAGCCGATGCTTAAACATCTTGTTGACAAAGCCAGAGAAGTGCTTAAGAGGGCCTCAGAGATCGGATGTGAGCTCCAAATATTTGAAAATATCAAAGCCTCTTAAACTCTTGTTTGTTAAAGTCATTGGATTCTCCTGAACTGCATTGGTCTAAGTATAAATGGGTTAAGAATGTCAGACCCGGTATCATGTAAGCAAGCGTGTACATTGTGGTTTTAAGAAAAGGTCACATTTAAATGTCAGAAAGGGGTCATGTTTCTGGTACTGTGTTCTTAATAAGTAAGTGGGATTATTAATTCTTTTTTGTTAAAAAAAGAACTATAGGCTTTTGCTAGCATTCAGTTACACCTGGATGGAATCTTTCACTCCAGTTAGCCTTGTCTATGGAAATCTCTGGTTGACATTTAGACTGAGCCCATGGGGAGAGGAGTGGGGGAAGGGGAAAACTGGGGTGGAAGAAGGTACAAGGTTGAGGGAGAATCCTCATGCTAGAGGATTTCGTAGTGCATTCCTCAGTGCGACGTTGTGGCTGGAAAGTCTGAGAGGGCAAATGACCCTCAGCGTAAGAAATAGGCCATTGTACATATCTCCCAGAACATCACTGATTCCAGAACATCTGCCTAGAATCAAGCACCACTGGTGAATTACTGATCATTGTTACTGATCTAATAATAATCTCATAAATAATACATCCCGTTCAGATAGCCACGTTGAGTGGAGGACTAATAAATAACCCTTAAGGCACTGATTTTCAGAAGGGACTCCATTCAGCCTGCAATTCATAGAATATCAGGGTTGGAAGGGACCTCAGGAGGTCATCTAGTCCAACCCCCTGCTCAAAACAGGACCAATCCCCAGTTTTTGCCCCAGATCCCTAAATGGCCCCCTCAAGGATTGAACTCACAATCCTGGGTTTAGCAGGCCAATGCTCAAACCACTGAACTATCCCTCCCCCCAAAGGAATATTGTGTTCCCTTAAGTAATTGTTGGCACGTTTTATAGCACTAAGTTTAACTATGTCATTTGTGGGCCCCAGGGATTGTAGTTATACACGTAGCTGCTGTTGAATGCATTTGCTCGTGCAGTTGTACCTTCAGCTATTTGAAGGTTCAAAACCAGAGACTATTTCTGACTCTTAGGTTTCAAAGCTATCTAACACCAGCTTGATTAGTAGAGAAAGTCTGTGTTTAAATCAATCAGAACCTCATTCTGCCACTCGTACTTACACTGAATAATACCTTCGTTATACCTTTACAAATTTTATTGGCCAGATTCTGCAACTCTTATTCACACTGAGAAGGACTCAACTCATCCATGTGAGCACTCCCACTGTCTTTGGAGAGCATACTGGTATAAATAATTACTACTGGAGTAAGGGTTGCCGAAGCTGTGCCTTTGTATTAGTCGTGGGTGTTCTTCAGCAGGATTTGAGCTCAGGTAAGGGTTAATTTCAGATAAATACCCCAAGGTTTAGATGCTTATCCAAATCTATGTGTCAGATTCCTCGTGCACCTATTACCAGGATTTGTAAGTGCCTCAAGTCTCTGCAAAAACTTTGATGGAAATCACATATAAAACCATGTTCACACATCAGGTTCTGGAAACATCTGTGAGCCACACTGAAGATACTTATCATTGAGTTATGCCAAAAGCCAACTGCTATTAATATCTCCAATCTAGATTCTTCTGCCTTTACTTACAATGAGTAGTTCATTACACCACAAGTAGTCCCACTGATTTCAATAGGGTTACTCATGGTATAGGTACCACTCAACATGAGTAAGAGTGGCAGAGTCAGAGGGAAGATTTTTATACAGCCAGTTAATAGATCAAAAGTGCACATTGTCTCTTTACAAGGATTACAGTGCTCACCCAAGTGGAGCCAAAAGTATACACTAGTCTGTGTGACACTTTAGGGTCCAACTTTCAATCTCCCATCTGATGCCCACTGTTTTGTGAAAGCAACTATCTGTGTTCTAAATTTTGTATCCACAAACGTGCATCTCAAATTACTCTGATTTCCAGGGACAACACTCATTTTAGTCCCTCAATTAACCATTTCCCAAATATTTGTTATGTGACTAACCATTTATATCTGAAATAAAGAATAATGAAACCGAAGTTACAGAAAGAGTCATGTACTGTAAAGGAATGAATCCCATGACATTTTAAGTTTCTTGCCTGAATAATTTTTGTGTCCCCCTTGTTTTGGGTCTTTGTCACACCCTTTTTTTTAAAATTTGGCTTTGGCAGATTGAGAGGTATGCCAATAAGTAATTTCGAGAGCAACTAATGTGATAGGTATGTAAGTGATCTTAAATACACTCTCATAGAACTGTGGGTACAAAAAGGGAAGTAAAGCTGTAAAATCTGGCCTCTAGAGTTTAAGTGCAGGTGATTCTGTATCATTTGATTCCCAGTGGTCCTTATTGGGCAAGTAATTTGACTCCCTGCACCATTAGAATGGAAGGGAGTTTCTTAATTACCAAACAAATGGAGAGTAGCTGCTTGGTTTTGACAGCTCCTTTGTGTATCATTCTTTGCAGAACATGAATGATTAATGGAATTTCCCCAACACAGTCAAAGTTGTTTACTGATGGAATTAAAGCTGAAATTGGCAATGCTCTTTTGGGAGGACTTTTTCTATAATGTCACCAAACCTGCCAAGCTCTCCTGATGAAAAATAGGGACAATTAGGGATGGGGTCAGAAGTATTATGGATATTAAAAGGTTTGGTTCTCGCCACTGGAAAAAAAAAAAGTCTTGTCTTGGTAATTTTCTTTGGGCAGTCACATTCTTGGTCCCCAATTTTGGCTTTGGATTTTTGGAAGGGCACAGCAAGATTCGTTCAGCTTTGGCATCCTGAGCCTAAAAAGTGATGAGTGTTGGTATAAAGAAGGTTGTGGGTATTGGTGGCTTTGGTGCCCCTTACTGTGGTGATGCAAGCATCAGAAGTGCCTAGATGGACTAAGGTGTTTGGACACTAAGTTGTGGAACAGAAGGCACCGAGTGTTAGCATTGAAGGGGGTTGATGATGGTGTCCTGAAAAGTGATAAGCACAGCAGTCTTTATTAGCATCATGGAATGGAAGGGGGTTGGCACTGCCGGCAATGGTGGTGTGAAATGGAAGGTGCTTGGGTCTCATGCCATGATGTGGAGAAGGATCAGTGTTTGCTGCTATTTCTGACCCATTTTTATGGCACCAAAACCAATGCCCTTCCACACCAAACTGCCAAGTGAATCAGCAGGTTTTATTTGCAAACACACTAAGAACTTTTTTTTTGCTGTGTTCTCATCACTTGCCCCATAGTCCCATCACCTGTAGCCTAACCTATAACAGAGAGAAGAACTTGGTGGAGTGATGCTCTCCCTTCAGTAGTGATTCATCTGGGAAACACTTGTGAAGTGTCTAATAATAATAGCTTGCATTTACACAGCATGGCTCATGTTTTAAGTGCTTTATAAACATTAGCTGAATTCCCACACTGACCTCAAGAGATAGTTAAATAAGTGCATGATTTATTTTTATTCTCATTTTCCAGATGGCAACAAAATACAGACAGAGGTGAAGTGGCTTTCCCAAGGCCACAGAAGGAGTTGAAGATGAGAGGATCTCCTGGCTACTACTCCTGTGGGAAGGGTCATCCAGCCTCTGTCTTCTGACTCTATTGACAGGTTTCAGAGTAGCAGCTGTGTTAGTCTGTATCCGCAAAAAGAAAAGGAGGACTTGTGGCACCTTAGAGACTCACAAATTTATCTGAGCATAAGCTTTCATGAGCTACAGCTCACTTAAAGCTTATGCTCAAATAAATTTGTTAGTCTCTAAGGTGCCAGGAGTCCTCCCTTTCTTTTTGAGTCTATTGAATTGACCAAGGTCCTGCCTGTACTCCCGTGAACAGGTCTATGAGATGGATTTAACTGGGATTTGGTCCTGCTTCGAGCAGGGGGTTGGACTAGATGACCTTCTGGGGTCCCTTCCAACCCTTATATTCTATGATTCTATGATTTTTATGATCTATGTGAATTCTGGCAACTGGCCAGAGTGCTCAGATATTTCCTGTCCCACATCACAGCTTTCTGGAGTGCCTTTCTCTTCTGTCTCGAAGCATTTTGCTCCCATAATCTCAATTAGCAACATCCAAAATCAGCAGTGAGGAAGAGTATAGTGGGACCTAAGAAAGAACGAGCATTGCATGCTCCCCAAACTTGTACCGTTAGCAGCAAATGTGTATTACAGCCTGGCCCTTCCACTTCTAATGAAAGTGTCTGAACTCACAGTATATGTTCAGCTGCCAAAGGCATTAGATGGAGAGCCACATAGATGAACCGATCCTATTAGAATAAAGAAAAGGAGTACTTGTGGCACCTTAGAGACTAACCAATGTATTTGAGCATAAGCTTTCGTGAGCTACAGCTCACTTCATTGGATGCATTCATTGGATGTTCCTCCCCCACTCTGAACTCTAGGGTACAGATGTGGGGACCTGCATGAAAAACCTCCTAAGCTTATCTTTACCAGCTTAGGTCAAAACTTCCCCAAGGTACAAAATATTCCACCCGTTGTCCTTGGACTGGCCGCTACCACCACCAAACTAATACTGGTTACTGGGGAAGAGCTGTTTGGACGCGTCCTTCCCCCCAAAATACTTTCCCAAAACCTTGCACCCCACTTCCTGGACAAGGTTTGGTAAAAGGCCTCACCAATTTGCCTAGGTGACTACAGACCCAGACCCTTGGATCTTAAGAACAATGAACAATCCTCCCAACACTTGCACCCCCCCTTTCCTGGGAAATGTTGGATAAAAAGTCTCACCAATTTGCATAGGTGACCACAGACTCAAACCCTTGGATCTGAGAACAATGAAAAAGCATTCAGTTTCTTACAAGAAGACTTTTAATAAAAATAGAAGTAAATAGAAATGAAGAAATCCCCCCTGTAAAATCAGGATGGTAGATATCTTACAGGGTAATTAGATTCAAAAACATAGAGAACCCCTCTAGGCAAAACCTTAAGTTACAAAAAAGATACACAGACAGAAATAGTTATTCTATTCAGCACAATTCTTTTCTCAGCCATTTAAAGAAATCATAATCTAACACATACCTAGCTAGATTACTTACTAAAAGTTCTAAGACTCCATTCCTGGTCTATCCCTGACAAAGACCAGCATATAGACAGACACACAGACCCTCTGTTTCTCTCCCTCCTCCCAGCTTTTGAAAGTATCTTGTCTCCTCATTGGTCATTTTGGTCAGGTGCCAGCGAGGTTACCTTTAGCTTCTTAACCCTTTACAGGTGAGAGGAGCTTTCCCCTGGCCAGGAGGGATTCCAAAGGGGTTTACCCTTCCCTTTATATTTATGACACATACTGTGGAAAGTACAGAAGATCTTTTTATAAACACAAACCATGAAAAAATGGGTGTTTACCACTACAAAAGGTTTTCTCTCCCCCCACCCTACTCTCCTGCTGGTAGTAGCTTATCTAAAGTGATCACTCTCCTTACAGTGTGTATGATAATCAAGTTGGGCCATTTCCAGCACAAATCCAGGTTTTCTCCCCCCCCCCTTCCCCCCCACAAACCCACTCTCCTGTTGGTAATAGCTTATCTAAAGTGCTCACTCTCCTTACAATGTGTATGATAATCAAGGTGGGCCATCTCCAGCACAAATCCAGGGTTTAACAAGAATGTCTGGGGGGGGGTAGGAAAAAACAAGGGGAAATAGGTTACCTTGCATAATGACTTAGCCACTCCCAGTCTCTGTTCAAGCCTAAGTTAATTGTATCCAATTTGCAAATGAATTCCAATTCAGCAGTTTCTCGCTGGAGTCTGGTTTTGAAGTTTTTTTGTTGTAATATCGCAACTTTCATGTCTGTAATCGCGTGACCAGAGAGATTGAAGTGTTCTCCGACTGGTTTATGAATGTTATAATTCTTGACATCTGATTTGTGTCCATTTATTCTTTTATGTAGAGACTGTCCAGTTTGACCAATGTACATGGCAGAGGGGCATTGCTGGCACATGATGGCATATATCACATTGGTGGATGTGCAGGTGAACGAGCCTCTGATAGTGTGGCTGATGTTATTAGGCCCTGTGATGGTGTCCCCTGAATAGATATGTGGGCACAGTTGGCAACGGGATTTGTTGCAAGGATAGGTTCTTGGGTTAGTGGTTCTGTTGTGTGGTATGTGGTTGCTGGTGAGTATTCGCTTCAGGTTGGGGGGCTGTCTGTAGGCAAGGACTGGCCTGTCTCCCAAGATTTGTGAGAGTGTTGGGTCATCCTTCAGGATAGGTTGTAGATCCTTAATAATGCATTGGAGAGGTTTTAGTTGGGGGCTGAAGGTGACGGCTAGTGGCGTTCTGTTTTCTTTTGTTTCTTTGTTAGGCCTGTCCTGTAGTAGGTGACTTCTGGGAACTCTTCTGGCTCTATCAATCTGTTTCTTCACTTCCGCTGGTGGGTATTGTAGTTGTAAGAATGCTTGATAGAGATCTTGTAGGTGTTTGTCTCTGTCTGAGGGGTTGGAGCAAATGCGGTTGTATCACAGAGCTTGGCTGTAGACGATGGATCGTGTGGTATGGTCAGGGTGAAAGCTGGAGGCATGTAGGTAGGAATAGCGGTCTGTAGGTTTCCGGTATAGGGTGGTGTTTATGTGACCATCGTTTATTAGCACTGTAGTGTCCAGGAAGTGGATCTCTTGTGTGGACTGGACCAGGCTGAGGTTGATGGTGGGATGGAAATTGTTGAAATCATGGTGGAATTCTTCAAGGGCTTCTTTTCCATGGGTCCAGATGATGAAGATGTCATCAATATAGCGCAAGTAGAGTAGGGGCGTTAGAGGACGAGAGCTGAAGAAGTGTTGTTCTAAGTCAGCCATAAAAATGTTGGCATACTGTGGGGCCATGTGGGTACCCATAGCAGTGCCGCTGATTTGAAGGTATACATTTTGTCCCCAAATGTAAAAGAGTTATGGGTAAGGACAAAGTCACAAAGTTCAGCCACCAGGTTAGCCGTGACATTATCGGGGATAGTGTTCTTGATGGCTTGTAGTCCATCTTTGTGTGGAATGTTGGTGTAGAGGGTTTCGACATCCATAGTGGCCAGGATGGTGTTATCAGGAAGATCACCGATGGATTGTAGTTACCTCAGGAAGTCAGTGGTGTCTCGAAGGTAGCTGGGAGTGCTGGTAGCGTAGGATCTGAGGAGGGAGTCTACATAGCCAGACAATCCTGCTGTCAGGGTGCCAATGCCTGAGATGATGGGGTGCCCAGGATTTCCAGGTTTATGGATCTTGGGTAGTAGATAGAATATCCCAGGTCGAGGTTCCAGGGGTGTGTCTGTGCGGATTTGATCTTGTGCTTTTTCAGGGAGTTTCTTGAGCAAATGCTGTAGTTTCTTTTGGTAACTCTCAGTGGGATCAGAGGGTAATGGCTTGTAGAAAGTGGTGTTGGAGAGCTGCGAGCAGCCTCTTGTTCATATTCCGACCTATTCATGATGACAACAGCATCTCCTTTGTCAGCCTTTTTGATTATGATGTCTGAGTTGTTTCTGAGGCTGTGGATGGCACTGTGTTCTGCACAGCTGAGGTTGTGGGGCAAGTGATGCTGCTTTTCCACAATTTCAGCCCGTGCACATCGGCGGAAGCACTCTATGTAGAAAGTCCAGCCTGCTGTCTCAACCTTCAGGAGGAGTCCACCTATTAGAATGTGCTCCTGGTTTGGAAGGGATGTCAGTTCTCTTAGTATGTTCTTAACATGGTCCAAGGCTTATAATCTCACCCTGGGAGAGAAGGCACAGTTCATATCTAAGTGCCATGAATCCCCAGCTGCATGATTATCTGCATGATTATCTTGGACAGAAAGCAGTGTTGATGTGTGAAATATTATTAACAATAAATCCATTTCCTAGTTTTATGTTATTCCGCAGCACTCTGGGGAAACTGAGGTCTCTAGACATGAGAGAAGGGTGTAGTGGAGGCAGGCATGAGTCAATCATGTGCAAGTACAGTAGTGGGCGTCCTGTGAGCAAAGAAAATCCATTACAGTGATGTGCCTGATTCTGATCTCACGTATACTGTCCATCAGGAATAACTCCAGTCATGTCAGTGGAGTTATACCGTTGTAAAGCTAACATATGCACCATCAGAAAGGCCAGTTGTATTAATGAGTGATGTTTTCATTTGATGACATGACATGACAAATTCCCACTAAAACCCTCAGCAAACAGCCAAAAAGAAAAACGGTGCAGGAGAATTGTGCAAAAGTTCTGTTAAGAGAGGCACGTCTGGAATCTATCCATTTCTTCCACCACCATTTCACATTGTACCCTGTCTTGGTGCCAGCCAGGTTGGGAGTAGTGGGTGGGGAAGGGGTTAGGAGAGGAAGCTTATCTGAAAGGCATAGAACGTACTTGAAATGATCTTCTTCTGAAGAATGCACTGCCCAGCTACTTCAGTAAAAACAAATCAGCTGCATGCCCAGGCAATACCCTCCATATTACGCTGGCTGAAGAAATCCAAAAAAACCTAAAGGAATGGATGATCAGTGAGAGGGGTTAAAAACAACCACCACCACCCGCTGGTATAGTGAAGCCATTACAACAACTTCCAAATAAAATGGTCTCTAACAGAGCAGAGCCTGTCTGGTCAGTAACCCACGACTGAGGTAATGGTTTCATATAACAATAATGCTTGACTTGGTGTTCATTTTCAACCCGCAGCGGTAAAAGTAAAGTGCAATCTAACAGAAGCTGTCAAATACTTTCAGCTAATCTGCCAGTAGCTGCTTTGGTACAATTTTGGTGATGTAATACATTGTATCACCTGACCCCAGCAATGTGACTGCACTGTTAACACTCTGCCCTTGGGAGGTTCATGAGTGGGTCTGAGTGGTTAGAAACTTCCCCTTAGGTACTTAGGAGAAAGACCTGCTACTGCTCCTCACTGCAGCTCTGATGCACTTGTGCCACAATAGTGCTGAAATGTGTTTCTTTCCAAATCATTAAAGCCTGGCACTTTAGAGCTGGGCTCTTGGGAAAATGTTCCCGGCTCACCTTTCCCCCGCTTCTGTAGTTTTCAACGTAGATGCTGGACCTCAGTGCATGTTCTTGCTGTATTTCCAAACAGCTTGGGGCTTCAGAGGCTGTGGAATATTATAAATATTGACACTGTTTTCCTAACTGTGCACTTTTCAGGGTGTTTCCAATGCGTGCATTATGCAACACACAGCGAGTAATAGGAAGGAAGGAGCTGGGTAAGTAAAACTTGCATCCTGGGGAACTCCAAATACTGATCTCCCTCACTCACAGGAGGAAGGAGTGTTGTCTAGTGATTAAAGCGGGGAACTGGGAGTCAGGGGTGTGAGGTTCAATTCATGTCTTTCCTGCTGACCTTTTAGGTGACCTTGGGCCTGTCACTGAACCTTCTCTGTGTCAGTACAGTAAAGCCTACCCCTCAATGAGGCTGAATTAATTAATGCCCAAGGTGCTTTGTAGCTTTTAAGTGAGGATCGCAAAGTATTATCTGAGTATATTTCTCCGTAATCACTGCTCAACTGTGCCTAACCCTTCCTCTGCAGCTGAGCTTATGTCATTGTGTTTCTATCTGGGCAATGGCTTTCCCATGTAGTCTGTATGCTGGAGTTGCAATGCATCCTGAACGCAGGGCAGAATTACTACAAGGTGCTGAATGAATTATAGGGAAGCAATATCCTCTCTCCCCACCCAGTAACTCGGGCCCATGTCACCTCTCCTGAGGTGACTTCAGACAAGACCCATAGACACGGCCCATGATCTCTCCATGTCTGAACAATTGACATCACTTTCCTTATCCAAACAATCAAGGCTGAGATTTTTTTAAGTCACCTAAGTTGATTTGGGTTTCATTTTAATGGGAGTTAGGCACCCAGTTCCTTTAGGTAATTTTGCAAATCCCACACCATACCTCCTGTCTTCCTCTTTTAGATATTTCTGTGAATGTCAGCCTTTAGTTAACTGAGAAATCTTAGCTCAGAGCTGGCAATGGAGGGCACCATCGTAGCACTGGAAAATGAAGTACTTCCTAACTTCACCTTCAATCTATTCCGTATGGGCCCCACAGGCACCCACTCGTTCAGCCAGGTCATAGCTCATTTTACACCACTGTTATTTCCCCTTTGAAAAGCTCTTCCACTTTCTCTGCAAGGCTCTCCATCCCTTTGGTGTTCTCGCACTGAAGAAATAATAATAATAAAATCCCAACTTCTCCTTTTTTTCTTTAAGGTACAGCATTGTTACACTTGACTGGCTATAACAGACTCAACTCCTTTGAAAGTAATGGAATTATATTGCCATCACAGTTCACTGGTCTGCCTCATTTTGGAAAAAAATCATCTTTCTTAATGTCTCGACCACAGTGTAGCTCAGCAGCAGCTACTAACTTGGGAGAGCTAGATACTATAACCTGGCAGCTCAAAGTCCAGACAATGGCATCATGTGCACTGAAAGGAGCAAGTGCACAGAAGAATTGGCAGACATGGAATTGAAGGCTGATCTGGGCTGTTCAATCTGGGGTCTCCCCTGAGGACTAGAAGGAACAAGTCCACTAAAGTCAGATGGATACGTCCTTTTTATGGTCTCAGTATTCACGCTACCCTACTGCAGTGCATCCTTCTTGCAAGCACAACATAATAGAATTGAAACTGAGGTTACACTCCAAAGAGTCTCTCTGTAAAGATGACATTGTGGGGTTCCATATTTGTTCTCCCTGAGGGATTTCATATCAATTTTGCTGAGTTTATGTGTGAGGAGGTGATTTTTCTTACCGCAAAGCCAACCTAGGATCTCAACACCGTTCTGTTTATTCTGCTCCTTACAACACCTCTAGGGCTGGTAGGTTGTCAGTGGGGGGCATCAGAGTAATGTATTCTAATATTTCCTAATTTTAGGGGGGGCCCTCCTCCATGGTAGGATGGGGCATGGCCAGAGCACACTGCCCTCTCGGAATTCTGGGCCAGAGGAACAGCCTGTAGGAAGTAGTTAGAACAGGCCTGAGGCTGCTTTAATGTGTTCTCAGGGCCAAACAGGATATACAGGGTTAAGGGAAGAAGTTGAGTAGGTAGCAAAAGCCATCTATACCCCTCCTCAAGTGTAATATTGAAGCTCAGAGGCACTTGAGGCTCTGGCCTTGTGTGTGTATGCCACACAACGTATAGTCTCTAATTGTACATATTCAAATTTAAATGACCATATATTTGAACCTATAATGTGCAGATGCAATTACCTGTATGTGAAGTGACATTAGCACGCTCTCATTAAACAACCTAACACCTGTACTTGCACAGGGATCAATATTTTCACCTGCAAAACCAACTGGGGTCAATGGATCTTATGGGTACAAATTCTAATGCCTTCGCCCATGTGTACAGGTGTTAGACTATTTCAGTAGTGTTAAAATTATTAGCAGATACTTGCATCACCAAAGTGCAGAGGCAAATACAACACAGTATTGGGTAGGCTCCAGGTAGAAGATTAGCTGAGAATTTATCCCTGTGCCTATTGTATGCAATTAGATGGGAGTCAGATATAGCACACTACAGTTTGCCTGCATGATTAACCATTGATTGTGTCTTTTAGATGTCTAATCAGATTATATTGGACTTCCTTACAATTTCCTAAGTAGGCCACCAGATAGATTGATCAAGGGTAGATGGGATCTGACAGTAGAATATTATGGCAAAATTCTTCTGATGATGGATGGGTCCATCTTGACACAAACTCCAAAGCTTTGCCTCTTAGTAATAAATCTCGGCATGAAGTCATCTGTCTCTGACCTGAAGCTCAACATCAGCAACTCAGGGTACTGAAGTTTCATTGTCTTTATGAACGTTAAAGTTGACTCAATGGCAAACATACACACTTTCTGCATTCAATCTCTTTAATAGGGGCAGGCCTTATATAATAGCAGTAGGCCTTATATTATTTTTATTTATTTTTGTAAAAGATAGCAATTCACAACTTTTCTAGCCAGCCAAGAGGATCTCTATGAAGAGATTACATTTTGTTAGATGTTTAATGAGTCAGTCATTGAAAAAAAAAAAAAACTAAAAAAATGGAAAATGGTACAGGACTTATTTACCAAGGAGTTGTGCTAAGCAGTGGCAAAATACCACGGCATAACTGTAGGCTTTTCTTGGTATCGTGGAGTTTTATGATGGGCTTCTTGAGTAAAATGTTCAGAAGTGCCTAAGTGGCTTACAAGCCCGAGGGTACGTCTGCACTGCAATGTGACCAGGACTTGAGTAATGTAAGAAGAGCTCGAGTTAGCAGACCCTGGGTTTGTTAACTTAGGGCTTAAAAATCTACACTCATTTGTAAACTCAGCTTAGGCATTGTTGAAACCGGGGTCCCAACATGGGGCTCCAGTGTCTACACTGCATTATGCGGGCCCAAGTCCAACCACCCATATCCCAGACTTCCTAGAGCCCTCCCAAAATGCGGTCGCTTTAACCCTTTGTTGGTGTTGCAGTTTGGGAAAACTTGACTGTCCATCAAACTTGACTAACTTGAGTGGACAAAGAAAGTAGGCCCATGGGATTGTGGGATACATCTGGTGGACTCCCAGAGCAAGAGTCCAGTGGGACTGTGTCTACAATGAAAAAACAATCGGACTTGAACCTTGGGTCCTGACTTGATTCAGGCTTGGACGCTCCAGCCCCGTGGGGTCCTGGGATCCTGGGTCTGATCCCTGGGTTAGCACGATTTGGGTGTAGATAGAAGGGAGGTTAGACTTGAACTTGAGTTTGAACTCTGGGCTTACATTGCCGTGTAATGACACCTAAATATCTTTAAAAATTAGGCCCATTTTCAGAAGTGCCTAAAGGCCTAATTTTTAAAGGTAGTTAGGTATCGCAAGCTGCAGATAGGTGCCTAGTGGGATATTCAAAAGCAGCTAAAGTGTTTTAAATATCCCATTAGGAACATATAATATAGGACTAGAAGGGTCCTGTTGGGTCATTGAGTCCAGTCCCCTGCTCTCATAGGCAATCCCATCATGTAAGCCCATTCATAAATTTATCAAGCTCCACCTTAAAACTAGTTAGGTTGTTTGCTGTTCCAAAACCTCTCTCCTCTGATGTCTAGAAACCTTCTGATTTCCACCAAAATTTGGTCAAGGCCAGTTTATACCCTTGTGCCAAAAATGTCCTTTAGCTCAAATAGCTCTTCTCTCTCCCTGGTGTTTATCCCTTTGATGTATTTATAGAGAACAATCAGATGCCCTCAGCCTTCATTTGCTAGGCTAAACAAGCCAATCTCTTTTAGTCTCCTACAGTAAGATAGGACCTCCATTCCCCGGATCATCCTAGTAGCCCTTCTCTGACCTGTTCCAGTTTGAATTAATCTTTCTTGAACATGGAGTGACCAGAATGTACACACTATTCCAGATGAGGTTTTACCATTGTCTTGTACAATGGGATTTGTACTTCTCTATCCCTTCTGGAAATACCTTGCCTGACATATCCTAGGATTGCATTGGCCTTTTTCATGGCTGCATCACATTTGTGGATCATATACCCAGATCTTTTCCCTCCTCTGTTGATAATGAATTCTTTTTATAAGCCCCTAAGTGAATGATCTTGCACTATATACTATAAATTTCATCCCATTTCTATTGTTCCAGTCCTCAAGGTCATGCAATTCTACTTGTATAATATTCCAATCCTCCTTTTTATTGACAGTGCCTCTCAACATTGTGTCCTCCACAAATTTCATTAGCACACTCCTACTTTTTGTGTCAAGGTCATTAATTATAACATTAAATGAGATTGGTCCCAAGACCAATCCTTGTGGAGCTATCTGCATCTTTAGGCATCTAAATGCCTTTGAAAATCTGGCTCTTAAGCACTTTTAAAAAAAATGTTATCCCTTTCCTGTAAACTATTGCATATACGGGGTATTGTTATGATGGGGTGTGGTACAAAAGTGTTAACTCTAATTCATATGTAATGACTAGTTTAACATACTTGAGGGCTGATTCAAAACCCAATGAAGTCACTGTGAGCTTTTCCATGGACTTTGCTAGTCTTCAGATTGAGCCTTATTGCTTTGCCACTCATAAGTCCATCCCAAAATTATGCCAATCATCATAAACATTTTATATTGCACCACATCCTCATGTTGTCGCATCTTGTTCTGCATATATATGTGTTTGTGTGTGCATGCATGGATAAATTGTGTTTACATACCCTGTAATATATACAAGTGTATATTATATATAGTGTAAGCAGCCCACACTTGGCTGACGTCTTGGGCATTCAGTGCAGTTTGCTGAAGTAATCAAGTAATGCTATCGAATGACCTACTGTAGACATTTTCATCTGATGGAGCCAGGAAATGAGGCAGCTAATAGATCATTCTGGAGTATTGTAAGATCACAGCAATCTTATATTTAAGGGGGGGTTAATATAATACTAATTGGGGCCTAGGTGAAGAGTTCATGAGACAAATGAACCCACCTGAATTTTGAGAGTTTGAACAGCTTGAGCCATATCCTATACTCATTGCTGCTTCTGAGGTTTAGCCCTTTAACCAGGAAGGAAAAGGAATATCAGTGTGTTACAATCATTATCTGCCTTTTCCGGGTAACAGCCATGACTGTATCTCTTGGTTTCAGGGCAACAATGGCTGATAACACACCAATGTCATGGCCAATAAGAAAAAAAAACAAAAAACAAAAAAACAAGATACTGGACCAAATTCACCTCTGGGGAAGGCCTGCTGAACTCTGGGATTCTATTCCCATTTATGCCAAAGCCTGCAAACTGACAATGCTCTCTTATCATCAACCTCCGTAGTGAGTCTGGGCAACCAGAAATAACATTTAAGTTAGGGCCAAGTGAACAAATCACAGGGAATACTAACTTTTTTTTTTTCCTGTTGAAGGCACTGTCCAGCAGTTTATAATTTTCTTTCTTCATTATTACTCAGATTGAAAATATTTGCTGAAAATTTTCTAGAACTACTTCTCAAATATTTTCTACAAATATTTTCCCTAAGCAGTTTACTGGGAGTGTTCAGAAACTGAAATTCTAGCTCGAGTTTTGACTGGACACATAGATTTATGCTCCCCCGCTCAGGAAAAAGAAGTGCACTGTGTGATCTAAGCAGCACGTTTCCACTGTGGTTACTTGCATTTATGAGACCATTAATTTAGATTGTGAGCTCTGTAGGGCGGGGCTTCTCTTTTAGCGTTTCTTTGTACTACACCTAGTACAACAGGACCTCCATCCTGACTGGGTCGTCTGGGTGTTACTGCAACATTTCCTACTAAAATCTCTAATATTCAATCAAACAGGCTGAATATTCCTGCAAGTAAACACTGTTTGTTAAAATATTTGCCAGAAGTGAACACAAAAGGGGTGTAAATATAGGTGAAGCAAATTAAGGTTTTAGGCAGAGATATGTGGATACTAGGGTGTTAAGAGCTAGATGGATAGGTAGATAGATTCCATCCACCTCTAACTGAAGTGTTCAGTGCTTGATCCTGTAGGTTGCTGAGCACTCTGGCCCCAATCCAACAAACCACTTAGCACATGCTTAACTGTAAGCATATGAGTGGAGTCATTGTTAGCTGCAAAAAGGAAAGGAGGACTTGTGGCGCCTTAGAGACTAACAAATTTATTTGAGCATAAGCTTTCGTGAGCTACAGCTCACTTCATCGGATTGCATTGTTAGCTGAGTCTACTCACCTGCTGAAAGCCATGCATATGACATGCTTAAAGCTTGGCCCTAACACTGCAATGGAAACAGTCTGTAAAACTGGGAATTCAGCAGTGTAAAAGCCTGCCCCCAAGGGAACACCAAAACTTCCTGGTTCTTTTACAACCCCCATGCTGGTTTCTGAATGCTTCAGTGCAAAGCAGCTCCTGAATTGCCTTCAAAGCATGACAATTTGTTTTCCCCCTGCTCTCATTATGCTGTGCACTTACATACGGTGTCTAAGGGAATACACATCCACTTTGAGAACAAAAAAAGAGTTAAAAGTTATGGCCATAAAAGCTTATGCTCTCTCGCTCGCTCCCGCCACACAATCAATCTTCTAAGTTTCCAGGAGTGGACGAGATTTTTAAAAACAGCTGTAATCTGTGGTCATTGATGGTGGAGTAGATTGTTTGCCAAACTATTACCATAACTGTCAACTGAAATCAGAAAAATAATCTCATTGTGCTGGACAGATGCCTTTCCTGCATTATTGATATAGTCACTCCAGAGTAATAGAGAAATATAAAGCATTGTTCTATTTACAAAAGGAGATTGGCCAAGTCCTTGAGAGAGAGCTTGAGGGACAGGCACTTACAGGAAGTGAGATATAGTCAACTCAGTAAAAGTTATGTGTCAGGGTCATGTGACCTCCATAGTCAGCAGTAGAATCTCATAGCGTTCTATTGCTTTCCCTCTCCTGGCTCACTTTTAGATTTAGTTCCAGAGCTTAATCTCTTACTAAATGAGTTTCTTCAGGGTATAAATGCAGCAACATGGAATTTGCTATGCTCTCCTTGACAACCCCAACCCCATCCCTACGGCTGTTGGATTTCCAGAATATGCAAAAATGTTCTGTGTTAACCGTGCCCCTCTTTGTAGTGTGAATAAATCACGTCAGCTCAGCGCATTACCATATGCTGGAATAGAATTTGTTTTGTTCATAGTCAAGGTATCTAAAAAAACCAAACCACTTTACAAAGCAAAGTACTAAATACGGGCACTGCAGCAAATCTGTAGGCAAATGAAGTGGCCATTCTCAACTTTGCATACAAACATTTCTAACTGCGAAGGCTGGGTGTAAGCAGTTGCTAAGTGGAGCTTGATCTTGTATCTGGATCTGCTACCACAGACCCTCATGACCATGCGGATTTCCACATTTATGGTGCTGTATGAAAAAAATAAATATATCCATACTCAGACTGAAGGGGGACAGAGTTTGCTTTTCTTTGCAGCAGTAAGCAAGGCTGCTAACACAAGAATAAAATGGGAATATTGCCTATAGTAAATGTCCTGTGACTGAAGTGAGAGAATGAATATTGTTAGATCTTGGTTCTTGCCATTTTTTTCAGTTTATAACTGACTTTCAGAAAACACAAGAGAAAATAATTGTCTGTTCCAGCAGACGATGGTGTTAGGTATAAGCAGAGTGATACAGAAAAGAGAAAGAGAAATTAAAACGAGAGAAGTTTCACAGGAATACAACCACCATGAATTTGGGCTTTTGGCTCATTTTTGTTCAAAAGCAAAAACCATATAGACAGATTCAGTTTGGTGGGAGGAAAGATGACTTACATCAACGTAGCATCTAACCATTCGTTTATGAGCAGTGAATTTTTCTGGATCTCGTCTTTCCTTCATATGGTTTAAACCAAATATGCTGTTTTTGCCTCAGTACAGTGAAAGAAATGAGTTAATCAAATTTGATGTTTCGGGAGTGGAGTTTCTTCTTGCCAAAAATGACCTTCTTTTTTTCCACACAAGTTTAGTTAAGAGTCTGAGAAGGGAGCTACTGTAATTAAGCAAAATGGATGGCCCAGATCTAAGTCTCAGGATCAGGGGGATGTAAAAAGAGGGCTTAGTTAAGGACAAATTCTTCCTACGTGAATTCAGATTGTCCTATTGATAGCTCACATTGGTTGTTCTGGCCCCGAAACATTTCTACCTTCCAAATGAGAAAAAAATTATTGTAAGAAAAATGTCCAACTGCTTTCATGCTGAAGGACAGACTAAATACGATCAGGAAATGAATTCAGAAAGAGCAGCCCCAGTGTCCCTGACACTTTATATGTCTTGACACATGCTATCCTTCTCAAAATGTATGGTACATTCTAGTCTGTATGAAATTGCTGCTGAAACACATGACATGGGGAGGTTAGATGAAGAAGCAAAGATGTTTCGAATCCATCAGGACAAGTGGTGGACTAGGATTCGGATCCGATCCTTCTGCACATTAGGCCCGCTGACATACACCTATATACTGTGCACACACACACACACACACACACACAGAGATACCAAGCCCAATAGCATTTTTAATTGAAAAGTATAAATTTGGCCTGCTAAATCTATTAACAATTTGTTTTAATTAGGAACCCAGCTGCTTCCTGAGATTTTGCAGTCTGGGTTTCAGAACTTTAGCCATACTGAAAATGAGTCTCAAGTGAGCTGCTTTAAGTCTTTCAGATCAGCGTTTTCACAGACTTGTTGGAAGGGAGATGCCTCTAAAACTTTCCACATTGTGCATATTACACCCTTTTGTGTCCTTGGATGATACTGACTTGCTGAGAGAATGTAAAACTGTCTGCCTCCATCTCCAACCACAACTTAAATGCAGCTGAAATTTACCTCTCCTGATGCGTTCCCTATCATCTGACCAGCCCGCTCCAAATAAGCAGATAAACTCAAATGGTGCAAATTTAGTGCGGTCCACTCGACTGCAGAGGTACTAATTCTCCGCCAGCAGGGGGAGCATTTAGTTAATTGGACTTCCTACTTAGTACTGCCTCTGCCCTTTTATTTCTTCCAGAGCGGAACCAGCCAAGTTGTAGGACTCTGTCTGGATAGGGTGACCAGCCATCCCGTTTTTAAAGGGACAGTCCCGGTTTTGGGGACTTTTTCTTATATAGGTGCCTATTAGCCCCCACCCTCCGTCCCGTTTTTTCACAGTTGCTATCTGGTAACCCTATGTCTGGAGGTTCACAAGTGTGTAATAATTCTCTCTCCATTTCCAGTTTTATTTAACCAAATTATGTATTAACAACCAATGGGGGTAATCTGGCACTCTCTCCTGCTCTAGATATGTCAGCTCTAGCGACAAGGAAATACTGGCTGTTGTCTGATTCTTCTGTGAATTGTGAATTTCTCTAGACCTTATAAATTCAAGGGCCAACTTAAATTACGCCTCCTCCCATTCCTCGTCTGGGTGGAAGCTTGTGCCAACAAGGGTGGCAGTTCTGTCACTCATAGGCCATACCAGGTGGGATGTTAGAGTATCCTTACCCCAGGCGTAGCCAGGGCAAGACAGCACATCTGCCTACCACCTTAGAGAAAATTCAACTCCCTAAGGACCAAAGGGCACAACACAACAATGCGCTCTCAGACAAGGAATGTTGAGGGTTTCGAGAAGGACCAGATAACACCCAGGTAACCCAGGCTGCTTCAGAGCCTGTTTTGTTTTCTTTTAATATTATTCTGGGCCTGTGTCTACAAGTTCTAAAGGATATAACCAGTCTAGAATACCATATAGCTTTTGCCCAGGTAGGAATGGCAGTGCCATGAAGATAAGCTACCTATGCCTCTCCCCCTATCTACTTTTACCTGAAGTGTTTTCACTCACTGTTTCTGTCTCATTATGTCTGCATTTCCCCTTTCTTGCTCATGATCTTTCTCCCTTTCGTTTTTCAGCCTACTGCCTTCTTTGGTGTTTTCGCCAATCCATTCCTTTCTCCCACACACTGATCCTCATGGGATGGGGCCCCCGGACAACTAAAATGTTTCTCAGCGTCAGGGAGTGGCCATGAATTTGCCGTGTCATTCTGCAAATTTGGGCGAATTTGCAGCTGGCTTTTCCTATGCAACTAAAAGGTGAAAAATTTGAGATGATAGCAAATAAATATTTTCAGGGAGTTTTTTGGTTTGCACAAAGTTTAGTCAAAAACGTTTCGCTTTTATGGAGACAAATTGTGGATTTTTTCAACCCTACCTAACAAAATAATTCCAAATAACCCATTTCAACTTGGTTAAACAGATAGACCTTTTAGTTTGCACTGAAAATCAGCAACTTCAGGCTTTGTCAGGCCAAAGCCTTCAAAGAAAACTCCCTTATCACCTCTGCCTGCACAAATCTATGGTCTATCAATTGCAAACTAAAACTGTATAAAATTTCCAGGAGGGCAAAGGGAATGGGCATTACAGTGTTGCCAGCTCACTTTTTTATCATAATGATTCTCATGTTACTGACTGTTTTCCTTAAAGCCCCAACTCCTGGAGTCATGTTATTATATGAGAACCTCAATTTTCATTAAAAAAAAATTGTTCCAGACCAGCTGCAGAGAAAAAACTTGAAAATTTGAAGCATAAAAAACAGAAAGCAAGTAAAACAAGCACAACATTTATTTCTTTAAATCTTGTTATGTTTAAGCCAATATCATGATTTTCGTGTGCTTGGACAAATAATCTGTGTGTGTGTGTGTGTGTGAGTGAATCTTGGATTTTGTTTCAAGTTGCAGGCTCCTTTTACCTAGAGCTGATGAAATTTTCCAAATTTAGATTTTCTGACCAAAAAAAAAAAAAAAAAACAACCAAAAAACCCTAACATTTCACAACACAGTAACTATCACAAAAATGAGGAAAATATTCCAATAATTCATTTGTGAGTTCCCCCTCCATTTTTGACCCAGCTTTCAGTCTAGCCAAAAGTTTTCACATTTTGAAAAATAAAATAAAATAAAATAAAATAAAATAAAATGGGGGAGAACGGACAAAATGTTTGTGATTCCCTCTCCTCAGGCTCAATGTTTTGAACGGCTCTGATTTTAACTCAGAAAGGCATTGGTGAAACTTAGAATGAAATAGGACATTCACTAAACTCTTTGCACTGCTTTCTTTATGGTTCCTTAAGGGTTTTGTAAAAGTTCATGAGAGTTTGCTCATTCCAGGAGAACAGATGTCAAGAGGTTCCTTGTAGAACCAAACCCACGAAAAACTCGAAAGCTTGACAGAGAGCAAAAAGTTTCAGTGTGAGTCACAAGCCTAGAAAAGTTCTGCATGACACCCAACTGGTTTTTTGTCCATATTCCAACCTGACAAAGCAGCGTCTTGCAAGCTCTCACTTCCGTTATAAAATTTTGTTCTACTCTATTATTTACCTCTAGCTTTCAAAGCCTGTGGCAGAATTTGAGCTGTTCGATTCACATGGAATTTACTTACAGTTTGGCTGGGAAAATCTGAAGATTGACAGGCTAAAGCACTTTGGAGCAGATTATCTCCTGAGCCAGAACAGGAGTTGCAGGAGGGGTGAGGTGTCAGGGACCCAGTTATGATGCCCTGACTCTGATGGCTGGCCTCAACCCAAGCACATCTCAGAGCTCCCGCCAGGCAGCTCTAAATTTTGCCACTTATGTTGAGATCTTATTGGACTCCATACCACTGGAAGACTAATGGAGTGGAGCTCCAATATACCGTCTCCGAACCCTAACACAACCCCTATGCTGGACAGTTGGGAGGGGCAAAAAAATCCAGGGTTTGCCAGCTGCACTTTTTCACTAGAAGGGATATTTCCTCCAGTGGGGAATTTTCTGGCTGATTTGTGACTAGATTATGTCCCTTTCCCCCACCTTTGTATGGAAAGAATGTGCATGCAAGTGGTTTATAATCTATGTGCTTATTTGAGAGGGTTTGTAGGAAAGGTAATTTGTGCACATCAATTGCCATGCTGCTCAGTGATTTCCCTCATGTTTTGTGCTTCTCTTTTTCTTGTGGCTGCTCCAGCACCTTATCTTGAGTCTTCTTTGGCTTGTTTACTCACTCTTCAGTATGCCAGCTCAGGGTTAAGGACCATCAACTTAGGTATGATCCTCTCCTGCGTGCTTTGATTCCATGTTTGAGTCATAAGTAGAAGGGTCCTTAAGCCTCAACAGGCAGATTGAAAATTCAGTAAATAAGAAGAGAAACTCAAGATAAGAAGTCCAAGTCCGCAGCAACATAGACAAGAATAGTACTTGATACAATACATATATATATATATATATATATATATATAGTGGATGGGTTTTTTTAGTGGCATTTTGATGATTTATAGTGTGGCTGTGTGTTGTTGTATTCTTTTTATCCTCCTTCCTGAATCAGCACTGGATTTATTGGCTATCTATTTGGGAGTGCCCATATTTAAATAAGCTTGATATTTAAAAATTGTTAAGGCTTGTGCCCCTGAGAAATAATACAGATAACTTTTTTGTTTGTTTTCCTTAAAGGAAGAGTGTCAAGTCAATTTAAGCCCCCAAATTCATTAGTAAATTAGTTAAAAAAAAAAAAAAAGCCTGTCAACATAAATATTCTTTAAAACTTTCATGCAAACAATTTTTTTTTCAAGGTATGACATTCCCCTGGAGTGTTTGCAACTCAAACATTCTGCTGAAGTATGGGAACCAGAAGGTGAAAGTGAGGCTAAACAAATGTGAAATTGATGAGCCTGTTTTTAAAGCAGAAATAAAAAAGAGGGTGAAAAGTAAAATTCTTTCAAGTTTAACAAATGTGGGTGCTGTTAATAAAACAGATAAGGAAATCTGACCTTTAGAACTATTTGAATGATAACCTGGCAGTGTCTCCTTCAAGAAGCCACCATAGTTATACCAAGTGCTTCCATGAAAGGGAATGAGCGTGCAAGGTCTCAGATCTAATTCAGCAGAGGATTCTTGCTTCATGTTTCTTAGTTTTCACCTCGGGAATAACCTGCTGTTCTAATAAATGCAATTAGATACCAGAGTTGTAGCTGGCTGGACTCAGGGCGTACAGGCTTGCATCTGTACCTATCACCAGAGTAATCCTGCAAATTTGGATTCCCAATTCTCATATAATTCTCCCTCCATTATTTTTCTCCCTTTTCTTGAGGTGTCAGCTCTGGCCTAACCTCCCTCTTGCCACCCTTCCTCCAACCTCCAGAAATATTCCAATATTGGGAGTCATAAACTCTACCTAGGTTTCCAGCTGCCAGCATCTGGGAGTAAACAACAGACCATCTTGTTCACCTCAGAAGTGAACTCTTGTGGCTGGCTGATTGGACAAAGATTTTCCATTTACCATTTCCCCCTCCTAGATAATTCTAGGGTTAATCCACCACACCGCCTTGCCAGCCCAGCCCCCGTGATATTGACACTTAAGAAACACAGAGCTGTTTATATTTCATTGGAGAGCTCATACTATCAATTTTCACATTAGTGAGTTCGGCTATTGCTCTCTTCTATCGGGATCTATTGAGTGGTGGCAGTAGAGATATCCTCTGTAGTGAAGGAAAAAAAAATACTTAGCTGTCTGATGAAATGTTTTAAATGCATAGGGTTCACCTTGGGGTTGGCTGCTGCTCAGATTTTATCCATTAATAACACACAGGGCTGCCACACTACTCTCCAGGGCTGATAGGAAAAATAGTACCACTTACAGATCCCTTGGTTTGCCTGAGGGAGCATGCACCAAATACAGCACATATCATATATTTTGGGGCTGAAATGTACTCCACGAGGGAAAAAAAATCTTTATATTAAAAATAAAATCACATACCTATAGCAAAAGTCAAAAGGAAGATCCCATGTAGGCCAGGAGCTTTTGCTGAACCTAGGTGCCTCGGGGCTTTGCTTACACTATGGAATGCCTCTGGGGAGGGGTGGGGAGAAGATTTGAATGCGAAGGCCCTTCTTTAAACTACTGAACCTCAGGTTGATAGTTGACCCAGTGGGGAGGAAAGTTAGAATCATGACTAGCAGCTGTACGCCAAGGAATGAACTCTTGCCCAGCCTTTGTGTTCCCAGCAAAAGCGGTTCCTTATTTATTTATAATTTTTTTTTCACTGCTGGAACAATTCACAGGAAAATGATCAACAAAATGAGAATCGTTCACTGATTAGATTATTGTCTGTGGACGGTACGTTAAGGCAGCCAAGTGCTTTAGGGTAAGTATTATTTTCATCAGTGATGAGGCTAAGAAAGGATTCCGTACCCAATTCCCTGAGCATTAATGATCTGAAGATATGTGGGTTGGGTTGCATTGTTTCCCCCTCTCTTTCAATGTGAGCCACAAAGCTGTTTGCTGCCAGGAAGTGTTATTTAAGAATATGAGTCTTTTTGTAAAGGGAAGGGCATAATTAGATTGTGAGGGTTGATTACTGTATTGTTCTCCATGGAGATTTGAAAGGAACCGCATTTGAAGAAAGAAGGGAAAGTATGTGTTGTGCTTGGAAAGAGAGAGGTATTTGGCTTACACATTCCCTGCCTCCACGTCTGAAACTTTTAATAAAAGATGAGACATGACCAAATTTTCCACTGCGGATTGTAAGTACTCCCTTTGCTCAGAATCAGGCTGCCTGGCACTATTACCCATTCTGGAAACTCACTGGGGTGATGAGCTGGTGGTCTCTTCCCAGATCCCAACATGTTATTCAGTGTGGGCCAGATTGTGACGTGGACTGCACACCCATGTAGGGGAGTGAGATTCCCCTACACGGGCTACCTGGGCCTTGGGAATGAGCATGCAGGATGTTCCAGCCCTGCTTAGTATACCTAAGCAGATGAGCAGGAAATGGACAGAGCTTTGGTTCCACTCCCCCTACTTGCAGGCCAGCACAGGTGGGATAGTCATTTGCTGGTGGTGCAAGCCGGCAGCAAATTACTACTCCCTGGAAACACAGCGGAAGAAGAAAAGGAACTGTGACTCAGAGATACCTCTAATGCCTCTTGGAGCTGCTCCTGGGGTGGAGAAGCTTATACAGCGCTTCTTGCTCAGAACTGTTCCTCAAAACACAGTGCTGCCCCTGGAATATATACATGTAACACCACAGAGGTGCATCATGCTTTAAGTGGTACAAACCACTTCCATTGGCGGTCACCGCAGAAAGGCTGAGGGGCATGGAAACTGAACTTCCATCCCCACCCCTAGATCAGGAGCGAATCCCACTGGCAAAGGGAAGCAGAGCACTGCAGAGGAAGTTTGCACTGCTGCTGCCCATGCTGTTCTTTGGCTGTGCATAAATAGAGACCTTATTCTCCAGAACTGCCACTCTGACACCTCTTACCAGCAGCAAAGTCCCTCAATGGGGGGAGAAAAACACTTTTCAAATGGATTATGGGAGGCAGGCATTTAGGGCTATAGCCCCCCAAATCCAGGACAATCTCCCTGCGCCAATCAAGCAGGAGCTTGCGTGGCTGACATTAAACACAAGAACAACAACAACGTTTAATCCTTTATCTTAAGAAACTGTGTCAGTGTAAAACAAACTGAAATCGTGACTGCACAATGTTGTTTTCTGCTCATGCGGATTGAGTGTCCCTTCCCATATGGTTTGCGCTCTATTGAAGTTGGCTGGGGTGAGATTCTGTCACTGCTGTCCTCCCGAAGCCCTCACAGAAGTGAGACATGTAAGTCAGGAGACAATGTTTTTTAGCAAGTGAGCTCTAGCTGCAGGGACAAGGACTTATATGGGGACTCCTCCAGAACCCTTTGAAGTCAGCGGGGGTCTAAATGTAGGACAGGCCCTAGGCACTTGTACAGAATACATTGGGAAGAGAGCTGTGCTTTGGGCAAGGCCCCACAGTGTCAGCATCTTTCCCCCACATGCACTTACAATCTACAGAGCCCACTTTCAAGATTGGGAGCGGGTCACTTTGAACACCTACTTCTTTATGAACCCTCGACCCATATGCACTGGTTTTCACCCCTCAACCCTGCTTAGCAGCTGCTGAATCCACAGTGAAACCCCCCGAATTCCCTTCCAGCTGTCACATTTCCTCCTCTGCTATATATTATGTTGGTTATGGGGTTTGGCTGAGATGTGTCTTACGAGATGTGTCAGCTCAGGGCCTGAAAAGAAAACTACTCGGACTAGCCAGGATTTAAAGATTAAAAGGCCAGAATCATACCAGTTTTCCCCCCTGCCCTGTGCCTCTGCACAAAAGTGGCCATTTTGACCACCCCCTGCCCCTTTACTGAGTTACTTGAGCTTTTCCTTGAGGCCTTACTTTAACTTTGGTATGTCTGCCAACTGGCACACAGTCTGTGAGACAGGAGTTGCCTAAGGGAGCTAGTTTCATGAGTAAATTACCCATTTATGAAATTAAAAAGCAAACAAACATACACGTCACCAAAAACAGAAACAAGCCGTCTGCCTATCTCTTTCTTTGTGGATGCATATCTACAACAATCATCATGACCATATCTGAACACCTGATGATAAAACCAGCAGCATTTATCATCACAGGCTTAAATTAAAACCGGGAAGAACCTGATTCTGAGGGAACCTCACTATCCTTGACCTTTTGCGTTATTTTCAATGGAAGAAATGGTCTGGGACCACAAACTTCAGCCAAACTGACTCCTTCAGCTGTTTATATTTCCCCCCTCCCCTTCCTTCCATCAACCACTGCTTCAGTTGGGGGGTGGGGAGAGGGGATCTCCTGGTGTGCCAGAGGTGAAGCAAAGGCTTCTGCAGAGCCTTCATTACAAATCCTTGTAAATCCTTCTCGTCAGGCCCAAGCACTGCCTTAGAGCCAAACTCTGAGCTGAAATGGAGTCTGCCACTGGAACTGAGGTTTTATTCCCTTTTTAACCCGTTATATCAGTTGTTAGCCTTATTCTGTTTAATGTAGTCCATGTGTTTAAGTGTCTAGCTACCCTTTCTCCTCTCCCCACTTACACCGCTAATCTGGGGAAAGGACTAAGGATTTGTTCAGGAGCATAAGAGAGAGCCTGAGACAGGGATAAGATGGAAAAGGGTAAGAATAATAGTAAAAACATCAATTCATAAAGCCTGATACGCCTCTCCTCTCTTAGACTATAGTCGCCTTCCTAGGAACAAGTCCATACAGCCACTTCCTTGACCATGACTACACTAATCAGTTGGGATTTAACCCCAACACAGAGTGTGTCAAATAGTTTGTTTGAATGCATCACATCACTTTATTTGTTTTTTTTTCCTTTGATGCATCTTCATCCTTCATGGTTGATTTAGATCATGATGTAAACTAACCGAACGTGACACAGCTGCTCGGCTCAATAACCAAGGAGAAGCCGGCTGCCATTCACGCTCGTACTGTGGCGAGGCACAGTGGTCTTTTCTGGGTTCGTGGGGGGTCCACTTTTCTGGCACCTGCCTAAACCATCCACACGCAGTTTGCTGAAATAAAACCAGTGTTGTTAACAGCATATGTGCAGCCAGCAAAGGGGTCATTTGCCTTATTTGCTAAGAAAGTAAAGGACGTGGCCCAGTGGAATAGAAAGAGACTCAAAGGCAAGGTTCCAGGAGGGACGAGGGTGATGTCTGGCACGGATTAGCATCAGAAGATGAAACAGCAAAAAAGTGGAGATCTCTGCCCCACCTTGGTTTCAAGGCCCCATCTGCTTTGACCTTTGTTTAGCTTATGGGTCCAGGGGGTAGGAGTTCAAGTCAGCTGAACGATCAGTGCCAAGCCACAGTCTTAAAACTAGTTCCGCTATAATTAGAACCGTCTCAAAAGCTTGCTGAAAAGCCTTAAAGAATTTTTTGGACATTCAAAAAATGTAGATGGCACTTATTAAAAAGTATTTATTTTTCATTTTCCTCTGCCTGTGCTCTGACTGCCAAAGACTGGATCCAGAAGCGAAGGAGCTAAAATCACTTACAGGATTTCTGATCTGACCAGAAGCAAGAATAACTGGAAACCTCACAAGAAAGCTTGATCTTCAGGGGTAATCAGGGTAATCCACACACCAAGAATGTTCATGATCCTAATTTTGCAAAACTGAAGCTGTTTGGAGAGGGTTCAACTATGTGTCCAAACTTTTGGGTTCACCCCTGATGCTGAGTATGAGGCAAAACTAGCCACAGGGTCTGTTTACTCATTTCTGCTGTATAACAGCTCTAGGCAGGATCTCACAGTACTGGATGTGCTGAAACATATAGAAATTGATGTTGTTGGTTAGTGGAGAAAAATAGCTCAAAATAGAACGATGCCTGAAGAGAACAGAGGTGACAAATCTATTGTTATAATAAAGTATATATAGCATTGTACCTTCTAATGGTGCCCTGCATATTAAATATTGTCAAAGTATTGGCTGTGATTAGTAGTCACAAAAAATGCCAATTTTTTGGTTAGCAAATGTTTTTGAAAAACTAGTCATGCAAAGGTATTCATGAGACACAAATTGTTCACCAAGTAGATATCCAGCAATCCAGTTCTCCTTCTCTACAATTACGTAGCACCGTATTACCTTAAAAATCTTACCTAGTATCTGAGAGCCTATAGGTTCTTATCAAACGGCTCAATTTGACTATTCATTATTTGCTAATATTGGCTGACTGAGCACGAGATGACATTGTTTCTGCTCCCTGCTCAGATGACTGAATCCTTTAAACAATGCTAATTAACACACTTTTGGTGTTATTTTTCAGATGTGAAACTTCTGCAAAATCATATGATCCCAATTCTGGCACTTTTATCTATGAAAATTCACAATCAGACTTTTAATTTATGTTTATGGTAGAACTGATTGAATAGTATAGACACATTCTCTTCCCCAAAAGATCATAAATCTATGATGTCTGTCCCCAGGCCCCAAATCCTCAAAGGAATTTAGGTGCCTGTCTCCTATGGGAGGAAGGCACTTTAATACCTTTGAGAATCTGTGCCTAAGTGATTGTGCATCTTAATTCAGTTCAGTGACTAGAGAATACTGAGAGTGTTACAAAACAAACAGAACAGCATCTTTGGGGTGGGGAGGAGCAGGTGGGAGTTTTGTAATAAAATGGAATTGGCCTTCTTTGCATTTAAATGTAAAACTCCAGTTTCTTTCTAAGTTAGAGCCAAATGTATAAAAGCTTTTTTTTTTTGTCAGCTTCAGCAAGAAGAAACATTAAAATTCATCTCACCCCAAACCTTTGTCAGAAAAAAAAAAAGATGTTAAATATCAGCAAATGGATCTGATAAGCTGCAGACTATTTCTGCTGTCAGAGAATGACTGTAGGACAAAAACACATGTTCAGGATTTGACATCCCTTGGCATCTTGTAAATAGCCTGCATGAATCCACACCTTAAAACTGCCAACACAAGCAGAATTGTGCCCAAGTTTCTAGTAAGTTAAGCAAGCAAAGCAGCAACATGAAACGTGGTTGGACTGAATATAGAAACCTAAAGACCCCCAAAACTGACCTTGAGATTATTTTAGCAAAAGATCTTTTTTACATTTTTGAAGAGCTGGCCTGATTTTCTTTCCGAAAAGAGCTCTGTAGTTTGTGTATGTGGGAGTGTGTGTAAGACTATGAGTAATAAACACTTTAGGAGAAAAAAAAAGAATCAGAACTTCTCATAGAAGAAGAAGAAGAAGAAGAAGAAGGGAAAAAAAGAATGGCTGAATAATACAAAATAGACCTTTCTCTTTTTAAAGATTTCATGCCTTGGAAGAAATTTGAAGTAATCCTTTGGCCTGGATTTTCAATGCTTCAACTCCACTCCCTCACTGGAAGAAAAAGGTCTTTCCATGCAATTTGTGATTCAAAGGAGGTTTCTCCACTCTGTATTTGGAAATGTTTTCTCCTTCCTTTTTTCCCCCTTCCACAGCCAAATGGGAGAAGAAAGAAAAGACGAGACATTTCTGAAAAGGGAGGGGGATCCTTTGAGGACGGACTTTTCCACCGAGTCAGATTACAGGATCTGCTCAGCACTGCAGAAGCCACCCCATCCCCAAGCCTCCCACCCCATCCCTGTCCAATGCTTAGATGCATTCTAAGGATGTCTGTCTTCCTTTGGCCACTGCCACAGGCAGAATATTGAACGTGCTGGACCCGTGGTCTGATCCGATAGGGTAAATCATATGCTTTTGTGATGCTGGGGATTATCAGGAATGACCTCAAACCTGGAGGATAATAGCAGCATTTTAAGGATTATCTTATAACCAGTAATAACATCTGTAGTCATGAAAGCTACAAGCTCCACTGTGGCATTAGAAGTCACAGCCCGGCTAGGGAGGGTGGCAAAGTCACCCGACCAGTACCGATTTCAGAATCGTTCTACCTTTACAGCAAATCCGACTCTTGTGTCTCCTTTGTGGAGGTGACTTTCCTCCATGCCTGCTTCACTCCACCAGCTGGTGCAGAAGTGGGGCAGGGCCATGACACGACTCCCAGCCTTGCCTGGCATGGCTGGTGAGGCTAACACTTCCCTGAGCTGTGCATGCAGGTAGCACAAGCACTGTGTTTATTGATGCCCCATGCTCAGGTGAGATGGGTGGGCAGGAGAAAAGACGGAGGGCTCCATTTGCAACCTAGGTCTACGATAGAAATAATCAAATGTCATGCTTCAGCAGCTAAACTGATCACTGTGGGAGTCAGGGTGGTTCCCACAATTGACCCAGATCATTATACTTTCCTCTTTCTCGGAAGCATCGGGGGTTGTCTACTGTTGGAGGCAAGATACTAGACTTAATGGCTCAATGGTCCAATTGGGGATGATAAATCCTAGGTTTCTGTAGGGAAACAGTGCATGCCCTTTTCTTTTTCCTTTCATATTTTTACCCATCATAGTGGCTCTTTTTTCACTGTCTGCTCTCTGAGTCTCCAGAAGCCAAAGGAAACAGTGACCTATAGTTCCCAGTGCCACCCAGCTTGCTATAAAACTGCTCAGTAGGAAACTTAATTTGCAAAAAGGCGGCTTTTTGTTTTGTTGGCAAGCTATGGAAAAGGCCTGTTTCCTGGCATGAGAAATCGCCAGTCTTGGCTTTGAGTGTCCACTGACAATTCCCAGCATATGGTAAGAGAGGGAGCTTCCGCCTACCCCATCAGGTAAGTGCCATCTTCCTGACTACAGCAATGATCGATGTCAAGCTTGGAGAGCACTGACTGCTGGGAAAGGAGCCAAGCAGCCAACTGGCCAATACAAGTGAAGGGGTCAGAATGGACAAGGCCTCTGGGTGAGGCACACTTGCTAGCACCAGGAACCAGGAAACGTGGTGTCTTAATGTATGATCATGGGCTTTTTACTTTTGGCTGCAGAACAATGTGTGAGAGGTTTATTTTGAGTCCTTTGAAAAGGTGAAATGGAGATTTTTAGCATATGCATTGCAGCATGTCGGGGCGGGGAAGATTCTTTTGTTTTTTTATCCCTTCTTGTCCCTTTTTGAGAGGATACCTGGATGTTATTTTTCATTGTAATAACCCTGGCTATTGCTTAATAGAAAACCTGATCCAAATCCCATCGGAATCACTCAGAGCCTTTCCACTGACTTCACTGGACTTTGGATCAGGCTCGTGTGTGACTAAGCACCATGGAAGTTGCCCTTGACACAATCCTGTCAATGCCCCTCTGTCCGAACTTGCTGTAACATCTTCTGTCATTCCAGGACAGGACCTCCACTTGGATTTCTCCTCCCATCAATCCACCACGGGTGATTTGCTTGTTTATATTAACAGTATTGGTTTATTACTCTGTTCTGAATGACAGTTGCCATCGTTTGCCTTGTGCCAGTGGAAAATAGAACTGGGTGCACAGGATCCAGGTGTAATGACATGCCTTGTAAATGTGACCCATCCCTTGCACCCTGTGTTGGTCAACATTTCACTTAGCAATATGCATCTTCTGATGTTTTGCAGGTTGTTGACATGGCCAGAGGGTTTGTGTTGTGCTCAGTTGGACAGCTCAATTTTCCTGTAGGCCATTCAAAATGACATGGCAACACACCTGCCGCTGAAAATGAATGCAGATTGTAGAGCACAGTGGAAGCATCCCCTTTGTCTGGCTGAGTTAAGAATCATGCATGTTTGGGTTTATTTTACCAATCTGAAGTGAGTTTAGGACCATGCACAATTGCTCAGAGGAGGTGCACAGGGACTGCTCAGAGTGGGATGGGCACATTGGAGGGAGCAGGCTTCAGCATCCTAAATGATAGTGAAGGCAGGACTGTCGTCCCTTGCACTGGGCGTCGGATGCTTGGCCTGAGCTAAACCAGGCCATCTTCGGGAAAACTCCAGCTGGCGTAAAGTCAGCATATCCAGCTTTGTGTTACCTGCTCCTAGACCCAGTGCAGGGGGTGGATTGTATAAGGTATGGAGAGGAAGGAGGCATGTCAGTGTGGGAGCAGAGTAAAATGCTGTGAACATGGGCCAGAAGAATGGAATGGTTAGAAAAGCCCTGAGGTTGCTCTAATTTGTTCTGGAGGCTTGCCCAGTACCAGGCTAGCCTCAGAGCTGCCATCACATCTCCTTCACCCCAGGATGTGCTGTGAATGAACTTGGAGCAGCTGAGGGTCCAAGCTTAAGTTGCTCAGGGAGGATTGGTGCCTACATAAGGCACATTTCCTACCCAAGCTTCCTATACAGACAGATGCCTTAAAGACACCGTTTGGCCGTTAGGACCAGATCCTTGGCTGTAAATCAGCACAGCTCCAATGAAATCTTTAAAGTGCAGGACAAACAGCCCAGGAGACTGAAGCCCTTACATTTTCTCTCACACTGGCCCCTCACTGTACCTGGGCCTTGACCTAGCAGGGCCACTCAAGGGGCAAAAGGGTCATTCATTCTCCATGCTCACTCATGGCCTCTGGGCAGAGCATGCTAATCTTTGCTAAGTGGAATGGTGTTTATTAGAATTCAGCAGAGCTGAGAGACCACTAAGCCATTTCACAGAGGGACCGAATGGCCATTAGCTGGTGAACGGTTTTGGTTAATACCAAACTGTGCAGAGCTGTGCTTATCCCAGTCGAGAAGCAGACTGTCAGTGGCTTCTTTTCTGCACTAGATTGATTTCATAGGAGAACTGCCTTCACGCACTCTGCTTACGCACCTGGTCCGATGCACATTATTGTCCTTTCTGGTGCTCTAAAAGCTGCTACCTTCCCCCTCCTGTGCTCTTAAGTACCACCACACATCTATGGGGCAAGGAGCACACACTGAATCTTTCCATGCCAAGAGATGCAAACAACCTATTTCCATCTCTGCAAGAGAAGAAATATCTGATTTTCACTCTCTGATTCTCATTTTGTCTCAGAGTTATATATATACAGAAAGAAACTTGAGGCATATTTTAACTCAATTTATGGTTTCCTAACTGCCATATTGATAACCCCAGAGCCAAAGTCCCTTATGCATAAGGCAACCTAGACAGCGTAAGTGCAAGCTTTGCTCCCAGCTGTGCCACATAGCGATAGATTTTAACTGTGATCGGGAGGGATTCCTTCTAGAAGCCCTTCTCTGTTCCCGTTCCAAATTCTGGGTTTGCCAATCAAGGGACCAATGAGCACCAGCTGTGACAGTGAGTATTCTATAAAATGTCCACTAGGAGTAGGCTACGTACATGAATTCTTATTACATACAACACCAAACAGCCATCCGATAGTAATGACTTTTGGGTACTATTGCCTAGAGCTGATTAAACAAAAAACTAAAAACCAGATGAACAAATATATTCATTAATGATTAGCTGGCTTTGTTCCACTGCAGTTTGTGAGGTCTTATAATTCACCATGCATACATACTTTAATCACCACAACTACTGGGTATTGGTGAACATGTTCAGAAATTCAAGAAAGTTCTATGAACTTGAGCATGAATGATTATTTATCTGAATAGTCTTACTGTAAAATGTATCATTCACTATTACCCATCATTCATTTTCCTGTTTAAAAAGGCTGTTGCCCAACCAGGGAAGAGGAACAAATCCATATGACTTAGGTAACAAACCACACAGCACAAGACAATGAATAGCTAATAATTATTAGGAGTCAAAGTGAACAGTTTGGGAACAACCCCATGCGGTGAAAATGATGCTTCAGGAAATATCATATGAACAGAGCTGGTCGGGAAGTTTTTGGCCAACTGTTTTCCTGTTGAAAAATGATTAATCACAATGGAAACCATTCACAGGAAAGGATCAGTCTCAACAAATTTCTCAACTAGAAAAAAAGTTGAAAAAAAAAAAGGTCTAATTATGGAAACTTTTCAAAATGAAAAAATCCAGTTTCCCTTTTCATTTTGATGTTTTGTTTTGAAATTTGAGCCAGTAGTTTTCTTTTAAAATTTAAAATGGTCTAATTTAAATGAATTTTTTAAAAATTATTGAAGCAACATGTTTTGACTGACCCGAACCAGTTTTTTTTTCCAGTTTGTCAGTTAGCAAAAATATTTCAGATTTCCACATTTCGGCCCTATTTGGGATGGGAATTTTGTTTTTTGAAATCTCAAATACTTTTCTGGGACAGGAAAGCAATTTCCCAACAGTTCTATCTATTAATAACAAATCAAATTTTCTTAAATCGGGATCTATTCAGAAACATCTGACAAATGGAATAAAGGGATACATTTGAAATGAATATTCTTATTCACAATGAATAATTGAAACAGGTCTAATATGGAGCTGGTCAAATTCATACTGGGGAGCTTAAATAAAGGAGGAGGTTCCATGTCCTATTAGCAAACTCCTGAGCCATCTTTTCCCCATAGTTCCCATTTTATCACATGTTAGAGCTGGGGCAAATTTTGAGCTCAGAACTCTGTGCCCATTTCCCTTCCTCAAAATGATCTTCTTTGTGTTCATATTTCCTTCATGTTCCTAATTATTCCCCCCACCCCCCAAATACGGCAGTCCAGATGTTCCTGCTGCAAAGTGCAGATATCTCCTGTGAAGCAGCTACCTAGGAAAAGATCATCAAAGCACTCTTCTTTTTTTGCACCTACCTCCCCTCCCCCCCACCCCAGCATGGGTAAAAATTAAGCAAGTCCAGGTGTTTTCACTTCAGAGGCTCCAATGGCAATAGCAAGTTCAGCGCTTGGAAGCTAACAAATTTGCTGTGTCACAATTGATAATCAACTCTAGTAAAAGAATGTCCAAATCAATTGAGCTTTAGCAAGGGCAAACTGACTGGACACAACCAGGCTCCCAGCAAAAGTAGGCCAAGCTTGATAAATTTGCCCTTATTATAGCTATTGATGTTTAAATTTCTTCAGGGATGTTGTTACATGGGTGCCTAGTGGTGACAGAGGTACTGTGACCTCCTTCGATCCTTAATCTACACCTGTTAGTTGGCTCCCTAGTTGCTTGTGAGTATACTCAAGCTTAAAGGTTAACAAAAGAAAAACAGGCCAAGTTTACGCGACTGCAGCAACGGATCAATGCAGAGTAAATAACCTTCTCTGTCTTATTTCCCCAAGCATTATTGATCCAAGTTCTTTGTTCTTTGTCATGTTTCTGTCTTCTAATCCCAGGGGACACTAAACGATCGGCTCATATTGGACATGTTAACTGGCACATTATGACAGCTACCATTTTGTCACTCAGTGTGGTGCTATACATAAAGAACCCTCAGTTCAGGGCTTTCTGAGCTGTGCTCTCTGAAATGAGCCTCTGATCTCTGCTTTCTTCTTTCAGCTTCCTTTGTTCATTCACCCCCCACCCCTCAGATATTTTATCAAGACGTCTGAAATGACAGTAAGCTTTTTTAAAATTATTTATTAATTGATTCCCCTAAAAAAATCTCCCATCCTTCAAGATGGACAATAACCCAACGGTTAAAAATAATAAAACCTCCTGCCTGACTCCAAGCAGAGCGGGTGTTTCAGGCAGCAGCAAATGCTGGTATCAGTTCTGACCTGTCGGGGCTTGTTGTTTTTATTTAGGAATGGGAGCCCTTTCCTTTCATTACCAAGGTTACGTTTAAAGGATATTGCACTTTCATAAGTGTTCTCAATGGATTTCTGTGGGATATTACAGATATCACTCTGGCTGCACTGAGCGTAAGCTCAATCTTTCTGCTGTGTAGATGCTCCTAGTGTCTTAACAGCTCTATAACCTTGCAGATTTGTGGTTGAAGTGAATGTTCACTTTGGAGACTATTGGATTTCTAACAAAATTAATTGGATTTCCTTCCTTATGAATGCTGCTTCTACATGCCTATCTCCGCATAAAGACTTGCCAATAATAACTCCCAGAAAAACAAAACAAAATAGGGAACTTGGGAGGCATGGCAACCCACTTTTGCTTATTTAGCCTCCATCACACTTTATCTAGGACACAGAAAAAGCCTATTTGAAAAGAAAACTTTTCTCTCGTGCCAAAAAAACTCCCATTGAGTGATCCAATCGATGGAAGTAAGTGTTGCATGCCATTTCTGTTGCAGGGATGCAGATGCCACAGGCTTGAGTGGTATCATATGGATTTTTAGACTTGAAACTTCACAATGCATAATGTGGGGTCAGTTCAATGATTAATTGACAGTATTGGGAGTCAGTTTAACTGCTAAAAACAAATAGACTTAGGGGGGGCTGGTACACAAATCCTATAGGTCTGTCTCTCTTTTTCCTCTGTCTTTGGATTCTTCTGACTGTTATTATGGAGAGTAAATGTACTGTGTGTATTGGACAAGAATGTCATCATTATTTTGCTGGGTAGGAATTGTATCTTTTTAAAGCCACAGAAGAGATAATCTATTCTTTTAAGAGATATTTTTGTTAATGTGAAGGGCTCCAAGAAAAAAACAAACCTGTTGTATATTTCATTTGATTCAAGTTCCTTCATGTCTCCATAGTTGATAATTAAACCGACTGACCTGCTTCTGCATTGAAGCCTACGGGAAATTAACCAGATAATACTCATTAGGCAGGAGGGCATTTGGGAATAGTTTATTATAAAAAAAGAACCCCTAACCAAATAAACAAAACCCATGAAACTATCAGTGTGTGTGCCAGGCATCAATCTGACCCTTCTGCGTGAATGCTATATATACCCTTTCCCCACTGTATGTCTTTCAGAGTGTAAGCACTTCAGGTAGGGTGACCAGACAGCAAATGTGAAAAATTGGGACAGGAGGTAGGGCAGTAATAGGAGCCTATATAAGAAAAAGACCCAAAAATCAGGACTGTCCTATGAAATCAGGACATCTGGTCACCCTAACTTCAGGGGAGAGACTGGGTATTCTTATATGTTTGGGAAGTGTCTACAGAATTAATAAAAAGAAAAGGAGTACTTGTGGCACCTTAGAGACTAACCAATTTATTTGAGCATGAGCTTTCGTGAGCTACAGCTCACTTCATCAGATGTTTACCGTGGAAACTGCAGCAGACTTTATATACACACAGAGAATATGAAACAATACCTCCTCCCACCCCACTGTCCTGCTGGTAATAGCTTATCTAAAGTGATCAACAGGTGGGCCATTTCCAGCACAAACCCAGGTTTTCTCACCCTCCACCCCCCCACACAAATTCACTCTCCTGCTGGTGCTAGCCCATCCAAAGTGACAACTCTTTACATAGTCAAGTCGGGCTATTTCCTGCATAGATCCAGGTTTTCTCACATCCCCCCCACCCCCATACACACACAAACTCACTCTCCTGCTGGTAATAGCTCATCTAAACTGACCACTCTCCAAGTTTAAATCCAAGTTAAACCAGAACATCTGGGGGGGGGGGGGTAGGAAAAAACAAGAGGAAACAGGCTACCTTGCATAATGACTTAGCCACTCCCAGTCTCTATTTAAGCCTAAATTAATAGTATCCAATTTGCAAATGAATTCCAATTCAGCAGTTTCTCGCTGGAGTCTGGATTTGAAGTTTTTTTGTTTTAAGATAGCGACCTTCATGTCTGTGATTGCATGACCAGAGAGATTGAAGTGTTCTCCGACTGGTTTATGAATGTTATAATTCTTGACATCTGATTTGTGTCCATTTATTCTTTTACGTAGAGACTGTCCAGTTTGACCAATGTACATGGCAGAGGGGCATTGCTGGCACATGATGGCATATATCACATTGGTGGATGTGCAGGTGAACGAGCCTCTGATAGTGTGGCTGATGTTATTAGGCCCTGTGATGGTGTCCCCTGAATAGATATGTGGGCACAATTGGCAACGGGCTTTGTTGCAAGGATAAGTTCCTGGGTTAGTGGTTCTGTTGTGTGGTATGTGGTTGTTGGTGAGTATTTGCTTCAGGTTGCGGGGCTGTCTGTAGGCAAGGACTGGCCTGTCTCCCAAGACTTGTGAGAGTGTTGGGTCATCCTTTAGGATAGGTTGTAGATCCTTAATAATGCGTTGGAGGGGTTTTAGTTGGGGGCTGGAGGTGACCGCTAGTGGCGTTCTGTTATTTTCTTTGTTAGGCCTGTCCTGTAGTAGGTAACTTCTGGGAACTCTTCTGGCTCTATCAATCTGTTTCTTTACTTCTGCAGGTGGGTATTGTAGTTGTAAGAAAGCTTGACAGAGATCTTGCCAATCGTTGCCAATTGTGCCCACATATCTATTCAAGGGACACCATCACAGGGCCTAATAACATCAGCCACACTATCAGAGGCTCGTTCACCTGCACATCCACCAATGTGATATATGCCATCATGTGCCAGCAATGCCCCTCTGCCATGTACATTGGTCAAACTGGACAGTCTCTACGTAAAAGAATAAATGGACACAAATCAGATGTCAAGAATTATAACATTCATAAACCAGTCGGAGAACACTTCAATCTCTCTGGTCACGCAATCACAGACATGAAGGTCGCTATCTTAAAACAAAAAAACTTCAAATCCAGACTCCAGCGAGAAACTGCTGAATTGGAATTCATTTGCAAATTGGATACTATTAATTTAGGCTTAAATAGAGACTGGGAGTGGCTAAGTCATTATGCAAGGTAGCCTGTTTCCTCTTGTTTTTTCCTACTCCCCCCCCCCCAGATGTTCTGGTTTAACTTGGATTTAAACTTGGAGAGTGGTCAGTTTAGATGAGCTATTACCAGCAGGAGAGTGAGTTTGTGTGTGTATGGGGGTGGGGGGGATGTGAGAAAACCTGGATCTATGCAGGAAATAGCCCGACTTGACTATGTAAAGAGTTGTCACTTTGGATGGGCTAGCACCAGCAGGAGAGTGAATTTGTGTGGGGGGGTGGAGGGTGAGAAAACCTGGGTTTGTGCTGGAAATGGCCCACCTGTTGATCACTTTAGATAAGCTATTACCAGCAGGACAGTGGGGTGGGAGGAGGTATTGTTTCATATTCTCTGTGTGTATATAAAGTCTGCTGCAGTTTCCACGGTAAACATCTGATGAAGTGAGCTGTAGCTCACGAAAGCTCATGCTCAAATAAATTGGTTAGTCTCTAAGGTGCCACAAGTACTCCTTTTCTTTTTGCGAATACAGACTAACACGGCTGTTCCTCTGAAACCTACAGAATTAATAAATACCAATACTGAATAACACATGTAATTATTATTAGATTTATATTTGATCCTTGAATGTAAATGTAGAAATACTTTGCCCCCTAGATTTCTGTAAAACCCCTAAAAAGTGAACTTAATTCACTTTTTGGTCCTAGCCACTTCCATAGGCAAATTTAATAGGCATCTGCCATGCAAACACACTCACAAAGGTGTGGCCAAGCTGTTTACCCACAGCATTTGATCCACAAGCAAATGCTCTGTGTTCCCCAGTAGTGGAACCTGTGAACCACTGATGAAGGTGTTCAGAATGTGGAACTGCAAACATGCTCTCCACATGTGGCTTCCCTCCACTTATTCAGCCACAACGGCCCCACTATCCAGGCTAGAACAGTGGAAGGCAACAGCCATCTTGCTCAGTCACCTCACTCATACAACTTTCAAAGCAGTGGATAACAGGAATCTGTGGCACAGGTGCCCTTGACAGTACATGTGTGAGGTTGTAGGTCCGATGAACTTCTGTTGCATCTGCTGAGAATGATGCAGGTCTGCTATCCATCTAGTGCCTTTCTCTTACTTTTCACTACCATCTCCAGCATCCAGTCCAATTCCTGTTAGGCAGTCTACTCGCTCCCTCTTCCCCTCCCATTATCAGGCTTCATTCTCAATCTCTTCCGAGGTTCATCTGCATGCTGCTGGCTTACCTTACCCCTCATCCAGTCACACCCTCTACCCCATCCTTCAGCACATTCCCATTACTCAGACAAGCAGCAGATAAGACACTCCAGCCTCTCCTTAAGTTTTCTCTGCATCTGCCTCTGCCTCAGCGCTTGGTCATACCCTGTCCCTTATCCTGAGCTCAACAATGTGCTGATAATTTGCCCCTGATTCATGAGTACAAGTGTAGGACCAGATATTGCAACCCTTGATCAAGTGAATAATCCTTTCTCCGAGAAGAAGCCTCTTTGTGGACAGTGGGGTGGCTCATGTGAGTAAGAAGTTACTGAATGAACCTCGCCATTTTAGAGACCAGATCAGGGTCTGTCTATTTGGAAATTTGGCACTTAATATACTAGAACAGTGGTTCTCAAATGTTTGTACTGGTGACCCCTTTCCCAAAGCAAGCCTCTGAGTGCACCCCCACACACACACACACTTATAAATTAAAACTACCTTTTAATATATTTAACACCATTAAAAATGCTGGAGGCAAAGTGGAATTTGGGGTGGAGGCTGACAGCTCGTGACCCCCCATCTAATAACCTCACAACCCCCTGAAGGGTCCCGACTCCCAGTTTGAGAACCCCTGTACTAGAATATCAGGACAGATTCTCTCCTATACCACAGCTCCTCTCAGAGCAGGAAAGGGATGGGGATGTCAAGGAGCTGGATTGGTTTCCTGATTCTCTGAGCCAGCCCCAGCCCAAATGATGCTTAGAGTTATTTCTGGCACCTCTAAGCTTCACCACTGAGATGGTGGAGATGGACAACTACCTCAATAGAAGATTGATGTGGTGGAGCTTGTCTCTGTTGCACCCGCTATGTTGAGATGGGGATGAGGCAGAAGTGCAGCAGGGAGTATCGCTATGCCAGTGGGATTCTTTGCTGGCAGAATGTGGCCTCTTTAATGTCACCGAGTGAAGAGAAGGGGTCAGATCTCAGAAGAGAATCCGGGCCATTATTATCATTAAAGTGATGCATGTTTGCAGTATGGCTGCATATATATCTGAAGTCTATTTATACTGAACATATGCTGGGCTGCTATAGAATAAGGAATTTCTCCTTCTAAGTGATGGACAAAAAGACTTCTCTTTAAAAAAAAACAGGGATTTTCACTCTCCAGGAGCCATCAAAGGTGGGCTTTTATTTTGCATTAAAAATTACAGCTTTAAACATTCATCGTCCAGCTTTACTTTTATTTATTACAAACTCACTTAAAAACTGTCAAAAGCAAGGACATTCTGTAAATGTGGTGACATCATGTTAGGAATAAGAAGTGATGACATGAGTGGTGAAAAATAATATTATTCAAAATAACATTATATTCCAACACTATGCGGCTCTTGGCGTGTTTGGTGTGTATGTTTAATGGAAACAGCCAAAACCCACTGTCAGTGAGTGACTTAAAAGACATATTTCACAAGAAAAACTGTATGTAGCTGTAAAATAATGTGCAAAAAGTACCAAAGGATTTTTTTTAACCATTAGCTGCCATATATAATGTGGCCCCTTTAAATCTAGAAGATGTCCAGCTCCTTCCATACCACTGCTGATGGCCATCTTGAAGGACAAACCTCTGAATGAGGAACTATGTCTGGCGGCCAAATCTTAAAACATAAGCATTCAGTTCCACTTTTGGCAATGAGATTGGTGTTTAATCACCTAATAGGGGAATATAGGGGGTAAGGCTGTTTAGAGCACCTACTGTGACACTGGCTGCCTTAATATATATGCCTATGCTCAAAATGTGGGACAGTAGCCAATTCTGAAGCTTCGGAGGCTTTGTGCTTTGGTGGGAGTGCCTGTTTAACACATGGGGTAGCGATTTGGGCTCCTAAGTGCCTGAGTCACTTTTGAAAGCAGGATTTAGGCTCTTAAATCGTGTAGCAGTTTGTGAAAAGTTCACCTATCATTTTTGCTCTGACTAGAGGGGAGGCCATGTTAGCCATAGAATCATAGACTATCAGGGTTGGAAGGGACCTCAGGAGGTCATCTAGTCCAACCCCTGCTCAAAGCAGGACCGATCCCCAATTTTTGCCCCCGATCCCTAAATGGCCCCCTCATGGATTGGACTCACAACCCTGGGTTTAGCAGGCCAATGCTCAAACCACTGAGCTATCCCTACTCCTATCTTGAGAGCAGAATGAAGGATTCCCCATGCCATTTCTGAAGTTTTAAGAGCTTTATTGTCATTAGAAAAAAAAAAACTATTTCAGGGTTGTCAGTTCACAATAGGCTTTTCCCAATGAGGCAGAACCTTGGAAAGCCTCTAAAATAGCCATGAGGGACATCTTCCTTCAGCAGAAGGCATCCAAAGTGAGCATCACATTTACAAATCTTCCTCTTGTGGTTAACATGACTGGATAGATCCTCAGCTGGTGTAAATCAACATTGCTCCACTGAGTTCAATGGAGTAACACTGAGATATGCTGTGTGAGGAATTGGCCCGATGTGTCCGGTTCATGTGTAGGGTTGTACATATTCCTCCTTCTTTGTGTGTTTGTGTGTGTATACACATGCTTTTTTGCTCTGCTGAACTAGGGTCATATGGACTATTTCCTTATAATTATTATTCTTTAAAAGCATGTTTTCATAAATAAGGCATCTAGACTATTAAACATCTTTCCCCCCACCACTATAACCCCTCCAAATAGCACACATGTAGCAGGAATCCGAATGGTTATTATTGGCCTTCATATCAAGGGACTGTATATGACACTCCTTGTCAAGGTCCAATGTACAAAGAAATCAGGGCCAACTTGAGGATGAGTCTAATTGAGCATGAAAAGATTTTTCCTTCACATTATATCAGATTAGGTAGAAAAAATGACCAACTACAGTGTACATCATTCAGGGCTCTTAAAGTCATATACTTTAAGGCCAGAAGGTATCACCAATTCTTTCATGTAATACTGAAAACACGTGGCAGCTTTCCATCTTTCATTAACTTTTTATTATTAATACTTTTTGCTTGTATTGAACCTTTAATTGAAGGCTTTTGAAAAGTTTCACAGACTTTAATTAATTATGCCTCCCTAGTATATAGGTACATAACTTTACATCCATTTTATGGATGAGTAAATTGAACCACAGAGAGTTTTAGAGGTCACACAACAAGTCAGTGGCGGGGCTAGGAATGGAACCAAAGAGTCTTGATTCCCAGTCCCCTATTCTAACCAACACTGCCTGAAATCTTTGTCCCTGGTTAATCAAAATCACAATCTCTGTCCTTGTTTGATCTTTCATAGAGGAATCATTAGTTGTAATAAAATAGACTCCATGTGAAAAGATGAGAGTGTCCCCGGGTTCCATATACAAGCATGTTTGCTGATGTGCCCCTTGGGACCATTTATTTGATCTCAATATTTAAAAAACATTTTTAAAAACATATAGTAACTGCTAGCTATGACAATTATAAACATCAACATTATGCTGAACAACATATTATGCTGGACCAGGTCTTGACTAAACTGAGTTGATGGCGATAAATAGTGGCATGACATATGTTTTAAATCATCATCACCCAGAAAGAAGAACTCACAACAAATAAAAACATGGGACCTGATGGTAATTTTGTCTGAGCAAAGGTCTAGATTGCAGGATTTGTCTCTTTTAGTACATGCATTCATTTTTACTTCGTTAGGAATCAGGAAAGTGAAAAGGTGACTGGTGACTGGAGAGGAAGAAAGAACAAAGTATGTGAAGGGCAAAGACATAAACATCTGTGCTGCTATATTTGTGTTACTAGGCAAGGACCTTCTATTGATTTCTCTGGGCATGCTTGTAGCCCCTTCCTTCAGTGACTAATGATACTCCCTTTTGGTTATGATTACACTGCATTTCATTGGCCTGTGGGTCGAATACTTGATATATTCTCTGCTTAGTTACCACTTTAAGTCATTGTCCTACCCAACTGGGTTATCCTAAAAACTGATGCTGATGAGGGAAAGGAATAATTCACGTCACTTCATCCCAGGATAGAGAAAAACAGTCAAGAGAAACTCTCCAAGGTTACTCTGTCAAAAACAGGATCAAGCTTTCCTTAATTTTGTCCAAAGTTTCTATTCTCCTATCAGAGCCATCAGTTTGTCCCCAAGTGAAGCTAGTGGAATTTTAGTATTTTTTCTCTTAATACTATCTTACATTTCAGTCACACGGATCTCAAAGTGCTATACAGATAATATATACACACAAGTCTCTTCACCCACCTCTTGCTTAGAACACAGACTCAATTGAACTTTGACCGACAACACTACACAACAGTTTAAGACAGAAAGGGACTGATGCGCCTATCATTTACACAGCAGAAAATTGGGAGTAACTCCACTTCAGTCCATGGAGTTAGCAACACCAATGCAAAACTGGTGTAGCTGAAAGAAAAGTTAGGCCATAAGTGGAATACTTTATTCTACTGAAAATACAGAAGGAATTTGGAGAGGCAACTTATGCCTCTGCCTTATTCAACTGCAGACAAAATAAGGACCAACTCATGGGAACTAGCAGTCTTAGGAGCAGAGAAGAAGTGTGTTAGAATCAGTCTATAATAGCTGCTGGTGCCAGCCAGTTTATAACATGCACTGAGTCAGTATGGCAGGAGATTTTCAACCGCTCAATGGGAAATTAAGCACACAACACCCATTGACTTACAATAGGATGTTGGCCCCTCAAAACCCTTTCTGCCTTTAGAAATATCACAATATATTGTGTAAGCAACCTAACTTTTGAGTATTTGTCTGAACTGAAATAAACATTGTGAGCATCATCCCAGGTATGACACTTAAGGCTAAGGATTTCCAGCAGTGAAAAATGCACTATTTATAGGACAATATAACTAAAGCTTGGAAGTATTCTGTTGTTAAAATGGCCATACCCCTCTCCTATCATCCATTTGCAACATTGCAGCTACCATTTTGTGTGATCAACACTTTGACGAGGTTGGGGATTCTCTCATCCAATGTGAAGAGTTTAAGATGGTGGCTATGATGTTCTAAACATTTCCTACATGTCATAATGTAGATTTGTGGTTAGTTCTTGAACCGCTGACGAGGTCAATGGGAGTTGCAGATCCAGAGAATGAATTCACAACTCTGGTTTTTGACACTTCACATCTACCAGGAGACTACTCTTACCCTTTAGGCATTTGCCGTCCAGAGGTGTTAGGGACCATACAAATCCATATCTAAATGTCTTGAACAGAGATGTCAAGTGGCTACTGGACTCCTTTTTATTGTTTACTTCTATTACAGGATAACGAGTGCTGGGGTCATTTTTATGTAATCACATGCTACACACACCTCACCTTCATTTGGTTCTAATTCTGTCCACAGAGTAGATGTTTATCTCGTAGCCGTGGTCTGGAGCTTCTTGCTCAGACATTACTTTTCATGGCATACTATTTATGTTGCACTGCTGCCAGCTGGTGGTGTATGAAGCTGATACTCTCAGTGCTAACTTGTTTAATCACTGCTCTAGATGCCAGTGAAAATGACACATCTCCTCTCTTCCCCTCTCCACCTCCCCATAACTAGCTCAGGCAATGACGTAGTTTGGTGGGAGGAAGGAAAAAAGGAACTATGTACCTCTTGGACCCACTCCTTAGCTGCATGCATCTAAATTTGGTTGGGTGCCACAAAGTCTGGTCAAAGGGCAGACGGAATACCAGAGCAAGGGACAGAAAGAGAGCAGGGGAACTTTCCATTCACTATTCTGGACACTGAATCAGAGATTATGGAGCCTAGTAACGAACAGCACCTGCTCATGTCAAACTCTGGGTGCATCCCAGGCATTCCTGGAATGTGCAGAGTTATTTCAGTTGGGAGGAGCCATGACTGGGGATCTATTGTGATCATGAAGTCTGTCCTCTCCCCTGCCAGTAAGGGTAGTGGCAGACTATCAAGAAGTTTGTGGAACTGCATATGAGAAATGGGAATGTGGCAGGTGCTAAAAGTGTCATGGGAGAAAAAATGAAATTGCTTTTGAGAAAGAAAAGAGAGGAAATGTTTTTGTTTCTTTCATGTGTGTAAGAGAAAGATGGGTCCTAGTTATTTAAATGTCATTTTCCCTCACTTTGCAATTATAGGCAAAGTGACTCAGGATAGCAAGGACTCTGGGGCATCAGTCCAAGTGGGTTTCTAGGTTTCTTGCAAATCTCTTTACTTTGAACCACAGGTTTTCTGCTGTATACTCCTAGTCTCACCCATTTTCCTCCCTGCAGCCACTAGCAGGTGTTAGATAGATGCTTTAAAAGTGATATTCCAGTCTATAAAAACATCATGCTGGTTGACAGAGGAATATATTCAGTGACAGGAAACCACAGGGCTAAGCACCAGTTTGAAAATTAATATGTGAAAGTCAAATTCTATGATCCCTAATGGAGCAACACTCCTATTAAAGGCAACAGGTATTTTGCTCCACTAAAGATCTCAGAATTTGGCCCTTTATGTCATCACTATAATATCAAACATACTCCTCAATTATCTGGTATGATTTTTCTAGGTGAAACGTGTAATAGCAATGAAAAATTTAACCAACTTCCCCACAATTCCACTGACCTTTAAACCTCATGAGTTATGTTCCGCACTTTGCTTAACAATGAGGATGGCGGAGACCTAGACACAGGAAGTCGATCAAAGGATGACTATGAGCCGCCAGTGTGATGTGGCTGTGAAAAAAGCTAATGCAGTTCTAGGGTGCATCAGGCAAGGTATTTCCTGTGGAGATAGGGAAGTGTTAGTACCATTATACAAGGGACTGGTGAGACATCATCTGGAATACTGTGTGAAATTCTGGTCTCTCATGTTTAAGAAAGATTAATTCAAACTGGAAGAGGTCCAGAGGAGGGCTTCTAGGATGAGCTGAGGAATGGAGAACCTACCATATGAAAGGAGATTTAAGGAGCTTGGAGTGTTTAGCTTAACAAAATGAAGGTTGTGGGGAGATATGATTGGTCACTATAAATACATCGGAGGGATAAACTACAGGGAGAGAGAAGAGTTGTTTAAGTTAGGAGACAATGTTGGCACAAGAAAACACGATGTAAACTGGCCATCAATAAGTTTAGGCTAGAAATTAGACAAAGGTTTCTAATCATCAGAGGAGTGAAGTTCTGCAACAGCCTTCCAAGGGAAGTGATGGGGCAAAAAGCCTAATTTATTTCAAGACTGAGCTTGATACATTTATGGAAAGGATGATATGATAAGGCTGCCTACAGTGGCATATGGCCCATCATCAACTTCTAGTAGAAAATATCTCCAACTGCCAGATATGGGACCCTATATGGGGATGGCTCTGCTTACTACAGCAAAGTATTTCCTAAGTGTCTGGCTGGTGGGTCTCATCCACATGCTCAGGGTCTAATTGATCACCAGATTTGGAGTCAAGAAGGAATTTTCCCCCAGGTCAGATTGGGGGGTTTTCAACTTCCTCTGCAGCATGGGGCACATGTCATTTGTTGGTTTGAACTAGAGTAAATGGCAGGTTCTCTGTAACTTGAAGTCTTTAAACCATGATTTGAGGACTTCAGTACCTCAGGCAGAGGTTATGAGTCTATTACAGGAGTGGATGGGTGAGGTTCTGTGGCCTGCAATATGCAGGAGGTTAGACTATATGATCATGATGGTCCCTTCTGGCCTTAAAAGTCTCTGAGAGGTTGACTTTGGTTTGAACTGGCTCAAAACCATCCACTTTTTATGTGAACAGGCTTAAATGAGTAGATATGGCCTTCAGTCATATGGTGCCCATAACAAATGCATGGGCAGAGGACTTGAGACAATAGCAGCAATGCTTTTGTGATTAAAATCCCTAATTATTCAGCCAGATCAGAATGATGTCTGCTGCGATCTTGAACATCCTGGTGCTCATTTCAGATTGGAATCAGGCAACTATTTCAACTACACCTAGTTTTCGTCTTCCATAATGGCCTGATCCCGAGAGATGATGCACCTGCATCTCTAACTGCGGTAAATTGGTGTTGCTTCATTGAAGTCAGTGGAGCTATAGCGATTTATACTAATTGACTGAGGATCTGGCCCACTGATTTCAGCAGGAGTAGCAGCAACTCTCAAGATCAGGCTGTAACTGATCTGAGAAATGTTGTGTACTGTTGCTGTCTGTTGTATCTGCTTATAAAACTGGCTGCCTTTTATAGGTGAGTGGGTGACATGAGTCCTGTTATGATGCAGTAGTTTATAAAGTTTTCAAAGAGCTTTCCAGTCTTTCAGGATGACAGGTGCTATATAAATGCAAGCTGCCATCATTATTTTATTGTTTCAGCTTGACAGAAAGATGGCGGGTTTCATTTTGACTTGCACATTTCCATTGGCTCTATGCTTCGGCTTTGCTCCATAACTTGCCAGCATATACAGGTTTCTTTTCTGTTCTCTCAGTGACGTGTGGTCAGAGATGTAGAGAAGTTGAAAATGTTGCCTTATCAAACCAAACATTAAAATAATACAAGTTACGATGATTTTTTAATGATCATTACTTGTGTTCTTGGCATAGTGGAGATCAGACCAATGATCCATGTAGTCCAATATCCAGTGGCTGGTACTTGCTGTTTCAAAGGAAGAAGCAAGAAACCCCATTGTGGATATTTATGAAATCATTTGTCCATAAGGGAAATTTCTTTCACAAACTTATCAATTAATGGTTAGCTTATGCCCTAAAGCATGGTGGTTTGTATCCCTTTTAAATTTGTGTCTATGAGAACAAAGGTATTGTGAATGTTCTCATCACCCAAATATCTAATCTTTTGTTGACTCCCGGTCAGTGAGCTCCACAGGACATTCCATGAGCTGGGTTAACATAGGAAAAAATATTTCATCTCAGAAGTTCTTCTTACCCAGGCTAACTGTTGTGCTATGTGAGCTAAGTGACCATTCCTCACTAGGGTTTGTGAAGGTTACATCCCTAGGGCCAATTGCAGCCCTGCTTCAATTGCGTACCCCTCCATTTTCTTCAGAGGAGTTAGCCAGCATGTTTCACAGCACTGATATAATTGTGGATAAGTCAGTCATGCCTCCCTCTAGTGGCTGGTCCACTTAGGGTATGTCTACACTACGAAATTAGGTTGAATTTATGGAAGTCGTTTTTTTAGAAATCGTTTTTATATATTCGAGTGTGTGTGTCCCCACAGAAAATGCTCTAAGTGCATTAAGTGCATTAACTCGGCGGAGTGCTTCCACAGTACCGAGGCAAGCGTCGACTTCCGGAGTGTTGCACTGTGGGTAGCTATCCCACAGTTCCCGCAGTCTCCGGAAATGAGATTCAAAAGTTCGCGGTTCTTTTCCTGTCTACCTGGCCAGTGCATCTGAGTTGAGAGTGCTGTCCAGAGCGGTCACAATGGAGCACTCTGGGATAGCTCCCGGAGGCCAATACCATCGAATTGTGTCCACAGTACCCCAAATTCAACCTGGCAAGGCCGATTTAAGCGCTAATCCACTTGTCAGGGGTGGAGTAAGGAAATCGATTTTAAGAGCCCTTTACGTGGAAAAAAAGGGCTTCATCGTGTGGACGGGTGCAGGTTTACATTGTTTTAATGCTGCTAAATTCGACCTAAAGTCCTAGTGTAGACCAGGGCATAGAAAATAAAAGCCTTCTATTGGTCTTATCTAAAGAATTTATTCCTTTAGCTCAACTGGCAGGGGCTGGTACTGCAGTTCTTGGATTCAATCTCCATAGATGACTCATGGATAGAGGGGCTATTATAGCTGTATTTGTCCCATACTCTTAATATTATACTTTCAAACCTAAAACACTCATGGTATTAGACAAATGTCCTGGATAGGCGGATAGATTGTATTTGAACAATGATAAGGCAGGATGAGTTAAGAAACATTTCTAGTGACCAAACCGCAGCACTCATGGCTCTCATACATCCCAAAGTCAATATTAACCCTGCAGACAGAAGAAGACTCACACATATGATTTTTTTCTGTTGATTTCCTGAATGGAGTGAATCATATAAAAATCAATTTCCAGTTCAAATCCATATAGTTAGCCTAGAATTTCTATGACCATTTTCTTTCCCACCCTCGCCCCCATTCCTCTTACTACCAACCAGAACACTATGAGCAAGAATCTTATTAAACCAGCAACTGAAGGGTGTTCAACTTTTTGTTATATAAATAAAAAGAAGAGAATATTGTAAAGCAAAAACAGGATATTACAAATGTGATGAAAGTAAGAGGAAAGAAGCCACACAGAACACGAGACACAGAGGAAGGTGCAGACTCAGTATTCTGGAACCCTTCCCAGTTATATTTTGCATGTGTGTGCACTTTGTAACTGTGCATTGTGAATCCTAAATACAGTCCCCCCAGCCATGCCCTCTCAGTATTTTTAGCCATGAACTTGGACTGCTATAATCTAGTGGTTAGCACAGTGAACTTGGAGTCTGGAGACCTCTGTTCTGTTCTTGGCTCTGCCATTAAACTGCTGTGTAACCTTGGGCAAGGCATTTCCCCTCTCTGTGCCTCTGTTTCTCCTCCACCCTTTGTCCACAATTTAGATTTTAAGCTTCCCAGGTCAGGATCTGGCTCTTATGATGTGTTTCTACACTGTCTGGCACAGTGGAGCTTCAGGCTTGGTTGAGGCCTCTGGGCTGTACAGTAATACAAAGAATAAGAACAAATTACAGTCTGGGATTGACCAAAAAGCAGATTATAGGACTTGGATTATGGCTATTCTGCTTGAGCTAGCTGAGCAGGCGTTGCGATTGACAGTCACTGTAAGGTATGATCCTTTAAGGGAGCAAATGCTGAGGAGCTCATCTCTTAGCCCCATTGCTGGCTGCATTGAATCCAGAGTGTCTCTGGAAGAGGAAAGGCCCCCAGTCTCAGAGGGTTGCAAATATACTATTGCCGTTTGGTATTGGGGTCTGTTGCGAAAGGCCTCAAGAATTGATGGTACATGAAATCCTGAGCAGGTATGTGGACCTGCTGCATAAACGGAGATGAAATAGTTGAAACCCAAGAATAAACTCTGGCTGTGTTGACCTTTGTTAGGGATCCACTGTCCAGTTTCCCTAAATCATGGAGGAAACAACTGAATTATGACTCGTTTGGTAAAGAGAAAAACAAAGAGGAAGGCATTAACCTAAACGGGCACCTCACCTATATCCTTGCTACTGATACCTTTCAACAAGTGGGGAACAAAAGAATGGGGTAGGTTCAACATAAAGAGAAGTCATAGAACAGGACTTCCACATCCCAAACGTACCTAGAAGTTATGGTATTATAGACTCTTCTAAACTCTAAAATACAGTTGGTGACCCTGCACTACTATTATGCCGCTGAGGCACAACTGAGACCCACCCCAGGGGAAACACTGGGAGGTTTTTTGGAGCTTCCCAGCTACCAGGGAGAGCATGTCTATTGCTAAGCTCCTTGGTGGAATGCCACTTGCTTTGCATACATGCTGGACACACACTGGGGTGTGGGCAAGTGAGGCCATGACTTTGACCCTTTACGCCATTTGGAGTGGCCACGCGAGGGCTGCTGGGGAAGGTTCCTGGGGTCCTCCACCTCCATTGTGCAACTCTGTCAAGCCAGAAAGACTCTGACCCTGACTTTGACTTTATTTGACAAGCTCCAGATCAGCTGAATGCCAAGTGGAGAAGGAGAATAATCAAATGCTGACAGAAGACTGGAGATTAAGAGGAAAAGAGAGAAGACAGAGAAGAGGAAACAACAGGAAAAACGCTAATAAAACATGCAATTGGTGGTATCGGTATCAAGCTACTCAGGGAAAGGAGCCTTTGCATTTTTAGGAAGAGACGTGCACCACACCAAGTATGCCTGGCTTCTGACTCTGCCCCGTCTTCTGCCTGTGACATGGCTTGGGGGAATCTGGGAAATCCATGCTCTATTGCTAACGCAGTTTAGGGGGTGGGGGGTTTCTGCATTCCTCTTCCCTAGCTCTGCACTCGCCATTAGAGATTCCGACAGTTACTAGATAAAGTTAAAGACTCATGTAGTGATCTTCACACTAATTGGACTGTAATGTATAGCCTCGGTCAAGCAAATCTCTCCCAGCACTCCTCTCCACAGACGGCAATCAAGCCATTTACAGAAGATGCATCGGCTGCTGGGACCCTAGAGTAACCTTAAGCTGCACTGGCCTTTTAGCAGAAAACACAATTAATTTTGATACTGAAGGGCAATTAGGACTGGGGTTAAAATAAAAAATCTTCTGAACAGGGAATGTCAAAGACTGTAAAAGGAAACTATTTCCCTTGTACTGCATACAGTGTGGTGGAGGTCTGTAAGCACAGCAACTGTCAGATCATGTTAATCCAGATCACGTTGTAAACCCTTTTTTCATTTGAACAGATGCAAATTCAGATTACCAACTCCGGTGCTGCAAACCCTTCCAAGACTGATTGTCATTTTCTTTAACTCTTTCACTGTTGCCAGAATAGGCAGCAATTTTTTTAAAATGAACATACATGCACTTGGCCTTTTTTCTAAATTCTGCCCAGCGAGCAGTTCATTTTGTTTCATTTCCAAAAGATTTTGTGGTAAATTCCTTCACAGAAGCACAGATAGTCTTTTCTCTGTAACGCACAGCTACACACAAGAACTGACAAAAAAATTGACCTCCCATTTGACCACAAAGTCCATACAATTCTCCATAGATAAAATTTTCACAAAGCACATGTGTCAATGCTCTTTTCCCACCTAAAATCAATCAATATATCAGTTAATGCCAGTCAGTGCCATCAGACAAGCTTTCAAGCCCAAGTAAAGCTTGTGAGAAGGCATGGGAGGCAAAAAATATCCATGGGGAAAGCTTTCAATTTCAAGCTTCCTTAAAAACAACAGCACGTAAAAGGAAACAATTGTACAAAGATTAAATACGGTGGCAGTGACCCTTTTTAATGCTTGGGAATAAGGGGTGAAATCCTGGTTCAATTTAAGTCAATGTCAAAATTCCCATTGACTTAAGTCGGGCCAGGATTTCATCTAGTATTTGTGACTGGATGAAATGCACACAGGGAACAATCAATTATTAGGGCCTAAATTGTGGGTAGAACTATACATAGCCATATGTCAGAAAACCCAGGCTAGTACCGGCACAGCCAAGCAGGCAGTGTCCCTCTCTGTTCCAGCTCCTTCAAAATCATTATAGAGAAGTGACTCTTTAGGCCCTGTCCGAAAAGAATATAGAGCAATGATGGGCAACCTGTAGCCCACGGGCGGCCCATCAGGGTAATCTGCTGGCCGGCCACCAGACAGTTGTGTACATTTGCACGGCTGCCCGCAGTGGCCGCAGTTCACCGTTTTCAGCCAATGGGTGCTGCGGGAAGCAGTGCGGGCCGCAAGGACTTGCTGGCTGCCGCTTTCTGCAGCTCCCATTGGCCGGAGCTGTGGGCGGCCGTGCAAATGTAAACAAACTGTCTGGCAGCCCGCCAGTGGATTACTCTGACGGGCCACCTGCAGCCTGCGAGCCACAGGTTGCCCACCACTGACATAGAGGGACTATTTAGGCCCTCTATAAAAGGACCACAGGGTGTGGCCAGTGGGTTAGGATATGTAGCTATGCCTCCAGGCTCTGAAATTACCTGTAACCTTAACCACCACATAGGTCTTTCCAGCTTTCAGCAGGAAGAGGTTATGTCTGGAGATATAGTGGGTCATCTTAGGGTTCATGACTAGAGCTGTGCAAATAACTTATTTTTTCGGTTCAGTGGCCAAGCCAAAAAATTGAAACAACAACAACAACAAAACATTTTGTTTGACCTGAAACAAAACATTTCATTCTGACTCTGAGAGGATTTTTTACCTTTCAAAAATAATAAAATTGAAATAAAATTTGTAACAAAAAGTTGTTTCGATTCGAAAAGTCAAACCATTTTCTTTTGGAAATGTTGACACTAAATGTTTCGACTTCTGCAGATTTTTTTTTTTTAACCAAAACAATTTGGTGAATTCAACATAAATTCACAAACTGTTTTGGCCAACCCAAATTTGCAGGTTTCAATGAGAAAAAGTTTAGTTCAAAAACTTTCACCCAGCTTTACACAATACCTTAGTGCTGCCTTTGTAGCATGCATCTGTTCTAAGCCCATCATACCAGTCCCCAGGTGCCACCAGAATTTGGCCCCTAAAGTTTTCTTTGCATTCATGCCTAAACCTACCATACTGGGACACTAAGTCCCACACTGGCCATCTGCAGAGGAGGAATGAGCTAAGAAAAATGCAGTCCTACACTAGAGAGGAGCAGTAAAGTAAAGGAAGACTCCACAGCACTTCTTCAGAATGAGTTCGGAGGGAGTTGGGGCCTGGTTGAAAGGCGTCATCCCTCCCACACTGCCTGAGATACCTGTGGTCAGCAGAGATACCTGAGATAGCTTTCCAGTGATAGAAAATGGGTACTGGTAGGGTGATCTCTGCTGGGGCCCTGTGCCTTTGGAACTCATTTCCTGCCTTGGTCTATCACAGCCTGAATATGTTGTTAACCTTCAGGGCCCATCTTTTTATTTGCTCTTCAGTAAGTTGGAAGCTATCTGAGGTTAGATACTTGAATGGTGGTTTTCTTGCTGGAGTTTATTACAGTTTAATTCTATTCATATTGCTGTCAGTGGGTAATTGCTAGTGTCTGTTTATGTATTAATAGTATTTTTAAGAGCTTCTTGGGGTGCCCAGATGCTTTTATGCACTCAGAACAAATTTCAATCTATAAGTAAATAAAATATTCCAGGGGAACAGTCCCATCTGTGCTGCCCATACTGGGGGGAAGAGGGGAGGGAAGAGAAGGGACTGTTACACAGCTGGAAAATCAAGAAGTTATTTCTATTGTTTTTGTTAAAGAAATGAATTTTTCTTTGTCTTCCCAGGTTCTTTTTTTCCATTTGAAAAGCTCTCTTCACTGCAGTGAATTGTTTTCTCTTCTGAGGCTCATCCAGCAGTCCCACAAGTTGTACTTGGGAAACCACTAACTGATGTTAGATTTACACAGTGGGTTGTTTTTATATATGTTTTTCTTAAAAGCTACATCCTAGGGGAATCCCTGGGAGGCATACACAGCATAAGAAGCGCTAGCAGCCAATAGAGCATGTGAGGGCTACCAGGGTTAAATCTATTGTTTTCAGGGATTGATTCAATTTCTGTTTTGTCAACCAGTTTAAGTAAAGACTGTGATAAGTTCCAAGGTCCCTTACACATGAGGTGTAGGGGAAGGAGGAGGAGCCCAGGATAAGCTAGTCTGAGTCCTTTAAACGTGACACTGGTGTTCACTTTCTACAGCACTTTTTGGGTAGTCCACTCAGGGGTGCAACCAAATCTTCCTAAGGAGGGGGCCCAGAGCACTCCCTTCCCTCTTCTGTACCCAGCCCCACGCTCTCCTGATGCTCCCCAATAGTCAGTCCTGAGCTCTCTTACACTGCTTCTGCACCCAGACCTGCGGTCTCCCCACTGCGCCCAGCTCCACAAACACTCACCTCCTGCTGCCTCATACTCAGCCCCTTGCTCTTCTTCCCACATTAACTTGTGTCCAGTTCCAAGTTGTTCCCCCTAGACCCAGGCCTGCTGTCTCCCTGCTCCAACATTCAGCCCTGAGCTCTTACGCAGAGAGGCGGTTAAGCTGAAGAGCAACATCCCCTCCAGGCACCAGTCAGTTCTGGGAGCCCCAGACTCTATCATCCTTCAGTATCATCAGGAAGCACCAAAATCCCAGACCCAATCCTCCCACCCTTTGGAGACTGGCGTTCTCTGTGCCTCCTGCTCCATTTCTCCCTGGGGTCACCAGGTGCCCATGGATGGTGGAAGGACTACAAAGGTGGGGGGAGGGTGAAGTAGGCATATGGGGTCATAGCGCCACTCAAATTTGGCCAGGCTTCCCCTCCATCCTAACAGAAAGGTGGTTGTGCCAAATTTGATTGAGTGGCATTGCAACCTGATGCAAGGGGGTCACAGTGCCACTCAAATGTGGCCTGGTCACTCCTCCGTCAGGCCAAATTTCCATGTCTAGTAAGGGGTCAAGGGGAGGTCTAGCGCCCTATCTTCTCTCTCCCTATTGTGCCCTATAGTCCACTAATAAGTCTCTAGAGGTAGGTGGACTAGATGAATGAATAGCTCTTTTCCATTTTACCTTTCTGTGATGGTAGATTTGGTTCAGATACTGGAAGAACCCATTCAAACCTTTAGCCCAAACTCTGACTCAAACTTAGGGCAGGTTCATTGGCACTTGAATAACTTTTCCTCCCCCTTTATTTTATATTTTCTTGGAGCACCAGTCTTTTGTAGACTGACCACTAAAAGGTGATATATCAAACCCTGCTTATCTGACTTTTGTGAGTAATTGCACTGAAGACCACTTGTGTGAGTAAAGAGAATAGGTTTTGTCTATGACAAAGGTCTCCTTGGATCCATCAGAAAGCAGTAGCACCAGTATGTTAAAATCAGGCTGTAAAACTCCACTATCAGATTGCTGGTGTGCAAATACTTTCCAGTTCTTTCCAATTCCAAAATACATCCCGGGGCATTCTGTTCTTTCCTGTTCTGGGAGGAACCAGGAATCAGGAACTTAGAAATGTCTAGACTGGATCAAAGAGTGGTCCATCTAGGCCAGTACCCTGTCTCAGACAGTGGTCAGTACCAGGTACTACAGAGGAAACAAGAACTCCTCCAGTAGGCAGTTATGGGATAACCTGGCCCCAAGGAATATTTCTGCCTAACCCCCAATAGATAGAAGTTGCCTAATGCCCTGAAGCATGAGGATTCGTTGGCATTCCAAAATGTTATTTTATGGAGTTTTTTAAAATCCTTTCTACTGTCACTTTGGCTGTTCTTGTGGGCCATAAAACATACCCAATTTCATAAGCATGTGAAAACAAAGGAAAACACATTCAAAATGCCCCCAGATTTCTGAAGTTCAAACATAACCAGTTAGTCTCAGATAAAAATATATAAATCTGGTTAAAAAAAAGGGGGGGGGGGGGGATTTTTTTTTCCCGGAAATTTCCAATCAGTTCTTTTAATACACAAGAAGTAGCACTTTTGTAGCCCTTTCCATCCAAGGAACTAAAAGCACCTTAAAACACTATTTAATTAACCTTCACAACCCCCTTGTGAGCAAGGCATTGTTATCTCCATTTCACAGATGGGCAGATTGAAGCACAGGAAGCTTAAGTGACTTCCCCAAGGCAACACTACACAGCGGGTCAATGTCAGAGCCAGGAATTCAACCTGGATCTCCTGAATCCCAGTCCTGTGCTTTAAATGCTATAAACCTCCCTCTTAAGAGGGTGAAGATTCAGGTCATTTTTTAAAATTTTATTTAAACTACTAGTATCCAGAGTGCACTACCAAGGGCAGCAAAAGCCCCTCTATAATGTGAGCATCTGAAGGAGTTTGTAAGAGGAGTGAGAAATAATCTCTTTCATTTTGTCTAAGGGCTGTACACAAATGTCTCTGGTGGGAAATAAGGAGTCTTTAAGAATGATGTGTGACTTCTAGTGATAGAGCTTGGGTTAGCAAGGGTATTTATTTTTCCCTTCATTAAGAAACAACTTATCATTCCAGTAAAGGAGCTGTTAATGAGTTTGTTCACACTAGCTGAGAAATGACTGCAGGATACTCCTCCGAGAACTTACTCCGAATGCATACATAAACCAGCGTCAGAGCACTAGGTATGCCAAACAACCTGTGGGGTGGGAAATGGGGGGAGGTTCTCCCCTCCCTCTTCCCCTCCAGTTCTCCATTAGTTCAACAGATTCTGGAAGGAATGTGCAGATTTAGAGCATGCAGATTATAATGTGCACTTTGGAACCATTCCATGACTTATGTTAAAGGGCTACATGTCAGCATAAAATACTCTACTTAGGCATCTGATGGGAGGTAAGGGAAGGAGAAGTACTTCATTTATACACCACCCGCAGATCCAAGAGCCACCCACTCCCCCAGAACGGCTGCCTGTTTCTGCTACAATGGACAGCTGCTCATGCTGGAATTTGCAAAAGGAGTCAGTGGGAATTAGGCATCCAACTCTCGCTGAATTTCTGGCCGTTGGCTGCCCTCATCATCCATGTAGGGTTGCAGCCCTCCAAGACTACAGAACCCCAATTGAAATGTTCCATCTCCACCCCAGTGGAGGCCACTCAAGTCGTAATGGAACACTGTATGCTGGGTTCTGTATTTTCTGCATGTCACTTCTCTGATGTAAAGATTTGGGGGTGGGGGGCAGATGGGGGCTCTGAAATCTGCCCTTTTGAGTTGACCTTTAAACGTGGCCTCAGGCTCCTGGCCAGGTGCCAGTGCAGGCCTGAACTGAGAAAAGTTTGGGATTCCCCTTAGCTGGAATACATTCTCCTGGCACTATTTCAGACACTTACCCTTTCCACTTTACATTTTTTGGATCGGGGTTACCACACTCTGAGTCTGTATAATGCTACAAGAGAATGCCTGAGCAATGAAGGCAGTCAAACTGCCCTTTGGGTGGCTAAAAGGTGAACCCGGGTCTCTTCCTGACAGCTTCATTTTGTTTCTGATATATATATGCCCTCACTGTTAGCCTATTGTCCTCCTGTTAATTTTGTCAGCTCTTTGGAAAAGCGTTTCCGATTCGATGGCATGAGTAATTGTCGGGTTTTTGTTTGTTTAAAAAAAAACAAAACCAAGCCGCAGCACAAGCTCTTGAAAACTCCACTCTTACCCTGCAAAGACCCCCCCCCCCCGACCTCCAAAATCAACTCAATAACTTCACTCCTCTTCATTTCCTCATCCTGTGTCTAAAGTGAGAGGAAGCGGGTTGCAACCTTTTGCGCATAATCTGACACATGACATGCAGGGCCGGAAGGCGGAAAATCATTTCAACAAAAGGCTGGAGCTCTGGGTTAGGTAAATTCAGGAAAGAGAGAGAGAGGAAATGGCAGTAACCTCACCAATAGACTATGGGGATTCTGGCACCAGCCCGGGTGTGAAATGTTAGGTCATCTCTAATAAGGGCTGGGTGAAAAACCGCCGACGCACATTGAAAGATATGACACAAAGCCACTTATCAAGACAACCCCTGAGGGTAGTTAGGAAACCATTTTTCTTCAGGCAAACCAGTTTCAGTGATTTGTGCATGTGTTGAATTCCACGTATTATCTCCTCAGAGGTGTAGCACCAAGATCCTATCTTGGCTTTATGTACTGTTATGTCAATGTCTACAGCACCTTATGTCATTCAACCTGGCCCACATTACCCTACTATCTGAGCACCTCACAAACATGAATGTGTCTACCCTCACAGCACCGCTATGATGTAGAGATGGGAACTGAGGCATAGAGAGACTAAGTGACTTGCCCAAGGCCACACAGGCAATCTGTGGAAAAGCAGAGAACTGAGCTCAGGTTTCCAAGGCCAGGAGGGCAACCTGATCTACTGGACTATCATGATACCATGGCCATTAAACAGGGGGAAAAAAGAGTTAAAATTATGAAATGAGCAGTAGCAAACCTCAAAAATGTTTACAAGTTCAATTTGAAGAAACACTCTTCAATCTGCATGGCTCCTCCATACTTACCCAAACCTCCCATGTCTGCAGAGCTGGGCTAGAACTTTGGTGAGAACAGGACTCTCATGTGATTTCTGCTCATTCTCGTTTCAGATTGGGCTGGAACTACCAAAAACATATCCTTCTACCCGCTACTTTGGCAGTTCCATTTTGACTCCTGACTTAATCGGGAAGTGCAAAGGCAGGCCTATAAAGTGAAGGAGTAGGAACCAGACATCTCAACTTTTTTGAACCTTAAAAGTGGCTTGATTTGGGTTTGATATGAGTTTTGCGTAAAGGTTTGGGTTAGTTCTTATTGTATCTGAACTGGAGATCCGCTCCTGCACTAAGAAGGCCAATGGCAGTTTTGCTTTTGACTCCAGGGAGAACAGGATCAAGTCCTTCATTAACCATCCGTCACTACTGATTATCCCCCCAAATCTCCACAGAGTATATATATATTTCCAACTGTATTAATATTTGGTTACATTGATCTTGGTCCCCATCCATATCCCCACCTACATTAAAACGAATCTTCTTCTCTTTATCCACCTGCTGAATTAATTCTTGGTGTGACCCTCCTTTCGGCTGATCCTTTTTAAGACTAAATGTATTTTATTTCTTTTGTGACTTTGTCTGGTGCAAGAAATCCCTGAGTCCTTCCAACCTCATGCCACATGTTACATTCTGTCCCCATCAGAAAATCAGATCATTCCTTCGACATGAGAACTGGCATCAAGTCAAAGTCCTGGAGATGAAAGGAAGGGTTAAGTTTACTTTCAATATCGGAGGAGGGTTCGGAAATAAATGTCGAGGTTAAAAAGTCCAGATGGTAATTCAACTGTATCCTTACTATAAACATGATTTGATTTATGGGAACCACTAATGGTATCTCAGTTTAGATCTGGATGGCTTTGCTTTCTCTCATCTGTAGCTTTAAATTCATCAGATTCCTTCACTCCTACCATCAATCCTTCACTACAAAGAGATACTACTATCAAGAATTTGGGAGTTATTTAAAATTCAGCAATTGATAAATGTTAACAATCCTAATTCATGCAAATTACTGTCCTGTGCCTTTATTTATAATACCAAACGGATGTGTTTATTTCAAAGTATTCTAAAAGAGCTTTGACAAGTTCAGGCTCACAAAACTGTGTCTCCTTTTGCTTCCCTTCCCCCATCCTTTGGGGATCAAACTGAATTAGTTTTCACTTTTTTCTGACGTTTGTGATTATTAGGTTTCTTGGCTTTGTCAGAAAAATCCATCAGAAATGTTTATCTCATGGGCAAATAGCGATGGAACAACGTGTTTATCACTTCAAGGGCCATAATCCACAGGCAGTGGTGGCCCCAATCCAGTTTGTTTTAAAACACAAACACTGAAAAAGAAAAATGCCCATGTCTGAGACGTGTGATAGAGACGTGCAGAGCGGACCCAGCCCTGACATCCGTTTCTTTATGTCTCTACATTTTGACCCTCAGTGATTATACATATACTGCCAAACCCTGAGGTCCTTACTCATATTTTACACATTCCATACCCAGGCTTCAAAATGGCTTCAAATATTGAAAGCCTCAGGGGGTCAAATTTCCACAGAGCTCTTAACATAAATTTTTGCCCCCAAAGCACTGGACAGTAATTTGCATGGATTAGGATTGTTAACATTTATCAATTGTTGGATTTTAAAGAACTCCCAAATTCTTGATAGTAGTATGTATTTGATTTTGCCCCAAATCAATTGCACTAAATAGTAGGTGCAACTAATTGTGAGCCACAAATGTTGGTATTTAGGGGTTACATTTGGGAGTGCCTGGGCTAAGCATTTTTGAAACCCTGGCCATAGAGACGCTCACTGCATTTCTGACCCCACAACTGCTGTGTGCCACTTATGTTTGGGTATCTATTGTGTTGCTTTTTTAGGTAACATCAAGGGTACCTAGAGCAGATGGATGGATGTCCTTTTAAATGTTTGCACAAATATAAATAAATAATTATTACTTGTATTATGGTAGTTCCTATGACCCCCAAAAGTCATGGACAGGACTCCAGGTAGACAGATATGCAAAAGCTAACAATTTTTCACCATGCCATAAAGGTGAATGTGGAATATGGTGAAGAATGGAGACCATCCTGCCTGTGTTAGATTTGTAAATCTAGGCGTAGCCGGTGCAGGTGTCCTAGCTGATCTTAACTGTTGTGTCAATGCATGGGATATCGACCAGGTAGGAACTGACAGAGCAACTGATTGGCCAAAGTCAACTCCTTGGCTTTCACATGCCTCCTAAAACTCATAAGTGGGTTTCACCAGCCTGTCAGCATCACCTCTAACTTCCCTGGATTAGGAGGAAATGAAAGGATGAGAGAGAAAATGAAGTACAATTGTCAGTGTATATGACAATTGTCAGTGTATATGACAATTGTCAGTCATGTCACATAATGCGCTACTGGAAGGCACTCAGATGAGGTGATGGAAGCTAAATAAAAACCTTTATTGACTAAACTAGAATAGAATAGTATGAGCTTCAGCCAGCTCTGAGATCACTGGGGAAAAGCAATATTTAGAATGGGAGGTGTCCCTCCATTGCTCCAAAGATTCCAAGTGTGCTGACCCTCAGGGCATGGGGTAAAACTCACCTCATTTGGTTCTATGAAGCAGTACATGTCACTGGTAGGCAGGATATCTGTGTTCTATTTCCAGCTGTGGCACTGACTGGCTGTGTAAGTCACTTAGCTTCTCTGTGCCTGTTAAATGGGGGCCGCTGGACCCTCAAACGCCCATCAAAATAACAAAAGGCTGTGAATTAAAACCAATGTAAATATGTCAGTGCAAGTCTGTTATGTGGGAATGAAAGAGGCTAAAAAGCTTAAATAAAGCTTCAGTGAATGGACTTTATCCTTTTCTATTCTAACATAAGCGTGTCTATACACAGATTTCCACCCAAATAAGAAAGTTGGTTTTAGGAAACTGATTTACATAAATCAGGACACGTTTGTGTGCAAAACAAACATATGATAATGGAACTTATCCACCTTCGTATAATTCTGTGAGCTTTATGGTTGAAAAAGCTGTAAGTATTACAATTAAGATATGGGTAATGAAAAACATTGTCTTTCTCTACAGGTTTGTGTGAGGAACTGCACCTAGTCTAAACTTATGAAACATTGAGGCCTTGTCTACACATACACACTTGCTCCAGTTTAGTTAAAGCAGTGCATACCTCTGTGTGGACACACTTATTGCAGTTTAGGAGAGCCATTTCTGATTGACTTAAAGCTAAACTGAAAGAAGCCTGCTTTAAACTGAAATCAGCATCCTCACAGCCCATTGGACTGGTTTAACTAAATAAAATCTTAAATTACACTGGAACAATTCTGTGTGTAGCTCTAATTAAACTGATTAAACCCAGGGTTCTTTTTTTAAAAAAATACCAATTTTAAATCTATTTAGTTGCATCCTTCTAGCTGCTTTTATAAAGTCATTGGGATCAGCTCTGTCTATACCACCTACATTGTCCATGATACGTGCAGTGTGTTTGCAGAAATAAATGGGAAGATGTTTTTCCCATATGTGCACGAACTCTGAACTCTAAGAGTTCAAGTGGGTTCAGTCGTTCTCCTCAAACTGTCATTCTTGTCCTAATTAGTCCATGGTGCTGTAAGCAATTTAAATAGAATATATTAATAGAGGAGAAAGCGGGGGATCCTCCCCTATACCCCAGCCTGCAAAAACTCTTAAATAAACAGGGGATTTCTTCAGGGTATCCTACATCCTCCCCCTCCCTCGGTCTTAATAAAAAAGGACTGAGGGTGGGACGCAGAGAAGGTCGGGATGCTCTCTCCATTCAAGGGAGGGTTTCCCACCAGCCGAGAGAGCTGGAGCCTCCCACTTCTTCTGAGGAATGGAGGGGGATGGGGAGATACTGAGCCATGATAGTTCAGGGAAGTGCTGTTTTATTTAAACCCTCAAATGGCTTGACATGCCCCTGCTACTTTCACTGCCTAATTATAAATGAAAAGAAAATGGCAAGAGAATCCCCTCCTGTTGACCAGCTCCCACTTAACAAGGCAGCACATGTCGCTGTCTCTACCTTTTTAGCTCTGTCCTTGCTTTTATCCTTGTGCAATTTAATCCTAACTCAATTATATTATTACAGTGTGTCACTTTGAGTCACTTTCCCCCCTGTTTGGCACTATGGTTCTTTTCAGTTTCGCTGCTAATTCTTTTCCAGTGGACTTGTTTAAAACATATTCATTTTCTGCTTAGACGCTGTGTTACTCACGCATCACACTTCTGCAGTGCCTGCGTAGCTTCTTCAGGAGGAGGTGGAAAATGGGATATGGGCAACGCCACCCTTTGCATACATTTGCTAGAGTTTCCATGCAGGATTGTCAAAATACAAACTGGATGTCAGGAAAGGTGAGCAACATGCCCCATCTGTCAGAAATGTGTATAGTATGCTGGCCTTAGTTGGGCCTATTCCAAAGCCGAGGGATAGAGTGATGAGGATTGCTGGCTGAAGAATGAAAATAATTTTCTATGAATATCTTCTTCAGTTTTTAAACATGTTCACTCTGACTGTGTCTGCTGCCCTTTAAGCATTTGCTTTCAGTGGCTGTTCTAGCAAAGGAGATTGCTGGCAAGAATGCGCCCCATTTTCAGCTTCCAACATACCCTTCCAATCAAGGAATAGAAACACACCACATGACCCAACAAGGCCAATCAAAGCAGTTCAAATTTGAATATTCAGTACTTGCAATGTAATGAATGAGCAAGTGGACAAGCTACAGAAGTGATAACTGTGTGAGACAAAATAGGTAAATCAAACTGGGTAACAAATGAATTTGAGAAAATCAAGCTGAGACAATTTAAGAAGAGAAAAAAGAGGGGATATCTGCTGAATGAAGTATTTGTTACCGATTATGTATCCAGCTGTAAGGAAGCAAAGTGTGATACTTTTCTAAGAGCTTACCTACATTTGAAAATTTACCAAAATACCTATTCCAGAAAAATGTTTCAGAAATGGTTATTTCAGTGTAAACCCTGCTTGTGTAAACACTGTTATCCTGGATTAAGAATATCTTTTTCCAATTTTAACTTAATCCACTGGATTCCAGAATAGCTAATTTGGTAAATTTCCAAGTTTAAGAACATAAGAACATAAGATAAGAATGGCCATACTGGGTCAGACCAAAGGTCCATCCAGCCCAGTATCCTGTCTTCCGACAGTGGCCAATGTCAGGGGCCCCAGAGGGAGTGAACCTAACAGGTAATGGTCAAGTGATCTCTCTCCTGCCATCCGTCTCCACCCTCTGACAAACACAGGCTAGGGACACCATTCCTTACCCATCCTGGCTAATAGCCATTAATGGACTTAACTTCCATGAATCTATCCAGTTCTCTTTTAAACCCTGTTATAGTCCTAGCCTTCACAACCTCCTCAGGCAAGGAGTTCCACAGGTTGACTGTGCACTGAGTGAAGAAGAACTTCCTTTTATTTGTTTTAAACCTGCTGTATAGACAAGTATAGACAAGTTGTAAGAGTTATTTCCTGATTTTTTTAAAAAAACAACATGTCATCACATTTAAAACAATCCCATTGGACACAGACACATAAACATATGAATATGCAGTGGTAGGTCTGGCAGAATCAAAGTCTGCTTTGCCTGAAATGCTATGGAAGTAGAAATCACATTAACAGTCAGCCTGTTCAGAATTGGAGTTTCTTGGATGCTAAGGACCAAGCTTTCAAGCTTCAAGCCAACATCCAATTTGGGCACCCACTTATTTGAGCACAACTTCATTCATAAAAATGGCTATACACCCACTTTTGTACATGAAAGGCCCACCTGTGAACACACAGTTCATGGAGGATAGGTCCATCAGTGGCTATTAGCCAAGGTGGTCTGAGATGCAACCCCATGCTTTGGATGTCCCTAGCCTCTGACTGCCAGTAGCTGAGAGTGGATGAAAGGGGATAGATTCCGCAATTGCTAATTCCCTCTGAAGCACCTGGCATTGGCCACTGTCAGAAGACAGGATACTGGGCAAGATGGACCACTGGTCTGACCCAGTATGGCCATTCTTATGTTCTTATGTTCACAAATAACAGGCAATTGGATACTGAGTGGCTTGATTTGTTTAGGCCAGGGATCGGCAACCTTTGGCCCACGGCCCACAAGGGTAAGCCCCCTGGTGGGCCGGGCTGGTTTGTTTACCTGTTGCATCCACAGGTTCGGCCGATAGCAGCTCCCACTGGCCACGGTTCACCATTCCAGGCCAATGGGGGCTGCAGGAAATGGTAGCCAGCACATCCCTCGGCCCGCACCACTTCCCGCAGCCCCCATTGGCCTGCAGCAGCGAGCCGTGGCCGGTGGGAGCCACAGTTGGCCAAACCTACTGACACAGCAGGTAAACAAACCGGCCTGCCCCACCAGGGGGCTTACCCTGGCGGGCGGCGGGCCAAAGGTTGCAGATCCCTGGTTTAGGCAAATAGTTGTTTACACGTACAAAATAGATGCAAACCCATTTTTGCAGCCACAATCATTTGCATACCCCAAAGTTGAGACCAGGGCTGAATATTCAATATTGCAGATTATGACTGGGCCCACAGTTCATACGGTATGGCTAAATGGTAATGGCTATTAGAAACAGGCTTGTGGTGCACTTTCTGCAAATATTCTCCAATAGTCAATCACTTTAAATCCCTGGCTTTGGTGAGCATTCCTGCCAGATTTTAAACTATTTTCCCTCCTGTACTCAAGGAAGCTAAACACAAAGGGAGGGCAAACACTGCTAAAGCAAATCCTTTTAAAATGTCCTTCATTATTTGTGCAGCATTTCTCATTACTGAGTAAAATCCTACTATAATTACTCAGTATTTGTGGTGTTAATTGTGAACATTTAGAGCCACCATTCAGGATGGCCACCAAGGGCATATAGCAAGGAGGTTAGTAGGAAATGAAGACAGTCTTGCATTTATGCCAGTCATGGTGCCCTGGGTCTCCGTAATCTCTACCATATTTACCAATACCAGGATTAGAGAACAGAAAATTGAAGGAAGTCCACCCGTGTTCCCCACCTTCCACTCCCATGGTACTCTGGGCAGAACTCAGATGCCACTGAGGGTCTGGCCCAGTGGCTGTGTAAGAACTGAGAAAGGATCTCAGTATTTGGCCTCATGAGGGAGATGTATTTTGACTTTGAAAAGCAGATCTAAAGAACATGAGAACACAGCTGTTCTCCTTTACCTTGTAGTTTTTCTTTCTCTCTGCTATTTTTCTCTTAACTTGGTTCCTACATTACTTAGCTCTGTAATGGCTCGTTGGTTATAGCTTGTGATAAAGATAATATGTAGCAACATCTTATATCCAGAAACAAGGACCACTTGGGTAGCTGCCACGTATACTTCTCCACATTACTTTCCCAGTGTATCCAGTCTTGCTTTTGGAATGAGGAGCAGTTAATTCTCCATCTTATCTCAGTACTTGCCCATTGGGCAAAATGGATCGGAACCATTGAACGTATGTCCCCAAAGACCTCAGTCAACTCCTTTGCCACAGGCAAGACTCACAGACTTTATACACCGACCCCTCTGGCCTCCTTTGTCTTCAGACTGAACATCTATCTGTTCACAGCTCACATCTGCCCACCCTTCCATTAATTAAATTTTCTCAAGAGACACAGTGGCTTCTTTCTGACACATTGGAATTAGTCTGTCTCTCAGCAGATAGTTCAATGGGACAGAATTCTAGGAGCTCTGGTAAGGTCACATCTCTCTAAAAAAATTAAATTGGGAACCAAATCAGAAATGAAAACATGAGAGAGCTCTGTTGATGATTTTTTTGCAAAGGTGCAAATTACTAATCAAGTCCTTATACAAGACTGGCTGCTTTGCTAAACAATATATACATTCATTGAAGAAAGCTCTTTAAGGTGGATGGAGCCTAATGATCATGAAAAAAAATAACAGCAACTCTGAGTAACAGTCCTTAGAAAGAAAACACCAGCAGGAAGTGAAGTCTTTAAAAAAAAACGGTTATATTTGAAGTGGTTTTTGAAGACATACATGCTGTTCTGGAGCAGATTTGCCAGCCTCTCAGGAAATATGATACAGAAATGAGAAGAGGCTGATGAAAGGATGTGTTTTCTATGCAATTCCCTATAAATTAGCATCTGAGTATTTTTTTCCTTTATGAAAGTCCTTTTCTTAATGAATAGAGTATAGGCAGCTGAGATACCTGGATTCTCCTCCTGGCTCTGCAACTAACTCACTGTGTAACCTTAGGAAAGTCCCTAGCATGGGTAAGACTCAGTTTATCCATCTGTGACAGTACACTGATGACATCTTATCAATAACAGCACAGGGGGCACAATAATGCTCTGCTTAACCTAATAAGGGTGTGGTGAGGCTCCTTTCATTAACAAAAGCCTTTGGAAACCTCAGATTAATGCAACGTATATTTATTCAATGACAGCGCACAAAATGCCATTGTGCTATTTCTAGTGAATGCCATTTGTTTAGCAATTTAGAAGAGACTTTCAAATTCCTATTGGCTTCGATCAGTTTGACAGAGGCAGCAGTATCAGGAGAACCTCTGCTCTGAAAAGAACTATCGCTATCCATTGCCTTTGCCATTTACAGAAAAGATTGGTGCCAGCAATTTGGCTTGACTGTCATCAGCAATAAAACAGGGGGGAAAGAAGAGTTACAAATGGTTCTGTAATGTCCTTGAAATTAAATTCAAAATTGCCATTGCTGCCAACATTCAGAAAAGGACTCTCAGCTTTTTTTTACAGTGCCTACTACACTGTGAATTTATGATTGCCGGAATACTGCCTACAGTATAACAAGTGTAGTATTAAGTGCCATATTGGACTACCATATGGCTACTAACCTCAGAGGTTGGTAGCAACTATCAGTGTAGGAATTAGTGAGCAGAATGAGCCGGAGGATAAAACCAGTTATCACTCAAGCATGCTATATAATTGGCTGTAGCAAGAAAGTAAAAAATGTCTCGGAAACCAGATGGATTTGAAATGTTCCATTATTCATAAACACTTTTTTTTTTTGCAGCAATACTTGCTCCCTTCCCAAATATTCTGTTGTCAAAAGAAAAAAACAAACAAAAAAAAAACAACCCTGCAGAAGCAAAAAGTAAAAAGGACAAACAATCTTTCTGGTTTTTTTTCTTCTCTTTTTCTTTTTTGTTGTTGGCCTGTGAGGTCATCCTGTACCAGTGGCGCCCTGGTTAGAGGAAATGTGTTTATGTCAATTTGTTCAGGGACTTTTCTAAGCTGTTCAGGGACTTGTGTGTGTGTGTGTGGTGTTGTTATTAACAGCCCTTCACAGCTGTGGAACCTCATCCTTTGCACAGCACTTCCCTCCTTTTTGATCATTCGAATGACAGCCATTGTAATCTCCGGGACAGGAACTGCCTCCCTGGAGGAGACAACCTCCTACCCTCTTCCTCTCACTCCTTTTGCCCCCTCCCCCACTTCAATCCCTTTTCCCAGTCCTCTTCCAGCTGGACCCACAGTGAAGTCACGGGAAAAAAAAAACAAAAACAAAAAAAAACCCAGGAAGGCCCCTTTGGTTAGAGATGGGAGATTGTGTGTGTACATATCAAATGGCAGCATAAAGCGGAAACTGACAGAGGGACCTGAGATGGAGTGAAGGATAAGGATGTTATAAAACCTATTCAGGGGAAACTCAGTGCAGAGTTAGAAGGTCTCTGTGCTGGAGGAAAGTCATGTATAAGAGTCACCCCCTGCCACACAATATCGTCAAACGGGCATTTGCCAGTCAGAAGAACAAACAGGAGAAAATCCAGACCTGGTTTGCAATTTGTGAAATGTAGAACGCAAAAGGAAACTTCTGCTTCCCATCAACCATCCAGTGGTGGTTTTTAAAATTTATTTTATTTAAAAATAAATTATATAAATATATAGGTCCAAGTCCTGGGATCCTTCCTTAGGCAAGAATACAATGGGGAGTTTCTTCTGTCTGCTTTCTCAGGCAAAAGTGGACTAAGGATCTTAGGGTTCAATCCCTGTTGGAAATAGGTACCCAGCTCAAAGAGGAAAAATTGTTTGGAACTGATACAAACCCTAATGCTGAAGCACAGCTGAGCAGAGGATGGAGAAAGCCTTTGGGGGGTTAAAAATTTGTTTCCAGTGTAATTTTTAACAAAACCTGAACATTTTGAAATTCCCTATGAGAAACATAAAAAAAAGACAAGAAAATCAGAATTTTGATTTTGACTTTTTATTTTTATTATAATATCTAATATAACACAAAGTTAAAAAATCAAAACAAAAAGTCTCTACAAAATTAAAAACTGAAATATTTTGTTCCAAAAATGTCAAAAGGGGATGTTTCAACATTGGCAGAACTTTTCCCCCTCCCAAAAATGAAATTTCAGTGAAATCTAAATGATTTTATGAAGCAATTTGATTTTGACAGAACTGCATTTTACCACAGAAAATGTTTCTAGTAAAGCTTTTCTGCTGAGCTCTAGGTGTAAGATAACCATCTGGCCTGTGGTCTGACACAATGTGTCAGTTCCTATAATCCAAAAGTGAACCATGATCACAGGGCCAAATTTATCCTTGGTGTAACTCTGCTGCAGTAAAAATATAGTTACACCAGGGGTGCATTTGATTTATTATCTTCAGTTTAATTAGTTATTAATTCAGGATAGTTTGTGGTTTGTGCCATTGCACCAGAAATTACATGAATTTGGGACCGAGAGCAGGTCATAACACACAATAATCAAGACTGAACAGTTCACACAAATCACTGTCTTAAGAAAGGCTTCAGCTATGTAAAACACTGTTGTCAGAAGGCCAGATTAACTGAGGAAAAGAAATACTATCATTTTCTAGGATGGTTGGCTGGTTTTAGAGATGATAATAGAAATACCTTCTGCTGACACATACATCCCACCCTATATATATATATATATATATATATATATATATATATATATATATATATAATAAAAGAAGCAGCACCTCCTGAAATGATATTGCACATAATCCAAATCCTGCTCAGCTTTAAGACGTGGTAGTTGCCAATGGTCTGATATCAGTTTCTTTCACTGGTAAAGAACATTAGGGTAGATCCTAAGCTGGTGGAGTTTGGTGTAACTCCACTGAAGCCAATAGAGGGATTCTAATGTATGCCATACTCAACCAACACGTGTATGTTTATTTGCCTATTAGAGATGGGTCTGGAACAAAACTCTGGGAGCACACAGATTAATAATAATAAAGCCACCTCTTATATAGGGCTTTTCACCAGTAGATCTCAAAGATCCATATCATTGTGCCCATTTTACAGATGGAAAAACGGAGGCCCAGAAAGGTGAAATTGACTTGCCCAAGATCACCTAACAGGCCAGGGGCAGAACCTGGAAGCAGGTCTGTACTTTGTGATTGGGTTTTGGTTGGTTTTAGACATTATTTTTAACTGAGTTTGGGTACTATTAGGATGTTTGTGCATTCTAAGACAAGCTTTTTAAAAGGAAGCTTCCCTTTTCTGGGCATAATTTGTGTACTAAAATTTGTACCCACACTCGTGTGTTTGCAATCAAACTATTGGGAAATTTCTGCCCACTGTCACCTCCACCTACCTGAATGCAGATGTAAAACCAGGTAGCTAAAGACACCAGCAATTCATTTTGCAAGTGCAGTAGAGAAGGTTCAAATTATACCATATATGTACACTGAACTATGTGGCTTGGATTGTTGCTCTGGATGTAGGGGCCATTCATCAACAAAGAGCCCACTGAGAAATATTGGGCTGTGCACATGCTGGGAAATTAATGTCTGGCCATTCAAGAGAAGTATTAGCTGAGATTTACATAAGAACAGCCATATTGGGTCAGACCATGGTCCATTTTGACAGTGGCCTGTGCCAGAGCTTCAGGGAGAGTGTACACAGCACAGCAATTATAGAGTGACCCACTCGTGTCTTCCACTCGAGCTTCTGGTAGTCAGAGGTTTAGGGCTACATCAAGCATGAGGTTGCTTTCCTGACCATCTAGGCTAATAGCCATTGGTGGACTGAGCCTCCATAAATTTATCCAGTTCTTTTTTTTAACCCAGTTATAGTTTTGTCCATGACAACAACCCATGGCAATGACTTCCACAGATTAGGTATGTGTTGTGTGAAAAATTACTTCCTCTTGTTTATATTAAACCTGCTGCCTGTTAATTTCATTGAATGATCCTTGTTTTTTGGATTGTAGGAAAGAGTAAATAACATTTCTGTATTCACTTTTTCCACACTATTTATGATTTTATAGACTTCTCTTATATCGTGCCTTAGTATTCTCCTTTTAGACCTTAATCTTTTTAGTCTCTCCTTACATGGAAGCCATTCTAGACCCCGGATAATATTTGTTCCCCTTATCTGAACCTTTTTCAGTTCCGCTCTATCCTTTAGGAGGTGGGATGACCAAATCTGGACACAGTATTCAAGGTATAGGAGGAACATGGATGTATATAGTGACAGTATGATATTTTTTGTCTCATTTTCTATCCCTTTCCTAATAGTTCCTTACAGTCTGTTAGCTTTTTTTGACGACTACTGTGCATTGAGCAGGAATTTTTCAGAGAACTGTCCACGGTAACTCCAAGATCTCTTTCTTGAGTGGTAACAGATAATTTAGAACCCCTCATTGTGTATGTATAGTTAGGATTTTTTTTTTCCTGTGTGCATTACTTTGCACTTATCAACATTAAATTTCATGTTCCATTTTGTTGCCCAGTCAGCCATTTTTCTGAAAACCTTCTGTAACACCTCGCAGTCTGCTTTGGACTTAACTATCTTGAATAATTTTGTCTCATTTGCAAACTTCGCCACTTCACTGTTCACTCCCTTTTCCAGCACAGGTCTTAGTACAGATACCCCACTGTTCACCTCTTTGCATTGTGAAAACTGACAGTTTATTCCCACCATTTGTTTCCTATCTTTCAAACAGTTACTGATCCATGAAAAGACCTTTCCTCTTATCCCATGGCTACTTAATTTCCTTAAGAGCCTTTGGTAAGAGACTTTCAGAAATCCAAGTACACTATATCAACTGGATCACCCTTATTCACATGCTTGTTAACTCCCTCTGACAATTCTAATAGATTGGTGAGGCATGACTTCCCTTTACAAAAGCCTGTTGACTCTTCCTCAACAAATCGTGTTCATCTATGTGTATGATAATTCTGTTCTTTACTATCGTTTCTACCAATTTTCCCAGTACTGAAGTTAGGCTCACTGAATTGTAATTGTCAGGATTTCCCTATTTAAAAATTGTCATTACATTAGCAACCTTCCATTCATTTGGTACAGAGGCTGATTTCAGTGATAAATATGAAATTGCTGAACTACTAACTGTAGTGCGTAATCTGAGTTCCTTCAGAACTCATCTGGTCCTGCTGACTTATTCCTGTTTAATTTCTACTGACACATCAATTTGGGACAGTATTTTAGATTTGTCTTCCAGAAGGAATAGCACTGATGTGTCTTCTCCACATCCCCTGCATTGAAGACCGGTGGCTTCTCTACAGTGGTCTTGTATTCTTTGAGTGCTTTTCTAACATCTTTGTCATCTAGTGATCCCACTGCCTGTTTGCCAGCTTCCTGCTTCTGATGTACATAGAAAAAAAAATACTGTTCGTTTTTCCATCTTTCTAAAGTTGCTTCTCAAATTCTTTCTTTTCTACCTTATTAGACTTTTACATTTTACTTGCTAGAGTTTGTGCTCCTTCCTATTTTCCTCATTAGGATTTTGACTTTCAAATTTTAAAAGATAATTTTTTGCCTCAAACAGCTTCTATTACTCTTCTCTTTAGCCATAGTGGCATAGTCTTGGTCCTCTTACTGACTTTTTTTGAATATCGAGTATACTTTTAGTCTAAGCCTCTATTATGGTGTTTTTAAGTTTTTAAGTAGTCTCCATGCTGCTTGCAGGCATTTTACCCTTGACTTCTCTTTTTAATTTCCATCCAACTAGGAACCTTATTCTTGTGTTGTTCCCCTTTATAAAGTTAAATGTTACTGTGTTTATATATATTTTCCCCTACAAGGATGTTAAATTTAATTACATTAGGGTCACTGTCACTGAGCAGTTCAGCTATTGTTACTTCTTCAACCAGACCCTGTGCTCTACTTCAGACTAAATGAAGAATTGCCTCTCCCCTTGTGGGTTCCAGGACGAGCTGCTCCTAGAAGCAGTCATTATGGAGTCTACAAATTTTTATCTCTGTATCACGTCCTGAGGTGACATACCCAGTCAATATGAGGATAGTTGAAATCACCCATTATTATTGTGTTTTCTGCTTTTGTAGCCTCTCTAACCTCCCTTAGCATTTCACAGTCATATCCTGGTCAGGTGGTTGGTCGTATATTCCTACTGTTATGCTCTTATTATTCAAGCATGGAATTTCTATCCATAGAGATTCTATGGTACAGTTTGATGCATGTAAGCTTTTCACCTTAGTTGACTCTATGCATTTTTAAGCATATAATGGCACTCCCCCACCAGTGGGGAATAGTCAGGTGCAGGCGATAAAGGAAAGGTTACACTGGTCCTCAGTGACATGGGGAACAGAAATGTAAGAACATTGTTGTTATAGAGAAGTGCATCATGTCAGAAGGGCACATGGATAGATTGTATGTACAATAAGCACATATACACACATTATCTACCTAACCTGCAGGAAGTATATTAAACTCTAGTTGTGGCATTTCATGTACAGTACATTTGTTTTGTGAACTGCCAGCAATACCAGTGTAGCGTAAAACACATATTTTATGGTGTACTGGGTATGTTGGAAAATTGCTTGAATCTACTAATTTCAGGTCAGTAAGAGAGTTTAAGAGCTTCCATGACCAGTCCACAACCGACCTTTTAACTCTTGAATGAAATATGCTTTTATCAAGACAAGCTATCTAAAAAAAAAAATCAAGTAAAATTGTCAGGGTAGAAAGGAGGGTGGGAAGGGAATGCCTTTTATAGGGTGCACTTTCTCTGGTTTTAAATATTTCCCACAGGAGAACCATTTGATTTCCAAAGACAATGCCTAAACATGTCATGCCATACAAAGATATTCCCCTCTGCTCCTCTCCCTCGCTGTCCACATCATTGAATCATTTTGTGTCCTGCAACCACAGCAAGAAATGATCAACAAAGGCTTGCAAGAGAGGTTGTGGAACTGGGGAGCAACATCCAGAGGAGGAGACTTATTGATTACTAGACATTAATCATCTGATCCATGGAGAAAGGTGATGTGAAAATTAACTGTCAAATCAGGTAGAGTAATTTCTCCATTGCTTCTGAATGACAGAAGGTTTCATCTTATCAGATATGCTGATTTGTTAAATAAATAATCAAGAAGCAGAGAAATGTCAGCGTACAGTGCTTTTGTTAGATACTGGTGTGTGACATCATGCCAAAGACTACAACCACGGTCAGAATCTGTCATCCCAAAATATTAGTGTGTTCAGACGAGGATAAGCCATGTCAATCTTCGTGGTGCCTGAAGGGGAAGGAAGAGCCCAGGAGGTGAGGAAGAACAGATGGAACTAACAGAGCTTAGAGTTTAAGAAATGACCAGACAATTTGCTTATGTTTCCTATTTCTATTTCTCTACCCTGTCTCTGCTCTGTCTTTATTCGTGCAGCTTTAACTCCCCTAGAATAACCCAGAGTGCTATGAGAAGTGATGTTGCTGTCCAGGTATTTGGAGCTCTAGCTCTACTGCATGAAATCCTGGCCTCATTGAAGTCAATGGCAAAATTCCTGCTGACTGCAATGGGCTCACGATTTCACACACAACGTTTCTGTTTATGTATTGGAGGTGCTGCTTGTCTTTCGGACCACGTAAAACTGAGGTTCTGACTCCAGGCCGCTTGCAGTCATTACCAGTCCCCTGGAATTTTTCCCAAGAATAGAGATGTTAAATTAACCTGGATTCCAGGTAAATGGACAGTTTAAGTAATTACACATGCTGCTTTTCATAGACCCAAATATTCCACTATACTTTCATGAGTCAGTGGGAGCACAAGCCTTCAGATTCAATCACTCTTTGGCAGTCCTCCATTCCCCTGGTCTTTGGAAAGCCTTTAAATCTATGGAGTTACTCTGGATTTACTCCAATTTGCCTGAGAATAGAATCTGATTCCTCAGTTATAATCCTAAATATTCATAAATGAGTCCCTAGTACAAAACTGAATATTATGCACCCTTTAGGGCAGACCAGTATAATTTTGATGTAGCTCATTCCAGATTTTTTGGGGGAAAATAAAATAATAATAATACTTAGCTGCTATATAGCACTTTGTTATCAGTAAATCTAGGAAAAAACTTTTCAGTGCCAGGTATATTTTAAAAGATGGCAGATGTCTGCAGCTGTTCAGAGGTTTGGAATGTTAGAATTCAATCTAATGGAGAGGGACAGATTGTAGGTGAGGGAGCCTAAGATACCACATGCATCAATTATCTCTGAAACTGAGATGGATAAGGGTGTGTACATATACATACACGTATGTGTGTATGTATGTGTGTGTGTGTTATGTACATCACACACACACACACACATGCATACACCTATTTACGGCAACACACATTTACATTTGTATGCATATATTCACACCCATTTTTAAAAAGTAAGAATTAGTTAATAGTTCCTTTGTTCCTGTTCTTAGAACAGTTAGTATAAACTTTTTAATTGACCTCTGTGAATATTATACATCCACTACACACACATGGTGGAGTGATTAGCATTTGCCAGTAGTGACCACAAAATTACCAAAGTCTGTACTATGAGGTTGGTCACTTCTCTATAATGAGCCAAATCGGAGCCCAGATTCCCAACCCCTTTCCCTCCTCTCAACAATCGGAGAAGAAACAGCAGCCTATGAGCATTAAAGCTTTATAATGAGGTTTGTGCATTGCAAGCCCACACTTCCGAAGCGGTTGCCCAGACTGCTTGCCTGAACTCCACACTGGGCCCGACATCAGGTGCATAGATAGAAAGGTGGCCATGATAATTTGGCGATGTGCATTTATGCAAAGGGGCTGAAACTGATGAAATTTATTTCAACACAAGGGAGAAGCGCAGATTGTTTTTCTCTGTAGTTTTTGGATCTAGTTTTAAAGATTATTAAATTGTGGCTTAAAGTAGCTCGCTGTTTTGAAACCACATTAAAGGGAAGATTAAGACAATAAATCCCTCAGCCTATGGGGTCTTGTAAACAGGTTTCCATTCCTTGCCTCAAAGAACTTGCTCCACTAAACCTGCAAAGGAAGGTAAAATTCCTCATACTGGCACCTGGTCACCGGTCTTAGGTAGGATTTTTCCTTCCCTTTTAGGTTCCTTCTGCCAGCATGTGAACCCACAACTACAGGCTGGCCCTTTAATATAATATTCATCAGATTTTAGCTGCTTGGGAAACAAGAAAAAAGTGGATTTGCTGCTCAAAGGGGAAAACAGAAAAGAAAAAAAAGAATGGCATTCGGAAAAAAAGGACAACCCTGTCAAAACATGACAGCTGATCCGCTGCCTGTTTTATGCTATTCATAGAAAATGCCAAATTCTGCAAATAGTAACTACATGTACATCGGCTTCACAGACTCAGTGTTCTGCTGAAAAATGAGACAATCTTTATTTTAGTGTGTCATCAAAGATGGCAAAAATATCACTCTAGCCTTCTAGGCTTAACCCTCTGGTCTCTCAACTGTTAAAAGTTTAATTCACCAGTGATGGGAAAGAACAGCAACGCATCCAGCTTTGTGAGTGGTGTTAACGGAGCTGCCTAATGTATGCCAGTTGCACATAAAGTCAATTAACAAATCTGTTACAGCGCCATTTTTATTCATAGCCATGAGACCATTAAAGCGACAAGACTACATCTGACGTTTATGATCTTGTTCGCATTGCCAAAGGAATGGGCGGGGGGGGGGGGCAACTTAGCGGCTCTGTAGCAGGAGAGAAACAGCATCATTCAGAGACATAAGAGCTCTTGAGCAAATGCCGGAGGTTCTGAAGTCTTTTTCTCTGCTCAGTCTCTCTGCTCCGTCCCCTTCCCCCATTGCTTGTGCCTTTCAGGTTGCATTTCAATTCAGAAAGACTGGCTTTTTAGTTCAAAACTATAATGTAATTGTCCTTTTTTGTTCCGGGCTGATATTCCTTTTCACTAACATTTATAAGAGTACTTATGCCGAATTGAATATGGGATGGGAACAGCTCCTGGCGCTTTTGTGTGAGCAGAGCTAGCTTTCCAATGCTCAGCTTGAGCTTTGGCTTGCTATGTTCTTGCCCAGGAATGCTTCCAGGATCTTCTAAGTGACCATTGGCTCTGAATAGGGTCTCCTGTTTAATCCTCTCCTACTTAACAAATAGTTTTTCCAACAGCTACAGTAAATCTCTTTCACTCTGGAAATGCCAGTCCTTGGGAGTTTTTACCCATTCTGGTTTGGGTTTTCCAATACTTTCCACCCTTGGCAGGTTTGTGTGATCATCTATCTGGCAACTATTTCTAATTGTCTAGTGTATGGCTGCTAAAAGGGGAAATGTCCCACTTAATACTCTGAAACTCTGCTGTGTCACCACATAGATAGACAGGTCCTCAGCATTTCTCAGCAATACATCTACGCAACTGTTTACAACAGTGATTTCTGCATGCATTCTCAGTGCTGCACTATGTCCCTTCAAGTGGTAAAGAATAAACAAAGGAAGTTTTTGGAAACTAGCAGGACTAGTGACTTGATGGATAATGCAGAGGACTTTTAATTCACTGACTGATCCTCATTTGAACTCAACCTCAGTCCCTAAGTCCAGGGCGGACGAGGTGAGTGGTGGTTGAGCTTGTTTATCAGTATGTAAACCTTATTTAAAATTGCAATTACAGGATTGAAATGATGTGTGTGGAGCATGAAGGATGGGAACAGGTTGGGGAGGGGCTCAACTTGGCATAACTGGTAGTGAACCCTTTCTGAGTATGGCAGATCTAGTAATGTTAGCATGGTCTAGAAGCTGCATCAGGAAACGGGAAGCCAAAAGACCCAGGTTCCATTTGTAATCTTGCGCCTAACTGGCTGGATAAGTTTGCCTTTTTTGTGCCTCAATTCACCCACCTGTGCAATGGTTATTATAATGCCTCCCTCCCTCATAGTGTTTATGAGTCTTAATTAATTAATAGTCTGTGAAGTGCTTTGAAACCCTGAGATGAAATTATTATTAGTGCTGAATCCTGCAGATCCTCCACACCAGCGGAGCTGTTTTACCTCATTTCGGGCAGCACCACTATATTCCCAGGAGGCAAGTTGCAGTGATTTATGGAAACAACAATTCCACATAGAGAACTGCTGGGAATGATGAGACTGTAGCTAGCCACTCTCCAGTCCCAGTTAAGAGGAATATCACAGAAGGCCAAATAACTGATTGACCTGTGGGCTACTGCACCTGAAACAAAGTACTTATTACAGTGCGAGTGCTCAGCTGCCCAAAGACAATTGCTACTGCCCACTCAAGTCCCTGCTGGGGTTTGAACTGTGTGACTTCAACAGGTTTTAATGGGGGTCTGGTGACTGAAATCCTAATCAGCTCTGGAAACAATGTAATGAGTTTCTGGTAAGAGATGGGGATGGATGCAATTTAGGCCCCAAAACGGCAAAAATTTGTGCACATGCTTTACTGATATCCACAGTCCTACGGAAGTCATATGAAGCATATGTGGTTTTGCAGGATTGGGGTTTTAAATGGTTTGTATGTGATTTTAGTGCCTGATTCAGTGGAGTCATTCCATTGGCTACCCTTGGCTTTGGATCAGGCCTTTGTTCAGGGAGTGTGTCTTCCTACTTCATCTGAGAAGCTGACTGTACACTATATAATACAATGCATTAATAATAATAATTATTATTATTTTTATTTCATATAAATTATATATTATATATATAAATGATATAAAATATAAATAAATATAATAATAATTATTAATAATAACAACAACAGATGGATGGATACGTAGAAGGTTATGATAAAACCAGCAAACCTAATGAAGTTAATAGGTAGGAAGATGGGGAGTTAGCTATCTTTGGGATCTCAGATCACAGTATTAACCTGCTGTATAGCTCCAAGATTCAGCTGGTGAAATCCTGGTCCCTTTGAAGTCGATGGTAAGTTTTTCCATTGACGTCAATGGAGCTAGGATTTCACCCAGTAAATACAGGACCTGTCTGAGATGCTCTCCCAGGAGAGGAAAGGAGGAGATAGCCTTGCAAGTGTTCTAAAATCCCTAGTGTTTTAAGGAGTTTTCCCTCAGGAAGGTTGAGGAAGAAGGACAGAAATGTTACAGAAGGTGTATATTACTTTTCAGTTTTGTCAGAAGACAACTAAGAGCGATGAAAAGCCAAAATTCTCTTATCTGCAGAGAGCTATAAAATGCAAAGTCATTGAAGAAAACTGTGAGTCCAGATGCATGGTAGCAGTAGAATTTATCATAGTTTATTTCGATATGTATTTCAATAACAATAAATGTGAATGACACTTTAAAAACAGTAAGGAGCAGAGAACCTGACGTTGAGCTCAGTTCTCTCCCATAGAACTAGAGCTGGTCAAAAATAGATGAAATATTCGCAAATATTTATCATAATCTTCCTCTCCCCTCTCCACTTTTATGTAATAATTCAATGAAAACAGGCAAAATGTTGAAATTTTCTGAGCAGCCCTATAGCTGATCCCAAAATGGGACAAATGTGTTACAGTTTTGGGAGTTTGTTTGGTTGGGTTTTTTTTGCAAATGTCTGATTCATTTTTGTTGATTGTTTTAAAAAATTGCAACCAACTCTAAACATACCACACACCGACACACTGTAAACAAGGGCCTCAACTCTTTCTTTTAAATCTGTTTCTTTCAGACCCTTCCTTATATAAAGCTTCAAGAAAAAGAGCCCTGAAAGTCATCCCCCAGAGCCTTTGAGGTAAAATAAAATCATTTGAAATTCTCTTAAGCTATACAAGGAGTACAAGTCTTTGGGCAAATCATTTAACCTCTCTGTGCCTACATTTCAGATTCCCATTGTATAAAACAATAGCATTTATCACTTTTATATATGGTTCTTGAAGCATATTAGAGTTAAGTAAATATCTTTATCCCCATTTACCAGATGGGGAAACCAAGGAATAGGAAGGTTAAGAGCCTCACATTGGTGCCATCACTTATATGGGTAAGTGATCCTTGAAATGCGGGGGCGGGGGTGGGGGGTGGGGGGCAGAAGGGGGAACGGGGAGGGACGGGCACTGCTGATGGAAAAAAAGTACTAGCCAGCATGAGTAAGAGTGCCACAATTGGGTCCTAAAGGCCTAATCCAGTGTGCTCTGAGATCAGTTGGAATCTTTTTACTGACTTCCGTGATCTTTGGATCATTCCCTACATGATATACCTAAGGTCTCATAGATTCAGTGGCAGAATCCAGGTCTCTGGACTTCGAGTCCATTTGCTAGTCACTGGACCATTCTGCCTCTCTAAAAAGGAGTAATAATACTCACCTAACTCACAGGCATTTAAGAGGCTTAATGCATTAATGTTCTAAACCGTTCTCTTAATCACCTATAGAGAGTGCTAAAAAAATCCTTCTAAACAAATGGTCCTAGGAATCGAGATGCCTATATAGAAAAGAGAAAAGCTTTGTTCTGATCCCATAAGACCCACATGTCCCATTGCATGACTCACTGCCACTGGATAACATTGTGTCAGGAACGGGTGTTCTTTGAATCAGCCCCACATCACCCTTTAGCAATTGAGAGAAAATAAATCATACCACAGTGAAAGCGTATGCCAACATTCCTACACAGAGAAATGGGCAGCAGATGAGATCCTGCAGCTGGTGTACGCTAAGTACAGAACACCAGGGCCTTGAACTTTTCCCCTCTCCCGGATCCCTTCCTGAACTTGTTTTCTCCTCTTGCCATCTTTCCCGAGAGCATCTGAGGGAAGGAGTAAAATTTATATCAGTGTGCCCTTAAAATGCTGACATTCCATGTTTACAGGGATTGTTTACACAGAAAATTAATCAGTTACGGTTTTAAATTTTAATTAAAGAATGCTTTCCGGTGTTATTGCAAAACAGACAAAAGCCCATAAAATGTATATTTGACTGCTGTGCTGTGTTGTCTTTGGATCAGGGAGCAGACCTGAAATCAATCATGCATGCTATTTTGTGAATTTTTTTCCCCCTTTGTTTTTTAAATATAACACCCTTCACATAAGTTACTTTGCTTTAAAAAAAGTAAATAATTTAAAAAAAAACCAAAAAACTTCAGAATAAAAGCCAGACTGCACTGCAGGAGGAAATTCACCTTAGTACCTTTACCTTTAAGACCAAAACCCCTGCTGTACAACTGGCAATGGGATATTAAAAGAACACAAACAGAACCATAGTATCCACAATAAGGCCCCCATCTTGTCCCCTTCAAAATCACTGGCAAAACTCATACTGACTTCAGTGGGAGTGTTTATTGCTCAGCATTTCTCCCCATATCTATGTTTCCTAGCTTGGGAATCAGGGTGGCATTTGTCTCCAGCTCTCATGGCCATAGCCTCAAGATCATACCTACGTTGACAGTTCATCACATCTCTGCTTCTCTAAAGCATTTTAGTCACAGACCCCTGGAACAACATGGCTCTAAGAGACTCAGGCAAATCCCAAGGTATTACAAACTTAAGGAAAAAGTACCATACATCGATCTTGCTTTCTTATCCACGTGGATGAGCATCTGAAACGTGTAAGTCCCTAAGGCGTGTAAGTCCCTAACGTGTAAGTCCCTGTAAACGACTTTTATTTAGATAAATATAAATTCAGATGAACAAATCAGCTGACAAACAGATCTGGATTAACTAGAACTGATGCTTGCTGCACAGACAGCCCTTCTGCTGGCATAGACCAGAAAAAAGTTTTTTTGCACCCATGGCATTCTCCATTTCAAATAAATAAATAAATAAAATTGAGTTTGTAACTCCATTTAGACTAACCAGGTTTGACCGAACCAACTGGGATGTTGTTTAGTTAAATCCCCAGCTGTCAAGTAAGCAGATGAAAGTCACGAGGTTTTGCAAATCATCAGATGACCCACTAGTCATGCTGAGGACCTAACTATGAACACAGGAACATACTGCAGGCCTTGCCATACCAGATTACACCATTGGTTAGTTGTATCATCCTACCAATGAAAGGAGGTGGTAGAAGAGAAGAAGGTAAAACCAACCCACCAAACAAACAAACCTACAATATACTGTATTTGTGCAATGCTATGGCGTAGGGGAAAAAGTCTTCCCAAACCCATGTGAATGATCATATATGCCCTGCAGCATGAATATCCACAGGTGGGGCAGTAATTTGACCATCTGGACTGCCAAATGTCAGCCTGAAGATTTAGGTTAGTTATCACACACAAATGGCACACACTGTATTAAAAAAAAAGTGAAAAATGCCGTCACTGAGATGCTCCTGTGAAGAAATAAAGGCACATTTACTTATAGTAATTATCAGGAGGACATAATGAGCAATGATGAACTTTTTTTCAGAAAAAAAAAAGTTTGTGATGGAAACTTGAATTTCCAAAAGTCATGGTGTTCAGAGGAGATGGAACAATGAGACAACCTTGCCCCTGATGCTGGATCTGTTACATCAGTGGTGGGACAAACTTAGAAGATTCAGAAGTTTATTCTGGCTCACATAAGCATGCAAAACATTTGGATGTTTTATCTGACCTGTATCTAAATCATTTCAGTCACACCATTTCAGAAAATGGGCTGGAAATCTTGTGAGACGGATAAACCAGTCATGGTATGAGGGTCACTCTGAGAATGGTGCTTTGAAGGAAGGTGATTGTGCAAGAATAAAAATCTCTTCGATTAGAGGAGATGTGCTAGAACAGTGAGTGCTATGTACTGAGTGCCATGTCTCCACTTGGCAGGCAGTCATTCATAAATGTATAGATTTTTAAGGCCAGAACAGACCTCTGAGATCATCTAGTCTGACCTCCTGTCTAACACTGGCCATAAGACTTCCCTGAATTCAGTCCTGCTTGAAATCCAATAGCTTTGATTGAACTAGAGCTATCTTTAAAAAAATCCAATCTTGATTTAAATATTTTTTAATGATAGAAAATGTATCACAACCCATGCTAAGTTGTTCCAATGATTAATTATCACTGCTGTTAAAAACATGCACCTTATTTCTAATCTGAATTTGTATAGCTTGAACTTCCATTGGATCTTGATATAGATTTGCTCGAGTTAAGGATCCTTTATTATCAAATTATATTTCCCATGTAGGTACTTTTAGATTGTGATCACGTCACCCCTTAGTCTATCAAAGAGAAAGTGAAGTAGATTGAGCATACTATATGACATGTTTTCCAATCTTGTAAACATTCCTGCAGCTTTTCTATGAACCCTCTCTTATTTTTCACCCTCCTTGATTTGTGGACATCAGACGAGAAGAGATTGTTGTGATTGTCTAGTCTGACCTCCTATGTAACACAGGCCATATGACAAACGCAAAAAAGGGTAAATTAATAGAATGAATATATTGGGGTATTATTATTGTTATGATTATTATTATTTATTGCTGCTTTCACTTCCTCTCTAAGGCAAATATGTTTGTTTGTTTGTTTGTTTTAAAACCAACATAGCCTACTTTCTCAATTGTGGGGCTTTTTGGATATCTGGTAAAAGTTTCTTAAACAGTTTCTAATTATTATTCCCATTTTTTCTGTTTCCCAGCTGATATGGCTCATAATTGTTTTCACCTTTGTGACATTGTCTCTTTCAAAGCACCAAATATATATTTCTGAATTTTGACCATGTGAAAACAAGAGGCTCCAATGAAATTCTCCCTGACCCTGTGATAAAACATCTTGTGCTGCTGTTGGGCCAAGAGGAAGAATGAAAAACCTACGGACCTGTTTTCTCATTGAAATAAAAATGAATCCTCACAGTTACAACCAAAGAAGGAGGCAACATCACTCGGCAAAGTTGGTATCTTGATGAGAGCTAACGCAAGCATGTGCATTCGAGCAGGAGAATCCCTAGCTTATAGTGTAGATGTAGCCTACGGGTTCCTACTCCTGACAAACCCTTCCAGCACAACACTCTTTGAAGCCCACGACTGCACATTGGTTCAGAATTTCAATTGCCTGAGCTTTCCGCAAATGATGGTAGTTCATCTGTCTCCTTTGGCAATGATATACCTAAGAGCGCCGCCTTCAAGTGTAAAGCTGCCAAAGCATTCTTTGTCTTCATTTTCAGTGAAGTCACCTTTGGGAATCTTGGAGACCCAGGTTAACTTTCCTTGGAAACTTTTATTACTGGGCACGTATGGAGATGTCTGCTCCTCAATTAATATATGAATTACTGTCTGTTTCTTTTCTTAAATGTCTTTTAAGGCATTTCATGGACACATAAAATCTTTGGCTATTATTTCAAGGAGTGCCCGTGGTAGCAATTGAACTCACTCACTAAGTGTATTTTTGTGCTAATTAAATATTCCAAACTTCTATCAAGATTATTGTCACCTATTCGACGGTTCATTGAGTTTATGGGCTGTGCAAGTTCTCTCTTTTATATTTTCATCAGAATAGTTATAGCAACTATTCTAGTAATGACAAATTAGGGAACATGCAGAGGAGATGAAAGAACCTCCACAAATTAGACCTGAATCTCCTCTCACTTATGGCCATTTTATGATGCTGTAACTGCTTTGACATTGATGGAATTACTCTTGACATACACTGGGGCAGGGGAGTGAGGGCCGGTCTACACTACCGCTTAAGTCGATATAAATTATGTCGCTCAGGGGTGTGAAAAAGACACGCCCCTCCCAAATGACACACGTTACAGCGACCTAAGTGCTGTCCACACTGGCACTCTGTCAGCGATAGACGCTCTCCTGACAACACAGCTTCCGCCTCTCTCAGAGGTAGAGTAATGCTGACAGGAGAGCGCTCTCCCGTCGGCATAGAGCGTCCTCACCAGATGCGGTACAGCTGTACCGCCGATGTAGTGCTTCTAGTGTAAGCCTGCCCTGAGAATCAGGCCCATTGGGTATCAATGTTTCAAAGATCGTTATGTAGTAAATGTGCTGCTCCATGTTCCTGACCGGGAGAGTCAGCTCTTCTGGCTAAGCTTAACAATACAGAGGGTCCTTTCTATGCAGATCCCTTCCATCCATACACAGAGATGTCTGTGGAGAGAAAGGGATGGAAGTTCAGGTCTGTCTTTCCCCTCATTTTACAGATATGTGTTTTCATTCTTTGGCTTATTTACCTCTGAGTTGATGGGAGAGTGTGATCTCTCCCACATTCCCTCTATCGTACACTACATTGAACTCTCATTAATGCATGGCTTTCTTCAACTTTATGGCTGTTAAAGAAGGACAATTACATTTTCTCAGACGTTTTGAAAAGAGAGGATGCACAACAGCTGCTGCATAGATGCATATTAGGTTGACTGCACTGCCCTTTAAGTGGGAGGGGGCATTGTCTGGCTTGTTGGGGGAAGGCATTTACTTCTTTAAGATGTGGAGAGGCATGGAGTGATTTTTGCGGCAGCCACAGAGCGGGCCAGCATTGGGAAGCTGACCCACCCCCCCAGGTGCCTGGAAGAGGGGAAAGGTTATTTAAGTAGAAGCTGGGCAGGTAAAGCCCTCTTTTACCCACACGAGGCAGAGACTCACCCACTCTTCCACCCAAGGAATTGGCAAAATACTAGGTTTGGTCAGGATGCACTTTGGGCACTGAGCTAGCAGCTCCTTTCTTGCGGGGCTGGGGAGGAATTTTTCCGTCACTGCTAGATTGGCCAAGGCAGAGTGGTGGGTTTTTTGCCTTACCCACCATTGGTTTGCAGGGGGCTTAGTTGGTGTGAACATAGAACAGGGAGTTAGGCAATGATGTCACAACTGATTATGTAAATACCTCCAGGTGTCCAGTGGAGGTACTCTCGTGGGAAGGGGTACAGTGATCAGGTAAAGGAATTGGCAAAGGGTTCAAAAGAGGTATTTGTTGAAGGAGCGGAAACAGGGAGTGTTTGGGGTTCCTCTGACTGGCTCTGAAGGGAGCCAATCCCCCCCTCCTTTATAGCCCACCCTAACCCTCATTCAAGCTGTGGGGGGAGTGGTAAGGTCCCACCAGTGGGTTGGCTGAAGATCAGGATGTGGAGGGCTGCCAGAATGTCTGCTCCCTGGGTATATATTGAAATTATCATGGAATTACCTGCACTGTATACTTTTATGTTCTGGGAGACAGTTAATAATAAAGTTGCGGCCTAATTAAACCACATCCAGTTTCTCCTGTCATTCTTCCAGCATAGCTGAACAAGTCTGTCTGTTCTGGAGAGGCTAATGGCAGAGGCAGATCACTTCTCATTTCATCTGGAATCACGCCCATTAGAGTTCTTAGAGGAAATGACAATAGAGAGAAAAGATGCATTGGCAAGGTGATTGGACCTCCGGAGGAAAAAATCCAACTTGTCACCCCAGTAATCTCTAAGAACAAAGGCAGGGTGGGAGGAATAGTTCCGCTACCACTCTATCCCAAACCACTGAGCATCAATTAAAGGCACGGGGAAAAGGAGTAGAGAGTAAGAGAGTTAATAATTTAGTAGCATGGATGATTAGACCTTACAGTCCTACCTCAAAGGTGCGTAATCAAGCAAGATTTTATGGTGCTCCTAAACTGACTGAAAATCATTCTCCAGTTACCTGCTCAGATGCAACATGGTGTTCCCACCAAAGATTTTGAGTTACCTCTGTATTCGCACCCAGATTCCCCAACCCTACTACCTTACACATGAGATGGGGTTCTGGACTCCCAGCAGTCTTCTACTGTGATGCCTGTGGGAAATTATCCAGCTTATAATGGCCAGGTTGATGGCAAGCAGGATTCGCTGAGATCTTCTTTATTTAACATAGTTACTTTGCTTATTTTGTTTCTATGCTTTTTGGGGCAGGGATTATCTCTTTGTAATGTTTGTACAGTGCTTCACACAACAGGATTTGTTCCAGTGGGTGCTACAGCAATATAAATATGTAATAATCATAGTTATCACCTGTAACTTTAAAAAGTAAAAAAAAAAACCCACTCTGACTCAGACCCATCGAGTTTTGTATGTACACAAGAACATAAGCATGGCAATACTAGGTCAGACAAATCGTCCATCTAGCCCAGCATCCTGTCTTCCAACAGTGGCCAGTGCCAAATGTTTCAGAGGGAATGAGCCAAACAGGTTATTTATCCCCTGTCATCCAGTCCCAGCTTCTGGCAGTCAAAGGTTTTGGGACACCCAGAGGATAGGGTTGCATCCCTGACCATCTTAGGTATAGCTATTGATGGATCTAATCTTCCACAAATTCTTTTTAGAAGCCAGTTATACTTTTGGCCTTCACAGTGTCCTCTGGCAATGAGTTCCACAGGTGGACTATGTATTGTGTGAAGAAGTATTTCCTTATGTTTGTTTTAAAGCTGCTGCCTATTAATTTCATTGGGCAACCTCTGGCTCTTGTGTTATGTGAAGGGGTAAATAACACTTCCCCATTCATTTTCTCCACACCATTCATGGTTTTATAGTCTCTAGTCATCTCTTTTCTAAACTGAACAGTTCCAGTCTTTTTAATCTCTCCTTGTAAGAAGTTGTTCCATACCCCTACTCATGTTGCCATAGTCCGTACCTTTTCCAATTCTAACATATCTTTTTTGAGATGGGACAACCAGAACTGGACACAGTTGGACAAATAGATTATGCAACTCGTCTATCTATGCAACCAATGTCCTATCACTGTTACCCTCTTCCTCTTTCCTCCCCTATTCCTACCTCTGTTTGTTCCAGCATTTGTAGTATCCTGTCTTAGATTGTTAGCTGGTTGGGGAAGGGCCAGTAATATATATATATGTGTGTGCCTAGCATAATGGGGCCCTGGTTCTGATTGGAGCCTCTTGGTGCTAATACAAAAACAAACAACTGTGATTGATAATCATCCAACATTCCCTTGATTTGATTTCATTGGGCTTGGTGTGAGTTTCTAAAGTTCTCATAATTTGCTGCACGCTTTTATGTCAACACTCGATTAAAATAGAGGCATTTTACCTGAGGAATAGAGGAATTAATGAAAAACGAATTTGCATTTGCTGAAAGATATCTTTGCTAAACAGTGAGCAGAGGGATTTTCCATGGATAAGACAACACCACTTCATGCTGCCACTCACTCAGATATGTTACAAAAATGAGCTATGAATCTTTAAATTTAAATGTCTTGGTTTTTCCAATATAAAGTCAATTTTGTTAAAACACACTTTGTACAGGTTACTTCCCTTCAAGAGATTTCCTTTCTTGGTCATGGATAACTTGATGTACACCCCTTTGCCAGACACAAGGACTGATGCAATCTGCTGGTCAATGAGTGTTCCAGATACTGGGGTGTAATTCACTCTTAGAAATATAGCCAGCAAAATACCTGTGCATCATTTAAATCCCACTCAAGCCTAATTTGAGATTTTAAATGACATTTAAGTGGTGCATAGGCCTTCTGCTGCCTTTCTGGATAGAGGTGGATTTCACATCAGCTGAATTAACCCTCACCACACCCCTGTGAGATAGGAAAGCATCACTCTCCATATTGTTCACGTGGAGAAAGTGAAGGGTCTTGTACAAAGGCACAGAGGAAATCTGTAGCAGAGCTAAGAAGGGAATCCAGATCTTCTAATTACCTAGTTCTGTGCCTGAACTGCAAGACCTTTCTTCCAACCTATATCTATTATGGAAACAAAAAGGCTCTATCTAGCTATCTGACTGTCGAAAGCAGATGATCTACCTTGAACAAAGAACCCATTCTCTATTACGTGCTACTGATGTGGTTGGGCAAAACACATTTCTCACTACGGAGCTCCTCTGCTTGATTCTTCTCATGGAGTGGGCATGAAAGTATGACATTATTACTTGATTTGTTCAGTTGGTTTCCCTATTGATTCCCTGTGTTCTTACGATCATAGAGAAGAGAAGCAGAGGTTTATCTGTCTGGCAGCTACATGCAGGGTCCAGCTGTCTGGACCTTCTGTGCACAGTGTCTGTCTGACCAGCGAATATCTGCTCCCTCTTGAACTCCCAGCCCGTTAATACTGCCTGCTTTCTTGTTTTCTTTGCGCAATTTGAACTATATAAAATTGTAACTAAAGATTTTAGAGAGAATACATATGACAAGTAAAAAAATAGAGCTACAGGGAGATTTTCTCCAAAGCCACAATTTAGAGAGTGGTGCTAAGAGTCTGGGTTTTGTTCTCGTTCACAGGGATTTTATTCGCATATTTTACTGTCAGTTTCTTGACATTTTTGTCAGCTTGGATCCGGAGGCCATAGATGCCGCCAGCAGGTCCTACCACATTTTTATTCTCCATTGTATTTGTAGGGAATAAATAAAAACAGAACGAGAGTGAAATCAAGAGAGAGACATGGTGAGAAAGAGTCAGAGGTTACCGCAAGAACTGCTTTATACATATATATTTCTGCTGAAAAACATCCACACAACACAAAATCCCCAAACAACCACACGGCAATTCGCACTTAGAGAAATCTCTTTTCCCAGTTACGCAATGTAGACTTCAGGCAAACTGCTTAATATGTTTGCATAAGAAATCTCTCTCTTTCTTTGTCTGCCTTTTTCCCCCCCTTCATGCATTTCCTGGCTGCTGTAAGATTTTTTTCAGAATGCGTCCATTGTTTCCCAGTCACATCACTGTTAATTGTAATCAACTCCGATTTCTTTCTTTCTTCCTGTTATATACATGAAGTTTAACACATGAAACAAACAAACAAAACCTACTATAAGGTTATAAACAAGCTGACCCTGGAAGTGATTATTCCACAAGGCTTTAGCTTGTGGAAATAAGAAAGAGAAATAAAGACCTACTTCTCACTTATGGACTTTTAAACTATATTATGATTTCCTGTCTGTTTCCTGCCCCATCAAATCTGTTACCCAGACTATAGAGTTGGGATGACTTGTATCTTCCTGTGAACAAGACATGGGAAATCTTTGTGGCTAAACCTCAGATGGATCCCAGATCTACTTCAGTCAGAGATAAGCATGCAATATTTCAGCTTCTTAAGGTCCCCCATCATCCAGGCCCTTATGACTTGTCTTTCTATACCATTCCTTGATGAGTTCAGTATGTCAGTGGATGGCATGTGAATCTGGAATCTTGTCTCCTGAGCCTGTTTGGCACTGAGGGCTGCAGTTCAAGTTTCCCCCACACTGCCCCACCAAAGTACACAAACCCAGATCTGGAGAGTTCCAGGAGGAAGAGGGGAGGTTCTATCTCTATGTTCATCAAAAGATTGCTCCAAAGCCTGCTGACGTGAATGGGAGATTTTCCATTGACTCCAGTAGCCTTTGGATTAGGCCCCGAATTCTTGGCCTCACATCCCTGGCTTCCAAGTAGTTGTACAGATTCTGCTAGTAGTTTCTGAGATGTGAACCACTCTCCAGTTGAGACTGTGCTAACACCAAATTCAGAGGCAACCTAACTTTCAATCATTTATGACCTGAACAAAATCTAAAATGAAGCCCCTAGAAGTAGAAAGGCTCTGTGCTCTCTGCCCCATTAGCCATCAAGACCCTCAAGCAGGTGTTTTCTGAAGTATAAAGGAAAAGCCATAGTCAAGCATTAAAAGTCAGTTGTAGAGCAAGTGCTGCATCTCTTTCTTGAGACAAAAGGGTTTTTGTAGAGTTCCACCATCTACCCCAGTGAATTGGGAATTGGATATTAAAGGGGGTAAAACAAAGAGTTGTCTGTCCTGCAGCTCAAGGCATTGATCAAACCACTGTGTGGGAGGGCAGCAGGGCAGTTAACCCTTACTGTATCCCCAAAGCTGCTTTGACAATGGGTTTTGTATGTGAGAGAGCTGGCTTTGCAAGCACAAATCTTATTGATTAGTATGGGTGGGTGAAAGAAGCACATTGAAATGGATCATGTTTTTGTCTGTTCAATATAAAATGTTTTCCTAAGAGCTTACAATCACTCCCATGTATATCAAGATTTCCATTATGCACTAACATGAACATACAACTGCTCACAAAATGAACTGCCCCAAAGGGAAAGGGAGAAGTTCAGGTTTCAGGGAAATCTCTGGAATGTTGGAAACAGTCTAGAGACTTCAAAAATGATAAATTTGAGTTGAAAATATCCTTTCCTCTGCTCCATCCTTTCCTGCCTATGTTCCAAATTCCGTGGGCCAAATCTTGCTCTGACTAAAGTCAATAGCAAATATCCGATTGACTGCAACAAGAAGAAGATTTGGTCCTTCAAGATGTTCTCCATCAATGAGAATGTTAGAAACCAACACTTTTTTTTTAAATGTGCATTTAAGGGCTCAGAATGGGCCAGAAACTCCAATTATAAACCCAGCTAATGGATGCAGATTAGATCTCAGAGAGGCCTAATATTTTCACTTTGGGTGAAATTCAATCCAGAGGAGAAGGCCTGCACCATTCCCCATTGCAAACCTCAGTTTAATGCTTAATGAGGAGCTTCATTGTATCTTAAGTTGTGTAGACCTTCTGAATTGGCGGACAAGGACAATTTAAATTCACTGATTAAGTCTCACTTAACCCCTTTAGAAATCAATGGAGTTACATTGGGATGAAACCAGATTCATGCAGTGGTGAACTAGGCCCTGTAGATTTCCTTAGTATTGAGCAATTGCAATACTTCTTCAAGCTGAACTCCGTTCCCAATCACCATGTAGCTCCTTATTCCCTTCCTCTTTAACACAAGCACTGGAAGGTATCTTTCTTCTGGCAGGCAGATGGGGTGCTTGGTAACAACATCCTTATTCTTTGACTAAGAGGTGGGAAACCTGGTCTTCTCAAAGAACAGTAGGGAGAGTGCAAGTGAGGCTGATTTTCCCTCTGTCCCTTATGGACCACAAGTGTGTACCTCTGCCATCTATTTATGGTCTCATCAAATCTCATTTAAATCAATGGTAACATTGCCACTGACTTCAGTGGGCTTTGGATCAGGCCCGCAGTTTCATGGCCCTTGGGAAGCAGGAGTCCATCACATGCGCTGAAAGCACCTGTTTCATGGAGCTACTGTACCACTATGCCACCTGTGGGCCTTGGAGTTTCTAAATGCTTATGGCTCTCTGTCAATGAGTGCATGAACAGCTGGCAACTTTGGGGCAGATGGGGACAAGAGGGTGCATTGTGCAGCTGGGGGATCTCCACAGTATTGCACGGCGGTGCTGAACAATGTAATAAAAGTTTGTAGATGAAAATACTAAGCCCGCTGAAAGGCAGTAATTCATATTCATTTTTATGACGTTGGCCATTTAAGAGTTATGGAAGTGTTTGAAGCAAGAACACAGCCCACATTCTATCCAGGGTCTACTCCATCTTTATAATGGGAATGCTTCACGCACAAAAGGAGGTGGCTTTTGCCCAAGTCTGAGAACTTGCTATCTGCATCTGGGAGGAGTGTCTATCTTTAGAAGCTAATATGTGCAAAGGATGGCGCCTAGAGGAGACCTGTAACTTCACTACATGGTTTGTGATTTCTGCCTCGTGCAAAAAATTGCTTATAGAAAAAAAAAAAGAGAATGAGAAATGATCCTTTCAGTTTATGAGAGAGGGAATTCATGTGTTGCTATTTCTGGGACACGGCAAGATATGTTCCCACTTAGTTAATAATAAGACCCAAAACTCACCAACAGAAAGGCTGTAAAGAGGGTTATAAAAACATTTCAAGCCCAAGTGAAATGTGGTACAACCCATTATGTAATATTATTTAAAAATATTTGTTTTAATTTCTTTCCCACATATTCTACAGTTTTTTAGGAAGATTTTCTGCTAAATTTGGAAGAGCGAGGAGGCATTTGAATATGCATTTCTCTGATCAATGCTAGCAATAAAACAGTTGCCTAATTTTTCTGGTGTGTAATTACCTTAACTGTTGTCATTTTTTAAGTAAGGTTTTCTAAGGTATCTTTTCAGAGACCAAATTTTCAGCTCTTGGCATCTTATTTTGCACAGTCACTTCTGTGTGTGCATATGATCACAAGGACATAAGGTGAGCACACAGCTCTTTAGTTCATGCAAACGACTGTTTGTATGTGCAACTTGTGTGTGTCTGCTTTTGCAGGCATAGTCAAAACTGGATACACAAAAGTGAGAATGCAAAAATGTGCTGACAAGGTTGTCCAGAAGGTTGGTTGGCTTGTTTGAGATTGTTGGAGAGTGGTGGGGTATGTGTCCTATTATTTATTTATTTATTTATGGGTAATGGGTAATGGAGGTGTTTTACTAAATAAAAATTGAACCTAAAATATATTGCTTTGATGATAACTTCTCATATTGAGGGGAAAATAAAATGTGTAGAGAGACATTATAAATAAATAAACTGTTTGGAACCATCAACTGCCTGATGCTGAGTCATATTCCTGTTCGGTGGGACAAGAGGATCTCTCAGATATATAATACTGAAGCCTTGAAAAAACGGGACTGTACTCTGCAGCAGCACAGAAGCTGAAATGGGTACAGTAACTAAGGGCACCACAAATATGGACTGCTTGTGAGCCAGTGTAGGAAACAACCTTGCAACACAGTTGCCAACTTTCATGCAGTAAATAAGCACCCTGATTTTCACAAAAATCAAGCTAATCCCATTTCGAAACAAGCCGCAAACAAGCCAGTCCCTAAGAACCCAAACACTCTATGTGACTGCATCCCCCTGTGTGCAATCTGGGACTGCGATGGGCCCACTGTACACCCCTGACTCTCTCCCCCATTGCCCCTGCTTTCTCCTGCTTGCTGGGAGCCAATCAAAAAAAAAAAAAAAAAGAAAAGAAAAAAAGCAACAAGCTACAAGCCAAAAACTAGCCAACAAGCAACTCACAAGCCAATTAAGCCAAAAACAAGCCCAATTTCTGCATTTTTTTCGAGGGTTTGGCATGTCCACCTTGGAACCCTCAACTCACTCTTCTGACAGCACTAGAGTCCACTACTCCTCCAGAACTCAGAAAGGGGGAAACATGGCGCTGGAACAAGCTCAGTTCATGCAACCGTATCTGAGGATAGTAGTGGGAACATGAGGCCTGAATACATAGAATCATAGACTATCAGGGCTGGAAGGGACCTCAGGAGGTCATCTAATCTAACCCCCTGCTCAAAGCAGGACCTGATCCCCAACATCACAGGGAAGAGAGAATAAGCCTGTTACATGGTAAAAAAAATCATCCCAAACTCAGCTCTTGCTATCTGGGCTCTGGATGACTTGACTAGTTTATCACATCCAAGGAGCTGCATATCTTAGGAGCTGGAGCAAGACAACCACCAAATAGGCTTGTAGAGAGCTAGTGGTGATGTATCGAGGGGTGACCAAAAGAGGGAAAACGTGGGGTTGGGGAGTGGGATCACTGACCAAATACATGTATATACATATTCAAAAACAGCTTCATTACCAGTATCTGCTTATTATAGGCTCCATGGAAACTGTAAGATTTAGGATATTTATGTAGCTTCACCCTAATAAAGCAGTATAAATAGAAATTGTGGAGTTAACAGCAGCATATAGAAGAACTTCTGCAAAGAAACAACTTGTTGTTACCTCAAGGGTCTATTATGTACTGCTCACAAAACTGAAGATCATAATAATAAGGAAGAAAACACATGCAGACACATGCCAATGGTATTTTCCCAACCCAACTGAGAGGAAAAGCCCTGTTGGCTAATTCATTGCAAGACTAATGAAAACCAGACAAGGGATTGAAACCAAGAAGCTTTATGTTACAGGAAAAACAAAGCTTCCCAATGGAAATTATTCATTAAAAGGAACTGGTTCACTGAAATTAACAAAAATGTGAGAGAAACACCATACTGAATGCGTTTTTGATTATTATGATCTAACATTTATATATAGTGCTTTTCTGCCAGATGGACTCCAAAGGACTTTACGAGCTTTGTTTTTTGTAAAAAACCCTATATGTAAAGAATCACATTCAATCAATGAAATGCAGCTGCCTCTGGGGTGAGTCACTGCAACTGCATAAATTGCACAGCATTATGCAGCAGCTTAGACTCGGAAATGACTAGGATATATGTGTGGTTGGGTAGAATGTAGCTATCCAGATTTTCTTTCATTTGGCTGGGACATCACGGTAACAAACAGTGACCAGAAATTATTAATGTCTACATATAGTCAGGGACCCTTTATTATATCTCTTCCGGAACATGGCACCTTCACCCGTTCACAGTGTGATCTTGGCTCATTAATGTTTCAGAGGGAAGAGCACCAACTAGTTAATGGTCCAACACCACTCTTCCTGCATCATCCTGGCCTTTCCCTTAGGAGTCTGCTATTCGAGTCTTGACCCCGCTGAGCTTAGAAAACCTGATGGGGGCACAGCCAGAAGCAGCTATGGCGGCAACTACTGTATGTTTTAGGGCAAATCGCTCACTAGCCCTCGTAATCTTCCTCCACATCCCCATCTGACACCATGAGTTGTTAGATGGGGAGACATTTTCGTACTGTGACTGGCAGATTTGCTGCCCCTCATGTTATGTGATGAAAATGGACTTTAAGAGCAGTTGGTGAGAACGAAGCCTGAACTGCAGCGTGGCTGGTACTGTGATCCACAGCCAGGGCATGCTGAACGAGACTCCGAATGGGTAGGGGGCAGGGGACAGTTGCATTTGCTACCAAATCCTTTGAGTAGTTGCTTGTTTTGTCTCTCTGTCTGAGCAGATTTGTTTTTTTCTTCCTCCACCTGCAACATTTCAATGATTGTTTTCAAGCTCTATTACTTTGTTTCCTTAAGGAAAACACAGACACACATATACTTATATGGTGTTTCTCTGTCAAGAGGCAATCGGCAAATAGTGAATTGTACAGGGTGAAGAGGTTAGATGTTTTAGAAGATTCTAGGAGATCAGAGCCTGATTAGAAACGTAATGCATGATACTACACAAGGAAAACTCTCCTTTGGCTGCCAAATTCTGTCTTCCTGCATCAGCGCCTCCAGAACAGCCACAAATATACACTGCCAAAGAGTTTCTATTTTGCTTGTGTTCCACATTTTTGAGTGGCAATGCCCCACCCCCAACAGATGATTTCTGTGATCTATGAATAATCTGCATTGAGATGAAGGTAAGGAGAGCTTAATTTCAAAGCCTGTTTAAGCCAGTGACAATCTTCCTATGGCCTTTGCATCAGTGCTGGAACCCAGGGGATGTACTTTGTGTGCCCAAATATTTGTCAGCCATAGGCTGTCTCCAGGTTTCAGGTAAACCAATGCCCAGGGGGAAGTCCCTGTCCCCGCTTCTGTCTCTGGACTTTCATTATTTATTATTATTAATAATAATAATAATAATTTGTACTACAATAGAGGCCCCAACCCAGACTGAAGCCTCCTTGTGTTAGTCACTCACACCGCAATAATAAAAGACAGTTCCTGCTCCCAAGAACTTACCACCTAAATAGGCAAGACAGACATGGAGTGGAGGAAAGATGAGAGAACTGAGGTACGAGAAACTAAATGACTTGCCAAGGTTGTACAGGGCATCTATGACAGAGCCAGGAACTGAACCCAAATCTCCTGACTCCTAGTCCAGTACTGTAAGAATGAGACCCTCCTTCCTGGTAGGCATATAGTCACAAGAACTGAGACGTAGAGGTCCACCTCTCAAATAATCAGTAGGTAGATACAATTCACCTAATAATCCCTAGCTCTTATTGGTCATTTTTCATACATTGGGAAACTGAGGCATAGAGAGGTGAAATAACTTTTCCTAGGTCATCCAGCAGGCCACTGATAGTGCCAGGAATTGAATGCATGTCCCCTGTGCCCAAGTCTAATGCACTATCCAGTCAGCCACATTAGGGCCTTGTCTACACTACCGGGGTAAGTCGACCTAAGTTACATTACTCCAGCTACATGAATAATGTAGCTGGTGTTGACTTAGCTTAGGTAGACTTACTGCAGTGTCTACACCATGCTGTGTCAATGGGAGATACTCTTCCATCGATTTACTGTACTCTTCTTGTTCCGGTAGAGTAATGGAGTCGACCGGAGAGTGCTCTGTGGTCAGTTTAGAGGGTCTCCTCACTAGACCCGCTAAAATCGACCCCCACTGCATCGATTGCAGCAGCGTCGATCCCTGGTAGTGTAGACATGGGCTAGGACTGTGAGGAAAGTACCGGCCACTGCTTCCCGCAGCCCCCATTGGCCTGGAGTGGCGAACCGCAGCCAGTGGGAGCCGCGATCGGCCAAACCTGCGGACGCGGCAGATAAACAAACCGGCCTGGCCCACCAGGGGCTTTCCCTGAACAAGCAGCGTCCCCAGTTCGGGAAACACTGGTCTATATAATTAGTCCTGCCACGAGTGTAGGGGAGTGGACAAGATGACCTCTAGGGGTCCCTTCCAGTTCTATGATTCTATGTCCAGGAAAATTAAAACAAACAAAAACATTTTAATTAAAATTTTAACTAACAATATTTGAAGTTTAACTGGAAAAAAAAAGTAAACAAAAAGATTTTGGATGAAAAGTGTCCTAATGAGTTTTCAGTTGAAAATTTTTTTCACCCTCTTCAGCTGTTTACTGGCTGCTCTGAGTAGTAGATGAAGCAGGATGCTTTTGGACTTCTATTGCTTCTTACGCACTATTCCTACCTCTCTTAAAAGAGTAAAAATAGAAATCAAGATTGGTATAATAACATCAACTTTCCCTTTGTACTGAGGGATTTGGTACTATATTTATTAAAATCATAGAGTAAATAGCGCAAAAAGAGTCTAACACAATGGTTCCCATACTTGAGTCTTGTTTCACACACGAGTGGCAATATTTTCTACAACTAGGTGCTTTGATACAGAATTTAGTGTATATTATTGTTAGTAGAAAGAAAAGGAGTACTTGTGGCACCTTAGAGACTAACAAATTTATTTGAGCATCAGCTTTCGTGAGCTGAGCTCACAAAAGCTGATGCTCAAATAAATTTGTTAGTCTCTAAGGTGCCACAAGTACTCCTTTTCTTTTTGCGAATACCGACTAACACGGCTGCTACTCCGAAACCTGTCATTATTGTTAGTGAGAGCTGTGTTGTATTTCCAAGCCACAAGTGAGGTGCCATAGCCTCAAAAGGAAGAATGAAGAAGCTGTTTTGGTTTTGCTGCTTTTTGCAAGGTTTCACAGAGCTGCCAGGATCCCCAGCCTTCTGCCTGAAAGAGCCCAGCCTGTTTGTCCAGTTTTATTTTGCAGGAGGGCAGGTGTGGGCAGGAGGAAGCGAAGCTGCCTGTTAGCTTTGTGTATTCTAAATATGTGTGTTAGAGTGTGAAATTTTAACTCAAAGAAAGGCCCCATAAAGCAGCGTGAGGGCTTAGCTTGCTTCATGTGTTGTGCAGGTGTCTCTACTTCCTTATGAATTTCACTTTGAATCAAGTTTGGAGGGGGGCAGGGGATGTTATAAATCTTCAGCACTGAGTCTGGGCTAAGTGCAGAATGAATCCAGAGCCTTCAGTGGACTGTACTGTAGCAGCCCTTTGCCTGCTCCTCTCCAGCATCTTTATATGGGGTGGGAGCTGATCTATTACATAGCTCAGTGGAATTCTCCTCCCCCCACTCCCAAACACACTTCCCAATGCAAGGGTCTGCCTGAATTTTATACATGCCCTTCTTCAGGAGTTTTTGACTTGGCTGTAAAAGTTAGTGATGGAGTGGATGTGATCTCAGCCTGGAAGCAAATGATTTATAGAAAATGTCATTAGAATTTGGCTTTTATTTATTTATTTTATGGTAGTGGCAGGCAGGCAGGCAGGCAGGCAGGCAGGCAGGCAGGCAGAAAGAAAGAAAGAAAGAAAGAAAGAAAGAAAGAAAGAACACTGATTTTAGCTGCCTTTCTTTGCCCTCTAATTACAGTAACGGATGAAATAAATAGCTTTGATTTTTCAACAGGGCATGAGTCTGAAACAGGGGTGTGGGATTCAGCCCCTTAGGAAAGATCCAAAATATTCATATAGTTAATGGCTTTTGATAATGGTTTTGCTGCACAAATTGTTATGGGACCGTTAGAATGTAAATAGGATACCAATGAGACTTTATACGCCGTGGATCTGATCCAAAGCTCATTGGCATCAGTGGAAAGATTGGTATTGACTTCAGTGGGCTTCGGATCATTCCCAATGTCCATATTATCTTCATAATATGTAATGCACATTACTCTTATTACTCAGTGACATGTCAGAATAGGCTCTAATGTTGGAAAGAACCTTTTCATCCTATAATCCATCTTTATTACTCCTGGATGCTATTGAAGGCCTAATCATTTTACAGACCTTGGTGTGTGTTTTCACAAATAATTTGCAGTGTTGCCAGCTCTTGTGATTTCATCACATCATCTCATGGCATTAAAGGCTTTTTTCTTAAAGCTCCAGCTCTTGGACTCATGTGAAACCTCAGCTTTCATTAAAAAAAATTCTAGCCCTGCTGGAGAAAAAGCTTGAATATGTGACTCAAGTCCACCCTAAAGAGTACAAAAATCAGAAGGTGAATAAAAGAATCCAGTTATTTTTTGGAAGGAAAAAAATCTCATGATTTTTAAGCTAATCTCATGATTTCTGAGCAGTTGAAAATATAGAGTTTGTAACTAACGCTTTATCACTCTAGTGCTTATGTGTAGCCACATTCTTAGTGTCTGAGTATGTCTACACTTGGAACGGGGGGAGCGATTCCCAGCTCATGGGGACATAATCATGCTAGTTCTTAGTGAGCTAGCATGCTTGAATTAGTATAGACATGGTAGGATGGGCAGTGGTGAGCCTGATTCTCGTTTACCTGTGTTTGCAGGTGTTGGTGCATGTACGTATGTTGTGTGTGGGCATCTGACTGGCTGTGTATGTGTGCAGGCTTCAGGGGTGTGTGTGTATGTGCACATGCAATTGCGCAATTGTGTGCGCACAAGCACAGGGACAGGGCTTGAAACAGTTAAAGGCAATGATGTGCTTTGGAATGGCTTGTTTGCAACTGCATGTTTTCTCAGCCTCGTGACTGGCAGGCACGCACCTGGTACGGGGGTCAAGTTACAGGGAAGGCTCCCTGGCCTACAGGTCAGGACCTGGCTGCTGATAAGAGACCTCTAGCTCTCCTTCGGCAATAGCAATCACTTAAAGAAACAAGAGAACTTTAGGGAATATTAAATGTCACTCATTCTTTCTTTAGACTTCATTTCCCTTCCTTTTAATTATCACGAAAGGTAAATACTAAATATTCCACAGAGTCACGGTCAGGGGAAACAGTTCATACTACATGAAGGGATGTGTTCATTATGGCTTAGCCTAAGAGCGTGGCTAGGAAAAAGTTTGTATGAAACTGCATTTCGATACTGTTCATTATGATCCTACATGGAGTTCGTGCAGCTCTACATGGAACATTTGAGCTCTCCCCGACTGCAGCCTCATTTAAAAACTATAAGGAAATGTCAGTGAGGAGGGGCCATCTGTTTTCTGAGTGGAAACCCACAAGGAAAAAAAACAAAACAAAACAAAACACTGTGTTTTGACATCTTTACCCAGTTTTTACCTTTTTATGGGAGGGCAAGCAGAAGGGAATTTCATACTTTTCAGAGTTTTATGTTAATAATGCCAATAAAATACATAATTAATGAAGGCACACCAAAATAATAAACAATAACAAACAGACAGATAAATAAATAATGTACCCATGCCACAATATACAGTATTTAATATTCGTTTACCAGGTAAACTGAGGCACAGAGGAGGTAAGGGAATTACTTGTCATCTCAAAAGTCTCTGGAGGAACCAGGAATCGTGCTCTAACTACTGTACATAACCAGAGGGATCCCAATGTGCTTTATAAACCGTAGATAGGGGTCATGTTCCTGTGACTGAAATATGGCCTGGAACGCTGCTGCCATTCAGTACCAACACCGCAATATGAAAAGGGGTTTCCCAGCTGAACACATAGGGGGCGTTTTAGGTACGGATGGTGGAGTGTAATGATAGAATCTGGAACAGAGCCATGATGCAATGTGGGCCTTACACCCTCATTCCTGGGGAAAGTGTGGGATCTCTGATGGCCCTCACTTTTATGTTTTATCTGCAAGTAAAAGAATGGCGCCAGTGGAGGCAGAGGCAGCTACAGTGCAGCGAGCACCTGAAATTTTCCTCATAACTGGAACACTTCATACTGATCTGTATTATCCATTGACCTGATTTATCAGCCTATGACATGAGAGCAACGTTCCTGGAATTACTCTTCTTCTCTCTCCGCTTCTTGAAAGTAGGTCAATTTCAAGAGTAGTTTGTAGAAAATTGGGACAACCATAGATGTATGGTGGACGAGCACTTTAATTCAGCTGAAGCTAACTAATTGTGGTCTTGAAGTGCTATAGGCTTTGTCTACAATTTTTTGGTTTGGTTGGTTTGTGTTTACTGTGTCTGCCCAGGAGATCCCCAGAATAGGAACCCAGGAGTCAGAAAACCAGCTGCTTTAAAAAGAATGAGGTTCGTGCTTTAGAATTTAATATCACCAAACCAAACTTGGCCACTTTGGAAAGTTAATATGACTATAAATCTTTCTCAGCCCCTTATAATAAATGTTAGAGTTTTAGCAGACAGGCTCTTTCCATTAAAACTATAAACTTCATTGGCATAATTAAGACTGATTTAAAGTAAAATTAAGTTTGACATGTGGCAGAGAAAGCTGAGCCATTAATTTCTGCTGCATACCTGGCAACAGTGGACAGAGACAAAATGAGGGCAATGGACAGAAGGAGAAAGTCCTGAATCCTTTCGGCTCTTGCTTGAGCTTCGGGGTGAAGAACATTCCAGTTCTTTTTGAACCACCTGGCCTCACTCACTGTGTAAGACTGCAACAAGAATGACCAACTACTCTTGGTCTTGTGCTCATTGAAGTCAATGGCAAAGCTCCCATTAATGGTGCAGGATTAGAGCCCAGAAGAGTGTCCAACACAGAAATGGGGGGCGAGGGGTGAACCAGGGAGAAGGGGGCAGAAGCAATTGAGCAAGGTTTCCCCTTTACTCCTTCATCCCCACTCCCTCAGTTTCCTTCCACTCCCTCTTTCCCCACTCCATTTTTACCTCCTTACTAATGGGAATGTCTAAGAAGTCTGTCACCAGAATGCCTATTTATCTAAGGAACTTATATGCCCTCCTTTACCATAATATAGGAACACCTTACAATCTTTTCAATTCCCCTCCCACCTTTTTAATGTAATCCTCATAACATGCCTGTGAGGAAGGGCAATACTATTGTCCCCAAGGAGAACTAAGACACGGAGGGACTAAATGACTTGCCCAAGGTCTCAGAATAAGTCTAGGATGGGAGCAGGGACCTAAACCCATGTCTCCGGCTAAGACCCTAACCAGTAGACTATCCTTCCTCTCCGCCTGGCTGTCCCTTCTTTTCCTCACACCTTTGGTATGTCTGTTACTTAGTGATCAGAAATGGAGACTTGTCCAGTTAACAGTGTCCCAAATCTGGAGACTCAGCTGGTTTGGGGCATGACTCCAGCATGCCCACTGACTGAAGAATGAGCTAACAAGGAACGTCCGTTGGTCAAGTCAAAGTTTGCTGCACTAAGCTTGGCTCAACTACACTCCATTCTTCCAATCTTTCCTTTCCTCTCACTCTGTTCCCTACCTTCCCTGAGCCATCAGTTCTCAACCTTTTCCTGTAGTTTTGGTTCTGGGTCAGACCTGGAACAGGAAGTGCACTATTTCTGGATCTGGTTTTGGATGCAGTCAAAGATGGGAGAATGTGATACGGCCAGCTACTTTTTCAATATTCTGCAGTAATGGGCTGATATCTTATCAGAACAGCTGGCAGGATTTCAGTTCCATCAAACCCAGCCTGATCACTAACACTGGTTTGAAAACAAATTTCATTCCCAGTCTACACCTAAACTAGACCCAGATCTGATCAATTGCCCATCTCTACTAGACTCTCTTTTGGTGTGATCCTGCATTGCACCTTCCACTGCAATCATCATAAAGGTCTCATGTCACAACCATCACATTTTCTGCCTAGAGTGAACTATCGTCAGAGCCCAGCAGTGCCCTTGATCCAGAGAAATTACTGCTGAGAAATAGAAATAATTATTTTCTCCTCCTCCAACTGTCCTGACCATCACCAACCTAGGGAGTGAAACAGCAGTATCCGAGGAGAGATTTCCTTTTTGAAATCATGCAAATAAATATCCTGTACTGGAACAATGTCATAGTCAACCAGGACTGAGCCATGGTGTCTCATTGAGAAGCATTCATCTTATCATTGCAGTTCAGACTGAATGTGTATGTCACTGGGGGGGGAACCCCCCTCCCTGCCCAGTTCTGATGGTTGAATTCTAATTACAATATAGATATGTTTGTGGTTTAAAAGCCACATACATATTCCCGTGTTTTTAAACCACAAACACATCGACCTCTCTACCTGGAAGTGAAGTAAAAAAAACAATTTGAATAAAGAATTGCAAATACCCTGTGAGAAAGATTGTGCAGAAAACAAACCAGATGTTTCAAACTGCATATAAAGAGCTTTACTGAACAGCTGGGAGAGTATTTTTCTCCATCAGCCACTGGTGAATGATATGCATTGCTAGCATGCAAAACTGCCTCCATTTTTAATACTCATATAATTGATTTACTTCTTTAGCCAAAGGAATATTGAATCAAAGGATGAACACCTACCCCCCCCCAATGATTTTGGTTAACATTTATAAAGGTTTGTGGATGGGTAAGAGAGCAGAGGAGGATGGAGGTTATTTCTACCCATGAAGCTTTCTTATTTACTGCAAGGTTGTGAAGTTTGGAAACAAAAATACTAATAAAATTTATTGCTGGGGATTGTAAGAGGATCACACCTTGGTTTCATTTGCAGCACCGAACAGATTATAGGACAATGGAGTATAAATGGAAATTAAAACAAATTTAGAACAGACGCTAGGAAGCACTCGTTCACATCAAGGATAATAAATGTGTGGAATGGCCTATCAAGCAAGGTTGTAAAGGCAAAGGCATTGGGATCATTCCTGAGAAATAGAACACTAAAATGGAATGAGCTTGAATGGACTTAAGGAGCCACTTTTCTGAGCCCTGAGATGCCTCGAGTTGGCCTGGTTTTTTAACAGTAATTTCCACTGTAATGTATCGTTGTTGAGGGGGATATTGTCAGCCACCCTTCACACTTGCACAGGGGCGTCAGGGGGCGTAAGGCGCCTCTTTATACCTGCTTCAGCTACCCCCAGCAGTCGCGCTGTGTCTCAAGGGAAAGAGCAGCATCCGATGCTACTGCTTCCTCTGCTATGAATGTGGGGAATGAAGGACGGGGTATGGGCAGATGCTTGGATCCATCTCTCCCATGCACCACTTCATGTGACCGAAGAAGGAGATACCAACAGCAGAGTGCTTCCTCTCTGGTCAAGCGGGGAACCGGGGAACCTACTCCAAGTCAGAGACCATGAGTCACAATATGGTCCCCGGTGTTTGCCTGGGGCATCACGATTATGTACTACCCCTTCCTCAGGGCAGGTTGTTAACTGGCCATCTTAATCTTAAGCAGGGTTCAGTGATTCCTCTGAAGATAGACACATCTCATTTCCCAGGCCTTCCAGCATGGCAGAAACAAGATGTGAAATATAAAAGCATCTAACCACTGACTCTCAGTGTCTGGTACATCCATTCTCTTTACGGTGTGAGACTGTAAGGTTATGTCTACATTACATTGTGAACCCAAGTCTGTGGGACCTGGGATTTTCAAGCCTGCACTTCAGCATTCACCCTGTATTATAAACCTAAGTTTACATGGCCCTGGGTCTCACAGCCAGGAGAATGCATCCACCCTGCTCTGTGCAGAGCTTTTGACTCACATCTGAGGCTTGAGCTGCATTTACGCTGCAGAATTACAGGACCGGAGCCACAGCGGCAACTGGGCTCTGAACCACCTCTTTAGCAGGGTCGTAGGATCCTGGTCCTAGGTGTGTGAGTCTGAGTCTGACTGATTTGTGTGTGGGCCGAAGGGTGCGTGTGTGAGCTGCAACCTGAATCAGAGTCAGGCTTAGAGGGCAGTGGAGACATACCCTAAATGCCCATTTCAGCCAAAGTGTAAAGCACTTGTTATTAGCCTCACAATATCCCTCTGAGGGAAGTAACTATTACACCTGGGAACAATCAAGGGCCAGAGAAGTTGAAGGACTTGCCCATGATCACAGAGTAAGTCAATGGTAGAGTCATGAATAGAGCTCAGGAGTTCTATTTCCCACACTAAACACTAGACTGCACTTGCTCATAAAAAAGAACGTGATAAAAAACAACAACCCCAAAACATTACACCGCGATAGCAAGCATCACTATGTCATCATATTTGCAGCATTTTTTGAGTAATGGAGGACCAGGGTCTAATAGGAAATTTGACTTTGCCTCTGCTAAGAACTAAAATAAAATTACTGTGAGCTGCTCATCCTCAGATAAGTGAACATGCCACTGGAAATACACAAAACCAGCAGGCTTCAGCAGTGGGAGTAATCAAAGATCTTTAAGGGAAAAGGGATTCAGGGGATTGATGAAACCCTGCCACCTTTGGCAGCATGACTCCATGCTCCCCTACTTCCTTCAGTTTCTCCCAGGTTAAATAAATATATATTTTAGGGCACTGACCATTTAAAAAGAAGGCACAGAATATTTTCTAGGCACATGGCATGCATATGTCTGCATGGTATAAAATACCGGGCACTCACCATCAATCTGGTAACACTTTTATGGATTTATTGCAAATTTTGGAATCAGAAACAGTTGCTTTGGGCATACTGAAATCAGATGCAGTTATATAGTAAGTTAAAAGTGAAATAAGTTGAGTTACCCACCACTTGTACCTTGCAGGAGAAAACATCCATCAGAAATCAAATCTTATTCTACTGACTTTTCAGAAATTGATTCATATGGTATTCAAATCATGGCAGTAGGAGATCAAGCCTTTTGCTGCTAATATAATGAAGTATCTTAGTTCCAGGACCCAGGTCCACTGAGGAAAAAAAGATGTCAGAAAGAGGAATTTCATGCTTTCTTATGTCATTATTGGATAGTATGAGGTGACCTGGAGGGTAACCTGAGTAAGTGCCATGAATCATTTCCAATCTTATGTAATTTAGCAGAAACACAACCAAATAACGTCCCGTTAGCACTGATTTCTATCCTGCCACTTCCACTCTGTCTGCAAGTCGAGCTCGCTTATCAGATATGCCCATTCTACACACCAAAATCACTCACAACAGAAGTGAAATAAAAAGGGTGAGATTCTTAAAATATTTAGGACTGCAAATGCCTGCACAAATGAACAGTCAACTGCCCACCTACATGGTGCATACATTTGCTATGTTTGTGCATGTAAATTGGGCAAACGTGCATGTTAGGGTCTAGTTTTGGTTTCTGCCCTGATTCGTATCCACAACTGAGGTAACGGTGTGTACCGAATTGCTTTAAGAAATGAGGCCTCGAAGACCTACTGCATGTTTCCCTCTCTCAGCCCCTTTTTCCTAAAGCTGTCGACTTTCTCTGCAACAAACCAGATCACATTTTATTCTCTAGGTTTAATATTTGTTACCCTAGAGCCTGAAGTTAAAGGAATCACTTCATCCTTGTAGCATTTTAACTAAATGCAAGGGAGGCTACTCTAAACATGTAAAGGCAAGAAATATTTTTTTGTTTGTGAAATATGCCCAGAATCTTTGGCTGGTTTCAATATCAGTGGGCCATCAGCCATTTCACAGTGGAAAAGAACTATATTAAATGCTTGTGTGTGTGTGATAATTACAACACAGGAGTGGGACACAGGAGTTCTGGATTGTATTCCTAGCTCACCCACAGACTTGCTGTGTAATTATCTCTAAGTCATATTAACCAGAAGGTTCATATATACATGAATGGGAGCCAGTTACAGTGTAAATACATGTACCTGGATTTTAAAAATATGCATATTAAGTATAAAACCAAAGGGTAACTGTATGTAATTCATTTATGTAATTAATCTTCTGTTTACATAAAATACTGTATTTTATTCAGGTGGTAATACTGTGCCCATTCCTGTGGTATCAAAACACCTTCCAGAATTAGGAAATTAAACAAGGAAATTAATATATAATGTGTTTCTACCCATCCTTGGTAATTAGTTATTAACAAGATGTAATCACCATGTAATTACATTGTAATAGCAGTGTCGCTACAGTGTAATCACAGTCACTGTATGATAAAGAATAAACCTGATATTTTTTCTCCAAAGTCCCTGAACTTTGAAAATTTGGATAAAACGGAACTTGAATCCACACTGCCCTGATCTGGGGGTTTAGTTTTGGAAAACATGGCCTCCTCACTCCATCATCAACTGCAACTATCTCTAACAGTGACCTAGTATCACTGATTTATTCCCCTCTATGATTTACAGAGAAATAAACTGGTAGTTATCGCTATATCAGGCCATGCAAATTGATAGCAATAATGTACTCTCTAGGAAGGCTCTACACATGTAGGTTATTCAAAACATGTCTCATTAAATAAATATTTACAATCGTTTTGTTATTTATCGTATAAACTGTTTGGACTGACTGGTCACTGAGCATTCCAAAGAGTTACTGTGGATCAAACCATATAAACCACATCACTGTACTAAAAATTGCTACAGTGGCTCTTGCCTGCCAAGACTATATCCTTCCAGTGTAAGAAATATAGGACATATTTTCCTTTGTAATAAAATTTCTCGATAATAGAAGAAAAAAATTTAGTCCAGAGCACACAATTATCCTGGGAGAAAAATCGTACTTGTGGAATTCAAGGAAATTTGGCTGCCCCATGTAGAAAAGGAAAGGGAACAAGGGGGCTGATTATCTACACCATAAAAAGAGTGGAAATCTTTAAAATAGAGAGATGGAAGAGGAAAGTTATGCGGTAACATTCAGTGCTCCCACCAGGTTTTATGTTGGTCTGGAGAAAGGCCAAAGAACAACAGCACAAAAAGCCAACCGTACTTCTCAGCTTCACAAGTCTCTCCCTTCTCAAGACCACCAGATCAGTGAAGTACAAGGGATTTCAAAATAGCCAAACTAATGAGACTGCATACGGCAATAATAATGAGGCTATGGGAGGGCAGACTCTTTTCACTTCTAAGGATTTCTTCTGAGCAAGCCAAGTTTCCTGGCACGAGACCCAGAGAGCTGGGGTGTTTTCCATGCTCACAGGGTCAGCTTTTGTGTCTGGATTTCATGCTGCACCTAAGCAGCCACTTCCAAGAAAACGCAGCACCTCAGCCAGGGTTGGAAGCTCAAACTTCTTCTGCTGACTATCCACCAGGGGGAGCAAGTCACCAGCACAAAATAATCCTTTACTAGGCCAGTCACAGAATTCACTTGGAGCTCTCAATTTACACAGCTGACAGCAACCTTGATTTTTATCAGTTCTACTAGATTTGAGAATCATATACCCATTACTGATTTTTCATGCCTAAAGTTACACTTGTTGCATGTGTATTTAATGCATAGGGGAGGAGGGGGGGAAGAGAATGTGAGAGTGGGAATCACTCATTTATGGAAATAATCCCTTTAATAAAGAGGAGCATGTTCCCAGCCTTACAATAGCTGCTAAGCTCATTGTTAGGATGAAAAAGCAATAGATTTACTAATCAATACATTAAAAGTTTGTCTTGTTGGCATCTGGGAGAGGGAACCTCCGGGTTGGTGCGAAGACTGAAGCAGACAGGGAGATAGCCCCAGATTTGCCTGGAGTGCACAGTACCTGCAGCTAACTGGCTGACTCCCTTCCCCACCTCCAGCCCTCTTTTTCCTTCCGGACAAAAGTGTCAGGAAGCAAAATCAGCTTTCAAAGAAGGTTCAGTGTTATTGATAAGCCCTTTGTGGCGCCTGAAGCCTCTTCCTTGGCAAGTCCAAACAAAACAGCAAAAAAAAAATCTGTGTATCAGTGGAAAACCATGTTGGGCCGTGTGTGGAATAAAGCATCAAGGAGTGAGTGTAAGTGTTACAATCACAGTAGATTTTTGCAAATGACTGTGCAATCCACTAAGGAATGCCCCGGGGGAATCTAAGCTGTAGTTCTGATCTCTACTCCTCCCCCCTTTCCCCGCCCTGCCCCTACACACACACACACACACACACACATACACACCACTTCCTCCCTAACCTAAAACTTGTTTCAGGTCAATCTGGTTTCTGCTCGTTTTACATCCCTGTTATAGCACAGTTGTATTGTTGTTTTCTGTTTGTTTCTTTGTTTTGTACTGTAAGCATGTGTGTTAAATTCAAAGCAATTGTAACCACTGGAAATTAGCTCCTTTCCCACTGGCCATTCTCCAGCCATAGGGCACTGGAATGGCAACATGGGTGCAGCTGGATGGAGGTTGGATCCAATCTTTAGATCCTTGTTAACACTTCATTCCACTTGCAAGGAAAAAAAGTCCCTAGGGGGTAGGCTCAGGATGGGAGTTATAGTTAATCTCTGTGCTGGATTCCAGGAACCTGGCTTGAGTTGCCCCTCCAAGTGCATTTTTAAAAAAGCGTATTTGATATTTGTCCTCCTGTGGCTTTACATCATCCTGCCTCAGATGCTGCAATAGGATGATATTAGTGATGGAATTGAGCCATCAAAGAGCTAAGCAAGTTGTAATGCCAACTTCTTTGTGCTGGTTAAAAAAAAGGCCCAACCAACAGCAATCGCAAGTCAAATGGACTCTCCCCTACAGGACAAATGCAGCATGGGTAGCATAGCATCAGGGCAGGCTTCTCCCCCGCTCTAACACTGCTCCACGCTAAGATGAAAGAACCAGTGAGAGAACCTCCTGTCAAGCTGACCAATATTGTCTGGTGGTTTCCTTTTGCTCCCCCTTGTCTGTCTGTTTGTATCCACCCATTGTTGCTTGTCTTATACTTCAATTATAAGCTCAAAGAGAACTGTACACAAGTGTGATGGTGCTCTTCAAGCTTAAAGCAAACTAACTTTAACTAACAGAGAAGGACCAGGACTGAAGCAGCAAAGAGCTGGAAATGGTCAGGAAAGAGAAGGCCTTCAGCTTCATGACGAGGTTTTGAATCTGATGAGCAATCTCTCCTGGGGAAGAGAATTCCAGCAGAGGGGAGATGAATGTGCTCAAAACTCTATAGTTTGAGCTAGCTTCACCAGTCCCCTGATTGGCATTGATGCCTAGAATGCAATGAGCACTGTAGCTCACGAAAGCTCATGCTCCAATAAATTGGTTAGTCTCTAAGGTGCCACAAGTCCTCCTTTTCTTTTTGCGAATACAGACTAACACGGCTGTTACTCTGAAAAATGAGCACTGAGACTCGCTACTTAGGTAATTCCTTAGGAGATGACCTAGACCCACTGGAATTTTTCTACTGGCTTTGGATCAACTTGTTATTGCAGACGGGGTGGGATGGAGCAAATAAGTTCAGTAAATTGTTTGGACAATGACATAATTACCCCACCCCACATTGTGCTAATAAGCTGCCTCCCATAAGGAACCAATCCTGAAAGATTCTGAGCACTTTTAACTCCCCATCTCTTTTCAGAAAGCCACATGCCTCACTCAGCAACTTTCAAACCAGGCTCGAAAAGTGTTTCAGATCCTCAAGATACTCCACATAGATGATACAAATGGAAGCCCTGTAAGTCAAGTAAATAAAATTGCCCCCTTTATACAGACGGAGAAATTGAGGCAGAGTAGTTAGGTTATTTGCCCATGTCCACAGAGGAAATCAGTGCAAGAGACAGGGCTACAGCTCAACCCTTACTCGTGTGAATAATTCCAGTGAAGTCAATGTAAGTGAGGGCCCCATTCCCATACTCAGATCTCTAATCTTATCAAGGCAAATACATAAGCTTTGTCCGTTCCAGGTAATATTGATTCCACTTACCTTTTTGACAGGTTTCAGAGTAACAGCCGTGTTAGTCTGTATTCGCAAAAAGAAAAGGAGTACTTGTGGCACCTTAGAGCCTGTATTTTCCACAGTATGCATCCGATGAAGTGAGCTGTAGCTCACAAAAGCTCATGCTCAAATACATTGGTTAGTCTCTAAGGTGCCACAAGTACTCCTTTTCTTTTTACCTTTTTGAGTTCAGCTGCATTACCCCTTCCCATAACAAGAAATAGTAACCATGACTCATTTTTGCTTTACCTCGTGAAATGTGAGGGTCATCTGGTAGAAGCCCTCAAGCAGTTCTCAGCACCACAGGTCTGGCTGGGTACCAGCAGGATGCTGATACAGGGAAAAAAATTTCCTTTGCTTCATCTCATTGTGAAATCCCTACCTAATAACAGCCCCATGGGGAGTGTAGTTCCCTAGCCTAAGCAATCCAACCAGTTTGTAACTACTACTACTAAAATAATTGTCCAGATCATACTGGATTCATAGAGACAACTCTAGGGCCCATTAAGAAATCTCGAAAAGAAACTGGGGAAATGTACAAAGTGGTTGAGGCCACATTTCTATTATAATCGCTGGTTTTCAAGTTTTATAATCTTGGTCAGAAAAAAAAAGTTAAATACTAGAGAATTTACGGTCTCAGACAAGCAGCTCAATTTCTCATCCATCTTTCCCCTCAAAAACCCATGAGAATAAATTGTGCCACCCCTCCCTGTAGTCACCTAAAAAGGCTGTTTCTGAGCTTTGAAAATGAATTTGGTTAGAAGAATGAACCCAGGATTAGTCAATAGCATGGCCTGACTTTGAAAAATTGAGGCCAAATTTCAGAATGAACAATAATGTAATACTTAGTTCTTATGTCACCTGCTCTCTCTGGGTTTCTGTTCCTCCACCTTTTGAATGTGGATAATAATGCCTACCTATCTCACGGGGGCATTGGGCCTGGGCCAAAGCGAAGTGAAGTCAATGTAAAGACTGAGTTTTGGATCAGTAGACTTTAGTATACTTAACTTTACTGCACCCCTCTGTTGTTGGGCTGTGCTATTATCCCCATTGGACAGCTGGGGAATGGAGGCACAGAAATGCTAAGTGGCTTGCCCGAGATCATAGAGGAACAGAATTAAATTTGGATCTCCCAAGTCCTAGGTAACTGTCCTAACCACTTCCTTGCTGCTCAGTGTTGTATACTTATTTACACATGCCTAATTTATTCACACAATTATTTGATGTATATGCACATGTTAGGTACTTGCATACCGCAATTAGGCTTGTATGCATGAATGGAGTGTCTGATGTCCAATTTTACACACCCAACATTAAAAATCTGCCCACTAATGAACAGGAAAAAAAAGTTTTAAAAGCTACAATGTATCAAATTATTTCCATATTAAAGCCAGTGATTTTCTTATTAAAAACCATTTAAAAAAACAAAATCTCGGTCCACAAAAAACTAATGTAACATCAAGATTGGGATTAATATAGCAACAACAGCTAAGGAATGTTAAAGTTAATGTATTTACTGTAATTAATATCCTTGTGCTTTGATATTGCCAGGGCAGGGGCCCTGGATCAATGTTATGTTTGAGGTGTGATGTAACACAAAGGTACAAAAAGTTAAGGATGGAATGTCAGCCTTAACTCTAAACATCCTTTTATTTGTTCGACTGTATAACATAACACTAACCTTACTTAAACATTGCATTTGGTGTGTTACATAATCCTGCAGTGTGTCAAAGGATGTAACTGAGTAACATTCAACCAGCCACACTAACAAAGACTACTTTCTTACAGACTTTGAAAGGGCTTTTGGACACAGCTTTGTTACATAACAGTAGCCAGGATTTAATATTGCTCTACCTGTATTAATTAATTTCCAGCTCACAGACCCTTGAGCTGCCTGTCTGATTAGATTTCCAATAAGTGATAGACTTCTCAGTGCTTTCCCCAACTGTGACTATATCTTAGACTATGAAAGCTGCTTTTAATAACAAAGTCCCCTTAAACACAAACTAGAAGTAGGGAAAAGGCTATGTCCCAGCAGTACTGTTCTCAGAGATCATTTGCACATTGGGTTATTCTACCGAATGGACTGACTACTGCCATTTATTGGAAACCCACTATAGTACAGTTGAAAAGGTAAGCACAGGGAATTCTCTAGTTCAGAAAGATGTCCAAAATCAGGTAAGAAGACAGGGCTGGTGGCACATGGAAGGTATATTTGCAGGCTGATGTTGGCTGTAGCTTTAAAGCATTGCTCCTTGAGAATTTCCTTTAAGGATGGAACCTACAAAGTGTTGAGCACCATCAGTTCCCGTTGGATCAGATTCTGATTTCAAGATAAGAATTTGTCCTACTGACTTCTCTGGGAGTTGAAAAGTACTCAGGCCCAGATCCTCAAAGGTACTTGACAGTTAACTCTCATGGGAGTTGGGTGCCTAAAATATCTTTGAAAATCGCAGCCTCAGATCCTTTCAGGAGTTGCTCAGTGCACATATGATGGGGCCCTTGATTTGAGGATCTGGCCCATTTTGTTCTGTTTTTGATGATGGAAAAGCATGAACCCATTGGTTGATGTACTTAGGTAACAGTGTCTTTGATTGCTCATGTAGCTAGTGGAACTTTACAACAAATGGTTTCTCACTTTACCCTTCTGTTCTTTTCAGAGTCTTGCCAATTTCTGTATAGTTTTTAGTTGCTTTTACTTAGGTAATAAATTACATGAGATTATCAATAAAAATGTTTCACATAAATGCTTTTGTGACCATCCTATTTAATATATCAGATGAAGTCTTTTCTGGCATTCAGAATTCTTTCCCAGATAGCAGGCCTCATTCCGTTCCCTACCACCTCCTGGATTCATGCTATTTTTAGATTGTGCTACTAGATACATTTGGAATCCAAATATACCTCCTGGATTTTGGCTTTTCAGCATCGATTTCATTCTGACATCCCTCTTCCACTTCTGCTTGCACAACAGATCTGACCTATGGTTTAACAGGAGCTTGACTTTTGAACTTCTGCTTCAGGCCCTGCAATCACACATATTTCTGCCTAATACATTTTTTTTTCCCAGCGGTTTCTTAATTAATCTGAGCATGACATTCAGTTCCATGCCCATTATTGACTTCTTTCCCAGTTTCTCTTTTTCTGGAATTCTCCTCTTTAGGCTAGAACAACTGTGCTCTTATATCTCTGCAATGTGGCCATGTTATAAAGGTGAATACTTTTGCATTTCTTCCATCACTCTCTTCTTAATTCAGGATTAATTGCCAATACATTTTTGTGGAACTACTGGGACCTATAAATGATGGGCTAAGGGTAGCACAGTAGTTCTATTTTGTTGCTGGAAGAATTTAAATTGTAACATAATGAATGTAACATGGGTGATTAGGATCATGAGATTTTGTTTTGTTTTGTTTAAATCCATTCTAAGGCCCCAAACCTGTATTATTATTTATTTGTATTATGGCAGTGACTAACAGTTTCAGCCAAGATTTGGCCACCAACATATAACAAGAGAGAATCTCTGCCCTAAAGAGTTTGCAGTCTAAATAGATTGGGCAAACAATGGGTGAGAAAGGAAACTGAGGCACAGAGAGATGAAAGGACTTGCCTGACAGCAGTTCAGTGGCAGAGCCAGGAATCCTGATTCCCATCCCAGTGCCTTATCCACTGGATCAAACTACCTCATTGGTGGGGAGCATGAGGAGTGCAGTGTTCCCTCCATGCAGGGCCAATTGCAGGATCACAGCCTTTGGTAACAGTTTGCCATTGCATTTCCTGCAACCATCATGTTACTTATTGAAAAGCTTTGTACCCTGTCCTGGTGTTTTAAAGGACACAAAGATTTTAAGTACTTTTCCACACCAAAGCAATGTTGCACCCTGCTGTGGGTTCTTTACATTCAGAGAAGCATGAATGAAAACAGCATTGGCACATTCCATTTCAGCTCTCCTGAGAGGGGAATGGGTCTAAATTAACTTTTTTTTTTTGTTCCTCTGTCTTCACAAAAATAAATGTACGTTATATTTGGTGTGCTTTGCTGCTTTATAGTGTCATTATAAGAACTCACCTCCCTGTCTCTTTCTGGAATTATAAAATACTCATACCCACCTGCATTCTGTTGTAACCTTGGTGCTACCTGTTATCCATCAACAGGCTTTGCTGCTTTGCCCCAGCTCCAAACTTTGAGTGTTGCATGTCTTACAAATATTTGGTTTCTTCCATTTGTTTTTGAAGCTGTTTCCATCAGATCCCTTCTGGAGAAAGAATTGTTTGGGATGGAGGTGAGTAAATAAAAACATTAAAGCTGAATATAAGCGGGGTGGAAATACTCCAAAATGGAATATGACTGGAAGTGTTTCCTTTGGGAAGTAGTAAAGCTTCATCTAAAACCAGACTGGACACAGTACTAGTAGAATACAATTTTGGGAGCAATCCTACACTGGCAATGTGGGATGGACTAGCAATCTCATTTCATATAATTTTTTTGTCATACTTTTACCCAGATGATGAAAAACAGACTTGGCACTATGCATCTGAGTGACATCAGTCATGGTATTTCAGTGAATATCATGAAAGAAATAGTTAAGCCACTCCATCTTGATCTTTTATATTTTAAGGCTCTTGGTATATTTTCAGGAGATCCCAGTTGCTAGACATTTCCACAAAGTGCTTAGGAACATCTTTCACCTTCAGAATAATTCTCAGTTCCACTGAAGTCACTGTGTTCCTTAAGGAGAAGCAGAACCTTGTAAAAGAATCAGAACCATTCTGTGAGCACATAAATATATTTTTTAAAAGTCACATATAAAAGTCAAAGTACCATCTGATAAAACAACCACCACAAGATAAAATGATTCTAATCCAGTGATCTTGGATCAAATTCTGCTGTCATTTACACTGGTGTAAATCCAGAGTAATTGCTTGTCTTTAGTGAGACCAGAATATTCCTTTTTTCTAGGCATTTTGTACATGTACAAATGCAAGTTTCACTGACCCATTATAATTCTCGTTGGATTCATATGTAATCATTCATTGTCCAGTCCACTTTTTAATGCTTCTGTACTTTGAATTGCTTTGCATAACTTACAGTGTCTTCTCTTATTATGTCTCAGTAATTCTGGTTTACTGGATGGCATTTTTTGCAGCTCTTTTTGGATTACCATGTTTCCAAATGAGTTTCTGGTCAAATTTCCAGTGTCCTAGATCATATTCTCAACCTCCCCCTCTCAGGTTAGGGGTAGAGTGTGTTATAACTTTTACAACATAACAAAAAAAAATCTTTATTGTCTATCTGATTTAACACATGCTGTAGAATTTTGACTTTCTAAATGGAGTCATATTTGTCTTTTTATAGGTCATTGCAACATGCTGTGATCTGTGATGCATTTTGTTTATTCCAAATAAATCTATCTATTTATGATAGATATCTATCATAATCTAATCTATGATATTCTGTAACAGAAATGATAGCTAGTTTCTCTTAGTATGATTTCTTTTATACTGCTTACTCTTTTAATGATAGTAACCCTTAATTCTTAACTTGGATTGGGCTTGTACCTAGATTTTGTCATGGGAGTGGCTATGTAAAAGTAAGAGAAAATCAGTGTAGTGTACCTTTTCTCCATTTAAAATAGAAATGGAACATCCTTTCTGATAAGGTTAATTAACCTCTCTGCTATGGTGGCTTAGTTGGATATATATTTCTTATGGTAACCTTCCATAGCTCCAACTAATACAATTTCTATTTATTTTTGTGGTGGACTTATATTTTTGTGGCTTTATATTGTATGGCTTCAGTTTTTCTTGAAAGCTGGATAAATACACAGGATTATAGCTCAAAACTACTTTGAGAAAGGGCTGAATTTGATGGCTGATTTTAGTCAAGGTGTAATTTGAGAAAATTAGGTTTTTAATTTCAATCCTTAAAATGTGATTATATTTGAATGCAAGGGTTTCATTTGACCCATTACAGTGATATGAAGTTTGGCTCCAGATCCAGATCTGACTTTCAGATCCAAGATTCATTCTATCTAATCAATATTGTGACTATGATGGAAAAATCTTAATTTTGGCTCAGGACATTCACTGCTCCATATGCAACAGCTACAAAAGACCAAGGCTAGGAGATACAACAAATGACTCTGTACATTTTAGTGACTATTTTATATTATCTTCACACATGGAGGTATTGCTTTTGACATTTTTGTCAGATCACTGGTTTGTAAGATAACCCCTCACTGAGTCCCATAGATAGTTTTTTTTTCCAATTCAAGATGATCTTCTATACAAATCCTTGCTCTTTCTTGTTTTTTATTGTTGTCTAACAAGATGTTTTATTCACTCTGCCATGGCTTCTTTCCTTAGCCTATTAACTTTCATGTGGCACCTTGTCAATTTTTTGTGTTTGTTTTACATTCTCAGAATAAAATACCCCCTTGAATTTCCCTCATCTGAGATGGGAGTAACCTCCACAAGGGACTCTGGCAAGTTAGCTGAGCAAGACCTCCCTCTCATAAATCCAGGTTTGCTGTTGCTAAGGTAGAGATGACACTTTTCAAGGTGCTCCCTAACTAAATCTCACAAAAAATGTGAAACCAATATTAGAGTCCCTGATGCATAGGATAACCCTCCTTTAGCTCCCTTCCCAGGCATTGAGTCAGAACTCTACGTAGCATCTCCGACTGCCTCTTTCTTTTATCCAATATCCTAAAACAGATCATTCCTCTAGTCTAACGTATGTGTGGAAGGAGAAAGTGTAGACTCCCTGCCATCCTTCCTCCACCATTCCTCCAGCTGTGGGGAATCCCACCTGTGAGGTTTGGCGGTGTATAAGGAAGAGTCAAAGTTGGGAGAACACCCATGGATGGGTCCCTATGTACCACACAGACTCTTTCTGAGACAGTAATACTGAAAAGCAAGCGACAGAGGCAAATTATTAAAAATGATTTTCAATCTCTTTGTGAAGCATTCTCTATATTTAAGTATATATCTTAAATACAGACTATTATTATAGATATTTTGCACATACACAATGTTATGTATGTTAGGGAAGGCTGTTTGCGTGCATATTATACACATAAACACAATCTAGCTCAGATACTTATATGGCTCCCATCACCATGATACCAGAGCACCTCACACACTGTAATGTAAGCTCACGACACCCTTTGTGAAGTACTAGAATCACCATTTGTCGATGGGGAACCACAGGGATTGAAATCAATAGGAGCTAGGTGCCTACATACCTTGAAGAACCTGTCCCTAAGTGGCTTTCCCCGGTTTACACAGAAAGCATGTAGCAGAGTAAGGAACTGAACCCAGCTCACTAAATGCTCAGGTTAGCTCCTTAACCATGGGACCATCCTGCCTCTATGAGTTATATTAGAACAGCAAGGGGAAAAAACAGGCAGCAAGGCATAGTCATCCCAAATTCTTGCAGCCCAAGCCAGCCTGTTGCAGTGACAGGCACAGTCACTTCCCTTGTTGTGGGCATCTACAAAAAGAGTGAACAAAACTGCACTCAACAGTGCAACCAAAGCTGTATTTTTCTCACAGGTTTTCTGGTGAAAATATCAGGCACAAGAATGCTGCTGAAATGGTTTGCTCATGTCACCAGAACCTGAGAGGAAAGCACATCTTTATCAAGAGGTACACAGTTTGGGTGTATTTTATTTTTCATGATGTGGCAGCGTAAACAAAAAGCCCACAGACACCTACCAGTAATGTCAATGGGAACATTTGTATTCAGTGATTGTCAAAACTTCCTTGCTTTCAGAACGTATTTGTATTAGTATTTCTTTGATGTTTTGCAAATCTCTCTCTCTCTGTTCTTCTGATGAAATATTAAATCTGGGTTCCTTTGAAGATATTTTAGCTGCAGTCTAGTATCTGGCATTCTTTGCAAACATTTACAATCCTAAATATGAAATGTTGCTCGCTAAGAGCCCCTTCCTGCTTCAGTGGAAAGAACAGTAGACCTCTCATTGACTTCAGTATACAGACTTCAGTGGGAGCAGGAGTGGGGCCTTATTGCTGAATCTTAAGACTTCCACTCAACAAACAGCCTTGTCTGCTTCTAATGGTTGTTCTTAAAGGGCCACAGGATAGATTCTGTAAGTCCACACAAGTAACTCACTCACGATGGGAGTGATTCCACTGAAGACAGTGGACCTATTAGCATGTGTAAGGTAAACAGAAGCTGGGCCAAAACCAGTATGAGAACTCGAGGCCAGATCCTTGTCTACTTGTGGAGCTGCACTGATCTACACTAGATGAGGATCTGGCCTGGTGTTCTCATTGAACTCAATAGAGCTACACCAATTTATGTCAGCTGAGGATCTGCACCTACAGAAAGAAGAAAAGTTGTGAGTCAGTTTCCTCACCTCTAGGAGCACAAAAAATCATGTTACACTTTGATAAATAAAATCAGCATGCAAACAATGGGCCCGATCCTGCCTGCACTGAAATCAATGGGAACAAAGACCCTGGCCAATGGGGTAATATATTAAGTTGATTTATCTCTAACCCAAACTTTCTTAACTTGTAACCATGGGACTTTAGTTTGTTACACTGACATTTCACATTGTTGAGAATTTGTGTCTCATTGTCTGGGAAAAGTGGTATATAGATACAGGCTACCTAGAATCCACTCCCCCCCACTCCCTTTTTTTAGCTTCTTAGAAGAACTAGGACAGTGTATCCCAGCTCAGAAAACACAGTTAAGGAAGCCTGCAAACAATTGGCTTGCAAACGCTGTAACATTTTCCACTCTGAAACAGCAGCAAGCAATCCTGGTGGCCTGTGCTTCATCTGTGTTGACCACTAAGCTTCTCATGTTAGTTAACTAACTGCAGACTTGCTTCCTTAGTGTGTATCTTTTTTTTTTTTAATTGTTGTTACTCTGTTTTGCCTGAAAGCTGCAGCATCTCCCTGTTTATTATTCCCACTTCATTCAAACCCTGTCCAAAATTAACATGTTGCATTCTGCAGCTGCTATCCAGACCCATTTTGTGTAGGTCTCTGGGACCGTTTATAAAATTAGTCATGTGCTTAAGTGTTTGCATGATCGGATCCTAGGTGAAGATGAAAAAGCTGCAGAACCAAGTTTATTTTTCAAGCCTTGTTTCTTTTGTACTTTTATCATGATCAAAATCTTCTCTGAACGGTATTCACCTTCCCTGCAGAAGCGAGCAGTCTGAAGACAAACTGAAGAAAAGTTTGTAAGAAATCATCCACAGAAAGGCAATCCCTCCCCCCCACCTTAAACCTGGATAATTTTCAGATACAACTTCATTACAATCACACACATTAATTGTACTAAACTGAACTCTGCTCCGAATTTTACAGAAATTGCACTGAAAAAATAAATCGGTAGTTGAAAGTCAACAGGAGTTAGGCATCTAGATGCTTTGAAACTCTCCCTCAAAGGCTTTCGCATCTGAGAATTGCAGTTCTCTGCCTGGTATTGTTTTGTTTTTATGAGGGTATATTATGAAGTAGCCATTTGAGACTCCAAACACACAGCAAAAAGAAAAAAAGAAAAAGGCAAGAGTCAATAAACCCGAGAACTAGTTGGGCTGATCAGTGTCAAGTTACATTGTTTTCAACTTGAATTAACTGTAGCCATCAATAAAACTATAGAAATTAGGACATTGCTGTTATAAATTAATGATTATTTGCTACAAGCTTTAACGTGGCTGGGTGAGCCACATTTTATTGTGATGGTTTATTCTTATTTGGTACAACAGTAATTGGGTCTTAAACATGATAAAGCATCTTAACGGTTGCTTTGGTAGCCGAGCTGTCGACAGCAGGTTTTTAACTCTAGTTAAAGAAGGTTAATCAAAGCTAATGAATCTGTTTTATCCATTGCCACGTGTATATCAAAAAAGTGCACCACCAGGTGAAGAAACTGAAATATGAATTGTTCGCCTGTGAATGCACATTTTTAGCATGGTAATTCTGCCAGCCCATTGCTATATATACTGTTTGGCTCAATAGTTCGCTTGTCCTCTTGTGACTCTGCATCTGGAGTGGGGTGGGGTGGGGTGGAGACTTACAGAGATATAGGGAGAACTGTCCCACAGTCCTCAGTGAGCTGTTCTGGGCAGATGAGTGCAACGGTCTCTAGCACTGAGACCGTTGCATTCACATGCTCAGAACGGCTCACCTGGGAGAATATGAGAAGCCCCCCAATAGGGCTAATTCATTAGAACATGCATTTGTTACTAAAACACACCACACAGGGCCACATGCCTGCAAGCTAGACTGTGTGACAGTTAAAGTTACCTACCAACTACAATTGCAATCTGCTCCCTGTTCTCCTCCACTGATCCTCAACCTCTGCCCCCGCCCCCCATAAAAAAAAGTCCTTAGGTTTTCTTGCAGGTTTGTAAATTTGTATTACCCAATTTGCATAATGTTGAGGCAGTACATGGGGTGAGAGAGGGGAAAATTCTCTAATAACCACTGTGCCATTTGATTTCTTTAGAGCAAATAACTGTGGACAGAATGACACTCTTACTCCCCATTGAGAAGGACATTCCTCCCTTAGTAGCCCCATTGACTTATAGGATGAGGAAGGCAGGCACAGCCGGCCCACAGTGCTTTGAGATGTTGTGAAATTCTGTGGGGACAGAGCATTAGCGAAGCACATCCTCGGTTGTCTTTGCACGTATGTTTGTAAATGCTGCCTTTTAGCCGCAAGTAGGGTGACCAGATGACCCGATTTTATAGGGGGCAGTCCCAATTTTTGGGTATTTTTACTATATAGGCTCCTATTACTCCCCACCCCCCTGTCCCGATTTTTCACACTTGCTGTCTAGTCATCCTAGCCACAAGCAAAGCAGCGCAGCAGCCCCCAACATGCTCGCGGCCAACCCCACATTCTAACCTCAATACCGGCATGTAAAGGAAACACACCCCTGGGGACCTGATCCTGATGCTCTGGGAGTTGAGGGTGCTCGACATTTTACCAGCAGCCCAGGTCCTGTGTGTGTGGCATTAAGCAGAAGATATTCATTACACTTAAATGGGTGTTCAGGATTAGACAATAGCCATGAGAACATTTTTTGGTGGGGGTGACACTCCACCTTGGAGTGAGATGAATGGGCAGAGTAGTTAAAATTCCTTGGGGTGTGTGTTTGTGTGTGTGTGTGGGGGGGGGGGGGTTGGGCAGAAGAACCCCTGCACAAAAAAGCAAAACAACAACAAACAACAACAACGATTCCCTCCCCAGCCAACCACACTGAGGTTTTTAATATTTGTGTAATGGGAGGGCTGGGGCGGGGGGGGGGGGGGGGCTAGTAAAGGGAGCGTGACATGAAGGAAGGCAGAGTACACTGGGGTGGGAGGAAAGCCCGAGGACTAATTGTAGCCTTAGCTTGGGAGAGACACACTGCAGGTTTCAAAGCAAACTCCACACCCCCACCGCCAGTTTCACAACCCCTTGAAGGAAAAAAAAAAGTTGCAAAATTCAGGGCCTCAGCTAATTAGAAAAATGGGCTTCTCCCCCCCATACTGTCCCCTCCCCCCTTTCTCTTTCTTTCTTTAGCACCTTTTCTTTTAAACATTTCGTCTCAGGAAGGGTACCCAGCCACTTGGCTGGGCTGTTTTCAAAACACGCCTTTGAATGCCTCTCCCTAATTCACCTCCTTTGTTTTTCAGCTTTTGTGTTTGCCAGTTTGACCATATAACATTATACATCTGCTGTATAGCTTGTTGGGGGCTTTTTTTTCTCCCAGGGATCGTATGCGTTGCCTATAGAACCCTCCTGGACTTCAGTTTGAGCAATCGTGTAACATAAAGGGGGCTAAAGTGGGACCAAGGGGCTGGGAGGGGGTCTGGGGGGTGGGAGAGATGAGAGCAGTGAGTGCAACAGAAAAAATAAAATAAAATAAAAGAGCTGAAAAGAATTCTTTTGCTTTTTCCTTTTCTTTCCTCTCTGTTTCTGCTGGACCCTGCATCAGGCAAGGCCTAGCCTTCTGTGGGAAAGTGACGCGGCCACAGAATAGATAACTCATTTGAATTCTGGCAACATATTCGAAAATAAGACAAAAGTGTCCAAGGAGAGAGGGGTGGGTGGGTGGCTTGGGGACCCAGGGAGGTTGGAGGGAGGGAAGGGGATTGTCAGGAACGAAGGATGAAGAAGCCTCGGCCAATTGAGAAATTTACAGACGGCTGCAACTCCTGGGCATGATCCCACAGGACTTTACTCAGGCAATTTGGCTTTGCTCATGAAAGCCAACCCAGCCAAAGCCGGACCCTTCCCTTTCCCCTCTCTTATGCTGAGAAAATCCAAGTTGGCTGAGCAAGTCAAATTCTTGCTGTTTTTGGCGACGTCCTTAGTAGCATTCTCTGCAGCTGCTGATGTTTATTGTTGAGGTTGATGCTCCTCTTGGATATGACCATTCCAGGGAGAGGAACACTTTCAAAACACAGCCACCCTATTTTCTGCACCAGATTTGAGTATACCTCAGAGTCCATTGCACCTCATTACAATAACACCACAAAGCTCTTCCGTATCACCTCCCACCCCAGGAATACAAAGTGCTCTGCAAATGTTAATGAATGAAAACATCTCCCGCCTCACCTTATGTGGCATGTCATTATTACTATCCCCATTTTGAAGATGAGTAAACTGAGGCACAGAGAGACTAAGTGACGCAAAGTCATACAATGAGTCTGTGGCCAGTCAGAGAAGAGTACCCCAGTCTCCTGACTCCGAACCATGCGCAATAACCACTAGACAATGCTACCACATCAACTGGCTACCAGTCACTTTGAAAATTAGTGAGATCAGAAAGGCTGAACCTGGAAACCAAAGACAGAAGAAACTTGAATACTGGGGAGCATTTCAAACTTCCTTCTGCTCTATCTTTTCATTGCTTGTGATCCATTTTAAAAGCTCTGCATGTTACACATTTAAGACTTGGTAGACCCCCATGGTCCTATGAGTATGAAGTATTGCCAGGTGCTTACATTTATATAACACATACATATCAGATGTTCAGTATTTATAGCTCATTTTAGAATTAGATTACATACCTAATTGCCTATAATAAAACTATAGGCAGATGTAACCATTCATATTATATACAATTACTTGTATGTGTGTGTGTGTACACATATACACCTATAAATCCACACACAGACAGACATAACTTGTCAAGTTTTTCCCATCTCCGGTTCCTATGATTATACTGATTTTTAAATAGGACATGTTGCTGTTTTGATTAGCAAACTTAGATGCCATTTAATATTGGACCTGTTGCAAAATATTTCCCGCAGACATTACTCGGGCCAAAAGAGAATGCATGTCACCCCTGCTTTTTGTAATTCCCCTGAAATCCTAACTAGCAGAGCAACCTCAGGGAACAAGTGGTATTTTTGTTTGTTTGTTTGTTTAATTGTCAGTTCCTTGCAGGATTTTTTTAAAAATAACATTAGAGAATGGAAGAGTCATCCTGCCACAGAGCATAAATAACCTGGATGGAGATTACATAAAATATATAAACTTCTGCTGAGACAAATTCTGCTCTCGGTCACATCACAGTGTAAATCCAGGATAGTCCACAATGGTGTTAATCCACATTTACAAAGGTTCTGAGGCTGCATCACTGATGTTAAAGGGAGTAGAACTGGGGCCTGAGGGTATGTCTACACTATGAGTGAGCCTCTCCGCCTGGACAGACAAACTCAGGGTGGCAGGACTCCAGCTGGCATGCTAAAAATAGCAGTGTGGATGTTGCGGCTCTGGTGAAGGCTCATGCCAGCCACGCAAGCTCAGACCCATGGGATTGGATGGGCTTGAGAGCCCAAGCTGCCGCATCCACACTGCTATTTTGAGTGTGCTATTTTAAGCCCGTCCAGTGTGAGTCTGTCTACCCAGGGTTGCTCCTAGTTGCAGTGTAGATGTACCCTAAGCAAGGGCAGCATCTGGCCCACTGTGTCTAATCAAATGAAGGGTTTGTGTGTAATAGAAAATATTCTCTCTCCTTGTATTGCAGAGAGCTCTGATCTGGGCCTTATTTCTACTTCTACCTCTGTATTTACTGCTGTCCCTAAGCCCCTTTTAACTCTAACCTATTAGGATCATTTAAAAACAAAATTCATAACAGCCAAATAAACCGGAAACACCTCTCAGCTGTTGCAGTACAACAGCCTCCGAACAGCCTGGCACACAAAAAAGCTAGCTCCCCTCAGTGAGAATCAATAACCCCAACCAACGTCCACATTGCTAACGTTCAGCAACAACAACAGAGCCTCATTCAGACTTCTGCAGCTGTCAGGAGCAGCAGCAGCAGGTGAGAGCACAGTGAAAAATAACGTTTTGCCGATTGAACGACACCCTTTAAATTTCAGCTATTAACAAGTCTTTACAGAAACAGGAACTGCCAGTAACAAACTTTATTTCTAACGTCCCCTAGGTAATAATAATACTCTAATTTGACCATGTCCCAGTTGGCTTTGTACAGCAGTTACTGCTTAGAGGGCTTGGTTTGGTTTCATTCTATTTTGCAGCAGGGAAGTCTCATCTCTTTGTAAAAGGGGGTGGAAGCTGGGGGAAATTTAATGTGAAAGTTTCTTGTTGGAATGAAGTTGTTCAGTTTGGCATGAAGACTGTTATCAGCTGGTTCCTTTGACGCTGCTTGAGCCTTTCAGTAACCAAGCCAAGCCTCGAGGATTAGGATGTCAAGCTCATCCTGTCATCTTCGGAAGTCGGGGGGGAGGAAGACACAAAAGAGTTTCTTTTTTGGCTACGTCTTCACAAGGCCTGGGAGACTGAAGAGTTGCCGGTTAACAGAAGACAACCTCATCCCTCTCATTGATCAAGGACGTCCTGCTTTTAAGGGTAATCACCCTGTGCAAGTATGAATTTATCTAAAGAGGACTTCATGTGGAACCCTCAGCACTGACCAAATGGATGGCTGCACACTTTAAGAAAGCTAGCGGGCCTTCTCCCAGTCAACTGTCAGCCAACATAAAAAGACCTGGAGTGAGCTGACTTAAGCAAACAATATTTTGCAGGCTGAAGGTAACGCGAGGCCTGTGTCCGTCTCTCGCATTGTTGGTGCTGACAGGAAATATTGATACATATCAAATAACACTCCTGCTGCTAAAAGGAAGATGTGCCCCCTTCACCCCCCCTCCCCCCAGTATCCATTTCTAAATTAGAACACTGTATTGTACTTGAAAACAAAGTATAAAGTGAGGACGATGACAACTAAACCTCAGGCACGGCAGCCTGTGTTTTTAAATCGTCTTTGCATGTTGAGGATTTTAAAGAAAACAGAGTAAAAGAGGGCTGATAGACTATCTGCAGGAATATATTGGTTCCACAAATTGAGTCCTTTTTTGTTTTTCTGTTTACAGATTGTCTGTTGTGTGCTAGCACCTATCACCTTTACTCACGCTGAGTCAGATCTTACCCTGGGACTACTGCAGGGTAGGGCGTTACTCGAACTCACCGAGCATAGCAAGATCTAGCCCTGTGATTTTTCTGGGGTACTTTTGTTATTCGCAATTATTCTATGAATGCTTTCAGTAGCCAAATTTCAGTCTATCAATGGTTTGGGAAAGGTGTGTTGTATTTGCTGTTCAAGCTGCATGACTGGACATTGAAATGATATGGTATAATTTCTGCCTCTTGAGTAGATGACCTCCTAAGTTTGCTGTTTCTTGTGTGACTGTATGTGATTGGCTGAGCAATGCCTTCTCTTGTAAACCCATGTCTGAACGTGAACTAAAGCGTGTGCACAAAAATGAATTTCTCCTGGACACTGGTGTGAGCAACATCTCAGCTGTCTTAATAGTCACAAATAGGGGATTGTAACACTGAATCACTTTCACTGGTGTTATTTGCATGAATGTTCAGTAACTCTTATTTGTCCCTTTGCCCCAGATTTTTCCCAGCTCTCTGAAAGAAAATATAAGGGGATATTGCTCCTTCCTCCCGTTGTAGTCAGCCTCTTAGAGGTAATTATTAGTGTTGCCCACTCTCACAATATTTTTTTTCTTTAAAGCTCCAGCTCCCTGAGACGTGATTACATGAGCATCTCAGCTGCCATTTAACAAAGAAAAGCACATTTCTAGCCCTCATCTTTGAGGTGAAAACTTGGAAGTGTGAACTCTGAAGGCTCAAAACCCAGAAGGGAAAATCAAAGAACACAAAATGTATTCTTTTAAGCCCTCGAGTTTTTTTGTGGCTTGAGTATTTCCTGATTTTTGAATGTTTGAGTTGGGCCTAAGGCTCTAGCTAGAGCTTGCCATCCTGTATCTGCTCCATGCATGAAATTCTCAAACATACAGCTCGTTCACGTACAACAGAGCCCTTGAAGTTGATGGGCATTTCTGAAGCTGAGTGCATACAGTATCAAGTCCTGTTCTTTTGTTTTATGATATTATCTATTTTTGCAGCATAAGAATGACACTCACAGTGCTGAGTCCCCTTTTACCAACCACAAAAATCAAAAACAAAAAACTACCCCAAGGAGATTTTTTTACCCTGAAAAGAGAGAAGTGCCAGAGACTCCATGAAGTCACTAGAGACTTTCCTATTGCTCTTGAGTTTATGTGGAAGGCGCTCGGATACTGTGGTGGTGGGTGGGAGTATAAAACCCTCAGATAGATGTAGTTTTTGCTGTATTTTCTATTTTCTAATTTTTCATTTTAGATTATTTTTTAAAGAATTTAACTTCCTAATTATTGGACCTCTTTTCTCTTCAAATTTGATGATCAGTCCCAATATGCACCATCATTCAATGTATGAAATCATTTCCATCTGTCCATCTGACTCATCCTAAGGCCACGTCTACACTTACCGGGAATTGATGCTGCTGCGAGCGATGCAGAGGGGGTCAGTTTAGTGGGTCTAGTGAAGACCTGCTAAATCAACAGCAGAGTGCTCTCTAGTCATTTCTGGTACTCCACTGGAATGAGAAGATTAAGGTAAGTCAACAGGAGAGTGTCTCCCATCAAGGCAACGTGGTATAGACACCACAATAATTTGACCTAAACTACATCGACTCCAGCTTTGTTATTTACATAGCTGGAGTAGCGTAATTTAGGTCAACTTATCGCAGTAGTGTAGACAAGGTGTTGACTGGAAGGAAGTGACACTATTTCTACATCTCTTGTCTTCTGATTGCCTTTGAAACAAAGTGCTCTCTCATCATCTTCTTTATTTTTATTTTATTTTATTTGGTTCTCAGTATACAATAACCATTCTCCAAAAAGTATTCCCTGGGAGCTACCAAAGGTGGCAGTGATATTATTTGCAAACATTCCTGTTGGCATTCAAAAACAAATAAAAAATAATAAAAAAAACCCCTCATGCCTATATTCTAGATCTCATGGCACTAAAAAAATAAATCAAAATTTGTAGCGGCACAAGAAATAAGGTGAACTACAGAAGCCCCCTGTTCTGTAAGGAAAATTGCTTCCAGTTAAACAAATACATTTAGGGTCTTCTGCTTTTCATGAAAATACCGTACATATGGCCTTTGAAATTTGTCATTGAAGAGCGTTTTGCTCTAAGGTAGAATTCAGCACTTTATAGCATTTCACCAGCAAGTCTCTTGCCTTTTTTTCCCCCTTCTTTTTTTCTTTTCTGGCCTGCAGCCCAATATGAATGTATGATCACTCGTACAATAGTTAAACATCTGAATCTTTTTGAAGTGCTTTCAATGTTGCAGTGATGTGACGGGTTTTTGCCTAGCAGTCAGTCCAGAAAAAGAAAAACAGCCTGCCTCCTAGTGGTGAAGATGAAAGGCTAATAAATTCAGGGTTGCGGATTACTATAATGTTGTTTTGTGTGCCACTTTAAGGAGAATGCTCTTTGTGGGGGTCATTTACTAAGCAGATTTCCTCTATTCATTGTAAAGATTTTGGAAGCACTTTATAATTAAATGCATCGTTTATGGCTGTTGGTTTTTGTTTTGTTTTTTAAACATTTTCTCCCCAAGCTTCATTTTTCTGAAAAACTAAATAACTTGGAATAAGATTCACCCAGAAAAAAAAAGGACCTTTTAAAATTTAAATTAACTAGAGAAGGTCTCAAGCCACAAAATTCAGTTCCAGTTTTTGAGCACTCCTTTCCTCCCAGAATAGCCAGAGGGTTTTTAGATCAGAGACTTTAGTTCTGTCTGTTATAGAGACCACTTGCATAATGTGGATCAGGTTTGGATTTCAACCTGGCCAATCTTCCCTTGTACACAGATGAAGCCTTCTTTGGGACAATGTGCTCTTGATGGACTGCAAATCCCCTCAAATGGGGTGGAGTCAGATAACTAGATAATTTATCACACAGCAAACAGGCATATTTTCTATAAATACATGGAGAGAAGGATTCTGACTCAGTCTTTGAAGATTCATGGGGGGTCCAGGTAGCTATTCTGCATGTCATGTGTCAAAGAATATGGCCTTGCTTCTGAATATATTTTCTTGAGTGAGTAACTTTACTCATGTGAGTAATCCCACTGAAACCAAAGGGGTGACAGCCCTGTGTAAAGTTACACACATGTTTAAGTTTGCAGGAGAGGGGTCAAAGATTCCCATTGACTTCAATGAGTTTCAGATCAAGTCCTATCCCTGAACAAAGCATAGACCATTAGTAGAAGGCATTTTATCCTTTATTAATTATTATTATTATTATCCTGGAACCTAGGGGCCTCAGTCATGGACCAGCACTTCATTGTGCTAGGCACTGTACAAATACACTACAAAGAAAGGGTCCTTCTGTGATTACCTCCATGAGCAATACAACCTATGTCCAAGAGGAGACCTTTTCCACGGTTTCTCCACGGTTGGAATAAGAAATCTCACAAAAGGGAAAAAATATACATATGCATTAATTCTTAGTAATCCCTTACATCATTATTGTAAAAAACAAAAATATGAGAGCTCACATTTGGAGGAAAAGGAAGGGATGCAGTAAACGTGAAGGACAGCTGGCCTGTGTGTAATGTGTCACTTTGCTTCTGTGCCACTATTGTGTTGCTGGTGTTGGAATACAGCAAAGGCTGGCTAGTTTATTGAAAATGGAGCCATGTAAATTCCAGCTGTCAAGATGCGATCAGCCACGTGGACAAAGACTGGGTTCTCCTTTGGCCCATATTTGATTTCCAATCACTGCTATGCACACAGCTCATTGTTTGCGTCTGAGGAAACGTTTGGTTGCATTTTTTTTTCATGGAGGGGATCTGTACCAGGATTTTGGATTCAAGGCTCTATGGCTTACATCAGAACTATGTGAAACTGACTCTTCAAAGAGAGAGAGAGAAAGATGATTGCATATGTATATTCTAGCCCTACAAGTTACAAGATGGTAATAAATACTTTTTTGTTTTCTAGAGGAGATATTTTAGATTGATTGGGTTTCTATAGAGCTGACTCATACTGCACAAAAAGAGCCATCATTGGGAAAATTCATTTAATGTCTATTACAAATAAATTTTCCCTGATAGTTCTTTTTGTGGAGCATGTCAGCTTTGTTGTAAAGACATTCGTTAAAAAGCATACACTGTACATAAGCCTTGCATTCCCCATGGGCCCAGCAAAGTACTTAGGTCTTAACTGGAGTTCTTTCCCCTCTGTCCCACTATCTGTCAGTCTCAGCTGTTGGTCTAGTCATCTGGATGTTGCTGCCACTTTGGAGAGTTTTGGTCAGTTTCTCAGGATGTTGGTGTAAAAGTCAGATGTGGGAGAGGAAAGTTTTTTTTCAGATCATGTTCCACTCCCAATTTACTTTATTCCAATGGGTGTTTAATTAGAGAAATAAGACACGGCATGCCATTGCTAGCAATTTTCAGCCATAGATCTCATAGCAACTTTACAAAAGAGTGTAAGGAGCATTACGCCATTGAACTCGGACGTGAATGGTTTACCCAAAGTCACAGAGCAGGTCAGTGGCCAAGCTGAGAAGAACAGCCCCAGATCTCCTGATTGTGAGATTAATGTCCTGTCTATTGGATCATGGAGAGAAATGTATGTGTATCAAAGATGAGGTCTCTGAAATACATACTGGGCTAGATCCTCAGTTTATGCAAATTGGCTTCGCTCAATTGATTTCCATGGAGTTATGGTAATTTACTTCAGCTGGCCCAGCATATTTGGTGTTGGGATCTGACCCAAATTATATGGTAGTGAGTCACTGATTGCAGTGAGAAGAACAGGAGGACTTGTGGCACCTTAGACACTAACAAATGTATTAGAGCATAAGCTTTTGTGCATCCTGACTGTCTTTTTGTTCTGTGTTTGTACAGTGCCTAGCACAATGGGGTCATGGTCCATGACTGGGGCTCCTAGCCACTATAGGAATAAATAATCAAATCCTTGCCACATATGGCCTCCAGAAACTGTCTTCTGAATTAAAAATAATAGCTAATTTTGGGTACACCAGGTCTCCTTTCAACAAGAGTGCTTAAATCCAGGGCATCTAATGGTCAGATCAGGGGAGCGGTCAGACATCTAGACCCCAATGCTGCCAGTAAACTGTTGAGTGAGTTTGGGCAAGTCACTTAATCTCTCTAACTGCGACTACAGTGGGAAACACCAGTGCAGCCACATCAGCCCTGTGACCCAGGTCGTAAGTTTCCTAGTGTAGCTGAGACCACTGTATGTCAGTTTCCACCTCTGTGAAAAGCAGAACCTACCAGTTTGAAGTACTTTGCTCTCCTCGACTGAAAGATGCTATGCACAGGTAAAGTATGGTTAATATTCAAGGTTTAAATACAGATGAGCACTCAGATTTTCAGCACTGGATGGTGTCACTTCCTCCTTCCTGTTTATCTCTTAACTTCTTCCTTTCTTTCTCTGTGCTCGGTCTTTTCATGCAATTTTATAGTTTTAGACTTTTTGGTCCACGCCGTGAGTCACCTTATGGAGAGTTTCTGAGACAATACATTTTGTATATATTTAAATATAATCCAGATGAATGACCTGATGAATAAAGAATAGGATATCTGGGTTCCATTCCTGGCTTTGCCATTACACTAATTCTGTGCGACTGAGATCCTTGCCTCAGTTTCCCATCTGTAAAATGGCAATGATACTTTACACACTACTGTTCTGAAGCATAATTCGTTGCTATTTAGCCCCTTTGGACAGAGACCTAATTCTTCTGTGTTCTGTGAAGTACTTTGCACATGTTTAGTTGCTGAAAAGTAATAAGAACCTAAGGCACTTTGAGATTCTCAGAGACAGGCTGCAAT